>NW_023416287.1:5072500-5672500 GCF_014176215.1 Rousettus aegyptiacus
ATACGGCTGTGATCTCTTAGCATAAGGCCAACAATAAAATAAGAAAGCAGATTAATATACAATATAATCTCTGGTTGTACTAAGTGTTATGAATAGAATTGCCAAATGAAATTCAAGACACTCAGTTATAGATAAACAACAAGTGATTTTTTTTTTAGTCAAAGCATGCCTCAAAGATTGCACGGAACATGCTTTTACTAACAAAGTATTTGTTTCTTACCTGAAATTCAAAGTTAACTGGGCATCTTTTATTCTTATTTGCTAAATCTATCAGCCTTAGTTAGGAAGAAAGGGCGGGAGCCAAGTTCTGGGTAGGCGTGAGTGGGGTTAGTTCTTTTAATTAGGGTGGTTCTGGAACACCTCTCCGATGTGGGATATCAGGACAGAGATCTGAATGAGATTAGAAAGTGAGTCATGCAACCATAAAGGTGCAAGCGTTCCAGACCCAGGAAATCACGAGGGCAGAGGCACGAGGTGGGGATGTGCTGGCTGTATTTAGCTTTGCCTAATAACAGCGACAGCAGAAGAACGAATCTCATTCTCTCCTGAAATTCAAAACGCCCATGAACTAAAAGCAAGAAATCTGTGTTCGAGTATTCACCAAGCTATGAATCTCAGCTTCTAACGAGCTGGGCTTAGATTATTTAGATGTCAAATGAGTCTGGTATGCAAGTTTTATGATGCTCTTAGATAACGATGGGCAATCCAGCAAGCAATAAAGCTATGCAAAGCAGCACGGACGTGTCGCAGTGTTAAATGTTGGTGTCTCATTAAAACAGAGTCCAACGTCTCTACGCTTTTTTTCTGCAACAGATGAGTTAACGACATCTTAAGCTACTTTACTGACTTTTAAATTTCTGGTACTGTTGGCATCCATTCAGAAAAGGAGGTTTTATTTAATTTTTAAAGTTTGTTCCAAATTACAAAAATGCATGCACATCCACACAAACTTCCAAACAAATGTTCACAGCAGCGTTATCCATTACCCAAAGTGGAAACGCCAAATGTAAAGTGACTAAATTTAGTAAATAAAAACACAAGATGTTTAGTTACATTTGCATTTCAGATAAACTATGAATCATTTTTCACATAAGTATGTCCCAAATTATTTGGGACAAATTAAATTGAGAATTCTGTACTTAATCTGGCAACTCTACCCAAATGTCCACTCACTGGTGACTGGATAAACAAAACGTGCTCTATCCACACAGGGAAAAGGCTTTTAGCCATAAAAAAAAGGAATGAAGTACCAATACATGTTGCAACATGGATGAACTTCAACCCCATGATGTGTGGTGAAAGAAGCCAGGCGCAAAAGATCATGCGTTGTATGATTTCATTTACACGAAGTGTCCAGAAAAGACAAATGTATAGAGGTAGAAAGTAGATCAGTGGTTACTTGGGGCTGAGAATGGAAATGGGGATTAATTGTAATTGGGCACGAGGCATTTTTTTTTTGGTTGCACGATTTGGTAAATATACTAAAAAATTTTTAACAGTTGGGTTTTATGGTAATAATGTTTTAAAAAATACGTGTTCATTGCAACAAGTCAAATGGTATAGACATATGTAAAAACATTAAACATCTCTGTCTCCTTCCTCCTTAAGGCAACCAATATTATTACCCTGTTCGGTGTCTCTCCTTCTATTCAATTTTTATTTTAGCTCATACGAATAAATATATATATATGCATATATATATATACGTATATATATAAGCATATCCTAGGCGTACTACTCTGAAACCTACTTTTATCATTCAATACATCATGGGCATCGATTCAGGTGACTCTAAAGAAATCTATATCATTCTTTTAAATACTTGCAAAATATTCCATATAAAATATCTTATAATATAATTCCATATAAAAATACCTTATAATTTATTTCAACATCCTTTCACAATGAAGATTGAGAATTTTTCCTTTCCTTCCTTCCTCTTTTCTCTCTCCCTCCCCCTTCCTATCTTTTCTCCTTCCCGCCTTTCTCTTTCTCCTGTTCCTTCTCCCTCTCCCTCTCTCTTCTGTTTTCTCTCTTCTCCTCTCCTCTCTCTCTCTCCTCCCCTTCCTTCTGCCCTTTAAAACTATGCTTCAATAAACATTCTTGAGCATAGATCAAAAAGAGTCATTTAAAATTAGCAAAAGGTTTCAAGATGAATAAAGAATGTCAAGATACCAAGGCATCATTAGAGGTTAAAAATTTTACCTCTAATTTAGGCTTCATATCAAATGATGAAAATGTTAAATAAAGAGCAAATGCCTGTAATGGTAAATCATGCATTCACCATTACAGACATCTGTTCTTTATTTTAAACACAGAAACATGTATTTGTGGCCTAGATACCAAATGAGGCATATTTCTCAAATATAACAGGCATGTACTGAGCTGAGATTCGAGTTCTAAAGTGCAATGGCAACGGTCTCTAGGATTCGAATTCATTCACCAATAGCTAGATACAGAGATAAACAGAAAATTAAAATACACACACACACAGAATTGTTTACCATATCTCTGGACACACACCTAAACACGCGGGGAAAGCTAATGAATGAGGAATGATGATGGAATTTATCATGAACTTGGCAACTTAGGTGCATCATTAGATCATTCACTAGACAGGTAAGAGGTAATTAATATTGTTCCATCCATTTTCCAGGTGAGGTGCTTTGCTCAACATCATACAGGTGATAGCATCAGGATTGGAATAGAGGTTCTAAATCAAGCTCTTAGTGAGTAGACGCTACTGCTCCATGGAAGACATATTTTGGCTAATATTTCTAATTATCAGCTCTGCTCATGATGTCATGGGAATCTCGGGACACTGAGTTAAATAGAACATCATTGCCATCCTCAAGGAGCAGAGCCTAGTGAGAAAGACAAGCGCGCAAACAGAAAATCACAGCCAGTAAGGTAAAGCAATGGGGAGTACTACATGCTCAAAGTAGGGGTACCCTAAGCTGTTAGCGGCAGCCTATCATAAAAGGATTCTAAGAGGACTTATCTAAGTTGAGTTTTTAAAGACCCTAGCGGTGTCTTTAAAACACCGGGAGGAAGGAGGACAGCATTCCATGCAGAGAAAGCCACGGGAGAAAAGGCTCAGAAGCCAGAAATGTGCTGAAGAGCTAGAGGAATAACAGGCGGACAGTCTCCTAGAGGGCAGACCATGAGGCAAGAAGAGACAGGGAATTAGCAAATCATTTGGGATGGATTCGGCTACGAGTAAGAGAAAAATCTAACCAAATAAGGGGCAAACACAGTAAAGGATTTATTATTTCATTAAACAAAAAGTCCGGAGATAGGGAAGCTCCATGAAGGTTAGTTTGGAGTTCCAAAACCGTCTTTAAACACTGTTTTCTACCACCTTTTGGCACTGCCATCCTCAGGGTGTTGGCTTTGGTCTTCAGGCTTAGACTTCCGGCGCTCAAGATGCCTGCCGCCATCTCTGGAGTGTCTTCTTTTCATAGCTATATCCAGTGGACAAAGTGAGAACTTCTCTAAATTGATAAGACCCACTCGCGTAGACTGACCCTTCTGCCTGTTGGGTAGAATGGGTTACATGCTACTGCCTACGCCCAAGTCATCTAGCCAAAGGCGTGAGATCATCATATCACAACTGGTTTGAACCAACCAAGCTCTACTTGGTTTCCCCTAATGCATATGGCCAGTTGGTAGATGGGAAAATATGAGGTTCTCTAACCAAGGCAGAAGGCTTGGCCACGACGAAGTCTGGGATACAGCTGAGGGCTAGAAATAAAGGTGCTTGACCATTACCATACAGCCTGGTTTTACTAAATGTCAGCTGCATGAACACTGTCTTTGCAGCTTTCCACCAAATTCATACATTATTAAATTTCACAGTTAATCCCTTTGTAACGTTTGTCATGTCTCTAAGCTCTCTGTAACGTTGCTTACTGGATATTTCTTTTTAAATGATCACATTTTATACAGAAATGGGTTCGAAAAGAAAATTTTACATCCTTCGCCAAAGGAAAGCCCACGTATAACCTTCTATAAACCAAAGGCAAATTTATATAGTTATATTTATGCTATGTAGAATTTATACTCATTAAATAATTTATATTGAAAAATGTTAATATAGATATTTTTCTATTTTCATTATATTAATTATATTAATACATTAATATAAATATTTTAAATACATAACGATATAAAATGTTATAAAATTACACTGAAATATAATAAAATATATATTAAATATAATAAAATAAAAATAATAAAATATGTTAAATATTATAGTGATATCTAAGAAAACTTGTTAGGCCTTGACCATAAACATACATGGCCAATCTACTAGGGCGGCTTTGGGGGCATTATTTCTTCTGTGCAAACGCCTATAAAGTAATGGTTTCTGCTTTATCTCCAGGGCATGAAAAAATATTAATCATTACTAGAGAGGCCAAAGCATAAAATATGTATCCTCTTCATTCACCTTTTATACTGACTCTAAATCTTAATCAGGAAGTAAAGGGAATCTTTGGTTGTTGATCTGGTCCTTTCAGACTAAAGAAAAATGTTGTGAATGGTTTAATTCCAGAGAAGCTTCTCTAATATATTTATCTACTTCCACAAGGTGGAGAATTTTTAAATCTCTAGTCTTGAACTTTCTGTATAGCCGCCATTTTCTCTTGAGCACATTTTGACTTCTGTATTTTCTGCTACTTCAAGCTCAATGGGTTCAAAACCAAATTAATAATTATCCCTGCAAAATAGTCCTTTGTTTCCTGATAATAGGACTTATCATTCAATAATAAGTAAGGTACTACTAGATTACATGTAAAAAAGAACATGTAAAAACCCATTCTGTGCAAGACTGTAATAAAGTTTGACAATCATCGTCTCCGTTAATCATAACATAATCAATGTAAAACTTATCATTTTAGAGAACACTGACACTAAAAAAGTAACTCATCCTGCCAAGACCACATACATTGTAAGTAGAAGGCTACTTGACTCAAAGCTCAAAGCTAATAGAATTTGTCATTGTTTATTGAGCTTCCGTTTCTCTGTTCAGAAAATAATCCCTAACTTGTGCCTCAGGGCTTTCTTTTTATTATAGAAACTAAAAATGCCAGATAGTTACTTTGCTAGATTGTGTCGCAGCTAAGATGTACCAGGGCACATGTTCTAAGCTATGCCATCCAGACACATCCACTCCGGGTTTTGAATCAAAATGGTAGTACAGCCACTACTGTGTTCATGACGCAAGGAAAGGCAGTGAGCTTCTCACTGGTTACGTCCACTCTCCAGGGGGCAGTACAGAGCGGTATTTGCATCCTAGAGCTACAGCTAGTGGCATTGTTGGTACAAATTATGGTTTTCCTGCCCAAGCAGCTACGACAGCTATACCTCCAAAGGATGAATCTGGAGCATTGCTTCCAGCTGCACAATCTCCAAGACTATGTCTTTGGCCGTCCCAGAGAATCTGTGAGCTACCCAGGATGCCCTAGTAAATCCCTTTTTGTTAAAACAAGAACATGATGCTTTCTGTTGCTTTCAACTAAAAATCCTGAATGATAAAAGCTCTTAAATACATGTTTTGGATCATTTGAGGGCTACCTCTATTAATTCTTTTCTATCTTCTAAGGTCTATTTAAAGTGTATTTTGATAGAGGAACAGAAACGACCAATCTTTAGGTAAATATAACTGACTTATTTTCCTCTAAGGCTCTTCAAAATATGTTGGGATGACGAGAGTAAAAAATTATTACGCTGATAAGATTTTCAATCTATATATAAATGTTCAATATAAGACAACTAAATGGAAAAAGGGGAGGGTACAGGTTCCTACATGGTTGTCGAAATTCTACACCCTGTGTGAGTGGTAAAAATGGATTTTAAGTAGATTGTTAAAAGATATCTATGTATATTGCAATTTCTAGAACAAACGCTAAAAAATTATACAAAGAATTTTGTCCAGACTTGGGCATTTGCTAATACTTTTTTGTTGTATGTGTAACAAGAGTGAACTTAATTTTATGTTCATCATTTAAATGTTTTTTTTTTTCCTCAGAAGCTGGTTGAAGGAATTAAGCCATCTGCTATTTGAAAATCAGTGAAAATAATTTTCAATAGTTGCTGATGAATTCACCCTTATTACTCCACAATTTTGTTCTTCTTTTCCTAATATTTTTATAACATACAGAAATATTCATTGAATCATGATCCATAACCACTACTTTTAAAAGATAAGTATGACTCAAATCAAAAGAAGTGCCAAGTTGTTGAGTAATCTCTACCTCCTGGGCTTACATTCTAAATGTGAGCTAATTGAATGGTATGAGGTATGATTTGTGCCAGAGAGGATATAAAATCAAAAAACTGATGACATCACAGGCAGCCTAAAATAACTAGATCAGGAGGCCTGCGTATCAAACTATTTCCGGACTCATAAAGTAATTACTGAATAGGAGAGAACTTTGGGACCAAGAAATAAATTTAATCGCTAGAGGTAGATTGCATGAGTTCACATAGAAAAAAATTATTCCCTTAGTTTGACACTTGAAAAATTATCTGATATACAGTTTGACAATACATTCCCAAAGCTATAAAAATATACATACCCTTTCAGTTTTATTTTACCCAGCAGATCAAAGCAAATGGGCAATTTTCTATTATGTGTCCAGCACTATTTGATGGATATTGAGGAAACAAGACAGACAAGGTCCCTGCATACTTGGTTCTTATGGGACTCTAATATCTAAGAATTTCTCCTAAGGAAAACTTTATGAATATTTATGAGTAGCTATGAGAACATACACCATGGCAGTAAATTTAATAATGAAAAACTAGGGAAAACCTAAAAGTCCAAAACCATAATGGGATACTGATATACAAAATAATGTACACTTATAAAACAAAGTACTGTGACATTTAAAATTACATTGTAGATGAATATTAAATGACATAGAAAGATGATTTAAACATCTTAACTAAGACTAAATAAGCTACAAAAGAGTATGCCATATACAATATAATCTCATTCTCATTTTTATATCTATATGTACGGATAGTTTCCTATGGCTCCTGTGAGAAATTACTACAGACCGGGTGGCTTAAAATAGTAGTGTTTTCTCACAATTCCAGAGGCCAGAAGGATGAAGTCACGGTGTTGGCAGAATCAGTTGCTCCTGGGGACTCTGAGGGAGAATCTGTCCCTCGCCTCTGTCCTAGCTTCTGGTGGATGCCAGCAATCCTCGGCATTGCTGCCTCCATCTTCGCAGAGTGTCCTTCTCTCTGCGCATCTCTGTGAGCCTTCTCCTACTCTTACAGGGACATTAGTCATCGAACCTAGGGCTGACCCTAAGCAATGACCCAAAGTCATTAAGCCATCTGCAAAGACTTTCCAAAAAGATCACATTCTGAGTTTCCTAGTGGACATAAATTTGGGGGGAACACTACTCAACCCACTACAGACACATAGATGGACTGTTGGACATACGGATGGACAAACACAAAAATATTTGGACGGCACACTCTAAAAATGTTAACTTTGATTATTTTGTGCAGGTGGAAATATAAGTAATTTTATTTCCTCTCTACTTTCTTACATTTTCTCATTTTAAAAATAATAAACGTATTAATTTGCAATGAGGATAATATTTTAGATATTATTCTCATGACAACACTGCATGATGGAAGGTATGTATTAGTTTTCCAAGGAAATAGGACCAATAGGAGATCTACCCATCCCTATCATCCATCCATCTGTCTGTCTGTCTGTCTATATATCTAGCGATCTATCGATCTATCTTCATGCTATCAATCTATATGTCTGTCTATGTATTATAAGGATTAATATATATAAATAGATATAAGGAACTGGCTCACACAGTAATGGAGACTGAGAAGCCCCAAGATCTGTAGTCAGCAAGCTGGAGGCTGAGGAGAGCCAAGAGTACAGTCCTAGTCCAAGTCCGAAGGCCGGGGAGCCAGGATCGCCAATGGTGTACCTTCCAGTCTGAACCTGAGGCTAAAGGCGGGAGATGTCCCAGCTTGAAGACAGCCAGGCGGAGAGAGAGGATTCTCTCTTATTCTGCTGTTGTGACCAATTCGGGTCTTTTTATTTGTTTGTTTGTTTTGATCCAGGTCTTTAACAGATTGGTGAGCCCCACCTGCTGAGGGCCATGGGCTTCCCTCGATCCACTGATCTAAATGCTAGTCTCATCCAGAAACATCCTCGCAGACACACCCAGATCACGTTCGGCCAAATATCTGGCACCGCATGGCCTAGGCAGGTTGATACATAAAATTAACCATCACACAAAGTCAGAGTCATTTTAAATAACTACTGTTTTACTTATGGTGGACATTTGGAATCATTGCTATAAAGGGAATATCTTGTCATAAATAGAAGTTTTTCAAAAAATGAAAATTAGACACTCTACCTAAACATCATTTTGTAAACCATCCGTGGTCTATTTACTAACCTGTTAAGTAGAAACTATTATTATTATTATTCCATTTTACAGGTAAGGAACAGGCATAGTAACAGCCCCAAAGTCACCTATCCAAATGTTGGTAGTATTGAAAGTGAGAACTAACTTTAGACCCAAGCCCTTGGTCACTATGTAATGAAAGCAGTGTTTTAGGAAACTAACTAAATGGCAAAATATAAACTAAAAGGAATGAGCGAGAAATAGAAAGCATAGAGAAAAGCATTTGAGATGAGATAACAGAATCAAAATAGAGAAAAAGCATCTAGAAATCTAGCTGTTACAGGCTGAATCGTGTCCCCCTAAAATTCGAATATTGGAGTGCTAACCCTGTACCTCAGACTGTGACAGTATTTGAAGACAGGATCGTTAAAGGGGTGAATAAGTAAAAATAAGGCCGTTGGAGTTGGGTCTCATCCAATATGGATAACGTCCTTATGAGAAGAGGCTAGGACACATATGGAAGGCCAAACTAATTTGCCAAGAGCATGAGCCATTCTGAGGAAGCAATCAGATTTAGAAACGCATTTACCAGGCAAGGTACTGACGCAGGAGTGAGGAGAAAGGTGTCCGACAGAACTCTGTAATTTAGACTCTTACCGCAACGCAGGAAAGATATATTTTAGAAGCACCAGCTGCTGGTCTTCATGATGACTCCCAATTTCTAATCCCTGCTGGGCCAGAAATTGTTTTTATAGCTGATGTAGATTCAATAGCTTATAGGAAATTCTTTCATATAATAACTGTAATTATTATTAAGTTTGGGAGCAAATTATCTACTTTCCAGAAGTTCTAAAATGAGAGCATGTGTTAGTCTTCTCTTAGAAATTTCTGTTCTTCTCAAAACTTATAGTTATTATGCATTCGTAAAATAATTTTGTGATCGTATGCGTACCGCCAAGATTTTAATAGTAGTTGATATGCTTTTATATTTGCTTTAGATCTTTTTTGTCTTTTTCTTTCAAAGAAAATAAATTATAGATTTGACTTAAGCCTTATTTCTCATACCTTTTCCATCCTTTTTTTCCCCAGAGATAATTACGTACATATTTTTAGACTTTGAAATCCATATATCTATATCTATATATATAGTTAAGCAACATATGATATGGTTTCCTGCTTTTTCAAAATATAGACAAATGGTAATTTTATTTTTGCTCGATATTACGTTTTTGACATTTATCCTCGTTATAAATGTAGAACTGATGTAGATCTGCTGAAGCAGAATCCACCACATGAATAAACCGTGGTTTATTTACCAGTTCCCCTGTTGATGGAAAATTAGGTTGTTTCGCTTTCTTAGCTCTGATAAATGTCTGCAGTGAACATCTCTGCATTTGTCCCCTTGTGCGATGTACATAGATACCTTCTTAACTCTCCTCAGCTCAGTTCAGAAATCTCCCCTCAGGCCTCAGTGAGGAGAACCTCGGCTCCAGAGACAGCATCAGCTCCGTGATGAATGTGCCAATGGGGGCTCGCGAGAGACAATTAAACCCACTTTTGTTTGTAACTTCAGCTCAAATTTGAATCCACATCACCAGATGTCCGGCGGCACGCATCATTTAGTAGGAAGTCATATGACAAGGCTGGTAGGGAGTCCTTGGGCAAACAGGCCGATGCTATGAGAAGGCAGCCAAACATTCCACTAATCGTCACATGGCCCGGGGAAGAACAGTGTGAACCTTTACTTCCTTACTTGTTCTTAAAGGGGGTCACGAACCCTGACTCCGTTAATGTAGGAAAACTGACTCTAAGGAGAGAATCGGGGTCATGAAGAACCAAGAGACTTCCTAGCAAACCCACCTACGGTGCGATGGTTTTTCTGTTAAAAAAAAAAAAAAAAAAAAAAAAAAAGTTGTTTTACGAAGATAAGAGTTTATGCCTCTAAAGTAGAGTGCTAGCATAACATTTCAAGGTTTTTTTTTTTAATCTTTGCGTTAAAATTCAGGATTTTCACTTTGAACGAAGGCAAAGCTGTTTCCTTCCCACCCCAAGGGAAGTGGCACTGTGACAAGCACCTGGTTAATTCAGTCGGGTGTCCCTTCAAGCATATATAGAACATTTACTGTAATAATAGTTGCCTATTATTTTATCAAGTGCTGACAGCATGATAGATACAATGACGCTGACTCTATACACATTTATTGATTTAATATCCAAAACCATCTCCCAAGACAGAAATTATAGTCCCCACGATCGGGATGAAGACGTTGAAGTAGAGAAAAGTTCACCGAAGTCCACACAGCACGACCGGGCTGGAATCCAAACCTTCCTGCGTCAGGACCCCTTCCCTGAGGCGACACTGTTATGTTCTAGAGATACAAAAACGAACCAGCCGCAAACCCAACCCTTGAAAAGTTGATGACGAAGTGTCATGAGAAAAGACCAGCCCCATGGAAGACGTGGCCTCTTCGACGCCCATCACGTCCTCGGCACTTCGCAGTGCGTGAAATGCAATCAGGGCCCGTGCGTGAGTCACGGAGGGGATAAATCAGTGAATGACGAGAAACAGGGCACGGGCTTCACGCGGAGGAGGCGAAATTTGAGGCGGTGTCTGCAAAACGAAGACGACGTGCCTGGGAAAAGCATTCCTGGCAGGGGAGATGCCACGTGTGAAGGCGTGGGCAGTGGCCGACCAAACTAGGGTTGGAGATACGGCCGGAAACAGAACCGAGTTCAGAAAAGAATCTCTTGAGACGTGACAAGAAATTTAAAAATACGGAAGGAAGACATTTCAAATCTGTAATGACAAAATTACAGGGGGCATCTGTTTTTCTCACCTGTTCAACTGGACTTTCTCTCCTGATTTTGCCACCCTGGTTTTTCTTGAAGAATCAGCTTGTTCCAGACTCACCCTAAGTGATTCAGGTGATGTCAGTGCACAGCTGCTCACCTCGGAGGTAAAGACACAGGACCGGCCCATCCGCACGGTCCATTCTCCCCACCTTGAAGGCTGGTTAAGGGCTGAGCACATGACCTAAGCAAGTTTCTCAGAGTCAGTTCCGGGACTCCTATTTGAACTATAAAGAAAAGGATGTTCCTTTCTTTCTCTTCCCTTTGGAGTTATTAAGCTCAGACAATATAAACTAGACATTGTCACTTAAGGAGGACCTTCCTGAGAGTGAAGCCGAAGCAGAAAGAGAAAGAAATGAAGTTCTAATCATATCCTTTGAGCCCCGGATCCACACATGCCTGAAGCCGGAGCTATTTCTTGACTATTCAAATATACAATTCAATAAGTTCTCTTCTGAAATCCTTACAGTCAGTACAGCATACCAGTGCAAAGTCCTACCTCTGCCATATTTAGCTCTGAGACCTTAGGACAAAATGACACATACAAAGTGTCAGAAAGGTGCGTGCCATGTAACTAGCCCTCAGCGCATGTTAGCCATCGTTATGAAGCCAGTATTATTAGTTGTCTTGTAACTTACGACCAAAGATCTTGTGGTGGCTCGTTTTTTGTGTCGGCTTGGCTACACTATGGTTCCCAGTGATTCGATGAAACATTCGTCTAAGTGTTGTTACAACAGTATGTTTATAGATGTGGTTAACATTTTCAATCGGCTGACTTCACGTAAAGGACATTATGTTTGATAACCTGGGTGGACCTCATCCAATCGGTTGAGTGGTCTTAAGGGCAGAACTGAGATTTCCCTGCAGAAGAAATTTTGCCTCAAACTTCAAGGCATCAGCCCCAGAATTTCCAGCCTTCTGGTCTTTTCTACAGATTTCAGACTTGCCAATCCTCACATTCACATAAGTCCATGTTTTGAAATAAGTGTATATCTATCTGTCTGTCTGTCTAACATCCATCTATAATCTCCTCCTACTGGTTCCTTTTTTCTGGAAAACCTTGACTGATGTGAATCCTTACTAATACCATTATTAAAAGATAGAACAGAAAAAAAAAAAACAATTAATTTTAAGTCTAAATGATCTATACCAATAAGCTAGGTCACTCCAAATACAGACCGTTAGCAAACTGTCTCCTTAAAACTACCTCTCCCCACCCCACCCCCCAACAGCACACATACACATTGCGTAAGAAATGACGCAGAAGGTGAGAAGCAGAGAAGGCAAATATAATCTGAAATAAAATTACTGTTAGGGTTTAAATTGACATATTGTGTGTCAGCGGGAGTTGGAAGGCACATTGTGTTTTTCTGGGCCCTCGGTAATTTTCTCGGTGCCAGAAAACTGTTCGTGTTTTTTAAACGCTGTAGAGTGTCTCCCTTTTTCCCCTGGTGCACAGGGCATGTCATCACGTAGATGATCTAACTACAGGTAACTGCTCCGGGGAGATGGGAATTTATATTCACGAGGAACGCCCAGTCACATAATTCACGAGCAGAGCTGACATAAGTGAGTAATCAAAGAATCTCAGTGGACCATAGATCAATTCTAAATCTTCAATATATTTAGTCCATCGTTGAGTTACACAGCTCTTCATCTTGAAAACTGTCGTCAAGGAGATTGCATTTGGGTTCGTAACTGTCGAACTATGGGGCTTCATTTTATGGACACGCATGTAGCCTGTGTTTCATTATATTCAAACGCTATGTTTTACCAATAATTCTGTAGTGGCCTCGGTACTTAGGACCTTGTGTTGATTTATAGGCCTTCCAGATTCCAGGAGGAAATGCCCCAACTCCAGGAGGATTTCACTGAATGGGCACATTATTTTGCTGCTAACATCAGCAGGCATAAATCTCTTCCCTCTTGTATGGAAGTTTATTAGGGTACCATTAAGCTAGTTACTCAGTGTGGCCAAGTGTTTTTTGAGAGAAGATAAACAGGTGAGTAATTTATGTGGATATCACTGAGAAGACAGGCCCTTCTTTCTCAGCCCTACGTGAAGTGCCATTGAATGAGCTAAGGGTGCAAGCCACATCCAGGCAGAATTATTTATTTAAAATTAAATAGAACCTCTCAAACTTAAAGCTTAAATTGAGAATTGAAAGGAAAATTACTCACTCCTCATTCATTCCACTGTCTCTGCATACTTTGTTCTCTGCCCCTGGGGCCCTAATAAGATACCCATAATAATAATTTAATATAGATCTTTGACATTTTCCTTAATTAAAAATCAATTGGTAAAAAATATTATAAACTTCAACGAGCACACACAGGAAGAGATGACTACTACTTTTGTCTAATTACCTAACCATTAGGCAATAAACGAGAGTTGCTTTCTGATTGTTCAATAAAATTAGCAAGAAGTGTTTTTTGCCATTGGAGGAGATAACTGGTTAGACGGTTCCCAATTAGTTTTCAAAAAGAAGATTGTTAGACAGTTCTAAATTAGTTTTTAAAAATAAGTTTGACATTTAATATGCATGCTAATTAATGTCAGCCATTTCGTAGGTGCATACCATTATTTCTTGCAATAATGTCCAAATAAGATTTTACACTAAGTCCCTTTCTAGGGGGCAGGTTGTTGGAGTAAAGCAGATGAGAAGGCTTTTTTTTTTTTTAAATCACCTTTTGAAATATCTGGATGGCCCATGTCACATCCTCCCTCTCGTGAGAAGAGCCATCTAACCATAGTAGTGGGTGACTGTGGCCATGTTTATATTTATACTAAAAGATCCTGACCTCCTGGCAACAGCCGATTGGTCCAGGGCTGGACCCCTCGTCAAAGCAGTGCTAACCAGGTCCTTCCTCCTGGGGACCTGGAATGGGGCATGGGGGTTGCTGGTCAGCTTGGGAGTAAGAGCTGAGAAATTATCTTATTCCATGGAAAGGGAGCCCATTGTTCTTTGTGTAAATGGAAGCAGAGAAAACTGGAGAGAGAAAGGAAAATGGAGCAAAAACACACAGCTATTGGATATCCGATGCGAATAGTAATAAGAATGAGAGACAGAGCATCCTGGGCACTTCCCGATGGTTTTCTGATTCCTGATTCTTGTTCCTCAGGAGACAAGACTTTACCTTTTCCCTTGAAGTCTGAGACAGCTGGGTGCACGTATAAAATATTCACTTTTTTTCCCCTCAAGCTGATTTGAAAAGATTTCCGTTATTTTCATAAAAACAAGATTAAATGGTAAAAAATAAAAAATAAAAGGCAAACAAACAGAGAAGGATGGGGAAGGCTTTCATGCCAATCAAAAAGGAACCACTGGATACACAAAGAAAAAAAGTTATGCTCTTACGGAAAGCCATCAAAGAGAAATGGATACAAAGAAATCTGGAAGGAAAAAATCCAGAGGGATAAGCTCCTCCTAGGTGAGCAAGGGTGATTTCACACCTGGGGCCAGTTGCTGGCTGGCGTCGAGGGCAGGGCAGGTAAGAGGAGCGATCGTGGCGGAGAGGAAGGCATTTTGCTTGAACAAGTAAAAAACAGCCAAACTTTTGATGAACCTGTGGGCTGGCGCTTTGGCTTTAAATCTGAAGGTGCCACACATGCAATGATGATTCTCTCACCCCAATAATCCTCTTGGGAGTCTGGCTGTGTCAACAGAGGCAAAGGGTGGGGTGGAGCAAAGACAGAAATCTCAGGTCCGTGCAACTGGGATCTCTCGCAGCCTTGAAGTATGCATAGCTCCAGCGTCATCAGCTCTCCTCTGGTCTCCGGGTCTTACGTTCGCGCACCTGTCACCTCGCAGTCACACTGCCCCCGCCCCATGCTCCCCTGTCCTGCCACCCGCCAGTACTGCCAAAGCTCCCCGTCTTGTCACGGGAACGTCTAGCGTCTTTGAGGTCTACCAGATGGAGGGGTAGAATCCTTGTGCCGTCTGGTCTGAGCTCTGCTCAGAGGAGGAGGCTACACTCAGCTCAAGTGTTTGAAACCAGAAGTAAACTGAGTCCAAGTGAACTCGACTTCTAAAAAGATCAAAGATACCAACACTCCGGCCGCTCGGGAAATTGAACACTAGGCTCAAAAGCAAAGGAGTCACTTGGCACCTACCAGGGTGGCTACTATAAAAAAAAATAATAATAATAAAAAAATCTAGAAAATAGCAAATGTTAGCAAGTCTGCAACAGAACTGAAATTGAACTCTCATGCTCTGGTGGTGAGAATGTAAAATGGTGCAGCCGCTACGGAAAGCAGCATGGCATTTTCTCAAAAAACTCAATATAGAATTATGATATAATCCGGCCACTCCCCTTTCGGATATATCTTCAAAAAAAAAAAACTGAAGGTGAGTTTTTGAAGAGATATCTGTGCATCCACATTCATGGAAACATTATTCACAATAGCCTAAGGGTGAACTTAAGGCAAGTGTCCGCCAATAGATGAATGGATAAACAAAATTTGGTGTAATACATACGGTGAAGTATTATTCAGCCTGAAAAAGAAGGAAATCTTGCCATTGGCAACAGTATGAGTGAACGTGGAGGATATGATGCTAAGTGAAATAAGTCAGTCACAAAAAGACAAGTACCGTATGACCTCACTTATTACGAGATGCAGAGAACAAACTTATAGAGACAGAAAGTAGAATGGTGGCCGCCGGGGTGCTGAGGAGACCGTGTTTACCGGGAATAGTTTCAGCTCTGCAAGATGAAAAGAGTCCGGAGATTGAATGCACAGCAGCGTGCATGTACTTATACCACTGAACTGCGTGCATAAAAGTGGTTGTGATGGTAAATTTTATGTTATCTGTATTTTACCACAATTTTCTTTAAAGTAAACATAGCTTCGATTCCAGGTACTTAAAATCTAGGGTGCCGCTAGATGATTAAAGCTGGAAACCTTCCCCAAATCAGCTCAAACCCTGATTTAATCAAACTAATGAACACCTCACATTAGCTGGCCAAGAAAGGAAAAGGCTCCCAGTCTTCTTTCAGGTCCAATATCCTCAATACGATTTTTAAAAAATTACAGGACATGTGAAGAAGTGAGAGGGGATCCACAGCCAAGAGAAAATTCAATCAATAGGAAGAGACCCACACCCATCGGCCGGAAGCAAGCACCCTGGAGGTTTCAGGTCCCTCTCTTCTGAGGAATGAACACGTAGGAGCAATGTCTTCTTATATCTATAAAAACCACTTATTCGTAAAGATGTCTGCCCCTATGTCCACTGTAGCACTATTCGCAATAGCCAAGACACAGAAACAATCTAAGTGTCCTCTGAATGACTGAGATACGGTACCTAGGTACTAGGGAATACTACTCAGCCATTAAAAAGATGAAATAGTACCACGTGTGACAACGTGAATGACTCTTGAGAGTATCATGCAAAGTGCAATAAGTTAGATGGAAAAGGACAAGAAATGTACGATTTCACTCATATGAGGAATATAAAAAAAAGCAACAAAGGAACAAACAAAACAAATGCATACATACAGACAATAGAATGGTGGTTACGGAGAGAAAGGGAGTGGGCGGGGGGGATGAAGAGGGTCACAGGTGTCAAATATATGGTGACAGAAGACCAGACTACGATCGGTGAGCACCGAATGCGATACACAGACGTTGTATTATACAGCTGTACAGCTGAAATCTGTGGTCTACTATTAACCAGTGTTACTTCAATAACTTCAATTAAAAAAGAAACTCTGATCTGTGTTGTATTTTTGTTGTTTGTGTTCTTTTTTTTAATCAAAATTACCCAGATCTACAAACCACAGACGTGACTATGAGTGTGGAGAAGAAACTGTGGATGGTCAATGGTGGACTGCTCTTCAGTCGAATTTGTATTTATGAGAAGTTATTTCTCATCCTTGTCGATCCGACTTGTTCTTTAGGACATTTACCACATACCAGCACACCAAAAGCTAAAGGGGGCAGAGTCGACAAGATTTGGAACTTGCTTTCGGAAGCCTGCATGAGTTTCTCGTGGGTTACACAAGTTTAAGTGGCACCATTTCTTCTACTCATTCTGACGATTATTAGTGTAATGACGAGATACCAATTTTCGATTTATAGTATCACATTTCATCCCTACCCCAGACTAATGGAGGTAGGTGTTGTTATTGCTTTGTTACAGATAAAGAACCTGAAGTGTACGGAAGATAAACAACTTGGCAAAGGCGTTTAAGAAGGAAACAAAAGAGTTGATTCAAATCCTGGTTGGCAGGCATACTAAATCATGGTTCTCAATTGCTTTTTGTTCCCTAATCCTCTAAAAAATTTTTGAAAATCTCTACCTAACTTGACACATTAAATTGACACCTATATCTTTTCATCGTAAGTTGAAAGGGATATAATTTCTGTAATATTGAAAGTACTGACTTTTTAAAAGTTACGTCAATCTTTTATGTTTATTTGAAGAAATATAATTATCATTCCAATTTGACACCCACAGTCATCCATTTCAAATACACAAGAACAAGAATGCTCTTTCAGCGGTTACAAATTTTAAATGATTTACCTTTTCCCTTGAAATTGTTCTTCTAGTTCACATCCACCACAAAATCTTACTCTTAAAAGAGATACTTTTATGCTTAAAAATATTCTATTGATCAACCAACCTACTTCTCTGCAAAGGAAAAAAAAGGTAGAAAAACTAAAATGTTAAACATTTGTTTACATTTCCTGTGACCATAAGCCCTCAGCATTAAAACGTTTCACTCAGTTGATTTGTAATTGCAATTATTATTAGCACATAACTGAGAAAAACAACATACAGTCTGGCAAACGTTATTAGGAAATTTATTACCTTTGCATCTCTTTAATGAGATCGATGGCTGTGGGCAGAGCAAGGACGCTTTGCCCTGACTTGATTAAAGGCTGTCTCCCTTATACGAATCTCCCAATTTTTAATTTGTTCCTATTTGTTTATTTGTTTAAAATTCTAAAAATTTTGGTTTTCGAGGGAATATATAAGAGTAAGATTTTGGATGGCCATTTGTTGGTTAACTCAAAAGAGGGCAATTTATAAAAGAGAGATGAGAAAGGTGAACAAGAGAGATGCTGTAAACTGAGATTAGATTCCAAAGTCTTCACGGCCATAATCCAAAATGGTAGCCCCCTACCACCTGTGGCTACTGAGCAGTCGAAATGTGCCCAGCCCAACCCGAGATGCTCTGTCAATGTAAAATACATACAAACTGGGTTCTGAACACTTAGCATCCAAAAAAACAAAAATATAAACTATCTCATTAATGTTGATATTGATTACACATTGAAATGATAATACTTTGAACGTATCGGATTAAATAAAATAGATCCTTAAAACTGACTTCGTCCATTCCTTTTTACTTTTCTGATGTGTCTACTAGAAAATGTAAAATTACGTGGATATCTTGCATTGTATTTATTTTGGATAGTACTGAACCAGAGCGTGGAAAAAGTAACCCTACATGGTCCCTTAAATCACCCATAAGACACAGCACTCTTCCTCATGTGGTAATTCCTATGCTCGCAGAACAAGAGGAAATATTGCGGATGGCTGGTGGGTATTTATTTACACCGTTCTACATTTAAGGTAACTAAGGAAGCCCCTGGGTAAACAGGGGCGAGGGGGCGCAGTAAATAAGAGAGTCTGCTGGTCAACCAGATTCGCACATTCAGGTTAATGTTAAGCTTAATACACGTCCATAGCTGATAAAACTATTGCTGTAAAAACTAAGCGGGCATTATAAGGGTGTTGAGATGGCGACCAGGTAAGTGGGTATATGAGACGGCTCTTCTTAAAAGCACAGAGCAAGGGTACATTCTTACGTATCTGATCTTACTTAAGGGTCTTGACGAACCTGGAAGACAAGCGAGCGCTACCTTCAGAGGGTCTCCAGACTGCAACATCGCTCCCCACCGGCCACCCGCACACACTGTCACCATCCTCCTCCTCCTGGGCTCATGCGAGAGTATCACTGCGTCTACTGATGGGCCGAAGTCAGCCCTGCTTGGTTCCCCGTGACCATTTTTCACCCGGCGATCCTTTGAAATCCTACGTCAGATGATGTCACTTCTCTGCTCGAAATCCTCCATGGCTTCTCATCGCTCATAATAAAATTCAACCTCCTTACGGTGAAACACCAAGAGCCCTCATGATCCTGCCCCCAAGCCCCTTTTCTATCTCCCCTCCTCTTGCTCACTCAGTTGGAGTCATGCGGCAGTCCTTCCCCGAGCACACAGAAGACACTCCTCGGAGGTGTGCACCCACTGTCCCTTTGCCTTCAGAGCTCTTCCTTCGGTCTTGTGCATGGCCCATCGTCTTCCACCCTTCAAATCTCTGCTCTCAACAGGGCAGCCCTCTCTGATTTCTGATCTGAAATTGCATGTCACGTGACCCTGCGAATCTGTCTTTGGTACATTATCACTTTCTGCTATGTAGCATCTCTGTCTTTATGTTATGTGTCCCCCACTAAAACATAAAGGCCATGAGAGAGAGGACCTTGTCCCCCTTGGTCACCTCTGCATCCCCACCTTCTAGAACAGCAGGAGGCACACGGGCACCAGTAAATATTTATGAAATGCCTATAAGTGAATGAACATCACATATGATAAAACTGAGATTGGAAACGTTTCAATGATTTGTCCGAGATCATTTAATTTGAAACAAAGTTGTATGACTCGACATTTAATTAATCTAACATAAGGTAAACTGAAGGATTTATTACAGCAGCAAATAGAAAAATTAATGGGCTGTGAATAACTGCATCTTTAGATCATACTCACACCTATTGGTTCCATATACAGATTGCACAAATTGCCTGAGTATAATCTATCAAACCGTATATTAAATGCTTCAGAAAATATATTTTCAAACATTAAATGTAGGAAAATTTTGAGATGGTCCAGTAACAAACAACTACACCGAGAATTAGACTCTAGCAGTAATCTACCATCTCTCTAGAAAAGTTAATGGTTTCCTGGATGCTTACCAACTGAGAATGCAGAAAAGTACACATTTGCCAAAGCATTCCAGAGAAAGCTAAAGTGATTGTTTTCTGTTTTTGTCTTCCTGCCAGAACTAGATACTTATTTTTCTGAGCCGACACATTAATTATTTAAAACTAGTAATTCTTTCTATTAGGTCTAGGGCTGGTAGCTTTCGAGGACAATTAAAAACTTATCTGATGGCAATAACCAGTCTAGCCTTAAATATCTACATACTATATTTCTTCTGGGTTGCATTTACATATTTATTTATATGTTTGTTTATTTGTTTGTTTGCCTATTGCCAATATAAGAATCCTCAAAATTGAGTTATGCCTTATAATTATTTTATAAGAAACATGTGGTACCCGGCCTCCAACATGGTTCTCAGTGACCACTCCCCCCCTTCTGGTATATACACCCTCTCACACCAAACAGGGCCAACTGGGATGTTGCAGAAAAACAAGAGTGTGACTTCCAAAGCTAGGTCCTAAAAGACATTGTAGCTACTATTTTACTTCTTTGGACCACTTGCTCTGGAGCAAGCCAACTGTAATACCACAAAATACTCACGCGGCCTGCAGAGAGATGCTCGTGCTGAGGAACTGAGGCCTCCCAGCCAACAACCAGCAACACCTGAGCGAGCCTTCCTGGAAGCGGATCCTCCAGCCCTAGGCAAGCCTTCGGATGCTACAGCCCCAGCTCACACTGCAAGCTCAAGAGGGACCCCAACCAGAACCACCCAGCTGAACTACTCTTGAAATTTGGACTCAAGAAACCACGTGAGGTAAGAAATATTTCTCGTTTTCAGCCTCTGCTTTGGAGTAATTTGTTAGGTAGCAATAGATAACTACTACGCTGTCATCATCTTAGAAGAGAAGCACATGCCATCAATCCCTGTTTGATATGACCCAAATTCTCCTTGCTAACTATGTAGCAGCCACAATCTCCAAAAAATTTAAGAATATTGTTTTTTAAGTATTTCAAGACAGTCAAACCGAAAGCTATAGACTTGATTGATACTAAAACATTAGGCTTGAGTTAGTGGCTGTGGCGCTTCCCAAGCATGGTTTGAATATAATAAACCATTCTCTAGGCTGATCTATTTGATAATCTATAAAAACCTAGAAGCCAAAAGTCAATATGTCACTAAGCCTAAGTATTAACCCAGAGCCCACTTTTCATTTACACATATGAATTAGCTCTCTCTATCTTAGATAATTTTGACCTTCATGGCAAGTTCTATTACTGGATTTTGAAAGGAATGATTTGCTTTGGTGAGATTTCTTTTTTAAGTCTTCAAATTGCAGGACATTAAAATTATACTCTATTGGAAGAACAAATGTGGTTAATACCTGATTACATTTTTCCTACTGTGAGCTGTGAACAAAGGATAAATGCTAATTTGTCATAGCAGATCTGTATTGAGTGGATATATGCATTTTCTCTTAGAAGAAAAAATGTGCTAAGAACTAGAAATTAATTGGGTTAATGTGTTCCTATTGACAAAATTCTTTACTTATGTCTGTCTAAATAGGTGCTAAGATAAAGAATCAAAAGAAGTAATTCAATTATGTCATCATTCTCAAAAAATCTAATAAAACTATGTCCATAAAATCAACTTTATGCAAGTTAAAATGAGTATTTGCATTCCATCAGATTCAATTATTACTATGAAATTAAGAGTGTCTAAACAGGAAAGATAATTCATATATTCCAAGTCTAAAACATCTTTTTAAAAAAAACAATTGTATTTGATTTCAGCTTTTAGAGCCAAGACCTGCTTTAATCCAATATATTTCTGCTTTCAAATTCCCTCTATTATGCTCTCTTTTCAAATCCTTTGTTTAGGTCTGGCCTGCAAGTATTATTCCCAAATATTAAATTACTATCCCTTGTGCCATATCCTCTTTGAGTTTTTCTACAAAGTGCAATGCCTCTTAAAAACCTTTTGATAAGTTCTATTACTCAGAACAACTTATCCTAATATTTATAAAAGCTGTAATTCTGAAAAATGTATTTGCTCACAACCACGTCCCTGACCCCAGCATAACTCCTGGCACAATTAGGCAGAAAGAAAGAAACAAAGAAAAGAACGAACAGAAAGATAAGGAAGGTAAGGAAGGAGGGAGGGAGGGAGGGAGGGAGGGAGGGAGGGAGGGAGGGAAGGAAGGAAGGAAGGAAGGAAGGAAGGAAGGAAGGAAGGAAGGAAGGAAGGAAGGAAGGAAGGAAGGAAAGAACATATCCAAACTAGAAAGAAATAAAACTGTCTCTGCAGATGATATGATCTTATGTAAAGAAAAATCTAAAAACTCCACCAAAAACTACTAAAACTAATTAACAAATTTAGTAAAGTTTCAAGATACAAAATCAACACACAGAAATCAGTTGTTCCTATACACTAACAATAAACTATCTAAAAAATAAATAATGGAAACAATTCCATTTGCAATAGCATAAAAAAATATTAAGAATAAATTTCACCAAGGAGGTAAGAGATCTGTACACTGAAATCATGAAGAGTTTTATTAAAGAAATTGAAGAAGCCACAAATAAATGGAAAATATGCTGCGTTCAAGGACTGGAAAAATTAATATTGCTAAAACGTCCACATTACTCAAAGCCATCTATAGTTCAATGCCATTCCCAGCAATATTCCAATGGTATTTTCTCAGAAATAGGAAAAACGACCCTTAAATTCCTATGGACACACAAAAGATCCTAAACAGCCAAAGCAATCCTGAGAAAAAAGAACAAAGCATCACAATGCCTGGTTTTAAACTATGTCACAGAGCTTTAGTAATCAATACAGCATGTTTGTGGCACAAAAGGAAATACATAAGCCCATGGAATAGAATAGGAACCTCAGAAACAAACCCGTGCATACACAGTCAACTAATATCGGACAAGGGAGGCAAGAATACTCAACGAGGCAAAGACAGCCTCTCCAATAAACAGTGGCAGTGGGAAAACTGGACAATCACACGTAGAAAAATGAAACTGGACCCCTAACTCACGCCACTCATAACGATTAAGTCAAAACGGATTAGAGCTAAACAAAGACGTGAAACTATAAAACTCCTGGAAGAAAACAGGGAAAACCCTCCTCGACAATGATGCCGGCCATGTTTTTTCTTTCTTTCTTTTTTTTTCTTGGATATGACACAAAAAGCACACAAAAGCAAATGTGAACACGCGAGACTATATCAAACTAAAAAGCTCTGCATAGCTGAAGAAACAATCAACAATGAGAAAAGAAGAAATGAGAAGAGAAAATTAATTTGTAAGCCATCTATGGATAAGGGGTTGATATCCAAAAAAATATAAGAAGCTGGTGTAACTGGATAGCAAAAAAAAAAACAATCCAATTTTTTAAAATGGGCAGAGGACCTAATGGACATTTTTCCAAAGAATACATCCAAATGACCAACGAATATACGAAAAGATGGTCAACGTCACTAATCATCAGGGGCATGCAAATCAAAACCAGAATGAGATATCGCGTCACACCTATTAGAACGGCTATTATCAAAAAGACGAGAGAACGTACGTGCCAGTGAAGGTGTAGAGAAAGGGGACTCCTTTGCACTCTTGGTGGGAATGTAGATTTGTACAGCCACTACGGAAAACAGTATATACCTGAGGATTTATTCAAAGGAAAGAGGATCAGGATCTCAAAGAGATATCTGTAACCCCCTGCTCACTGCAGCATTATTCACAGGAGCCAAGATATGGAAGCAACAGAGGTAGCCATGGATGGACAGATGGATAAAGATATAATACATGTACAAACACAATGGGATACTATTTACCCACGAGAAAAAAAGGAAATCTTGTCATTTGCAACAATATGAATAGACCTTGAGGATATACTGTTTAGTAACATCAGTCAGACAGAGAAAGACAAATACTGTATAACACATATGTGGAATCTAAAAAAGCCAGACTCACGGAGACAGACTAGAACGGTGGTTGCCAGGAGCCTGGGGGGCGGGGAAATGGGAAGATGCTGGTCAAAGTGCACGACCTCCCACTTAGAAGACGAACAGGTGCCGGGGATGAATAAGTGGTGGTTACAATGTGATAACTATAGTTAACAGTACTGTATTGTATATTAACTAATATGAACAAATATTAACTAGTCTCGCCACATGCGCACGCGCGCACACGCACATGCACATGATAGTTACGTGATAATTCTACTGTGGTAATTATTCAGCAATAGACACATGCGTCAAATCATCCTGTTGTATACACACCTTAAACTTTCGCAATGTTATACGTCAATTATTTGTCAATAAAGCTGGGAAAACAAATAGTCTACTTTGGGAGGTTTCTGACAAATCCAAGAGAAAGACAAAAAGCGAGTGGAGGGATGGCGGAGTGAAAACTGGGACAGCATTATGAGGTCAGGGGGACGGGAAGGGCGTGCATCGTAAGCGTTTTGTGGCCTTGCTAAAGGGTTGAGGTTTATTTCGAATACGATAGCAAGCCGAAACCTCCCATAAAAGAGGCATCTTATGCCGAGGCACCGTCAATTGCTCTGTGGCTACCAACCGTTTTGCATCTCTCAAACAAATTCATTTCATCATTTCCGATGAGCTGTGTATTTGTCTGTTCTTTGGATTCTCCTCTGAATGAGTTAGAGCCTCTTCTTTCTTCCAACATTAATTAATAAGTGAAATAAAATCTAAGACACATCTTCATCTTTTATTTGCATGAGGAGGAAAATTTTGCCTTTTCCAATATCATCCTTTAAAGCATAAACTTCCTCTCCACAGTAGAATCACATGCTACCAAACATTCAACCTGTCGCCCAATTTCAACTTCCAGTTGTTGGAGTTAAGTAAACCAGTCGCCACAACCACAAAGCGAATCTTATAATTCAACAGCACACCAACAGCCCAGAAGGCAATCTCTAAACCAATACTGTTGAGGTTTGGGCTGCGGAACGAAGCCACGACTCTACAATGTCCCCCCCTTTTATCGAAGATGCTTTATGCCTCCTCATCCACACCTGAGGTACACAACGCCCCACCTGTCCTTTCGTAAGGGACATCCGCGGAGTAGAGGAAAAGCATAATTCGAACAGATGTATGCAATTTACCAAAAGCAGTATTTTTGAAAAAGCATCATGTAGAAGTTTGTTTACAAACACTCGAGCTTCTTTTTCTTAGTTTTCAGAGGGGTAAAAAAAAGTGACAAATAAAATACGTTTAGTCCACGTTGAAAACTATATCCCCCTGCCCATCTCTGCCGCCACCTGACCTTGTGTCTCTCTGCTCACTGGCCTCTCCGGAACGGCATCTGCAAAATGTAAATTTCCCTCATGAGACAATATTATATTTTCGAGTTTTACATTTTTAGAGATGACTTCAGAAGCAGATGTCGGTGGAGCCTCCGGGGACATTAAAATTCCCATGATAAATTTTTAGCGTGTCTCACAAGGACAATGTCTTTGCTAGAATTTCTAAAGATAGGGATCTGTAGAGTGTAAGTATGTCCAGGGTTCTAAAGAAATGTGGATTATAGCCTATTACAAACCTATTTATTAAAAATGTGAATAAGAATTATGATATTCAGCCGAGATGTGCTTGAATCTCAGCGGACCCATCTGCTCTCCCGGTCTCCCGAATCAAGTCGGCATCAAGTTCCTGTCGTGTGATGTCCCCTCCTCCGATCATTTCCTCCTTTACCCTCCACCTCCACCCCGAATTGTTACACGGAATTGGATTTATATCATGCTCTCTTTTTTTTTTTTTAATTAGAACCGCAGGTATTTAAGTAAAAATTTTTTGTATTCTCTTACTATCAAAAGAGAGATGAAAACTCCTGAGCACTGGATAATTTTTACTTTAAGGTAAGTAATTTGTTTCAATTTTCTCATTACCTGCTGGAAGCTCAGAGCCGGGTTTGTAGCTCAGCTGCACATTTGTATAAGTGTACAGATCAATAATAATAATTGAATAAGTGTATAAATCAATATGTTCTAAGATTTTTTTTTTTTTTGGTCTCTTTTTCATTGTTGTTGTTAGCGTAGTTCTCACCACAGACTTTTAGGTTTTGCTATCTTGTGTGTTTTCGCCCTTCTGCCCTAATTTTTTCTGTAATAGGACAGCACCTAAAGAAAGGGAGATGGTTAAAACAGTAAATAAACTGAGATTCGCCAGTCCCGTTAAGTAATAATCCTGATTCTGCCTGCATTACATAATCCCGCAAAGCATATGCTATTATTTTAAATATTAATGAAAGTTACGTCTATTATTTAAATGACTGTTTCGGGGGCATTTTTTTAAATGATGGAAGCACACATTTCAGCAGCACATATGCAATGTTTTTTTTTTTTTTTTTCCTGGACCTTTTACTTTTCAGACTGAATTAGATAACTTATATATTTAAAATGGCAAGAGCAGGTTATGTGCTTGGAAAGTGTATAATAAGGACTCTTGAGGACAAAAACAGAAATCTGGCTCAAAATAGCCTAAGCAAAAACTGGAATATATTGGCTCATGCAGTAAGAAATCACCAGCTTCAGGCATGGCCATATCCAGGGGCTTAAATTATATCCTCAGTCTTAAGATTCTGCTTTGCTTGTATTGGGTCCAGTCTCAAGAATGCTTTCCTTCTAGAAATAATAAATGTGCAAGAAAATTCCAGGTTTATATCTAATCCACTAGTTTAACAACCGCACTCCCAAATACCAAGCACTGATATTAGAACACATGTATAGAATCCTCATTATTAAAGTAACTCTATCAGAGAAGGCAATGGTTTTATTGTCATTGAACAGTGTCTTATGATTGTTAAATGAATATAATTTGGTGGATTAACAGACCAGAAAAGCATCCATAATGTACCTTCCATAACAGAAGTCTTGACAGAGAAGAAGATTCTTTTAGAAATCAAATAAATCTACTGAACTTCTACACAGATTAGAATTTCTTTTCTATTTAACTCAGTTTCATTTAACCTCCAGGCATTTGGCCACCTCCACACAATCGGTGCTTTTATTTTTCTTATATTTTCAGTTTCGAGTCACTGAACCAAAGCCCATGACGAATGACTATTCCATGACTTCCTGACTTCGATTTTTTGTAGATTAACAATACTAAGATTTATGGCTAATAGACCACAAATATCATAGGAAAGCAAAACAATGTAAGGAGGGCCAATGAGTTCTGACAATAAAAGAGGCCAAACAATTTGGCAAGCTCGTTGGGTCTTGGCTGGGAGATGCTGGCTCTGAGTAGAAATCACAGCTGCCAGGCTCAATCAGAGTGATCATAGTGATGCATTTACGACGGCAAGATCGATCTCGATTCTCAGAACGAAATCTGGGGAAGTACACATTGCCCCTAACAACATATAGTTTTCACTCTCACTCGCTACCTATGGAAGAAAAAAAGAGACTGATTTGTACGTACACACACATATTCGCACGTTACACCTATATCTATATTGATTCCGTTTTCTCTTGGCAGTCAGGTAAAAATGGCAGGTTGGAGGGAGGACAGGAAAGGACCTATAACCACTTACGCTCTGAATTCTGATCGCGTTTTTCAAATCTGATCAAGCCTGCTTCTTTGGAGACTCCAGCAAAATAATACTAATAATAATAATAATAATAATAATAATAATAATAATATGTTATTTGTGGGAATATGAAGTGAGGGGAAGGGAAAGGAGAAAGACTCCAAAGACAAGAAAGGCTCAACAGAATTATCTGTGCCTGTCAAAACCGGGGTGGAAATGGAGCTGCCCAAAGCAGGTCTGAGCAGGTCTGAGCAGGTCTGAGCAGGTGTACCTTGGCATGTTTTGAGCATTTGTTATGTGCCTGGCTTTGTAAGCGTAACCTCATTGGATCCTCACAGCAACCTGTAACAGATACTGCTGGTGCTCCGTGTCACATCCCCGTAGCCTCTAATCTCATTTGCAGCCACAGTGGCCAGCTCTGTTCCAGCTCGGGTTCACCTTGCGGAGTCTAACCATGAGCACAGCACGGTTTTGCTTGCGCCTTGAGAGAGCATAGTCACCTCAGCACAAGCCATTGCAAAACAGTTAGCACTGCAGGGGACGTCCTTTAGCCAGTGGGGACCCTGCCTTCCATCCTTCCAGTGGACAATTCTGGGAGACATTCCCTATACTTCTCGGGGGGAGGGGGGGGTCCTTGATCAAAGACCCTTATAATGACTTTTCTTACTCTTCTGCTTGTTCTTCTCACCGCCTCATTCTGAATACCAAGGACCTACCCTCACGTAAACTACCTCTACCCAAGTCTTTGTCTCAGCTTTTGCTTTTTAAGGATAACTTTCAGAACAGCCTATCATCATGACACTCAGTTAAAAAAAATGAACATACGTCAAAGATTTCATTTAACTTATTCGTGAGGAAATCAGTCATTTTTACAGTGGTTCGAAAAGAATCAAAGTGTGTCATTTAGCGTCAGATAAGGAAAGCAGAAATGAATTCATAAATAATCACGAAACAAGCAAAATGGGTCATCATCCACAAAGCAACAACCAATTGCATTCTCCCAGACACGATTTGCTTTTCTGTGGACAGGAATTCTTTGTGTTGCCATCGGCTTTCTCACAGAGTCGTGAAAAGGGCGAGACAAACACAAGCAGAGAGAACTTGAATGGATGAGCTTGTCCAGACACCCACGAAATCTTCCTTCACAATTTTTCTTACACTAGTGATCATGTCGCTATGGACTCTCTCTCGCTAGATGAGGGAATGAAACACAACGTGGCAAGTATTTAGCGTTCCGATGGAAACAGTCCCAGTGTCTAATACTGTCTCCCGGCTCACGAGGAAGCAATGCTACGCAGTCTGAGGTCTTGGCAGATGCTAGCTGAGGTTACAGGTAGTGTCCATTCAGAAACTGAGGGACCCTGGTGCCCGAGGCTCTGCGTCCTCTGCCCCACACTGGCACAAAAGGAAACAGTAGTCATGATGGAAAAGCTATGTGTAACTGGCAATTTCACAAGTATTTTTGGCTCAGATGTGAATTAGTGAAAATTTTCTAATTAATTATTCTTGGCGACACACTTTGCTCGTGGCGACACCCCCAAGTTAATTTATGCCTTTTGGTTCTATTTACTGTTTACATCTTGTTTGAATATACACAAATGGGTACACCAGACCTTTGATGGTTTGGTGTTAGGTGAGAGGTCTCCCCAGTTAGGGGGACACAAGATAACGATATCCCTTAAAATGCCTTTGTTTCCTCGACCCATTTCACAGATGTGAGCCATCTGAGTTATCGGAAGCAGCGCCTCCCTTCCCGAGAGCCCCACAGAGAGAACACCTTCCTTTCCACGAAGGTATTATTTTCCACACACAAAAACAACATGCTTCATAGGAGTCACGTGTTTTCAGACCGTTATCTTCCAAGACAGGAACAAAAAAAAAAAAAATTCAGGAAGCTCTCAGTCTCCCCAGGCATTGCTTAGAGATGCTTCCCATTAGGTATTCTATCATTGGATACAGTCGTTAGAGTTTGTAATTAATATTTTAAAAGGCCTAACTAGGTGACCAATGGCCCAGCTCAAGCATTCTTCATTTACAACCAATATTAAGTACTTCATCACAAATAGAACTTGATGGGGCCCACTGAACACTGTTCCCCTACAAGATTTTAGATGAAATTTGCAATGGTCCGACTGTAATGAATTAACTTCAGTACTTACACTGGGAGTGAGAAAGATTTGCCAACACAAATGACAATGTATACTGTCCTGGAGTGTATAAACGTTAACGATTTAGTCACTGAAACATATGACGAAAATTAGTAACTTAAGAGGTGGAAGCTGAGGAGAAAATATTTCCAAATTCTAGCTTTGGCTCAGGAAACAGAATCATAGGCCAACAGAGATCTTATAGTCTGGTTATTATATAAATTCCTGCTACAGCAATTTCCCAGATCGGTACTTTCGGAGGTGGGCCACAAGCGGTGAGTAATTATGCTAGGTGTATGCGGTGTGGGGATCAGGCAGTGTGAAGGTTACGTGGGGAACGCTTACTGTGATTTGTGATGTGTCCTTATATGGATTGTTCTGCTGCTTAGCTCCCCACCGCCTCTAAAATGCTAATAGATTGTGCAAATCTCAGAGAAGGACCAAGGTCTCGAGTATTTCCCAGACTAGGTTGGCCATGGAAACCTTTCTTTGGAGCCGCTCGTTAACTTTCTTCCACGGGAGTTAGCGTGCTCTGGAACACGTTTTTGGGAAATGATCAGTCAATATGCCCGATAAGAAGAAACAGGTAAGGACTGTGAAGATACGATGGACGGTTAGACATCACACAAATCTCCATGGTGCCCTGTGAAGCGGGTCTGTCCCGCCGCCGGGGTTCAAGAGGACCTGTTTTGCAACCCTCATCAACATGACAACTGTGTGTGCTCCAAGAGAGAAAATCGAGCACTGTAAGAATCCAACCTGCCATTTTCACATCGCCTTCATTTTTCTCAGTTCACCAGGCAGATCTATTTTGCACTGAAATCAACATGACCATTAAACATTAACCTAGGCACCTGGCGATCTGCTGTTCATGTGTCTTTCTGACAAGAACGGACAAGTAGAATTCATCTGGAAAGAAGGAGAGCATAGTTTATTACAGACGATAAGTTGTGCTTCACTGGCTATGAAGAGAATGAAGAATTTCTTTACTGTTCCATGATGGTGATGTCTACACAAGGGAGCTCTAATCTGGCTTATAGACAAATTTAACCATACCGAATTATGATCAAAACACCATAAAATGTAGGCGCTATTTTATATTTACTTCCTACCGCTTTGCTAGCAAACAACAGGATAACATTTCCTGTGGTAGATTAAAAGCGGCCACACATTCTTCGCAAATCCTTGCATCAAGACATGGAGCCTGTGTCCCGACCTTCCTGAATATGGCTGGCCTCGCCACTTGCTCTACCCAACAGAAACACAGCGGATGCGCAATTGCCTGACTTCTGAGCCAAGATCCAAGAAGCCTTACAGCTTCTGCTGTCATTTTCTTGGAATACTGTTGCTATGTGAACAAACGCAAGACAGCCTGTTGGTTCAAGGAGCTTGGAGGATTTCCAGCCAGGGGCCAGAAGGTGAATGAGGCCATCTGGGAGCAGGCGGCCCCTAGCGGACCTGCCAACAAAACGCAGAAATCCCTGAATGAGCCAAGCCAACACCATATGGAACAGAGGCGAACCTCTGCAGCCAAGCCCGGCAAGAATTGCTAGCCCACAGAATAGGGAGAGAAACAAACGTGGTTTTAAGCCACTAAGTTTATAACTGATAAAAAAAAAAAATCGATTTTAAGTCAATTTCAATACGACCCCACTACGAACTCTACAAACCCCATCTGAAGTTTCAAATACTCGTCTGTCACTACAAAAATGTTTTGAATGTGTAACTGATCCACTCAATTAATAGCTGTGAATTTTGATTTTGCCATTGATTCTTCTCAATTATCTACGGAAGAGGGTTCATTTCAATAAAAATGTAAACTACTTAGTTATGTCTAAGTTGGTGGCAAGCATCGTTTTTTTCCCTAAGTTTCAGCTAGGCAATCCATAGAATTGTGGACATAGAATTGTCACTTAACTCTCACGTCACTAGAACGCAAACTGCCTTAGGATGGGTATCTCGTCTGTTTTCTTTACTGCCATAACCCCAGAACCTAGAACAGTGCCAGGTACAAAGTAAGCCCTCAATAAATAGTTATTGAATCATCGACAGGTGCTCTAGTATTTGAATAAATGACACGAAATCATCATCTTCAAATCCAGTCCAATTCTTCTGGCCTCCGAAGTAAAGGATAAAATTATATTCAATCTATTAAAGTAAATTTATTAGTTTTATGAGAAAGTGATTATAAGTTCTTCACAGGTAGTTATGTAGCTAATAACCTGAAGAGTTAAATATAATTAAGGTCTATCACTCTGAGGAGAAAAGCTAATATCTTTTTCTATCTCTGCATTTACATTCTATTCATTAAAACTTTATAGTTCATTAGCCCATTAATAATCACAAAGTGCAGTATTTTATATTATATTCTTGGTGAAAGCTTTTAGTTATCAAAGCGACAAAATATTCTGCAAGTACAGCAGCAGAATGTTTGGTTTAAACAAGGTAAAAAGTAGGCTTAAATGTAGTAATTACTTGTATGCTAGTGCACTCAGGAAACTATTAACACGTAATTAAAAGATGCAAAGGACTAAAGTAGGGTTACATCCAGTTTCCTTAATCGGTTGTCACTATTGTCGTCATGGTCAACACGAAGCTACAATAAATATCCCAGGCTACATGCATTGTTTTCCCATTGTTTGGGGGCATATTTTTATAGAATAATTCCTGAAGATACAAACTTTTGACATTTTCGTTTTAACAGCTAAAACCAAGGGTGCCTGTGCTACGGAATATCACATAGCCATTAAAAAGGTTGATCACGAAGCACAGTTTGTACAGAGATATACTATTAAGTGAAAAGGAAAGTGGTAAGACATTATAAATAGGATGCTACGGTGCTGTAAGAAATTTAAAAGTTAATAATAATGATGGGAGCGGGGAAGAAAGCAGATGTGGCAAACGATGATGATTTTCTTCGAACTTATTTACAAAGGACTAACACATTTCACATCACGAATCTTAGCAATATTTAAATTTCCTATTACGCATGCATATTCTTTTGAATAGCGGTATTTTCTTTTTCAATATTTTTTATCTTTAAAATCTTTCTTTTTTAATATAAACCACTTGTTTTAGTTATGATGCTTTCGCCAAATAGCAAATATCCAACCAACGGTTTCTTAAATAAGAAAAGTCGTCCAAACAACTTTCCATTTCCCCTCTCAATCTACCCTCTATTGAGATAACAAAAAGTTCATAGTTAGGTGGTTTCGGAGCTCGTTTGGGGTAGAGGGTGGGCTGAAAGGTATCCGAGCACCCATTCTCATCCCGCTTCCTCTCCGTCGTCCTCGGCATTTCGGGTTTTTGGTCTTGAGTTTGCTGCTTTATCCACACAAATGGCCGCCACACTTCTAAGCTTCTGAAACTTACATGACCAGGTTCAAAGTGGAATGTAAGAGCAGACGATGACCAGACTCTCCTCACCTTTCTGTTTCCTTGTCTCAGGAAGGAAAATACTTTCATCGGAAGCCACTCGCCTTTCAAGCTGAGCCCTGTGACATGTGACATCTCAGCCCACTGCAGACACAAGAGAACACATTTCCTAGACGATTCATTCCCCGATGCTTGGCGCAGGAAAAAGTGGAGGTTCCTTCGCGATGGAAAAGCGCCCCCCACTCCTCCTTTCACTTCAAGAAGGGGATCCCCTCCTTCCTTTCTCTGACAGTTTTAGGCGCATTTATATTAACACCCTCTTTCAATCAAGTCATTATTTCCATCTCCTCGCATGTGAGTTCTACCTTTCCGTGGAATCGCTGACTGTCTTTTCCAGTGATGTATTTTCTCATGCCCGTAATTTTTATCCGAGAGTTTTTACTTGAGAAGGCAAGCAGGCTAAAAAAAAGCAAATACAGTTGTCGGCACTTGGCTCAGTGTCTGGCACACGGGAGATTTCATCGTGATCACGGGGCAGGGGCGAGGAACCGTGGTTCTGTACCCCCTTAACTGGGCTGATGCGAACCGAAGCTATAGCTAAATATTTAAATTCTAGCACCTGAAACTTAATTATTTTTTAATGACGTTTTATTCTGACATTAAAATAAATGTAGGGAAAGTCTTCCTAAATATTCTCGCATCATGACACACACGGAAGGTGATCATCCGGACACACGGGGTGAACGGGAGGGGTGGCGGGCCCTGCATGAGGCCACCGCAGCTGCAGTGGACCAGCCCACGTGCTCTGGCCATTCCAGATCTTTCCAAGCCGCCCCAAGAGCGATCCCTATTCCATAGGATACTAGCTGGAAAGTTCTGATACAGATTTGAGTTTCAAAACTTGGTTCCTCTGCTCCCTGCTCTGAGCAACTTCAGCTCTCTGAGCCTCAGTTTCCTCATCCGTATACTCGGAATCATAATAAAGCCTACTCCACTGGGCTGTTGAAAAGATAAAATAATCAGCACTCCGTTTGCTTTTTTTTTTTTTTTTTTTGTCATGTCATGAAAATGTATGATCAAGGTGGCTCCGCATTGCACGAAACGAGCGAAAGAATGAGTTTTTGGCATTCTGGCCATTTGAAACCCCGGGCCTAACCTTTGCCATCGATGCACCTGGAACACGGTGGCATTTAACTTCTCTTTAGAGAGAGAAAACAAAAGCCCTCACCCACCAGGGGCACGCATTTTGGTGCAAGTTCAGAGCCTTACGGCGACACAGATTCGATCCCCCTGGTAGATCTTAACAAACGCCGAACTGTGCGATCTGCCCGGTGTCTTTCTTCAGCTCCGGCTCCATCTGCCGGCCGCCCCTTGCCTCTTCCTCAGGTGACTCCTTCTTCCCACCCTCTGCATGGCGGCAGTAGAAGCAGCGTTGCTATGGTCACCCATCCTCCGGGTCACTGGTCCAGGGGTGGACTCCAATCCAGACTCCACCGGCGAGGGGCCTACTTGGGAAACCGAGAGCTGGGCACATGTCCCCGACGAGAAGCTGCGAAGCCCAGGGGAAGCCCTCAGGGACCAGGTGGCAAAGGCTGGTGCCGGCAAAGGGAAGACGAGACAAGACGAAAGTAAATGAGCCAGAGAGAGGCAGGACGAAAGGACAAGGCAGTAATGTCCATCGCGCGTGGGTCTCTGCATCCCGTTACCCTGGAGATGCAGCCTCGCCCCTGTCCCGGGCTTGGGTGAGATACCTCAGAACCCTTCAGAATCCGTACCATACATTCCCTTTTGTTTTTTTTTTTTCCTCAAAATTATTTACGAGAGCTGTCTGTCCTTTACAACCAAAAGAGATACCCAAGCTGTTGGAAATTCCAGTCCTATTATTCCCCATTAAATGCATCTGCATGTCAGTAGCATTCCATTTCTCCTTATAGAGAAACAGCAGCCGCCATCTGCTAGAGGCGAGATATTTCAGGCAGGATTTCAGAACTTCATAGCAACGCGAATTAATTTTTCTTGGTAGATACAGTCAGTGTGAGAGGAAGAATTAAAGCTATCTCCGTGCCTTCGTAAAAATCAGCCGCTCCATAAGCCTGTCCCTTTCCAGAACACATGCCGGCATTTGGATGCTCGAGTTTCGCAACTGAAAAATTGAGGGACAGGTAATACGTTACTTCGTGCGTGCGTGAGTGCGTGCGTGTGTGTCTGTTGGCGGTGGTAAGTTCAACGCAAGGTCCAGCTCATTGACCATACAGATGATGGTACCGGGGTCAGAGATGAAACAACCCTAAGGGTAAACAGAGGTAGAGAAGGCGAGTTTCATTCTCTCGCTCAGGAAATGGCATTTTCCCATCTCAGGCACTGTACTGTAGCTCAGGTACATCCACATCCTCTTTTCCAACAAGCGTCGTTGACCTCCTTTTCTGTGTGAGAGGACCACGTAAGTTGCTTTGGAAAATCAAAGCGCTGGAAGGTCGAACCTCAAGGATAGATGGTAAGGAAGAGAAAGGACAAGGATTCGTGAAGAGTTCCAAGTGGAGTTCCCGTATGATGAGGACATGTCTTACTAGCTCTCTCACCTTAATGAAAAGCTGTCACGAGTAAACCAGCTCCCACCGACGAGTCCCTCCCCACGTTCCTCCCTCGCCCTGGTGTAAGGCGGGCAAGCGTGAGAAGCTAAGAACATGGGCTGTTAGTTATTTACGGTGTATTGGTACTTGTAGTTATTTATTGGCTGTGTACAATTGGGCTAGTTACTTCACTTCTCTGTGCCTCAGTTTCCTGATCTGCAAAACGGAGCTAGACAGCAAGAGAGGTCATTGCGAGAATCAAATGAGTTTCTCCACAGAAAGCATTTAAAATGTCGCCTGGAATATTGCCGGCACTTATGTAATAGACACTAATTATTCAGCATTGTGGTTGTTGCTACGACAAACACTCAGGGCCAGGCATGGCACCAGTTTAATCTTAACACTAGGGTCATGGGGAGGGGGTGTTGTTAACCCTACTGAGAAACATGAACTTGCCCGACATCTCACAGCCACTGACCGCAGAGCAGACACAAACCCAGCTCATTCTCAACCCAGAGAACCGACTTCTCCCACGCAAACACATCAATCAGAAAAACGACCCGTGATGTAGAGCACCAGGCAAGAAGCATGAGATCATTTATTCTAGAACCTACGCGGGTATCTTAATCACCTCGGATTCTTAATTTACAAATTCCTCATCCCCACCCAAATACCAGATTTGGCAGCTACTGAGCTGAGTGAGCTGTGGAAATGCACAGTTTTAACCAGCATCCCAGGGCTTTGGTGGAAGGGGGCTTGCAGTTGATGAATGCGGATTCGGACCTGCGGTGAGAGCTTGGCCAAGCTCCAACCCGGAGGGTGGGAACGACCCAGACAAAGGGAAAGGTGGGCTGCTTCAGGCAGGACCGATAACCTGGGCGAAGGTGAGGGGCCGAAATGCACGCAGTGGACCAGGGAGTACCACGTGGCTTTCCTCGACGAGTGGCAAGAAGTAGCAGGAAACATAACTGGGAAAGGAAGTAGGGACCAGGCTGTGGAGAGGCCTGGAGCCGCGATGACGTGAATGCTCCACGACGCCCCACTGGGCTCTGGGCAGCCATTTCCATATTGGGAGTGGCGGGGGCCGGGGGCGAGCTGCATCATTCACTGTCACGAGCGTTAGCCTCCTGAACGATTCTCTCACTTTGCCTCTTCGTCCTCTACGCCCATTCCCCAAACGGTAGCACCAAAGTCAATTTAAAGCATGCCAGCCAAATCACATCGCTCCCCTGCAGCGGCTTCCCAATGCCCTAGTCTTCACCTGAGGCTACCTGCCCACACCCCTGCTACCCGCCCACCCCTGTCCACAGGAGTCTTTGGCCTCGTCGTGCTCTTTCTTAAACTCGATCCTGTCCCCGGCTCGGGGCCTTTTCCCCAACCATTCCTTCCTCCGCCGAGCTCTTCATTCTGTCCGTCGTTTGGGTCTCGGCTTGAATGTCGCCTCCTCAAAGAGCGGGTCTCCGATCGCCGCGTCCAAAGTGCTTTCGCGTACCCCCCACACCCACCACCTGCTCCCGTCCTGCGTAGCATTTATCGCCACTCATTATCTTGCTTATCTGTTTTACAGTCCGTCCCCCGACCTCAGGATGTCAGTGCCTTGCGAGGAGGGACCTCGAGCATGTTCCCCACTGCTCCATCCTCGGCACCCCGAACACGGCGCGGACCCAGCCCATGCTCAACGAGTATTCATCGCATGAGCGAGCGAGGACAGTGCTGGGGAACGCAGCGGAGAAGGGACCGGGAGGCCGTGGGTCAAAGGACAGGGACTCTCCGCCTCCGAGCCGCCGGCGTCACGACCGCGAGTCTCTCCGTGCGGACCCCTTCGAGAACTGCAGTCGCCACCCTGGTTTCTCCTTAGGTTAATAGAGTGTAATTAAACTAATGATGTCTGACTTCCAATATCTCCAGCGCACGTCTACGAACTGACCTTTTCCTGACAGTTCAAATAGCTCTAAAATATGAGACCGCGTTTACAATTATTCTGGCAAAAAGAGTTAATTAACGGGGTACTTCATCACACTTTTGGAGCTCCAATAGATCAGCGCCGGCTGTCATTTTCATTAGTATACTCCAATATTTATATTTCTTAAGACTGAAAAAAAATGCTGCTAATGGGGGAGAGAGGAAGATATCGTTTTCTTGCTAAACAATGTTCATATGACTAAGTACTCAGATCATGGTAAAAAAAAAAAAAGGGAGGGAATGCAGCAACCCTTACATCCTTTCCACAGGGATGAAGGAATGTATTTTTTATGATCATGTTGCTGCAACTCAAGGCAGCTTAGTGGGTCACGGATTTCACCTGTGATCGTCAGATTTACAAGGTGACGCGCCCAGCCAGGAGAGATGCTATGACACGCTGATAAACGAGCTAAAATAATACCATTTTGCACCGCGTCATTTGTACACTGGCAGCCTACAGATTACTTCCCAAATTACCTTCGGGAAATCCATTAGCCTGGCAGGAAATGGTCTCGGGATGCTGAGTTCTGGTTCCGTCTGATTCTGGTTAGTAACGTGTAACGGAAGGTTTCCCACACTGAGGCCGAAAGAGGACGACCTCACCTCTGATTCTGAGGGAAAGGCTGACATCGGCTTTGCAGCTTCACCCTAATTGCAAATGTTCTTGTGCCTTAGGTCTTAATTGCATGTTTAATCATAGGGATTGCAAGCTCCTCGCGACAAGGCAGACAGGACAACTGGAGCACACTCGGTGTGACCAAGAGGGGCAGACGACAATTCCGCATCTCTTTGGAAAGGCAGAGAAGATGAAAACCTGAAACCAATAAAGAAAATAAAGGGGCAAAGGTATCTGGGTCCCCTCTACCCTGCATTGTGATTGCCACCATTTTTCTGCATTTCTTCTTATCAAGGGGATCCTAAAGCAACTCCATACTAAAGTTACACATAAATGAAATTAAAGTCGGGGAAAAGTCATTTAAGCAGAAGTCCACTTATTTCATTCGTCTTTTCCCAGGAGGCAAATGTACTAAAGTTTGTAACCACCTACAAAAAGAATCAGATTTTTAATGATGTTAAAAAAAAAAAAAAAGTCTCTAAAACTTCGGGAATCTTATCTCTCAATGCTCTGAATCTAATCTTCTAAAATGTCCCTGAGCTGAGGCCGAAACAAAACAAAAGAGCCAAACACAAAATTTTTCTTTAAACCGCAATTAAGCAAGATGATTGCATTTCTCTTAATTTATGTTTATTTATTTACTCCTTCAACAGACATTTTTTGAGTTTCTGTTTACCAAGTGCTAAAGACAGAGCAGTTAACAACACAGATCAAAACCTCCACCTTTGTAAAACTTATATTTTCGAAAGAGTTTGACAATAACCATTATTAATGAATAAATAAATGTTAGAAGGTGCCAAGTGCTATAGAAAGAGAGAGGAGAGAGAGAGAGAGAGAGAGAGAGAGAGAGAGAGAGAGAGAGAGAGGAAGGAAAGAAGGAAAGCAGGAAGAAAGGAAGGAAGGAAAAGAAATAGAAAAAAGAAGGAATGAATGAGAGAAAGAAGGAACAAATGGCAAGAAGATAAGGATAAGAAAGCCATAGAAGGGGGCTGAGAATGTCAAGGGCAAAAGCCGGCATGCAGTTTGTAACGGGTGGCGAGGTATCTATTGCTGCATAACAAATTACCCCCCAAACTCAGCAACTTAAGGAACAAGCACACATTACTCCTCACAGTGTCTGAGAGTCAGGAACCCACCCCAAGCAGCCTTGCCAAATGCTGATGGCTCAGGATCTTTCGCAAGGCGCTGTCAAGCTGTCCAAGGGACTGCCATCATCTCAGGGCTCGATGAGGACCACAAAAACTGCTTCTAAGATCACGCACAGTTTTTGATTTGGCCTCAGTTATTTGCTGGCTCCCAGCCAGAGAATTTGTACCGTAGGATTATTTTTTTGGTTTCTTTCATGCTATCTACCCTCTTCAGTAACTGATGCATAACGTGAAGGCGAACTCCCCTGGTGGAATACAGCACGTGTACTCAGGGAGGTTAACTGAGGCTTGGGCAGTAGCTCAGCATCACGAATGGCAGGAGCCGCCATCTGTTGAGGACTCACCATTGGCCGAAAACTGTGCCGAGACGTGTGTTAGCTCTAGTGAATCTGGCCATAGAAAACCTCCAGGAAGAGGAATTATTTTATTTCATGGTTGAGCAAACTGAGACTTAAAGATGTAAAGTTTCGCCCCATGTCAGATGGCTGATAAATGTTGGTACTGGGACTTCAAAACAATTTCACAATACCTCTTTAAAAGAAATGCACCTCATTTCCATGGGATGAGACTGTGTTTTCCTCAAGTAATTCACCCCGACTGAGCCATTTAACCAACCAATAATCGAAATAAAAACGAGCAATAAAATTCCCATAATTAATACATACACATATAATAAATATAGGAATACATATACACACACACACACACACACACACATATATATGTATGTGAAATCAGCAAATATTCGGAGGTGAAGCAAGACATTAGAATCCCTGGGAGATGTTAAAAGTCTTGCAACAAGAATTTCCAATTAAAAAGGCTCGAGCTTAAAAGAGATTGAATTCATAATTCATTGTGAGGGAAGAGATATGAAGTCTCGTAGCATTTTTAAAGAACATTTTTTGAGTGACAAGTACCACTTAAAGGATCTTATCAACAGTAAATTATTCTTGTTGATGATTAAACCTGCCTTTTCTAAACAGCTGGCTGGGGCAAGGTACCCGCGTCAGGTAACTGATTTAATTGTGAAATTTATCTGGGCTCAATGTGGAAAAAGGGAACATCTTATTTCTATTCTTTAATGATCCTTCTCCATAAATCACTCACAGCTCTGCCCAGTTCCACCATCCTGAGTCCTGACTCACAAGAGAATCAATAACTCCCACTGTACGTATGATGCTTATGCAACGAAAGCTCCAGATAAATAAGTAGTTTCAAGCTCTTGAAGCAACTTTTCCTTTAAATCATTTTTTTAATAGTTACTGATTAAAGATACAATTTATGTCAGCATAAGGCTAGCAACAGAAAACCCTGAACTCGCCAGGAAGGCAGTGCCAAGAATCACATGCCACACTTGTATCAATCAACAATCCACTTGTTAGTCTCTGGATGTCAAAGATACAGGCACTAGACCTGATCCCGGCAGCAACGATGAGAAGTAAGAGATTAAATTAAGTTGGCATAATGCAAAGAGAACGAAGTTTGTCCCCTGAAAGAGGTGGCTTCCCTTCCCGTCCAGCCATCTCCTAGTCGTGTGCAGCTTTAGCAAATAACTATACTTCTCTTTGATTTGATTTCTTTATATGTAAAGCAGTATTAATATAAGCTGCCTTACAGGATTTTTGCAAGGATTAGAAATAAGAGAAAGAGACAGGCGGACCATAACCATGCTCCAGAAAGGCTGCCACAGCCACAGTCACGGTCTTCATCGCAGCCACCGGCATCTCACGTTTGGATATTTGTTTTTTGTTTTTTGTATACCAAGCCTGTGCCGGGGAACATGCTAGACAGCGGCACAGCGAACGAGGCAGATAACACCTTATATTCCAGTAAGAACAAAGCTTCCATTCTAGTAAGAAGGTCTTGCATTCCACAGACAGATGTGTCAGCTGGAGACCCTTGCCCCGAGCCACTTAAAATAGTAAAACTAGAAAACAATAGGCAAAAAAAAAAAAAAAAAAAAAAAAAAATCAGAAACATAAGAGGCGTCTCATGATACAGGTGGTCCTACACTTAAGTGGGGTGGTAAGGTCAAGGTTGTTCGCTTTATTATTATGCTTCGTTGTTCAAATGTACTTTGTGTATTGTATCAAAGAGACATTTGGCAGACTGCCTGGCACATATTGACAGCCAATAAATTATAACACCGTAGTCGAGAAGTAAACAGTCTCTCTCTGTCTCTCTCTCTCTCTATACACACACACACACACACACACACACACACGTACATATATGTACACATGCAGCATTTTGCAATGTAGAGTGAAGTTAACTCTTTAAGGAGGTATAAAGAGAAAAGCACTTTTCCCTCACAATCGCTTCTTTCCTCCGAATGGTTAAACTCAGCCTTCTAAGTCCCTTAACAGTTTCGCACAGATTCACACATTCTTGGCCGCTTTGGCTATTAAAACTTAGTCCAGCACAATTGAAAACCTCGATCTCATATTCAATTTCAAGTTCGCCTCTCTGAGTGCGTGCTAGACTTACGGACAGTGGCTCCCGCATGGGGAGAAGGGCGGGGACGGTTCTTGGCGCAACGCCCCCAGGGCCCCTCTCTTTGGCTGCAATACTCCTGGTGTCGGGGGCTGGGATGAGAATCAGAAGGAAGGGCAACGTCTCGTTTCTGAGCTGGGGGATCCCCACTTCCCCTCGGCGGCTGCTGCTGCCTCTCTGACGCCCCTTGCTGTCTGTCCACGCCGTCCGTGTGGCAGCCTTCGAGCGCTCCCTTCTGTGGGTCACGGGTCTGGGTGTTTTACAGGAGTCAGCAGGGTCTTCCCATGACAGGTATCGTACCTACCACTCCCCACAGCTTTTTGCCCAGTCTTCATAGGAACGCCCAAGGAAAAAAGTGCCAGTCGGGCTTCGTAACTACTCAAGGGACTTAGGAGATCGTCCACATCTTTGCTGCATCACGCACCTGAAGTAAAGACCCCTCCACCCCCAGCCTCAGCCCATGAATTTCTTCCACTCTCTTCATTACCTTCTTTAGGTAAACAGAGGCATAAAACAAAAATTACTGCCTGAGCCGCGTCCTACCAGAAAATAAAACAATGGACCGTTCTGATAGGTGCACCCCTACCGCTAAGGACCCCCTAGAGGAATCCGCTTGTTAGGGTCAGGGAAAAAGTACGATGGCATGGAGCACCTCTTGCTTTCGCTCTGGATCTTAGGCAAAAACGGGAGGGAAACAGGAAAGTCAGCTTTCACATCTGTACAATAGGACACAACCAAGTCGTCTTCCTTGTGGAGGTGATATGTGTAACCAAAGAGACGATGCAGAGAAAATGCTCAGTAAATTGCTCATGTATAGTGGACTGCGAACGATGATGATGCTGATGATGAAAACGATGATGATAGCAGTGGTGATGATGATGGTGATGACGATGACGATGGTGGTGGTGACGATGGTGATCATGATAGTGATAATGATGATGATGAAGGTGGTGGTGATGACGATGACGATGGTGTAATGGTGATGGTGATCATGATGATGATGGTGGTGGTGATGACGATGACGATGGTGTAATGGTGGTGGTGGTGATGATGGTGGTGATGATGGTGATGATGATGATGACAGTGATAACGATGATGATGGTGTAATGGTGGTGGTGATAATGATGATGGTGGTGGTGGTGATGGCGGCGGCGGTGATGATGGTGGTCATGATAGTGATAATGATGATGATGAAGGTGGTGGTGGTGGTGGTGGCAGTGGTGATGGTAATAGTGGTGGTGATGATGATGATGGTGATAATGATGATGATAGTGATAACGATGACGATGGTGTAATGGTGGTGATGGCCGCGGTGGTGACGGTGGTGGTGGTGATGGTGGTGGTGATAACGATGATGATGGTGTAATGGTGGTGGTGGTGATGGCGGCGGCGGTGATGATGGTGGTCATGATAGTGATAATGATGATGATGAAGGTTGTGGTGCTGGTGGTGATGATGATGCTGATAACGATGATGATGGTAATAATGACAATAATGGTGTAATGGTGGTGATGGTGGTAATGATGGTGGTGGTGATGAAGGTGGTGGTGATGATGATGATGGTGATAATGATGATGATGATAATAATGATGATGATGGTGTAATGGTGGTGATGGCCGCGGTGGTGACGGTGGTGGTGGTGATGGCGGCAGTGGTGATGATGACAGTGATAACAATGATGTAATGGTGGTGGTGGTGGCGGCGCTGGTGCCGACGAGGATGACACTAATGAGGGTCTAAATTAAAAAGCTTAACTTCGACTCCGTTCTCTTCCAATAGCTACAGACCACAGCTCAAAGCGGAAGTGAGGCAAACATGTCCTTCGTCCCATGCTACTCCAGTAACGACAGATCCCAGCAGCTCTTCCCCCCGCTCCTCCCTCACTGCTGCAATCTCACTCACTAGGCATCGGGGTTCACTTTAAATTTGGGGATTGCAAGTAGAGTTCAGTAGATGAAAAAGGAGCACAACAATGGCAACGAAAAGGTAAGTATAAATTAAGGGGAAAATCCCAGAAGGGGAAGAGGAAGAGGTTTGTCGTGGATGATCTGGCCATTCGTTGGGTTCGATACCTCGCGCTGAAGCATGCCCAGCTGAGTTTAACCACGTCGTACCAGTAAGTACGTTTCAATTGATGGAAAGCGAGGAGAGAACCCACCCTTTATGTACCTCTTTCAGCAACTGGCCGCTTGTTGTGATTAAATAAATAAAATGAGGTGAAACAAAAACTCATGTGTCACTTCTTATCCTAAAAGCAATCCTTCCCTTTGGGCAAAACGGTATATTCAATTATCTCATTCGATAGATAAAAATGATTTCCACCTTGAAAATAAATATTTGCTTCTTAAGATCACATTACTGAAAATCAAATTACATGCTTGTTTTTATTATTAACAAGAATCAGTTCCAACGCACTTTATGCATCGCACCTGTCTGTCTCCATATCCCACAATCAAATTTCCCTTTAAATCTCATCAAATAACTCCCAAAGTCATTGAAGAGGCAATAAACGAGGTTATGACACAGTGTTCACAGAGAGCTAAATGTCTTTCATATATCTTTAAGTGGTTATTAATCTCTGAATTAGTTTAGAATACATTAACCTTCAAGGTAAATTAGATCAATCAGGAAAATGACTCACAGGAGCAGGACTGTATTTTTTGACGTTGTTGTTTTCACATCCAGTCTTTGTGCCAAGACGGAGCCGAGGCGGTGGCCGCCATGAACTACGGGGGCTGCGTGTTACGCAGGGGAGGGGCTATTTCTTCCTGAAATGTCGCCCACCTAAACAGGAAGACAGAAAGAGTACACATGAGCATAATATCACCACCTTGGTATAGGCAAGATGGTTGGACTGTTGCCATGGTGGGGCAGGGTGGGGGGGGCAGGTTATCTAGTCCCCTGTTCCCCTCTGTTAGCATCATTTTAGAGTCCTCTGCCCAACAATTGCAGGACAGAAGAAAACAAGATGTGACACTTTTTTTAAAAAATCAAAGTAATTGCTCTTTACCTGAAGTAAGTGAATCTGCAGTCTCCAATCTTTTTTGAGAGAGAGAAAGAGAGAGAGAGAGAGGGAATACCATCTCAAGAAAGTAATTAGAACTGTAGAAAATAGTAGAAATATGTGACATTTAATTTTCTCTACAATAGGAGCCTAATGATGGTGATAATCATTTTAATTATTATTCAGTCTCGAGTTGATAGGGTTGGTACTTTGGCTCATCGTAATTCAGGATTCTCCTTTACGTTGCCCAGTGAATGAAAAAGATACAGAAAGCAAATAGGGCATGGGGAGGGGGCCCCCAAGTTCTCTACAACGCAAACAACACACCTTGGAGAGACCAGAGATCTAGCCTAGCCTGAGATCTGGATGATGTGCAATATGTCATTGTGATTGCAACAGATTTGGCCTAAACAAATATTATTGTCCGGTGCCAATTACCTATTGTATTGGCACCAAACATCTCAACTTAAATACACACTGAGAAGAAAATTCCAATGTGCTTTTCCAATTCTTTTTCTCTCTTTTTTCTAAAATCCCCATAGAGAGAAATAAAATATCAAGGGCCGGAGGGGTGGGGGGAGGGGGAGGTGAGGAAATTGCTGGAAGAATATTTGTGGGCGATTCTCAGAACAGAAAAAAAAGAAAAAGAAAAACCTTCGGTCAGTGCTTCAAAGGATCACGTGGAATGAGTCATTCACCCTTCCCAAAGGCATAAAACACGGACAAAATAAGCTTGAGGTCTGTTAAGTTATGTTACTTTTGGAAACTTAAATTTTCGGAAAGGCCATTTGTCAATACATGGGATGGTACTGACCCGCAAATAAGAACTACTACTGATATTAACTTATAGCCATTTAAAATAAAAAAAGAAGAAGTTTTTAAAAGAAAAAGAATCAAAGTTACATGAAGACAAAGAGATATTTGAGAGAACTAGCCCTTGTTGCACGCTACGCCGATCAGTCTGAAAGAATCGTATAATTACAATGTCCACCGCGGAGGGAGTCGGGGAGATAAACCGCGAGCGGGAAGAGGGTGAAGTGCGGCTCTCACTAATCTCTTCGTGAAATGTTCCTTTTTCTTTTGCAAAAATGAAGCAGCAGTTCACAAAAATGAGAGAGCAATTCAAATAGCCGCATCTCAGATAAAGCTTCACTTTCTAGAAGATTAAAATATCCCATTCTTTTCTTTTCTTCCCGGTCTCAAATTAGAGGACATGAGGAACTGGGGGGCCTTGCCTTATTTAACAGCGTATAAGACAGATAATCTTTTCACGGTCTTGTTTCCGATATACACACAGTGACCGACAGAGCGTACTGTAACTAAAAATGAAAAGGACGTTTACTGGAAATAAATCATTTTAATTGAAGGGATGTTAAATATAATGATGTTATTTCAGATCGTCCTCTTTAGGCAAAATTTCGTGCTCCTCTTTGTAGTCTGTTTTAACGTTTGAGCCGATCAAAGATGTGCTACATTTGTTTTTATCCAAAAATAACTCACTATTTCACATCCAAAATGGAGGTGTGAGTTGTAATATTAGTAAACCGCTGTCACCAGACTCTTTCTCCCGCTGTCGGATTTCTCAAGTTCCTGCACATCCTTTGGCAGCTTTTGTTCCAGACTGTCTTTTCAAGGATGTTTATATATCAAAAGGTCTTAGAAGACGGAGAGAGTGGCTCCCTGGGGCAGAGAGCAGATTTGTTTCTTGACCAGGATAATAAAGATAATTTCTCCCTCTGGGCCATCGTTGGCCGGCTTTGCTAGCAGCCCCCTTTCGGAGATTGGGGGTTAATGCTACGTGAAGAGGTCAGACAGAGAAGGGCAATTACTGTACGATTTCATTTATATGTGGAATCTAAAGAACAATATAAACAAAACAGAAACAGACTCATAGAAACAGAGGATACACGGACGGTTGCCAGGTAGAAGGAGGTAGGGGGCTGGGTGGAGAAGGTGGAGGGAGAAAGGAGGACAATTGGTAGGTACAAAATAGGCACAGGGCAGCAAAGTGCAGCAGAGGGACTATTGTCAATAATACTGTAATAACCGTGTGGGGTACCAGGTGGGTACTAGACTAACAGAGGGATCACTTTGTAAAGCATATCAATGTTTAACCGCTATACCGTACACCCGAACCTAGTATGAAATAATATTGAGTGTCAAGTGCAATTTAAAAAATTAACTGATTAACTAGTTAATTAACTTAAAAGAATATATAAGAAGAAAAAAAAAAAGAGAAAAGATCGGGGTTTCTCAGGCTCAGGGGTGGCTGCTCAGCAGCGACACATGCCCCCTGAGCGTGCGGCACCCAGCTGGCTGGCCTCCGTCCCATCACGCCCACGGGACGCGGGGAGAGGGCCCCGACGTGAGCCCGAGGCTCACGCTGTCTGCCGTGCCTGGCGCCGTGGCGTCCTGTGTCCCCGGCCCAGGAGTCTCGCGTCTTCGACCAGCATCTAAGAACCGGCGGGCTGGCACTCCGAATGAAATCTTGCTAACAGACCGAAACGGACTTTGCAGAGCTCTCGACAGAAAAGAGAGACTTCTGCGGGACTTAAAAGTAAAAGGGGGAACGCGGTGAGGAAGACACCGTTGGCTAACCCGAAAATGTTTCTGTATCAGAACCCGACCTGGGGAGCGAGGGGCTGCATTTCTTCACGGCGGGCGGACGCTGCGGGATGGAAAGGGACTGCGCTCCTCTCCTGCCTGCCTCGTTCTCCGCTGTTCCCAGAGCACACGTCCCAACCCAGGACTCTCCGGCCGTCAGCCGGCTGCGCAACGGGGCGAACAGGCTGTTCCCGAGAGACGGAACTCCTGACGCCCCGAAGGGATGGACGGCATCCTTTCTCTTTAGAAATGTGCCGGCCGAGATCACGAGGCTCATCCACGAGACACCGTTTCTCTCCACCGCACTCTGAAAATCGGCAGCTGAGACTGCGGGGCCGAGAGACGGCGCTGGAAAGAAGTCGGGCCGTGTAGACGAACTAACGAACTGATAACCTTGTTCCTGCAGCCCGGAGGATGCAACGGAAGATGCATGGCTTAGTCTCCTGCTCGGGGAAGGGGATCCCGTGGGCGACAAATCTTGGCTCGCAGTGCTGTCAGTGCCCTATTTATCAGGGCCCCGGATGCTCACGGAGGCCATTTTCCAGATTTATGTGCCTCAAGATCATAGAACCCTCGACCATGAGAAGGAAGCCACTAATGAGTTTCCTCTCACTGTAATACTTCGTCCTTCTTCCGAAAGCCATAAATTCCACAGATGGTCAAGGGAAATGCATGCTGGGAGAGAAAGGCTGTTTCCCTCCGCACACCTCCACCAAGTTACAGAAACAAGTTTCACCTCTGGCGTTGGAGTTTGATTCTAGAAGAAACGAATCATTTCGAGAATTCCTCTTCTGGGTCCTACACACACCAGACAGTCTCGGCTGCAGCTCCCTGGTACCCCGAGCCAGTCAGTGAGTCCCCAGACTTTGAAGACTCCTCCTTGGACTCTGACGGCATGAGCAGGGGTAAAGGGCAGCCTCCCGGCGCTTCCCATTTCTGTGCCAAGCCCCGTTAGACACATGGCTCGGTATATTTAAACATGTCTCTGCCGAGGGATCCAGCTCACAATGGTTTAATCAGAAATGTGTATTTTATTGATGATATCATGGGGAGATGAGCAAAAAGAGTTATTTCTCCCCGTACTTGTTGGAAATTTAATAGAATTTATCTGTTCTCCCCAGTCCCCAGGTCCCCCCCACCCCGCTGCCAGCCGCACCACACCTCCTCCTCCTCCTCTTCGCCACAGTCTCTCTAAATGGCCCGCCCTCTGCCCGAAATTAGCTCTGCCCCTCAGCTTGCATATAGATCACCGGAACAATTCGGGTCTGGTTTGAAACTGTACAGTGACAACAGAGACTCGCCACCAAGCGGATGGACTCTGGAGCCACCGTTCGGCTTGGCCCAGACGCTGTCACTAACGGCTAATAAAATCCCTCTGAATTCCGGCTTCCTCCCCTCGCAAAGGCAGACCAGGGCAGTGCCCACCTCGTCAGGTGAGAGCCACTGCTGCATACAGTGCTTTGCATGAACGCGGCTCCCAGGAAATGCAACATAAACATTATATCCGGCTCAAGCAGGTGGGGGCGGGGCGGGAGAATGAACTCAGGGTTTTTCCACCAAGCTAACCCAAATCGTACTTTCTTATCACAGCCGATTTTAACACCAGATTGAGCCAGGAGTATAAAAGGTCCTTTTTCCACCCTAACTATGAAGTAACGCGGTACCTTGCAGTGAATAAGTGTCTAGAATGCATTTGGATCGAACTTGCAGTTCACGCCAACAAGCATCTATAACGCATTTGTCAACGAGTGTCTGCAACGCATTTGGAGTGAACGTGCAGTTCAAAGAAACGGAACCCGATCACCTAGCAGCATCTCTGCCATCGCCTCTCCCTGGCCCGTAAAACTTGATGCGAGCCGTGCGGGTGACCCCGGCTCTCTGATGGAGGCAGTCGATGGCTTCGCAATGTAAAAATGCAAAGGGATTAAAAGATAGGTCTGTTTTCTTTTAGAAAATAAACGCTTGCGACGGTGACGTTACGCTGATGTAGCGTCAGTGATTTAAAATAGCAGTCTACAAACATTTTTGATTGGACATGCCATCGAAAGGAAAATTTCGAGTGTGCAGCCCCAATACAAGGCTATTTTTTATTTATCGATTATATCAATATTTTACGATACGATGCTAACATGTTATGTACTTTATAAAACACACAAATTATTAAAAGATGATATAAAAAGAAAAATATTTTTTGGTAAAGCCAAGCGTGAATGAAACTGCTCTCATCTTTTTGAAATTCTTGGTTTCAGACTTCACGCTAGACCAATCCCGAGGTCTCATTTTGATTTATTTCACTACTTGTTTTAATAAAGTTCCAAAGATAAGTTCCAGAGATAAGAAGGGAATTATTGATTCTACTTAATAAATCATGAAATTTTATTTTTGGTCCCATCCACAAATTAGGCATAAATTTTTGTTGAAATACTCTTGTGCTTACATTGGTATTCACCTCATTCCATGATTTCTTGGCGGAAATACTTTTAAGGCACTTACTCATTTTTTAAGGATTAAAATGGGAGTTTAACTAAGTATGTTAATTCATAAGCCTGCTTACATGGGTTTCGGTCTGCCTTGTACTCTGTTAGATTTCCAGGTTCTAAATCGGCCAGGCAAAAAGTAGGTCCTCGATATTTGTTAAATAAAAGTTTCATAATGAATATTTCGGCTTCTACATGGAGAATGGATTTCAATGGATTGGAAACATAAACGAGTAGTAATAGTAGGCTACTGGTTGTCTGGCCGGAAATTATGGGACTTGGACTACATAGTTCAGATGGATAGAAATGGAAGAATGCAAGCCACATCCTGGAAGAGCCAACAGAATTTAGGGATGGATCAGGCAATGAGGAATAAGGCAGAGGGTGGTGTCAGAGATGGCTGTCGGATTCCGGCTGGAGGAACTGGTTTATCGTGGTGGCCTCCGCTGACATTTGGAAGAGCAGAGAACGACAGGAGAATTTACATATACTCAATCACGATGGTTCTATTTTTAAAATCTACCTACCCGGCTATTTCTCACCAAAATCTCTACTACCAACCATCACTGTATTCCACCTGATTTTTACGACAGACTCCTAGTCTTTCGACTTTCACCCTGCCACATCCCTGCCCCTATAATCTACACAGACAGCATTTTTACAGTCAGGTTTATTGAGCTCTAACTTACAGATACGAAAATTTACCGTTTCAGATGTACCTTCCCATGAGTTTTGACGAACGTATCCAGTCAGGTAACTACCACGGCAATCCAGGTGTAGGATGTTCCCATGACTTCAAAAAGTATCAGGAGGAGGATTTTAATCCATAAATCAGATCAAGCCACTAAAAACCAAAGACCCTGTATGGGCTTCCCATCCCTCTAGGAATAAAATCCATCACCTATAAAGCCCTGAGTACAAGGTCTTGAACAGATATTTCTTTGCTCTTGACACCTATGACTTTTATCACACACACACACACACACACACACACACACACACACACACACAGACACACTCCTCCATCAGGCTTTATCCCTTTACCGGGCTTTATCTTTCTTCTTACCATTTATTCCTACCGGGTATATCTATGCTTATTTATCTGTTTGCTCTTTCTCTCTCCATACCAACCTCCACTAAAATGCAATCACCGCATGAACAGGACCTTGTTCATTTAGCTCTCTGCCATATCTCTAGCACCTGAATAGCACCAGGGATGTGGCAGACGTTCAATAAACGTTTGAATGAAAACATGGACAGGTGGGTGGATGAATGGATGAACGAATGGTTGGATGGATGTACAAACGAATGAACCGAGTGGATGGAACAGAGCAATCAGCTGCCTCGTTCATCAACGTGGCCGAACAAGCTTCTTCACACTCTTCGATCCAGTGACAAGGGCATACGACCACTCTGAAACCCTTCAATATTATAAAGACACATCAAGGATACGGATGGGTAATATGCCTTCTAAACCTGGTATCTTCACTATGGGGGAAAGAAGCTTCGACTTCCCACGTGTCTACAGTACCAGACGCTGTAGCTGTGGGAAAAAATTATCTTTAACACTAAATGTGCTTACAGTTCATTTATCTGCTCTTCACAGTCACCTCTTTGCTTTTGAATCTATCTTCTTTTAATATGGCACTATCTGGAATTTGCACCTCCAAAACAAACGGGCTCCTTTTCCCCAAACTGCCTTAATGAGGCTCATTCTGTTGAATATTTTGGAATAGCCTCCATAGCAGTCTGCTTAATTAGGTCATGTGGTACAGTTAGCATTCAGCATTTCACCGATTATGTCTTTTTATTTTCCCCAGCATTATTTTTTTGAGCTCTTAAGAAAGACATTCTGTTGGCAAAGGGCCCTTAGCTGACTATAATTACCTAATCTCCCCACCAAGTGCCCCTCTGAGCAAATATGTTCAATTCTAGGTCATTATTATCAGCCAGGTTTATTATTTCTATTCAGGAACCTGTAAAGTTGGGCAGATTTATTATTGACATGAACTGGCCAATGCTCAACCATTTTAAGGAAGGAAAAATACAGAGGTTTTTCTTCCAATAAAACTTAAACAATATGACTAAGGACACCTGAGAAAGATTGGATATTTTTGGAGAAACCAAGAGCCTGAATCGGGTTCCTATATATCCAGATAATTAAGGAGATGTCCCTAAAAAGAAAAATTGATTTATTTGGCACTTCTCTATCAGAACAGGATGCTGGACTTTCTATTTCATATTGAAATATGAAAGGGAGGAAGTTGGGGAGGAGAAGGAAAGCAATGACCTGTAATTTTGAAACAAAATGCAAAAAAGGTCCAGAGTACCCCTGAAAATATCACTTAAAAATCTACTGCTAAGAATTTATTCTTCAGATACATGTATCCAAATTCCCAAAGATGGCCTGACATGCCTATATTCTAAGATGTCCATTGCAAAATTATTTGTAATAGAAGACCACTTAAACAACGTAAATGCCCACCAATAGACTAGAGAAATAAAATCTGGTACGCTCAAATAACTTACATAGCTGAAAAACAGAATGAAATGATTTCTAACTGCTAATATGAAAAGATACCCGATATACTATTAAGTAAAATCAAGCAAGTTGAAGTTCAAACTGCAACGTGTAAGTGCTACTAACTTCATATTCTATATCCAGACTGACTTCAGAACCCAGCTCCCACTTCCTGGCTGTGTGACCTGGGGCAAGTGTTTTAATCTGTTTCTGACTCAGCTTCTTTTCTGTAAAATAAAGATAATGTTATCTGCCTCAAAAAGTATTTGTTGGGATTAAATGAGTTAATACGTGTAAAGCGCTTGAACATGGGCTTAATAAATGCTCAACATACTAAAAATACCTTTCAAACCTAAAGATGGAACAAGGACATTTTCAGATAGACAAAAGCAGAAAGGATTCATCACCAGCGGACCCACGCTACAAGGCATGCTAAAGAAAGTCCCTTCGGGCAGAAGGAAAATGATGTCAGGTAGAAATTTCAATCTACAGAAAAGAAACGAAGCACTAGAAGTATAAGTAAATAGATAAGATTTTTTTCTTATTATTTAAATATCTTTAAAAGAGACTATTTGAACAAAAATAAAATCATTATAATATTTGTTATGCCTACAGTGTTTATAATATTTATGTAATGTAAATCTATGACAATACCACAAAGGGCAAGAGTGGAGAGATGGAAGTTGATTATTGTAACGTTGTCATACTATATCCAAAGTGATATTATACCACTTGAAATTATACCATTTTAAGTTAAAAATGTACACTATAAACTCTACAGCAACCACTAAAATATCAAAACAAACTACTGTGGCTAATAAACAACAAAAGAGATAAAAAGAAGTTATGTAAATATTCCATCAATCCAAAAGAAGCTAAATAAAGAAGGAAAAAAGATGAAACAAATAGAAAACAAAATCAAGATAGATTTAAACCTAACCGCGTCAAAAATCGCATTTAATGTAATTTGTCTAAATACTCCCATTAAAAAGCAAAGATTGTCAAATTGCACATAAAAGCAACTCCCAAGTATATGCTATCTGTAAGAAATGAGTCCTAAATATAATGACATAAATAGGTTGAATATAAAAGAATAGAAAAAATATACTAGGCTAACACTAGTCAAAAGAGAGCTTAAGTAGCTAAGTTACTATAAGAAAAAGTGGGATTCATTCTAAAGAATATAAAGAAGATATGAAGAAGGCCATTTCAAAACAATAAAGGAATGAATTCATCAATAGAACATAACAATCCTAAACATTTATATACCTAATAACAGAGTTTCTAAATACATAAATCAATGACTGATAGAATTGCCAGAAGTATAAGTCCACGATTATAGTCAAAGATATCAATACCCCTCTCTTCATAACTGACAGAACAAGTAGACAGAAAATCAGTAAGGATATAGAAAATTTGAACACCATGAATCGACTTGATCTAATTGTTTATGAAATACTCTATCCGACAGAGAACATACTGAACATTTACTAAGACAGACCCTATTCCAAGCTACAAAACAAACTTCAACAAATTTAAAAGGGTTTAATTCATATAAATTATTTTTCTGACGGTGATAGAATTAAAAGAGAAAGCGATATCAGAAAGATTTCTGGAAAATCCACATATTTAAAACCATACCCCCAATATAGCTCAACGGTGAAAGAAAAAAAAAAATCAAAAGGCCAATTAGAAAGTATTTTGAACTAAATAAAAATAAAACAAAAAGTAACGTACGAAAAAATACTTGTGACATGCTGCCAGAGGAAAACTGATAACACTAAATACCTATATTTTGAAAAAAAGAAAAGTCTCGAATCAATAACGACATGGATGGGTCTCAGAGTAATGATGCCAAGTGAAAGAAGCCAGACAAAAAAGCCTATACGCTGTATTATTCAACATCTAGAAAATTCTAGAAAATACAGACTATAGTGACAGAAAGCAGACGAGTGGTTGCCGGGGGGCCTGTGAGGAAGGCAACAGGCGTCAGTCACAAAGGTGGGAGTGATATAGGTCAGTGACCTTAATTGTGGTGAGAGCTTCCGAGGCGTGCATGTACACTACGATTTACCAAATTTTAAATGTTATATATGTGCAAATGTACTCCATGTGGAATTACACTTAAGCTAGTTAAAAAAAAAAAAAAACATACGAATTCAATTATTACCCTGGCACGGTATCGATACGTGGAGATAGAGGACCCAGGCAACGAAGGAAAGAAAAAGACGCAAGTAACATAAAAAGACACGCAGGAAACGTTCACGTGCATGAATTCATACAAAATGGTAAAGGCATAGCTATGAGCGAAGAGAAACGTTTTTAAATCCGTTCCGTTCTCAAAGAGTCCAACCACGTTTCCAGCATCCCATACTCTCCTGAATGCTTGACGGCGTAATAACGTAAGTCGGCAAACCTACGGTGGCTTTTATGAAGCCGGTGCTGTTATGTGCTTTGCACACACAGTTCTTCGTTTTATATCACAATAACCTTACAAGGCGAGTATTAATATTATCCTCCTTTTCCTCAGATGAAGGCAGCTACTAACCTGTCCAGATTCTTCTCAGTCACTGACTTCCTACTTCCTTCTGCCGTCTGTTCCATACTTACAGAGAACTGTCTATGTTTACAGATGCTAATCCCCAAAGGAGTTATACTGTGGGCCGAGATATAACAGGACCACCCCCCAAGTAAACAGAACTCCATTCCTAGCAAAAAGAGTTAAAAAGTAATTTTTTTCTGGAAAAAAAAAGTATTGGGGACAAAATTAAAATGAGTATATAACCAAATGGACTATTCATTCACTGTGTTAACTATGAATCCATTTTAAATCATGTATATAAAACAATAAAGTCAATTTGAAATATTGCCTACTCCCTAACTGCAGAAAACAACTATATTCCAAGTCTTCTCACATCAGAGCCATATTTTGAGTGATCTGACACCTTGCTACTCGAAACGGCACCCCAGGACCAATTTCAGAATCCTCCAGGAGCCTGTTAGAAATGCAGGCTCTAGGACCCGCTGAACCAGGTCTGTACTTTAATAAAATCCCCAGATGCTCTCTGTGCACATTCAAGTCTGCAAAACAGATCGAACAGAGTGACCCAGAGCAAATGATCTGCGTTTTGACCCAAATGAGTGATGCTCTCCCTGGAGGCAGGCTCTCGAGGCCCGAGTAACCAATCATACGCTGTGAGTGAGATGACTTTTTTCTCCTTGATGCTGCAGGTAGATATTCATGACCCCTCCAGAGTCACTACTCATTGTTCTGTGATATTTAGATGGCGTATTTACAGCATCCACTAATTACAACTGTGAGCTCTTACTGAGAACCATGACTAAGGCTGGTGTGAGGTCTCGTCTGCCTTCACACCGACTCTGTCAGGTGCCCTCTACCCCACCAGCACTGACTGCGAAAGCTCCAGACAGCAGTGAGGTTCCACCCTACACCTGGGGAGCATTAAAACCATATCATTTTCCTGACCCTGTCCCAAAACAATCAATCTGACTCTCCAAGGGTAGGGTCTAAACAGCAGTAGATGAAGGAAATGAAGAGATTCTCCTATGACCAGGCATGAAAGCCAGTTGTACTTAACTTCGGCTGCACAAAAGAATCATGGGGGTGGGGAGCACCCCAATGTCTGGGTCATACCCCGCACTAAATCCATTGAATTTTCTGGAGGTGGGGCCTGAGTGCGTACCATTAAGAAACAGAATGAAACCTACCCAGAGGATTCTGATTCACTGCTAAGGTGAACAACAAAAGCTGTTTGTTACTCAAAATGAAACAAGGGAATGAATTCTCTGAAATACGGAAGACTTGGGAAGGACTTGAAAGTAAGAAGACACCCTGAGGTGAAGGGGACAGAAAAAAAAATGGCCTGATCTTTGGAAATATAAGATCGCTGTATATGACCAGAAAAACCGCTGGAATCAACAAAGATTTTAATTCTTCTTGGGGCATCAGGAGAGTGTGGGTGACTTTGACCTTTTAATTTCCACCCTCTTTTTCCACTGACAGTTTTAACCACAAGCAGGTACTACTTTGCTTTAATCATAAAAAGAAAAAAAAAAAAAGAAAGGAAAGGTGGCCTTGAGCCAACTGGATTCTCCGGTTTTCTCTCCACACCCACCTGTCACCCAGACTGAATCTTCCTTGCCAAGTCCTGGGCCTCGGTTCTGCCTCCAAACAAAATCAGTGTGATCCTCATAATTCTGACACCTCCTCCTGTTCCTGCCTTGACCTCTTCGAACACGTGGCGATTAACCTCACGCCACCATCTCTTAATTCCCACACGAAATATTGGCAATCGTCACCTCTCTGGTTGAGACCTCTGGTGTGGCCTCTGAGATTGGGACGTTCCATAAACAGCCTCTTACCGGCGTCTAAGAGTTGACCTTTTGAAATCTGGACCATATGTGGCAGTAATGAATATTTTTACGCAGAATGTTTTCTCTGTTTTCAATGGTGACAGTCAACGGGTTTGGTTTGACCTGGCTTTCTGACTGGGTCGTTAGCAGTCTTTTTCCGGGGGGTGGGGGGATGATGCCAGTAGCACCTAAGACTTCAAAGCACCTACGTGTTGCACACTTAGTGCATTTGTTCATTCATTCATTCACTCACTCATTCATTCATTTCTACACCTTCATGGAACATATTCTCTGGGGCTAGCATTTGCTAAGTGCTCAGGCCACCAAATTAAGAAACATGATCTCTATTCTCAAAGTGTTTACCAACTAATAAGGATTTCAGACAACCAAGCCAACAATTATACTAAAGGGTGATTCAGAATGAGAGGAGAAAATGTAAGATAAGCTCCATCAATTCCTGGCTATGTGACTCTGGGAAGTCTACTTTACGTGTCTTGGTTTTTTGTGTGTTTTTTTGTTTGTTTGTTTGTTTGTTTTGTCAATAGAACTATTAAAAAGCACCACCCATTAATGAGAACTAAAAGAGTTATTATTTGTAAAGAGCTGTGAACGGTGTTTGGTATGTATGTTTGCTCAAGAAAGTAAATAAGTATCAAAACTGCTATGAACAGAATAGGAAGTACAGAAATAAATCCACATAATTTTTGACAATGGCGAAAAGGTAATTCAATGAAAAAAAATCATCTTTTTAACTAATGCTGTTGGAACCGTTCGTTAGTCACTTGACACACGAGGAGGACCTTGACTTCTACTTCACTTTACATACGAAACTTACCTCAAAGTTCATCGTAGATCTAAATGTAAAATCTAAAATTACAAAACTTCTAGAGGAGAACTTAGGGAAAAAAATCTGTATGAGCTTGTCACAGGCCATCATTTCTTAATAGAAGACACAAAACTACAAATCATAAGAGAAAAAAACTGGTAAAACGGACTTCCTCAAAAGTAAACATTTTTGCCTCTGAAAGCTTATTCAGAGCCACAGCTAGGAGAAAGCGTGTGCAACACACACGGAGAACAGGGAGAGACCTAAGACCGGCGCGGGCCACGCCGGGCCGGTAGGTGGCAGTTTGAACGAGCGAGGGACTTACACGCGACGTCCGCCTTGGGCGCCGCGGGAGAGTCTGCACCTGCTGCCGGAATCTTAAAAGCTTACGCACAGGCCTTAACTGGATTCAGTCACGTAGTGTACAAGTCCTCGAGGCCACTTCGCCTCAAGGCCACACCCATGAAAATAGCGCTTAGCTCAGGAGCAGGGGGCAGGGCATGGGGGGGAGGGGCAGAGCCCAGGCCCGCTTGCAGGTCAACTGGAGGTCGCCTTCTGTGGACCAACGACCTCCTCTTGCACCATAAGCAGATATGGATGGCAAATAAGCACATCAAAAATGCTCAATATCGTTAGTCATCAGGGAAATTTAAATTTAACCTGTCTTGCCATCCTACTACGTGCCTATTAAAACGACTTAAAAAAAAAAAAAAAAAACCAGCAGTCTCCAGTCATGCCACCCTGAACAAGCCAGATCCCCGGCTGATCTCGAAAGCTAAGCAGGGTCGGGCCTGGTTAATACTTGGATGGGAGACCGCCTAGGAAGATCAGGCGCTGAGGGCGTAAAAAATAAAAAATAAGAGATTGTAAACTGACAAGGTCCTTGTAATCTGTGAGGTCAACCAAGGGTTGCCTCGCCTTTAAATACAAAACAAAACATAAAAAAACAACCCCCCCCTTCCCACACCCCAGCAGTGATGATTTAATGGTCGAGGACGGGAAGCCAATGGAACGGTCTTGCATCGCTAGTGGGGAGGCAAAATAAAATAGCACAAGCCGTTTTAGAAAACGCTTTGAAAAACTCATGAAGTGAAATACTCGCCACATGACCCAGCAACCGTACTCCTAGTATTTACTCAAGAAAAATGAAAACTTACATCCGCGTGAAACCCTGCATGCGAATGTTTAGAGCAACTCTACTCCTAATTTCCAAAAGCTGTAAGCAGCCCGAAGATGCAGCAGCTGGTGGATGGATAACGAAGCTGTTATAATGCAATAAAGAGAGAGAGGAAAAAAAAAAAAAAAAGACCCACAACAACAACAAAGAAAAACATCTAATATCGAACAGCGTGGATAAATCTCGAAAGCGTTACGCCGATTGAAAGGGGCTAGACACAAAATGCCACCTACTACTTACTTTGTGATTTCATGCATGTGACGTTGTGGAAAAAGCGGAAGTCCGGGGACAGAAGCCACGTCAGGAGCTGGCGGCATGGGAGAGCACACGGGTGGCTGCAAAGGGCACAGGGGGGTCTTTACAGGTGACAGATGTGTCCTCTGTCGCGATCGTGGCTACGCCACTGTGTGCACTTGTCGAAGCTCTTAGAACTTACTGTATGTAAATTACACCTCAGGAAACCAGAGGGAAAATACTTACAAAAACAATAATATGTGCGTCTTGTAAAAAAACCGAAACACGTGGTTAATAGTAAAACGTGCACTGGTAACAGGGTGCATGTTCAGTTTGGGTTTACAATGAATATGCCACTGTATACACTTGTCGAAATAAACGGAATTGTGTTTAAAGGGGTGAATTTTGCTGTATGTAATTATACCACAATAAACTCGACCTTAAAAAAAATAAAAGAAGGCCCTACTGAGAACTAAAAAAAAAAAAAAAAACACCTCAAGAGATTTAGCAAGTGGATGGATAGAAGGCTTGCATTTCATTAAAAGCTAGATAACAGCTTATGGTCAAAATCTTACAGTTTAAACCCTATCCTGCTACCCACAGAGCCACAGAAAAAGTATACATAAATATATATATATATACACACACATATATATATATATTTTTTTTTTACTTTGAAATGTATCATACAGCTTTTTAAGAAACAGTTTGGCCTAATTGTGTCATTCCTATGCCGGCATCAGCATTCACTGAGCAAGGCTGAACGGCCAAGTATGAAAGAGAAAGTTACTAAAATCAGCCAATATTTTACTAGGATTAAAAAAAAAAAAAAAAAGCTACCTAAGGGTGTCAGAGAGCCTTCCAGAAGAGATTGTGCTTGAGCTGGGTTTTGAAAGATAAGAAGTTTATCTTTTACATATTTTTATTAGGTGGAAATTCTTGGCATATGATTTGCAGTTCACAAAACAAAAGCCACACTGAGCGCCCACTCTGGGCATGGCTTCTCAGCCTCACTGCAGACATCTGGGGCTGGGTAATTCTCTGAAGGGGTCCGGGGCGCATCCTGTGCACGGCGAGATGTTTAGCAGCATCCCTGGCCTCTACCCACTAGATGCCAGTAGCGACCCGCTCCCGAGCTGCAACCGCCAAAATGTCTCCGGATATTGTCACATGTTCCCTTGGGAGCAAAAATCAACACTATCACACCCTGAATCGCTGCACTAGGACCCTGGGGACAGAATAATGCAGTGAGACTCCCCGACTAAAGAAACCGACAATCTCATTGCAGGGAGGGGGAAAAAATGAACAGGAATTACTCCGAGCTGCTTCGTGTCCGTTTGAGTGTGTGTACGTTCTCCATAAGGCCTGCATGGCACGGCGGTGAGGTGTGCAGGATCGAAAGCTCTAAAGGCAGGCGTCCGGGGTTTAAATCTGAGGTCTACCACTTAGAAACTATGTGATTGGGGTGGGGGGGGGGGGCATGCCACTTAATCTACGTATGCTCCAGTTTCCCTGTTTTTAGAACATGGGCAGAAAACAGAACTTCTGTCAGAGGTTTGTGAAAGCATTAAATAATTAAAGACTGAAAAGCATGGTGTCTGAGACATGCTAAACACTCAATAAATAAATTCGATGAACATTAGTCGTTAATTTCTCCCAAGGTTTAAAGCCCCTTGAAAGTCCATAAAGAGTGGTATATAATCTGCCTTAAGTATAGTAGATGCTTCATAAATACTTGAGGGACAAAGAGAGGGCCTCCATAAATTTAAAAAAAAAAAAATTAGCTGGTTATAAGTCCCTCTCATCTCTAAAATAAGCCTATGATAGCTGCTTAACAGAAGGATGGTGAGAATGAAATCTTTGAAAATTTCTCAACACAGTGCCTCATACTAATAAGTGTACAATACATCTTAGTTGTTGTTACTGTTGTTATTGTTGTAATTATTATTAGTTATTATTATTATTATTATTATTATTATTATTATTATTACTGGTATTTTACAATCAGTCCTCAAAGAGAACTTAACCGGGTAAGTTTCTTCTGGAACAGAATTGTAGATTCTGAAATTTTCTTCATAGACCTTATCTTTCAAAAATGTACCAGAAAGACCCTCCTATGGTTCCTGGGGAGCTGGAGAGCTTGTGACATAACTAATGTAAGCTGAGAGGGAAGAAAAGGAGGTGAGACTGATGGAAACTGTTTTGGTGTTGAGCTAAAACACTCAGCCACTTGGACCATTGGTTTGTTCTTGCCCTGGTTTCACTGGACACCATGAAGATGAAGATGGGGTGGGGGGCATGGGGAATGGCCACAAACACGTGGAACTTTGGACTCCGTGTGGAGAGCTGTCACTCAACCCAAGCATACCCTTGACATGTCCAAAGGTCCTGGGTTCCTTATCTGAGGATGGGGATGGAGGCAGGTGCACAGGGAAGAGGAGAAGAAGGAGCTGTCCGCAGTGGAGGGTAACAGTGAGGGAGGCCGGCATCTCTCGTGTGTTGTAATTTTGGGGTTTGAGTTGGAGAGGTGAAAGGCATCAGTCTCAGGAAAAGTCAGGGAAAACTTCTTTCTAGGAAAACTCTCCCTCCATCTTTCCCTTCAGCTTCATTCACACTTCCTGTTACGGACTGGATGTTTGCATCTTTCCCAGAATTCATGTGGTGGAGCCCTAACCTGCAGTGTGATGGTGGGTGGAGATGCGACCTTTGGGAAGTAATTCGGGTTAGACGAGGTCCTTAGTGCCCTTCCAAGGAGAGTCACAGCAAGAAGGGAGCCACGTGCAAGCCAGGAAGAGAGCTGTCACCCAAAAACCAACCATGCTGGCATAGTGGTCTGGGACAGCCAACCTCCAGAATTATGAGGAGATAAAATTTTGTTATTTAAGCCACTCCATCTATAATATTTTATTATGGCAGCCCTAACCATCTGAGAACACTATTCTCTAGATCTCAGCCCAAAGGGCTAATTCTTAAGGATTCTTTTCTTAACACAACAGATTAGTAAAGGGTCTTCAGCCATACGCTCTTGTTGAAGTCTGACCTTTTCCTTCACAGTTATACATGATTTGTAGAAATGTTCCATAAATATCTGTTTCCCACCCCGTCCCACCCCACCCCCACCCCCACCGATCTGAAATCTCCATGAGGATGGGACCCGGAGTGTTCAGGATGGATCCTTTATACCTAGTACCAGCATCATAGAGTAATACGGTATATATTTGGTTGAGAGACATGAAGGGAAGAACGACTAAATACATTACATCACTAGGATGCCCAGCCTTACTCGTCCCTTTTCAACTGCTGCACAGGATGCTATTTCCACGTTAAATATCACGTTCTGGGTCACACCTACAATCCTCGATCTTATTTCTCTAGACTTTGCCTCAACCCGTCTCATCCTTCTTTGCACATTCCACGTCACCGATGACGTTAGAATTCCAACCCCCACTTCGCTCCTCACGCCAGTCTTTATATCTGATTCACGCAACGCTCTTCCTGAGCGCTACTCAGAACTGGGCTCTGCATGGCGAACTCTTCTTCAATTCAAGCATCCTAAGATTTATGCTCCTAGAGCTTCGAAACACATTAAGCAAGTGGAAAGGCAGAACAGACAAAGCCGTAATTCCAGTCAGAGATTGCAACACCCCTCCCAAAGCGACCGATGGGATAAGTGGGCGGAAAATCAGTAAAAAGATAGATGATTCGAGTCCATTATCAACCAACTTGCCCCAGTTGACAACATAAAACCCTCCGCCCAAGAACAGCAGGGCACACATTCTTCTCAAGGGCACATGGAAGTCAAGAGTGAAAGACAAACATCGAGAGGTCCAAGCTGGAGCTGCCACCTGCATTTGTGGTTTTTGCCGTCCAAACAAGCTCACTTCAAATCCCTCTGTGGTTAGTCAAGCAGTGATTAATTAAGCAGTGATTAACTTTAGTAAAATAAATAGCAGATAATGAAGGAGATAATGAAGATTTTAAAAAGAGATAAAGATACCGATGATGAGGAACTGAGCCAGCAAGTTCATTATCAATTCCGAAGGAGGCAGAGAAACCCACTAATTATAATTACAAATAACTTTTCCGTTTTCTCTGAATTAATGTATTCTTTAAGAAGTCATTGCATTCCTACCTACCCAGTCAGACAAATGACACTGTGGAACACCTTAAAACCCTTTCAAGATTTTGAATGCTGAGGAAAACTCAGTGTAAACAACTAAAAAGAAGGTGCTACATTTGTGCCTGTAATTCTTGGCTCATCTTATTTATTCACAGCTCTGTGTTTCTTGTTTATTTTACAGATGGGCTCAGCCAAATGGCACACATGCAGACTCTGCGTGTGTATGTGTTTATTTGAATTTGAATGAATTCTGTTCCTTAAATGATGATAACCATTAGGAGAAAATAACACATAGAGATAATAAATTAAATCTCAGAAATAGACATTTAGGTGCAGATTGCTTTTCATATATCTTTTCCTCTCTCTCCTTTTCAATTTCCTCTCATCAGTTCACCTTTGCCCTCTAAAGATATCATCAATTATTGTCTCTTCCCTTAAATCAATGTCTCACGAAAAAAGGAAAATCGATTTCTCTTATGGACACCAAATCAATTACATTAGGCTGTATAATACAAAGTGTTCCCATTCTGTTTAAATGTGTTGTTTAAGTGATTCTGTTACAGTTGAATCTTGAACAGCGAGAAAATATAATAAAATACGATTGTATTGTGTGAGTGAGCTCGAGTCAATGACTTCTTGATGTACAACTAAAAACAAAGGATTTTTTTCCTTCCTCGTGGTCAGCTCTCTTTCTTAGACAATATTCTTCCTGACATCAGAGACTTCGTAAAGAAAGTGGAGGTTCAAATGCTTTAAGAGCATTGCGATTTCTGTTGCCTCCTGGGCTTTCTGTCCATTTCCTTGATGGTTTTTGAATGTGCCTGGTGAACACTGATGATATAAAAACCATAAACACCCAACTTTGGCTTTTTTCCCTCCTCCTTCTACTTCTGAATATGCCGCATTATATTCCCATTTTCCAGCACAGTCTGCCACCGCCTTCTCTTTTTTTTTATTCATATTTTAGTTAGAAATGACTTTTCACTTCCTAAGCTCTTTTTGACATTTTAAGTTCTGTTAAGGGTTTTCCTTAAACTTTAATGCATTTCATTAGGACGATAAAATAAAGCAACCTCCTCATCTTTATGAATAATTAGTGACTTAGAAATAAGCCTTGAGGTTGGTGAAAAACTCGCTGTAAGGTAGGAATCATAAAAATACACCAATGCATATACTTTGATGCACTTTAAAGAAACCATCATAGACTAATAATATGGTATCTCAAAGGAACAGCTCAGACTGACAGGAAAATTACTTTTCAGGAAACAAAGTAGTTATATTTATAGCAACCTCCATAAAGGTTTGTAGCATCATAGGAAATGGAGGAAATTTAATTTCATTATTTCCGTGTGCCTTATAAGTAACCTCAGTCAAAAAAATAGAGCAGAAACACACACACACACAGATGCACATACACAATCTTTAGAAAGAGGAATACATTTTTCTCTTATTCTTAGGCATACAGACAAATTAATGACTTTCTAGCTGCTCTTACTCCTTTTCCAAGAAAAGTCAGACTTTGAATAGAATCAAAACCACGTTAACATCTCAGGTAAAAAAAAAAAAATAGCAGAGTCGCCAGGTATCAGTGTATAGACACACCATTTTTCTTCTCTATGTCTATAAAACTAAACACAATAGTGTTTTCTTAATTTGCACAGCCCTTGTAAATTCATTCAGAAGTCCCCAAGCGGCTTCTTTTCTATTTTTCTTCAAGATGCTTTATTTGTACAAAGCTATGAAGTGGATCCTGTGAAAATGAAAGTAGGCGAATCCAGTTTTGTTTTTCTCTTTTCGACTCCCAAGGTATAACCAGAAGTCACCAAATGTTTACAAAAGTAGTCGATTCCCGCTTTGCAGGTACATGAGGAAGCGCTTGCTAGAATACCGTATGGTAAATGTGAAAGTGTGTAAGTATGCCGGCTGTTGGAAATAATGATCAAAAGAAAAGACACAGGACGACAAGATCCAAAGGATGCGTGGTTCCTCTATTTCCCCCTCTCTCTCTCGCGGATTGACTGTCGGATATGTACACGTTTCAAGGTTTCATCACTTTCTAGTGAGCATTCACCATTCGCTCCCTGACACTAACCCCCAATTCTTTGGAGTGCCCCCAATCCCTGCTCTCAGTTCCTGGGTCTCCACCTACAGCTTGAGATTAGGGCACATGACCCAGGTCTAATCAATCAAACCACAGTATCTCCCGGATGTGGGTCAGGGTGGGCACGTGACCCAAGCCAGGCTTCTCAGAATGAATCTCTGGGTTTTTTTTTTTTTTTTTTATGAGTTCTGTCAAGAAGTTTTTCATTCTCTCATGTGACTTAAACCTGGAAAGCTACAAAGGTGAAACCACCAAAGTTGTCTCTCCGTAAGGACAGGGAACATGGATTGGAGATGCCACCTGTAGTCTTAGAATAAAGCCAGCACTGAAAGTGGCATCAGGAATAAATCCAAGCGATACTCTGAGGGCCCTGAACCCAGAATGCCTGAAGCCAGTTCTGCCTCTGAATGCTCAGTTATTATGCACCAGTAAGTTTCCTTTTTGGCTTAAATCAGAGGAGAAATTTTTGGCTGGTTATTTGGGTTTTTGTTTTGTTTTGTTTTGTTTAAGAACACATTCACTAGAAAGTATCTTCATACCTTCAGGTCCAAACATTTTTTTTTTAATATTAGTTTATTTTTATTTGAATAATATGCTAAAACATTTTAGTGCTTTGGGTCAGCTTTCATCAAAACCTCATAAAATCTTTGTTATATACAGGTCAGCTGCTGCCAGCCAATGCAACAGCGAAAGTTTATCTTTTATAATCATTATCATCATCCTCGTCATAGCAACCGCGTGTTGAGCACTCAGGTACTGTGCTGAGCACTTTACATATGCTATCCCATCATTCTTCATTTTTCCAAAAACAGGAGAATGAAATTGTTAAAACACAGGCTTTATGGCCCAGACACCTCAGATTTCAAGTTGCCATTTTGGTCTGCCAATTCCTACCAGAGTGACCTTGTTTAAAATCTCCATGCCTCTGTTTCCTTGTCTGAAAATGGGAGTGACGCTACCGTCCTCGTGATGAAGTCATGAAGATTAAGCGAGTGAATATCCACAAAGTGCTCACAGCACGGCGCTTGGCACACAACACGCACTATTTCGGTTAACTCTGCTCATTTCTCACAGTCGTCCGATCGTGTTATGTTCATTTTCCCAACAAAGAAATTGGCCTTTCTTGGTCTTCACAGAAATCTTGTTGTGTCCCACCAAGATGGCCATTCTACAATGCGGTCCCACTACTGAAGCACAATTCTGTGAGAATAAGGACTTTGCCCCTCCCATCTCTGTACCCCGGACGCTGCCTGAAACAGTGTCCTCACAGTGATTATCGATACGATGTGGACACAGTAACTGAAAAAAATATATATACAAAGGATATAAGGGCAGCCAACTAGAGAAAGAACAGTGGCCTGAGTCAAGACATTGGAATAGGGATCTACTGCCGTATAACAAACTTCCCCAAAACTCGGCAGCTGTGAAGAGCGCCCAGAGACCACCTCCCAGTTCCTGCGGGTCTGGAATCAATCAAAGCACTGGATGCCTCCGGCTCACAATCTCTCACGAGGCTGCAACCAAGGTACCGACAAGGGACATGGTCTCATCTGAAGGATGCGCTTCTAGGCCCACTAGTATAAGCAGGAGTCTGTCCCTCCAGGGCTGTTGGACTGAGGGCGTCAGTTCCTGAGTGGTTGTTAGAGGGTGGCCTCCCTCTGTCCTTTGTCACAGGGCCCTTTCCACTTGGGTTTACCAGAGCAAGTGTGTGAGCAGAGCCAGAGGTAGAGAGAGAGAGAGAGAGAGAGAGAGAACGAACAGTGAGGAAGAAGACAACCAAGATAATACCAGTCTTCTGTAGCCTACACAGAAGTGATATCTCATCACTGTACTCTATTCGTGAGAAGCCTCTTGCTGGGTCCAGTCCACATGTAAAGGTGGAGGATCACACAAGGGCATGAGGAGCAGGAGGCGGGGTCACCGGGAGTCAGGGAGAAGGCTGCCTACCACAGACATGGAATCGAAGTTGACATCGCCTTGCTCTTTGACCCTGACTGAGCCAGCCATGTTGTACCTCAATACTCCCATCCATAAAGTCTGCGTTGTAACTCCCCAAGACCCCTTTCAGCACCAAACCAAGATTCTAGGAGGTCCTGAAAATGAACAGAAAGCACACTTTAAAGTCCCATTTAGTTTCTCACGGGCTCCGCTCTAGAAGGTCACCCGCAGAAATGAAAAGAGCTTTGGCCTGTCCCTCTTTGGTTAGCATCTCGTAGATTTCTGAGTCCAGGGCTGTCATGAGGAAAACACTAGAATGTGCCTCTTGCTCCACTTGTGAAGTCAAGAGAAGATTTAAGGGGAAATGCGGGACGGCTGTGGTTGTATGCCCATTCGCAGCATTCGAGAAAGATGAAACATGAGTTTCCAACATTTAATTGAAATGGAACGTTTTTATTTGTTTATCCTGAAGTGTCAATAAAAAACAGTACACGGCGGACAGTTTTCTCGTGACCCCAGTAGCAATCCTGTCTTGAGGTTAATAACTCCTTTTGCTTTATTGACTTATTGGCGAACTCTCTCTGGTGATATTTAAGTTTGTTTAGATGTTTTCTTGACCGTTATTTAAAAAAAAATTTCTCTCCACTACTGTTTTTTATCTACTGAAGACTCTCCACACCTCTTTTCATCTGAGCAATGTATTAAAATCTCCTTTAACCCATCACAGCAGCCGAATAAGACATAAACTCAAACCACATTTAAACAATTCACTGATGTTGTAAAAAATATCCCTGCCCTATATTTGTTGGGTTTTTTTCCTTATCTTATTTTTTTTTCCTTTGGGTCAAAGATAGGAAACACATTGTTGAAGAGCGTCGTTTTATTAAAACACCAAAGCAGAGATGTGACTTTCCTTTTTAGTCTTTAATTAAAAGGCCTTTGTCAGCGATCACTGATCTCTTCGGATGTTTTCATTTCCCTATGAATTGGCCAGGAGTTGGTAGTCTTGTGAATGCGGTTTGCAGATGTTTGTTGCCTGTGCCTTCTTGTTCCGTTCTTCTTAACGTCTTTTAACTCTTTCAATGATTTGACGACATTTAAAAATCTGGAGATTTTACCCTGAAGGAAATTCAGATTTCCAGATTTCCTTTAACAATCGAAGCGTCAGCAACTCTCGCCTACTGGCCGAGAAAGCTGGGCGGAGCCAACATGCTCTTCCTCCCATCCGATGGGCACATCCTTGCCTGCCAACGCCATCTCCCCAACTCCCAAGTGTTCTAACAGCTATAACGTTAGCCTAAAACGAAAGACCACTAAGAATCCTTTATCCATAGAACCTGCAGTGACTTTATAGTTAAGGCGACAATAGTGCGGGTGTGCGCTGTGGCATACTAGAGAATTCCACCACCTCTGCGCGGGGCAGCGACTGCTCACTCGACCGGCTTCCTTCAGTTACGTGAACTGCAGGGTCATGGAACGGAGACATCTGGGTTAGACCCAGGCATGGCGTTTCCGGTCCGAACATACGTTGGTTAGGGGTAAGATGATCTCATCCATCACAATGGGGGCCAAACGCACCAGACGATTGTGTGGTGGCTTGAGCCATTGTCTCGGCATCCACACTGGCTTTTCTGTGGGTTTCATCTGCTCTCACGTTACTTGGTCTTTGCAACAATTATGCCTGCCACTCCTGACAGAACAGGAAGGTGCGTTATGGTCTTGGTTTTGTGTCAATAGCAGCTATAACGCCGAAATCCATCCATGTTTTATACTCACCCGCTGCCCTGCGTGGCTCACGGCTGTCGTTACGTGACCGGAATGAAGACACGCGAGCATCCCGTGGGGTTCTGCGTGAAACGTAGAACTTGCTCAGTGCCCTGCTTCCGTTCCTCAGTTCCTGTGTGTTTGTTTGCTTTCAAAGGCCTTCGTAAAAGGTTACAGACACCAGCTACTAGCTCAGAGCGACCCAAATCCCATGCACAAATAGCATCTAAGTTGCTGGAGGGATTTTTTCCTTTCCTTCCGTCTGTTTTCAAAGGCCTTCTGGAATTGTTCAGACCCCAGGCAAATGGGTAATTTAAAACTTTCAGGGAGTCTTGCATTCTCTGCAGTGTGTGATGCGATGGGCTTCTGCATATTTAGATTGGCTCCGACAGGATGCTACTTAACCTGAGACCGGAATCCTGTATTTTGAAAGCCCAAAAGCACAATTCACTATTTATATCAAGGTCTGTTTGAACTCCAGCGTTTTGTAGCATTTCGCCAATTCCTTCCCCCGCCCCACTCCAAACCAGATCAAATGACACGAAACACCATTTCCATGAAGCGTGGTCTCTTTTTCTGGATTGTTTCCTGCTTTTTCATTAAGTCAGAAAGTCTTCTCTATCATTTGGACTCCAACGTCATTTCACACTGATGGCCGAATCTTTTATGGTAACTATGGCAATTTAAAAATTACAAGAGGAGTAGAATCTTATTCCATCAAAACATAATTCTGTCTTCGGTTGCATTTTTCAACCACAGGTTATCCCCCAATTCCCCCCCCCCCGCCAACCCCCCAAAACCCACCATCTTCATCACTGGCACCTGGCAATCCATCTACACTCAGCGGGTCCCACTTCCTCACGGGGCCCAGCGAGCATAGTGCCCATGGTTTCTTAGGAGCCATGAAAATGTGGTTTTTTTTTTTCTTTTAGTCAGGAAAAATAATGACTATCATCCAAGCCAGGTTACACGAGCCTTTCACCAAGGCAGCTGCAAAATATACTTCTTAACATTTGACTTTGGGAGAAAGAGGCTCAGAAAGGTGGAAGTGCTCAGTGCCCACGGAAGCCACAATATGGTGTTACATTCAGAGTAAGCGCAGAAAAGTCACTCAGAATCAATCTGCACAATAGAATTCCTGGTCAGAACTGCGCACAAGCGGCCTCAGTTACATGGCCTTGGGCGACCTCTGGGAGTCTCCATTTTTTCTCAGGACTAATCCCGAAAGACAATACTTGGAGTTCCTACAGCGACCCAGGCCCGTGGGGAATGCTAAGTGTCCCCCCAGCAGCCCCAGGCCATGCTTTGTGCAGCTGCGAGACATAGCCTGTCAGGACACAATGAGATCTCGCTGCACTCACCAGCGTGTGGCCTTCCCATTCCACACCCTTCCTTTCCTCCTCTGACAAATCATCCCCGTAGGGTTTGGGGAGGGTCTGTTCGTTAAGACAGGTTCAAGGGTTTGATAAAGTGCCTGGGGTTTAGTAAACGCTCCGTAAATGGTACTTATTACCATCCTTCCCTAAAAGGTGACCTTCTCCTGCCTTCCAACGTTCTTATACTTAACATAAGTGGAATTGCACTCTTTCTCTCAGTTAACATTATGTAAGTCTCTGAGATTCAATGACTTTTGTTTTTATATGTCATTGTACTTTGTTCTTTTGATGGCTGTGTAGTATTCCACTGTATGACTAGACCACAATGTATTTATCTATTATTCTCCTGTTGATGGAAATTGGGTGTTTTGGCTATCAAGAATAAAGCTCCTATGAGCATTCTTGAATATATCTTTTGATGGACACAAACTCCCTTATCTATTGGATACTTATGGGCGGGGCGGGGAGGGGTTGCAGAACTACTGGGTCATGATAAATGTTGAGTACTAGATTTCATGGGGGCTAGGGATATAAGAGAAAGGAAAATATCAGCACAGCCTCTGACTTCTGTCTAATGAGGAAGACATACCAATGATTTGCACAGATTAATACAAATGTAATCGTTGCACATGCTACAAAGTACACAGGGGGATTTGATCTGGCAAGGGCACAGGTCCGATGACAAGGGAGCATGACATGCTTCAGAGAATAGGACAAAGTCAGTATGATTAGCGCAGAGAGGAAAGGGGAAAAGGAAGGGTGGGCAGGGTTAGAATCACGCAGGCCACGTGATGTGTTTGCTTCTCCACTGCTCTTGCCAAGAGGAGGACATTGAGTTTTTGAGAAGGAGGGAAGGTAATTGGGGAGAGAGTAAGCTAGGCTACCGGGTAAAGATAGATTGAGGGAAGTGTGTGTGAGCAGAATTGGAGACAGGGAGACTCACTGAGAGACAGGCGCCATCACGGCCATTGGGCCAAGGCCACAGGGATGAGGATGGAGGCGTGTGGGCCAAGGGAAGCGTCGTCTCAGACATGAGATTCATCATAGTTCTGCACTAGTTTAATTTAATCATAGTCCTTTGCCTTCGCCAGCTACTGTAATTCGGACTTCGTGAGTTTTACCTCAATGATTTAAGACAATAATGAATAGATCATTTCATTAAATCCAAGTCCTCCTCAGGCCTATTGTTTCCCACTGCAACCACATCCTGAGGAAGACTTCCTCCATTTCCTAAGACATGTGCTCAACTACATCTGTGTTTTCAAGGGTTTTATTGACATCTATCGGCCAAAATCTACCAATAACGCCAATGCTATTCCAAATGGCAGCATGACTTTGGATGTCAGAGATATTATTATAAAGTAAATTAGAAACCATGACTAGTGCTTCCGACAGAAATGACCCTTCTTCCCCTTCTATCCAGTATTACTATGCACAGTGCTGTCCAAGGCCAAGTTCAGGATTCCAGATGTTCTGTTGGTATAACCAGATACCTTCTCTCATCTCACAGGATTAAACTGAAATGGGTCTCTGGTGAAAAGGGTTTTTCTAAGATGCCTCATAAACCGAGGCCGTCACTACTCTGCCTTCTAATTCCCACCCATTTCTAAGGGGCATTCGGCACTTGAAGTTACTATGGGCTTGAGAGACCTCTAGAAGGTTCTACACTTGTGTACCAGTATTGCAATGGAGTGGTTGGGTGCACAGATTTGGTGAGGCCCCATTGCTTGGGTTTGAGTCTTGAGTTTGCTACTTAAGAATCATGGCAACTTGAGCGGGTCCCTTAATTTCTCTGGGCTTCCATTTCCTCGTCTGTGAAATGCAGGTGGTGGTGATAGCATGTACCTCACAGGACTGAGGAGATGAGGTGAGCGTATACGTAAAGGATTCAGACGGTACCTGGCTACGTGGATGTTGGCTCGTTACTGTCAGCCTCTCGCAGATTTATTTCCATCAGAGTGGGGTTAACTGTTAAACCACTTACAGGAACTGGCCACGTGAATTCTGCTCCTTTGTTTGCCCTGAAGCAGGCATTAAAGTCAACCTCTATTACCTTGTTCAAAGTCAATGCCCAATGGAGGAAATTTTTTTTTTCAGGGTTTAATCCTCTGAAATGCACTTTCCTCCTAAGACACTGGTATAGACCGCTCTTTCTAATGTGGTATCACTCATCTTTTTTTTTTTTTCTTCACCTTAGCTAACCAGAAGCTCAGGGCATGCAAAGCGAACATGTGGACCCTGTGGTCAATTCATTTACTTTTTCCTTTTTTACTCATTTTTTTTCTTTTCCCTATTCTGTTAATGTCATATTTATATTTCATGTAGATACACATATGCATTTACATGTATATTTGAGAAGCTACCTGAAATTCTTTTTGATAAAATCACCAAACAAAAGAAATTTCAGAAGTGCGGTTTGTGCGTTAAGAGCCCGTTAAGACTCGGAGCAAGGTGTCTCGCCTCTCAGAACCTTCTCCACGTCTGTACAATGAGAGGTGATAACAGAATCTGCTTTGGAAGGTCATCGTGAGAAAGGGAGGAATAAACCAAACGCATTCAGAAGCGTGTCAGCATCTAGTAAGCACTCAACGCTTGTTCTTGGTGTTCCAAACATTAAAATTATCCCTACATATCAGAAAGGAGGCTCTAGCAGAAAATTAGTTACTGGAAATCACACACACACACACACACACACACACACACCCTACTGTTCTCTAACATTTTTCACACCAAATCTTTACGCCAGCCTTTAAATTCTGCCCCACTCATAAAGGTGGTGTGTAACGTAATCTTTAATTACGGATTCTGCTCTGGGTGCTGCTCTTTTTCTACTTTTAGAAATGGAGGGAAACAATGCTGCATTTTAGGTCAAATGACACACACAAATGTTATAGCGATGCGGTAAAATACCAGTAACGGCCTCACGAGATGCATTTTTTTTTTTTCCGGTTTATATTCTTGCCGTAACTAACGGCATTTCCTAAGAACTTGTTATCGTGCGTGGCATCCGTGCGCACACAGGGGTCCGTGTTGAATGTGATGTATTAGACGTAGACAGCTCTGTACCCACGACCCAGCCTCCTGACTTGGCTTCTTCAACCATAACTTCTTCCCCACCCTCCCCGGAGGTAATCGCTATTCTGAATTTTTTTTTTTTTCCCCTATCATTTACTCCTCAAGGAAGAGCTGGTCTTAGGTGTACCTCGGTGTACCTCCCACTTTGTTTTCCGGGCGTCCTGCCATCCCCCGCCTTCACTCACGCCCCTCCCTTGCCGAGGTCCGCCACCTCCAGTCCCTAGACATCCCCGTCGCCTTCCTGCCCGGATTCCATCCCACCTGCTCCTGCCTGCACTCGCATACCCCTGATCTTAAAAACGAGAAAAGAAAGCCCTTCCGTCTACACGGCAACCCCGTCGAACGCTAGTCTTAGCCCCTTCGCTCCACGGGGAACTTTCTTGTAAAAATACGTTTGCTTCTGCCTCCAAACCTCGCGTCACCCATTGCTCGCTGTTTTATAATCTGTTTACTGCCCTAACCCCAGGGTCCACCAGGACACCCTCGGCTGCCCTCTGCCCCTAAGCCGGCCGGCTGAGGCTCCTTCCATCCGCCGTCTCTCGTTACTCTTGTCATCATCAGACGTAATTACGTGCTAAGGATTATCAGATGGTGTTTGGTCTCCTCCCCAGGGCCCCTGAACAGACTGAATTGTTTGAGCCACGCTAGCGCTTTAGCTGAATCAGAATCACCTGGAGGGCTTGCTTAAAAAATTGGGTTTCATCCGATTCCTATGAGAGAGTTGTCCAAGGCAACATCCGTTTTATACATTACGCCTAATTGGGGGAATTTTTTTCGGGATTTAGTGCCATGGGAAACAGCACGTTTCCGACGTGCCCCACGGTGCTCCAATCGCCACGCAGCCTGTCTCTTCCACTGGGTTTTCCCTCCCAGCTGCATTTTTCCCCAAGTCCTCCTCTCCTTCATGACCGGCTGCCTTAGCCACCCAATGCGTGGCCCAGGGACCACCAGTACCAGCAGAATCTGGAAGCATGTTACAGGTGCAGAAGCGCAGGCCCCAGCCCAAGACCACTGATCTCGAACCTGCGCTTTAACAAGACCCCCATGTGGTGTGCATGCACCTTCAATGTTAAGAAGCACTTCTCTAGGATGAGAATGGCCCCGCGTGGAGTGGGGGCCAGTCCCGGGCTCACAGGGGATCCCAGGAGCAGCGACTGTAGTGCAGATTCCCGCCTCTGTAAACCCGGCCCCGTCTCAGCCGCCCCGGGGTGCTCCTGGGGGCCCAGGCCCCGTCTCGCTGCCGGCAGACCCCCGAGCTTACTCTGGCTCCCCGGCCTTGACCTCTGCCACCTTCCTCTTCTTAGCCTTTTTTTGCCCAAGCACTGGAAGGTAATCTTGTCTCGTTTCCTGACCCCTCTCGTCCCGGAAAAAAAAAAAAAGGAAAATCTTCAACCTACCTTTCCTGTGGCCGATCGCGCGTCTCACACAGTGGGCGTCCTAGCCACGCCACGTGTCCGAAGCCGAACCCCGGCTCTCCTCCCACGCCAGACACTTCCGCCTTTGCTGCTGTCCGGAGGTCAAAGCCAACGAGGCCAGGTGCCGGGCGTGGGAAGGGAGTGGAGGGGGGCGGGGCGAGCTGCGGAGAGCCCGCTTTGTCTGATGGGTGAGCCCCTGAAGATCCTCACTGGGAAATATGGTCCCAATGGTGCCAAGCCGAAATTTTATGTGAGATCTCCTGATTTTATCGTGGCAGGAAATTTTTTCAAAAAGTTTTTAACTACGAGAGCCAAAGAAAACCTGTTTTGCAGGCTGCATGGGGCTGGTGCTCAAACCCAAGTTATCTTTGGCTTCCTCGTCTCTCTGCTACTGTTAAGACCTATACATCTCACCTTCTCTCTTAGGTCCTAGCTTGCTTGTCTTTCTTCACCTGCCAACTGACTCGATGCACCCGGGGAAGGGCAGGAACATCCACTACCCCTACCTCCATCTCTTTATACTGAAACCCATCTACCAACTGCCAAATTCTTTTCAAATAGCACTCTGTCGAGTGTATAGCCTTTCTATTCAAAGCCCTTTAGAGCCGCCCCTAGCCTCCAGCTGTTAAAACTCTACCCCAAATGGCATTTCCCACCTCCCTCCCCTAATTAGCCAAGCTTTTGACTAGAGCTTGCAAGGCTTTTGGACAAGCTGGCGGTGGTTTTCGAGATGACAGGAAGTCAGCGGCACTGAACGGCAGCTCACGAGGCCCTACGTTCCGAGCAAACTGTCTACCACCTACTTCCCACTAAAAGCCTGGATAAGACACAGCACGCTGTGCACCTGGGTTTGCAAAGCGGCAGCCCCGATGGTCAAGTTTGTTCTACAACTATCTTTTGTTCAGCTTGCAATGCTTTAAAAACAGTTGCACTAAAAATAGTGACTGTACACAAAAATCAGTATTCTTGGCAAAAAATTTTAAAAAGTGAGTGGCAACTGCCGGCTGGAGTCGAGTTTTAGTTACCTCTTCAGATGCTGCTTCCTGGTCTTTAGCCCCAGATACTCGCTACTGACAGAAAAGGAAAAGGCCTTGGGACACTGTAGGAAAGTGGGAATTACATATTTCTGATATCCTAGAACTTCACAGGTAAACTGAGAAAAACAAGGTATAAAGTTAGTGACAACGTATGATGTTATCGCCAGCCCCCAAGTTCGTTTTATTTTAGGCTTACTTGCTAACATACTGATAATAGTTTCAAGCCCAGGCAGTGACATGATCCAGTTTCTGACACGTACATCGGATGAGTCTTTGTCGTGAAAACTTCTGAACGGTCCCCCGCTAGCCACCTTCCTGGGTCAGCTGCCCCGCTGGACCCACCCATTCACCACCCTTCCGGAGTCCTGAAACGGACCGATTCTGATAGACTCCCTCTGCTTGGGTCGGTTTGGCCAGTGGCGGGCACCGGCTGGAATTTGAAGGGAGAGAATGAGGTCAGGGTGTCTGGTCGCCCGACTGTGTTACCCCCCCATTCCCGCTCCCCACCCCCCGCAAATGAAGGTGGCCCTTTTCCGGGTTACAGAGTGAGGGGGGTGGCTGCTGTCTCCCCTGGCCTCTGAGGGTACGAAACTCTCCACCTTCGTAACCTTGGCTAAAGTTTTCTGAAATTATTATAATTTGAGTGTGTTATCTATTTCCAGCTATAACCTGACCAATGTATCTCCCAGCCTCATGCCTCTACCTGAACACTAACCAAATGGATGCAGGAAAAGAATATCCTTTAGAGTCATTTTCTAGAATTTGAATATTACTATGTGGGAAAATTTTGCAGCAAAAAGTTGCCTTGACGTCAAGCTGAATTTTATATATTCTAGCTTTAAGCCTGCATTGTTTCTAAATAATACAGAAAGTTTAGCCTCGAAGTTAAAAAAACAATGACATTTCCTCTTAAAATTATGTATATTTAATCCCAGAATTACCCTCCTTTTTGTACTATGATCCTTCCACTGGCATTCTGGCGTAGCGGTGCCATCTGCTGGGAATTTCATACTATTCGGTCTCCCAAATCCCAAAATACATGTCTTTTGGGGGCTTGAAGGGGTAAATGGTCTCTTTATTTAAGGAAAAAGAAAAAGCCCTATTTTTAAAGACGCAGCTGCTTAACGTCTACATCGTTATCAATATAAACCCTAGCTAATTACAGAGCACTGACATAAACTCTAAAGCATCATTTTTAAAGAGCACTGAACAGTTCTTCCTATTGATGCATCTCTTGGTTTCCAAAACATTCTTCTGTCGTTGCACTGTGTCTGTATGAAGCTCAACCAGTCTTGGTATTTGCCAGAACTTTCCCCAAGATTTGATTTTTATAGATATGTAAGAGACATGTGAAATATGCAGGTTCTGATAGAATATATACTGCATATTTCAAAATGAAATATTTACATATTTCTTAGTATATGACAAAGTTTCAGCTGTGAAATGAGTTAGTTCTTTGTTATCCTTTCACCATTTGAATAGCAACGGAAATCAACATAAACGACGAGACGCACCTGTTAGATTTCCTTACAAAAACTGCCACAGGTATTCTAAATGATAATATGGAAGCATAAACGATTGCTGAACTGTCTTTAATAACATGACATCGATCCCTACATTTGATATAATCGTTATGCAAAATACATAGATGAATACTGTCTTCTTTTAAAAATATAAAATAAATAAGCAAGACATGTGAAAATAGGCAAGTTTCCATTAAATAAAAGAAAATTTTTTAAAAAAAGAAAGTTTTGCTCTCCATATCATTTGAAGAAAGGAAATTATCATTTAAACAATATTCAAGTTTATTAAACAAATTTTAAAAAGTATTATAAAACGTTTAACTTTCATCAGCTTCAAGGTTTATGTTGCTCCCAAATTTCGCATATAACTGAACTTTCAAGTCTGCTAACACCCGCTGAATTGCTTCCACTCTGGATTCTAAGGCGTCAATTTCTTCTTGCAAATTTTTCTGGAAAAAAATTGCTCAGATTAATTCTACTCGGCCAGATGTTGCTGAGAATCCGTGTCTGACAAAACGTCCGGGAAGACTTTCAGGTCAAGAATTTCCTAAACTGGGACAGGCAGCTAAATCAATAATGCTGATAACTACATCTAAGCCAAAAGCCTGAACACGGGCATTTTTAATTCATGGTGTATATCTGCTTATTTTAAGATAAATCAAGCTTGCTTTCTCGGTTTTTGCTGATTTAAAACACAGAAGAGATAAAAGAAAATTAATTTCTAAATTATCCTCCCCTAATAAAGGAAGAGTCATCCGGCAAGGCCTGTGGCACTTCGGTAAACAGCTGGTCACAAGCATGGATTCCGACACGGCCTCTTCCAGCTGTCCACAGAAAAGGCTACGAGACTGGAGGAAATGCTAAAAATTCACACTGCCGCCGATAATGAAGGACAACAACTTATAGTCCAAATCGGGCAGAACTTCTGACTCCGAGGACCGTCCAGCTAGACGACGCACGCCGTGTGGGCAGGGACCAGGCGTGTTTTCTTGCCCCATGTCCCTACCACGCAGCAGGTCCTGGTACAGAGCAAGCACTTAACAATACTTTCAGAATGAATGAATGAATGAATGAATGAGTAGCAAAATAAAAGTTTACTATCTGGGGGGGCAGGCAGGGGGAAGGATTGCACAATAGTGACAAAAACTTATTTTGACATACTCCTAAGAAGCGTATTTTAAGATTTTTTTTTTTAAAGCCCAAATTACAAAATTTTACTATGGAAGAGAAGATTTAAACGTAAGAGGTTGACATATGATATCTATGTACAGGAAGATCCAGGAGTAAAAGTGATAGTTCTTCCCGAGGTTTCATAATGTGGGTTTAATTCATGAAAAGTTTTGCTTTCTACAACATTTAAAGAAGGTAGACTAACATTTTCAATAACCGTCAAGTTAATGAAGCAAATTTTAAAAGAATCAGAAAATATTTTCCTGCCGTCAGCTCCTCATACACAAACGCTGTGACCGCCCCCCACACACAGCTGGAGGACCTGCCTGCACCTCAAAATTCGTCAACAAACCTGCGCTCTGACCCAGTAATTACACTTCTCAGGTTATTTAGTTAAAAGAACTTCCTGCACGTGAACGAAGACTTAGGTATAAAAATGCTCACTACAGAATCACTGTAGGGAAATATTTGAAACAAATGATGATGTTAGAGGAAGAGCGAGCTGAATCCATGTCCACGAACACGGCAGGAAACGGTCGTCAAAAATGATGCTGTGAGCGTGTGTGTGCCTGGCCCAGAGCAGGCTCCCGGGGAAGGCCTGCCGGGTAAACGAACGTCGAACACAACGAGAAAATCCTCTTACTGGGATGTTAACTGACCAAAGCGTGAAGCAAAAATACGCAAAGAAAGAGGGGAGGACAGGGAAGAAATCCATGAAAACGTGCGCTATGGGTGACGATGATCTCTGTGTAATGGAATTACGAGCGAGTCTTCTCTTCTAATATAACATAACATTCTGTGTTTCTAAACACCTTTTATTTACAGCGCAGGTTCTAGAGTCACGGGACTGTTCCCTGTCACTTTCGGTAAGTCCCACGGCCTCTCTAAGCCTCTACAAGTCTAACTGGGGTTAACAGCACCTATCTCAAAAAGCCACTGTTAGGATTAAATAAAATCGCACTTGCAAAGCATTCGGAGCACGTGTGGGGCGTCGTAAGAACCCGCGAGATACCAGCTCCCATCTGTTATGTCCCCTACACCTACAGTCACGTGTTCTTTCAACGACACAAATCCCAATTTAAGAGCTAGACGTCATCACCCGGGGTCACACTTCACTATACCTTTGCTTCTTCTAACATTTCTTGCGTCTCTTCTTGAGAATGGCTAATGAAAACATCGCCGATCTGATAAGGTATCATTAAGCAGTCGTCGTCTGCAAGCATGATGTCCTCACAAGCATCTTCTAAATTCTGGAGTTGTTTCTATAAACGCAAAAGTAAACGGCAATGAAAACTGTCCAACATTCCCCGTTAAAAGCTAAAAGCCAATTCTGATTGGGGGACACCAACTCCCTGAGGGAGTCTTTCACAAACGCATCATCACACTGAAATAAGACTTTCTGACAAGTTTCGATGGCATTTCATAAGGAAGGACTTCAGAGCGAGCTAACGCACTGTCCTCTGGACAGTTCCAGACTGCTACCGGCACCCCGTGGTGGACAGCGAGTGTCCGTGGCCACTCGGAAAGTCTCCTACTGTAACAGTTTCTCACTTTTTTGTGTGAATTCTGCCTTCCTATGGGAGAATTAAAAACAAAAAAACAAACCTACAGTCCTCCGCTGTGCTTGATGATAGGACGAAAGCAAATAATAACTAAATTCCACCAACCAAATGCACTTGAACCAGACCTTGGCCCACGGGCATGAGGGCTCGGCTTGACAGGGGTGGCGGTGGCGGCTTCCTCAAAGGGATCAGTGGGGGCAAAAGCGTTCCAAGCCAGCCAAGTCCCCTGACATGTGGTTCTGGGAACTGCCCCTTGAACCTCAGCCTCGAGTCACACCCTGATCCACCTCTACGTCGTCTCACATCCCTTAAACAACGTCTTTCTTCTTAAACTAAGTAGAGTGGATCGTGTCATCAGCGACAGCGTCCACAGATAAAAACCACAAATTATAGAATTCAGTTTTAAAAAGTGATAGTATGAAGAACTTCTATATTTCTTAAATTAGAAACATATTTTCAATACCTTTTTTACATCTATTTCTTCCTTCAGCTCTGTGATTCTACTTGTATTCCGTGCAAATTTGTTGATCTTCTGTTGATCTTCGAAGGTAACGTTGACGTCTTCTGCAGCCTGAAAAACAGTTAAACACCAGATGCTCCTCAGTTTCCCCTCATTCAAAAAACAGGAAGAAGAGCAGTCGGTTATAACTTAACGGAGGAAAGAAATGCACATATAGTTTTAACGAGGGCCACTTTTGGGCCTTTTGCTGATAACAGTAGTGGTGCACGTAACCTGCCCCCCACCTTCACCTGCTCTCTCATCACCAGTGACGTAAGACACGCAGCTTTCATTCCTCCAGACGCTGGCCCCCGGGGGTTGGAATACAAAGGCAGACGCCTAGAATCCCACCCACCCCGCCCCAGGCTCTCATCAGCCAATAAACAGTTGTACATGCACCTGGCCCATCATCAAAGACCCAGTGGGCATCTTAAAAACAACCCTTTACACGTGACACATACAGCTTGAGTGTTCAACCATGTGCGTGATGTTTACGGGCATGGAAGTTGGGAAACAAAGAACTGAGTAGAGAAACCAAAGGAAAGTCCACATGCAGATACACTGGTACTCGAGTCATCTCGTGACACGAGGACTAGCCGTTCCCTAAGAAACAGGGCACAGGGAACGCCAGAGTTGGCCTCGTGAGGCTTTACGGGGTAATCCACGTGCAAGCACCTAGCGCAGGGCTTCCGGGCACACACCTGAGCCTGAATGCCCGGCTTCTGCACGTGAATCTGAATGACGCTCGGTCAGACCCTCACGTACGTGGTTTCTGAAAAGGTGCAGAGAGCCCGGCCCCTGCTTCCTCTGTCGGAGACGGCGTTTCCTGTTGCAGCCCCGCCGAGCACAGGGGGGCATTTCCTTGACGGCGGTTTTCTCACCGGGGTTCAAGGCTGAACCGTGGTGGGTGGCGCGCCCCGGTGGGGTGCCGCTCGCAGCAGGAAGGGAGGAGCCTGCGCCGGCCCGACTGGCAGCGGCGGCGACTCCCACTTTCACTCCACCGAGGTGGGACACTCCCCCGGTGCCTGCGGCTCCGGGCAGGGAGGGGTAATTCCTAACTGGGGGTCTGTGGACACTGAGTCGTCCGTTCACCCCCTGAAATTATATGCGAAATGGCATGTACTGTAGGTGCATTCTTCTGGAAGCGTCTTCATAGCTCTCGTCGAGCTTCTTCAAAGGATCCGCACCCCCAAAGCTCAGGAATGCCTCCTTCTAAGGAAGTCAGATGTAGTTCTGACGGGGAGAAGTCAAGGAGGAAGGAGCTGTTCTGTATTCGAGGTAGCACAGGTGTCGGGATTACTAAGGGTGGATTCAAACCCGAACGAGCGGGGACCACGGCCACTTGTGCAAAATCCTGTGGAGCCACCTCGGGTTTGTCACCTGTACAGTGGGGAAGCTAGCCCTACCTCGCAGGGCCGATACACCGAGCACCTAGCACAGCCTGCGGATGGAGTCGCTTTTCACTAAATGATAGCTGAGTGCTTTACTTCCTGAGTAACGCCGACCAAAAACCATTACACAGGAAGAAAAGCTCCAGATCTAGAAGAAAAAAAGCTAGGCCTAAGGGAAACGTAGCTGTACAAGACTCAAGACAAAAATGAAAATCCACTGGACCCCGACCAGGGCATCTCCCAAGTCTCTACGATACAAAATCTGGCTTTGTATTTTTAGTCACCTTTCACGCACGTGTTCGTTGAGTAAGTATTCAGTGTCTCCTGTGTGGCAGGCTCCGTGAACAGAGCCGTGGTCCCGCCCCCGTGAATGCTGGCGAGCTTACAGTCCGGTGGAGGAGCCAGGCGAAGACAAAGCTTTTTCCTAGATGGTGATCCACGGGACGGCGACAGGAAAATGGGGTGGAAAGTGTTGGGGGCAGGGGAGTGGAAGGGGCTCCTTCAGGTAGGAGGGTCAAAGACGGCTCCCCTGAGGAGGGCCCGTGGACAGACAGCCGGCTGTGGTCTCCTAGTGGCCAGGTGCCAGGCCTTAGACAGCAGAATTGCAGACGGAAGGATAAGTCGTCCTGCTAAACACTGTCGCCAGCACAGTCATGACCCGTTGGGGCGGAATGTGTTACAAACGCAAAGGACGCCAGGTTGCAAACGATTTCTGTTACACTCCAAGGGCACCCGTGGCATTTCGCTCCCACGCCTGGCGTGCCTGCATGTTTTCTCCCGAGGGGCAGCGGGAAACGTGTTGTGTAACAGGCCTGTCAGGTGTTCACAGCCCTGGACACGTCTACAAGAAGATGTCACATCTATCACGCCGGCCTTACTGACATAGAGAAGAAAATCCTGCATGTTTTGGCCACCGCCTACCCCTCTAAATGTTCTACCGTCAAGGTTCGACTCTCCTCCCCAGATTCTTACCGTTCTGGCCTTCCTTTTGTTAAATGCACTCAGCTCTTTGCAGGAGAAACTCCCTCCAGAACACCTCGCTTCCTCTCCAGCCCTCTCTTCCCCTCCCTACGGGACCCGACAGACCACACCTTCTCTGATCACATAGCAGACCTGAGTTCAGATTTCATTTCCCAAAGACTTTTTCACACTTCTTATCAGAGTTAGAAATTTTGCAGTTTTCTGTGTGACTCTTTGATTGATTCCCGCCTCTCCCCCAGAGCCAATGTCCTACTAGGGCATGACGATGAGAGGAAAACATCATTGTTCCTGACTACGGTCACCTCCATCATGGAAAACTGAGACTGTGCCGTAGTATGTGCTCAAAAGGCTTGTTGAATGAATGAAAGGAAAAAATGTCTGTAATCAAAATTGTTACAAAGTCCCCGGACTACCATTCCTCTAAGTCTGCTTCATCTCTGAACTTCAGTTCCCACACCTGTCAAACAGGGTGAACCGGAACTCGTATCTTCCACAAAGTTAAAGGCCATGCCTAACAACAGAGGATTTGATTTCAATGCAAAACAGAGGTAAAGCAAATCACCCAAAGCGTCAGGCCTGTCTGAATCACCACCGCCCTGGCCCGCTCTGGTACTCCATAAGAACTGAATGCAGGGTAGACCAACGAAGAGAGCCGCTCTCCTGGTTTGCCTGAGGCTTTCCCAGTTTTAGCTCCCCCTCAATCTCAGATGCACAGGGACAGGTGGCCACCTTGCACCAGATGCAGGTGGCTCAGACTACAGGGCGCTGCACAGTAGGAGAGCTAAGGCAGCGGGTTCCCATGTGGTCCTTGAAATGGAATGAAAACAAACTTGCACGAAACCTGGAAAGCAAATCCTTTCAGCCAGAGGACTCTCATCAGACATCACAGAAGTAAAATCACAGGCTCCGGAGTCCCCTGTACCTGTGTTTACTTAAATCCTAACTTTGCCTCTGTGCTCCTCAGATCTAATAGGAAGGATAAAAGCAATATCTCCCCTAAAAGGGCTGTAAGATTAAAATGCATAATGTGTGCAACACACTCAGAACTAAGACTGGCACACAGTAAAGTCTCAGTAATTACCAGATATTATCTCCTTGCCCCCTGCCCATTTTACTTTTCTACTATCTAGATATCTTTAAGCATCTGGGTAGACTTACTGGATTATAAACCCTAAACGGGAGTTTACCTTGCTTCATAGGTAAAAAAGTGTGCTTTGGGGGAAAAAAAAAATAAGAAGCAAAACCAGAGTCTAAATTCCAGGTCTACTTCCTATTAGCTTAGTCACTTCCAAGCCACTAACCGCTCTAAGTTTCTCCATCTGTAAAGTGGAGGAAAACCCATATCCTTGGCTAAATTCCTGGGAGGATCAGGGATACTAAACGCAGGGCTTCCGGGCTCTGGCCCATCAGCATCCTCACCATACACGGTTTGGGCCTGGGGGACGCAGAGACAGCGAGCGTGGCAATGGGCGGCTCTGGCCGGGCGCAGGGGCTCTGGGGCCAGACCATCCAGGAATGCAGGCTCCTGCTCCGCTCCTCGCAGGTCCGTAACCTTGGTCAGGTGACTCCTCCTCCCTGGGCCTCAGCTTCTGTACCTGCACAGGGCGGTACCGGCACTACCTCCCCCGGTGAACCTGGGAGGGTCAGATGCGACAACCCCAGGTAAAGCGCCCAGCGGTATGGCCAGCTGCAGTCAATGGGACCTGCGGCTTCCTACGCCCCAGTGACGAGGCCTGGGCCGCGGGACCCTCGTACTCTCCAGGGCCATCCCCAGCACCGCGAGGGGCGGCCCAGAGCCCTGCGAGGGTCCCGGGGCGGCGCCCCGCCTTGGCCGGCCGGGGGCCTAAGAAGACGCGCGGGGCGCGGGCGGGCCTCGCCGCGGGGCTGCCCTCCGGGCCGGGGGCCTCGGCCCTGGGCCCCACGCCGGGTTTCCGCGCTGAGCACGCCGGCATCGCCCTCCCGGCCCCTCCGCGGCCGCCCGCCGCCCCAGCATCCCGCGCCGCGAGCGCCCCACTCACCGCCTTCTTCATGGTGGCCGCCATGTTGGGACTGGACTACGGCGCACGGCGGGGAGGGCCGCGGCCGCGCGCTCCGCCCCCTGGCCTCCCTCACGCCCCGCTGGCCCGGAGCGCCCGCAGAATACAACGCCGTGCCCACCTTCCCTCCTGTGGGGTGTCACACCGAGGATTTCTCACGTTCAGGACTCAGGGAGCAAACGTCACCTGGAAGGACTTGGTACATGCCAATTAAAGGGGCAGGGAGCGCCCCGTGGGCCGACAGAAACCGGGGGGCGTGGCGAACGGCCGCAGGCTCCGGCCACGGGCAGCAGGGGGCGCCCGCACGGCCCGGCGGCGTTGGGGCGGGGCCGGGCCTGGGGCAGGGCCTTGAGGAGGCTGAAGGGAAATTATTTCCCATCAATCCCACAAAAATATATGGATGAACAGATGTACCTAAAAAAGGGCTAAGAATGAATGACCTTGGCAATAAGATGTGTATCGATATGCCCTGATAATCCAGATGACATAAAGGAGGAAGCACTCCTATTCATTTATTGACCAATTGCTACGACGCTTGTGCCTCCTAATTATTATTATTATTATTACTACTTTGACGCACACAGTATTTTTACTTAATTGGACCAATGTATGTAAATTAGGAGATATCACTCCACAATATCAGATTTTTTTTTGTTTTGTGTTGCTTGAGCTTGTAAAAGCAGAGCCCTGGTGACCCTGAGCCCGCAATTTTGCACAACGGCAGCTACTGGCGCTGAGTAGGCATGGCCCACGTAGCTATGGAGATGAGAGGCACACCAGAGTCAAAACGCAGAAGTAAATCACACAGTATGTTAGCAGGTGGGTGTTATCAATGTATGTTATTAATAGCCGCAAGAAGAACACATACGACAATAAAAGACTGTGTGTCAATACCGGAATGAAAACCCTGTAAATAACATACAGCGAATCACATGGCAGGAATGTCGACTGGAAAATCGAGGGGGAACAAAAATTGTCCAGCCACGTTGCAGCTTAATTTAGACTCTGTCGCAAAGCACTAGTGAGCCCGCCACATTATTTCGTAGCAGTGCCTGCATGAGTTCCCTCCAAAACCTGCAACATCGGAGCCAGGCTCCTGGTTCTTAAGACTTTAAAAGGGAAATCGTGATGGGATGACCCACTCTGCCCCTGAGGCGTGAGAAACCGGGAGGAGGCGCCAGCCCCTAATATCACGTGGTAATTTGTTCAGTGCCTGCAGGGGGCGCCCAAGGACCGCGGCAGTATTCCCCGGGCCCCCAGCCTCTGGGGTCCACCTAGAGGGTATTTTGCCAAAATATCACCAGAACGATTATTTTCTTTAAAAATAGATAGATAGATAGATAGATAGATAGATAGATAGATAGATAGATAGATAGATAGATAGATAGATAAATGAAAATCTGCCTTTAGAACGTAGAATAAATATATTTTAAAAGGACATTTAAAATCTCAGATTTAGAGAGGAAATCAGTCCCATTTGCTACAGGAGCACACCTTAAGGGATTTCAGGAGGTCTCCACTCTCCCAGCAGTATCTGAGTTTCAGCTGAGATTTGGTCAGAGGATGGAAGGTAACAGGCAACGGAAGGGGGAGCAGGACCAGGCGGCGCACCTGACAGTGCGTGTGCGTCCTGCGCTTGACGCTCATCTCAGCCCCAGCGGGCGGGGAAGGCGGTGCAGGGGACCTTCCTTATCAAATAAAGGTAGGCGGTCGTGCGCACGCAAAGAAATGCAAGCCAAGGGCTGAAAGGGGAAGAGAGAGAGAGAAGAGGGAGGAGTCACAGTCTCCATTGCTTCTCACCGCTGAGGCGGAGGGTGGGGTGGGGGCAGGGTGCGGAGCAGATTCCCAGGCCTCCTGAGGCCAGGCAGGAAGTATAAATGATTGATGGCCCTCAGGGAGGGACTTGTTGCATCCAGCTGACCGCATCCAGCGGGCGCAGCTGTCACCTGCAGCCCATTCTCTTTGTGAGACAATGCCTTTTTCCTAGGAGCCAGTCATCCTCATGATGTCGAAGCCACTCAAATTGATTTTCTCATAAATTCTGAACCTGCTATGTCTACCAGCTGGATGGAGCGTTCAAGCCACGCACCAATCTGTGACCTCTGGTAAACACCCCAGGTGCACATCTTCTGGAATGTTCTTATGACCAAGTGTCTCATTCCCAAATGAAAAAGGGAGGAAAAAAAATCTCCTAGGTTTTCTGAAGTAAAAACCTGCAAACCAGGGACTCTGGAACCGATCGATGCAAAGCAGGGACTCTTACTGAAAAACGTCCTCCCTGGGCTGATTACACCCTCCTGTCCTCACCTGCTTCCTCCCCATGGTCACCAGTACTCCCTGTGACCCTTCATTTAATCCATCGTCCGAAGCCTTCCTTGGTTATCATGAACCCCTTTCAATTCTTCACTTGGTACAGTCGGGTACTTTTCTAAGCTACCACTGAACATGCCTCCCCTTCGCTCTCTTGCGGTTCTTCTGACCCTTCTCATTGTGCTGGGTAATAGACAATAATGTCATTTTGTATTGGGCCCAACAGTTTTGTAAATGGTTTTATCCTGGCCCTCTTTGGAATTCTTCTCCGTCTTCCCATTGCACGCGGGTATAATGTGGATTCTTCCCCAAGATCTAGCCTCCCTCTCTCGCCTTACTTCGTACCATCTTTCCTCTCCCTCACTGTGCTCTAGCCTCTTGGACCTCCGATCTGTGAATGCCGCCTCCTCCCTCCTGCCTTAGGGCCTTTGCACGCACTCGTCCTGCGATCTTCGATGCCCCTTCTCCTGTCCACCCGGCTCAATTCTACTGATCCTCAACACTCAGCCTTTTTCTCCATCAAGGAAGCATTCCTTAAACACGTGTACCTCCCAGAGAGCCCACCCACCCCATTAACATCCCTATTCCTTTTTAATTCTGTCTCCCCTATCGTCCTGCGAGCACCGAAGGGCATATGGCCGCTTCATCATCTCTGTGTTCACAGCACCAACAGGGAGGTAGATGCCTGACAAATATTAGCTAACAAATAAATACACGGATTAATGAATGAGAGACTGTGTATTTAGGGATTAACACAGTAATACGTAACGCAATATAGCTGTTGATGAATTCACTAGGTCACAATGTACAAGAGTCCATAGCTGCTTTTCTATCTTTTTTTTTTTTTCCCTAGATCTAGTCGTAGGGCCTCACACAAATTCGAATCACGTGGACTCATTACCGGAGCGGCGCTCCCTTTTAGTCACCAGGTGGCGCTGTGACTCCAGAATCTGGCATTTTCTTGTCCCCGCCCCTTTGCGGCCCTTCCAGGACTGTCCACATTTTTGTCTAAGCTCCTGCAAAACGACATCGTACAAAATCAGGGACACCTCACTGTCTTTGGGCCAACAGTGTCATCAGCTTTTGCTGCTTTGAATTCTTGCCTTCATTTTTACTTGGCACAAGGCAAAGCATTTCCCCAAGCCCTCAATGCATGCATCGATGTCAGACCCTTAAAAATCCTGTTGACTTTAAGGTACAGACGTGTAGCGACTCCGGCATTGAGACTGAGTCAGAACTCGTGGTAAGGAGCAGTCGCGGCATATCTTCGGACTAAAATATGAACTTTCCAGTGCGATTCATCCGACTAGGATTTAGTGGGAGCCTCGCGTGCAGCCGGGCGCCCCTTCTCCACACGGACGCCGCTCACAGAAGGACCGGCTCTGCGGCGAAGTGGGCCTCCCGTGCCTCCGTGCCCGCCTGCCCTCTCTCGAATATTTTTTTTCACGAACTTCCAGGTCGTGAGTGTCGACCGTTCCATTCTAGAAGTCAGAACGCAGTTTCCTGGCATCCTTTCGCTAGGATGCGGGCCTGTGGGTGTAGGTCCAGCCAATCAGATTCACCAGTGGGAAACTTTGCTCTAAGAGATGGAGGAGGTGGGGTGCTGGGCAGTTGGGGGGATCCATCTCTGGGAGGAGGGCAGCCTGAGGGGAAGCAGCAGGAAGAGAGGTCCTAGTGAGAGCCGGTGGCCTAGAGGTGCCCAGACCATAGCAGCGAGCAGGCCCGCAAGGTCATTTCAATGTCATCCCTGGATGTTCGCCTCTCCGGAAGATTCCTCGGGCCTCACACGGGCTCCCTGCACATTCCAACCCCCTTTCCCAAACTCTGCTGCTGCTACTGAATCTATCTAGCTCCAGGGAGTTAAGTTCTTTGACACAAAGAGCCCTCAAGAGATGTCATTTTTAGAGAAAAGTTATTTCTTTGTCATAAATCCACCAAGAAGGGATGGAAAGGCAGAATGCGGCTGCACAGAGCCGTGGAGGGGAATTCTAAGAAAAATGTCATCCTGACAATGTCACCACAGCATGCGCCGGTTATGACCCTGGACGCTGAGCTGATTTCAATCCTTTTTATTTCATAAATCACATGCTCGAGGTGTAGGTTGCATTTGTGGCAAATTGACATGGACTTTCATGAAGACACATAGGCTGAGCATGTAACAAAGCCAAAGACACCCCCAACACCAGCAAAACGACGACCACCAGGTACTAATCAGCTGGTAATAATCAGCATGTGAAGGGAAAAAACAGAGAGAGAGAGAGAGAGAGAGAGAGAGAGAGAGAGAGAGAGAGAGAGGCTTTGAAAACTCAGCCACTAATTGATGCTTCTAAAGCCTCAAAAGACATCATAATTAGTCTTTTTGGAGAAACCTGGCTCCTTTTTTTCTTTCTTAGAAATAAGAAAAGGATGAGATCAAAGGGAACCATGTGCCAATCGTTAATGTTTCTATAATCTTTCTGAGCAGAAACCTTGCAGGCCCCGAGGCTGGAGAGGGGAATGAGGCCCTAACACCCGAGAGATGAAATGCTTGGGAAGGTTTACAAAGCCGCTTAGTAAAATAAATAAACATTCGTGTTGTTTTAAGACTCATTCTCTTTCTGGCCACCTAGTCTAAGAAAATAGGTCTAAAACCAGAAAGAGGCTCTTTATCTAAGAGGGCTCATTAAAGCAGTGTTTATAAAAATGCAGCTAAAGGTTCAGCAAAAGAGACAGGTTAAGTGGCCCAGAGATACCCACAGCGACAAGCACTTACCGCGACGCCAGTTTCAAAAAAAGTAGCGCCATGGGAAAAAATTACGATGTCAATTTTATTTTTAAAAAATATATCTACATAGATATCGATTGAGGTACTTGGGAAAATATAGGAATGAAATACATTAAAATTTTAATATGGAACAGTGATTTTATATCTAGATGTCAGGAATTAAAGGTGACTTTTTTCTTCCATTTTCGTAATTTTCTATAGTTTCTCAATCTGTGTAAGTAAACATGAATTATTATTTATTCAGGTAGAAATTGATGTTAACCGATATGTGATAATGCAAGATGTAATGATAAGTGATAAAGCAAGACAGGAAGTGGACACGTTGTGATTCTAAATAGAACTTTAAAACCTACCCAGAGACCATAGAAGAGGAAATAAAACTATTCTTAGCGGTTATCACAGGGTGGTGACATGAAATTCAATTTTTTCTCATTTGTACTTTCCCAATTTCCCTTTCCTGATTATATGTTACTTTATTAATATTTGGGAAACTTCTTTTTTAAGATAGGACTATGCCAGTACCCTGCTCAACAAAGTTAGAGAATTCTCATCTCCCACCCATCACACGAGCTCCATCAACAGAAGCAAAAGATTTAAATCTAAACAGTTTTTCAACATCAATGTCCTAAGTGTCTGAAAAGAGACGAGAAGTTCCTTGAGATATTAGACAGTTAACGACAAGTTTTTTTAAACTTCTATAAATTTAATCTTTCATGGGATTAGCACGAGTCTCACAAAACATGACAGCTATCAGAGATCACATTGATTTACGTGATCTGTCAATGTTTGTTATAAGAAGTTAGAACATACACTTCACCTGCAACTAACCATAGGTTACTTTTTGATAATTAACGCAATATTACATGGAGAGATGGAGTGATATAGACACAGGTAGAGAGCGATAGATATTCTCCTGTTTTCTGCTCAGATAAAGGGCGTCTCTAGCAGATTCAAACCCCAGCACAGGACAAAGCCTTCTTTCTCTACAGCACCAAAGTCAAGGATGAGCTGCTTTGGTGAATGTGCATGGAAATTAAAGCAGGTTCATTCAAGTGTTTTTTTATACATATTTCTAAGTTAAAAGGGAAGATGAGAGGAAGTAACAGTAGTACGTTTCGAATAGGATATTCTGTGTTGAGAAAAAAAGTTGAGACTATAATGATAGAACCGGGTAAGGAAATGATGGGACCGTGTAGGTGGAGTCCGGCTGGACAGACACGGGGACCAATTTGTACTTTATTATTCAGACAAAAAGGATAAATTGAAGCTTCGAGGAAGGAAGTGACCTCGGCAAAGTAAACCTTGGAACATTGGGAAAGATCAAGCTCTAGCCCCAGCTAGTTCTCCTGGATTGGAGGATAAGGGGCAGGTATCACCTGGGAGGCGTGAAGGGGGTGATCAGGTTCAGCCAGGATGTGCCATTCGTGACTCAGGTGATCTTAGTCGAGGACTTCCTGTACCACCCTGCCGTGGATAACACTGTCTACACGGCAAGAATTTGAACTTCCAATCTCTGGATTATATGATTTACTCTTATCATATTCTTATCTGTAAGTACTTTCACGTTAGCTTATGTTGTGATAGGTTCAGGTTAATGATTAAAATCACAGAAATCCTTCTCTGAAGATCTCAGTTCTAAAGGAGTCATCTTTATCTGCTGGAAATGCTACACAGCAGTTCTGTTTAAAAAGTAAAAAGAAAAAAATTTGAATCCTAAGGCACATTTCATTGAAAAAATCTCGAATACCTAAAAGGATAATCATTTATGTTCAAGTTTATAGCTTGGAAGACAATCCATGATTAAGTAATAGATATATGTAATTTCAAAAGTGATTCTTTTTTTTTTTTTTTGGTATTATGTAATTATACTTCAATGAAAGTTTCCTTTTGAAAACAATTTACTGGTTGTTTTTGTTTTTTGTTTTCTGAGTGGTATGGTTGCCAATTATTTTTATTGGCTTATTTTAAATTGTGTTGCATTTCCTAACTGCCAGGGATGAGCTGCTAAAATGTTCATTCTTTTTCTGAATGCCATGTAAACCTTCCTCCAAAATCGATGATTACAGAATGAACATTTTATGATATTAATGTTATACGCCTGGAATTCTAGGCCAGCTGCTGCTCTTGAGATCAGAAAGGGGACGCTCACCTCGACCCCAACATTGTCCTCCTGAGCAGAATAAATCACGGTTTCAAAATTTTTCAAGCTAATTAAAACAAAACATGAAGCACTTAGCGGAGATCAATTTTTAGAAAATGCTTACACATTACAAACCTACTTCTGTTTAGTTACTTCTTCTATCTTGGCTCCCAGAGAAGTTCGGAGTAGATTCACGGGAGGTGAAATCTTGGGGTCACTGGGGCGCATCTGCAGAACGCCATTGATGCTGAATGAGAGCCACGATGGCTTTTGTAACCAATCTAGGGTCTTAAATTCAGACGGCCAAGAGAGACACCAAAAGGTTAAGTTCACGCAGCTGTTTGAGAAATGCAAATGCCTGAGCGATTTGAGTCTTAAGAACTTGGAAGCAAGAATGCTATTCAAAATCCTGCTGGTATTCAAACGATACCAGCCCAACGTGTGACGATGCGTTAGTGGTGGTTTCTGTTGTGAGATCTTCCCATATCCTAAGCTTGGTCATCCAGCCGCACTTTTGCAAGCCTCTGTCATAGGCCGCATGTACCCCTCGTTGATTAGGATAGCCAGGGCAAGTTTCTCTTGCTTACAAACAAAAGATTGTCAATTTCCACCAGATCCAGAGGTTCACTCTCCACCAGGCTTCGAGGAGGGCCTGCAAATAGGGACCATTAGGTCGCCAGGACCCTCGTGTAATGCCTCCTCTCTGCTCTCTGCTCAGCTGTTTCAACCTTTTTTTGTTTTTAATCTCTGAGAACTTCCTTCCTCTACTGCTTCAGTCATGTGGGGGGCAAAGGAAGGTCTCCGTGTAATTTCTGATCAAGAGACCCACTTACGCTGATGAGTGAGATATCACCCAAACCCCAACTCCCTTTTTCTAGGTAAGAATCCATCACACAGCCCTGCACACACTGGTCCCGCCCACCATCCTTCGGGCAATATTCCCATTTAAGGAATATTTCCAATATTCTGAGATAATCCTGGTTTTAAAAAAGGTAATGCAATACAGCATGCTCTATGTCAATGTAAATAGTAAGGGCCCAGGTGAGGATCAGAAAATCTGGGTCTGAATCTCACATTAGCCAATAGTAAGGTTTGTGGAGCTGGGCAAATTACTTAACTCTCTGAGCTTCGGTTTTATTCATTCATTTTTTGTCATTGGGCTAAACTGGATAGGAAATTTCATATAAAATGTCTAGCTCAGTGGCTGGTTTATCACAAGCCCTAGAAAGCATCTGTTTGTACACTACATATGTTATACAAGCTATTGTCTCTAGTATATAGTATATGCTTTATAATATGCGCTACATAGTGTGTGTATATATATAAATGGGTGTCTACGTAAGTAGGTATAGTACATTTCCTACAAACCGTATTGACATATAATATATAGCTATTATTTTTTCTAACAGTGACGGTCATTAACCTCTCAGGACTGATCTGAAATGACAGGGTTCAAGCTCAAGTCGGGCTGCAAACGGTTTTCAAGAAACAAACTGAAAGCTGACAGTAAACTTACCGGGCAGGATTCGCCAACGCTAGCGTTGGAAAGACCCGGCTAAGAGACAGAAGAGGCTCGAGAGGGAGCAGAACGCCCCTCGGCTCTTCCGTGGGTGGCTGGAGCGTTCTCGTGTTGGATCAGAACAGGAAAAGATGAACATGATAAAACGTGTGCGTGCGCCCCCATGCTTGCCCACCATGCACTTTGTCAGGGGGGCTGGGGACGGCGGGGGCCGTGGGGCCACGCTGCACCTGCCTATCCTTTGCACAGCGTGTCCGAAATGAGGGCGGGGTGGGCCGGCCTCGGTGCAAGCCACGCGCTCACAGTGCATTTCACCACCTCCTAAGAGAGGGCGACCACGCCGACTGTGGATTACGTCGTGGACGCTTTTACCAGCACCGATTCATTAAATCTTCATCACAACCAGAATGGAGCGGCCGGGGAGGGAACTCTGCAAACTCCACCGGCCCTCCTCGCCCAAGACCCGAAGGTGGAACTCCTCTTCCATGCGTTTCAGGAAGCCTCGACTCCTCCTCACTTTGGGGGGCGCAGAAAGCCACCTTCCTCCGAGAGGAGCCGGGTGCGGGCGGGTATCTCCGGCCGCGGGAGGCGCGCGGCCTCCGCGGGCCGCACTCGGAGGCCTCGGCCGCCCAGCAGCGCCATTGCGCAAGCGCCGGGCCGCAGCCGCTCTGCCCTCGGGCCGGCAGGGCGAGGGCGCGCACACCCGCTGACCTCGCGCCTCCCCGGGAGTCACCTCCTGGGTGGAGTGCGCCGCGCTCCCAGTCACCCCGGGGCCCGGACGCCCTCGTTCACCTCGCTGACTCCATCCTATTTCCAGGACCGACCGCCCGCCACTCCCCTCCCCCCACCCAGGGTCCCGCGTCCCTCCGGGCCAGGCCAGCCAGGGCCCACTCCGCCCCACTCGGCGTGCTCATTGGCCACCCAGGGCCTGCCCGCTCTCCATAAATACCTGGTCCTGCGCTTGGAGCATGGAGACGCCAGGAGGAAACCGCCGCGCCCGCGGCATCTCTTCTCCGCCCCTCGACACCTCCACCTGGCGGCTCCAGACCTGCGAGTCGGACTGGCGCACCCACCGGCGGACCCCATCCCTTCCCTTCTTCTTTCGAAAGACGCCCACCACCCTCGGCTGCCCCCTCCGGCCCCCGCGGCCAGCGCTCGGCCGGCACGCGCGCCGCGGGGCTCCTGGGCCGTGCGGGGTCGCGCATCCTCGCCGAGGTCCCCTCTGCCCTCGGTCCCTCTTCCGCCCCTCCCCATCACACCGGCAGGTCCTCTTTGCCTCTCTTTCCCAGAATTGTTAAGCCCCCAACCCGGCCGGGGCCACCTCAGCAACTCGCCCGTGCCGGTCCCCGTGCGTCCCCACGCGCCAGGTCTCACCCCTGAGCCATGAGCTCGCCCATCAGCTCAAGCCGCGCCCTGGCCGCCTTCCTACAGCAGCTGTGCCGCCTCGGGCAGCCCCCCAGATCCGTGCCGTCCACGGGGCGCGCGCCCCCTGGGCCGCGGGAGGTGCCCCTGCGCGCGCCGACGCAACGTGGCGAGGCGCAGCCCGCGACCTCCCTGCCGGGCCCCACCAACTGGCCACTGCTGGGCAGCCTGCTGGAGATCCTCTGGAAAGGGGGGCTCAAGAAGCAGCACGACACGCTGGTAAATGCCTCGTCGCGCCCCGGTTCCCTCCCCCTGCCCTGCCCTTCTCTCCAAACCACCTGCTCCCCGTGGGGCGCGGGGCCAGGGCGCACCGGGCGCGCTCGGGTGTCGGGGCAGCGGCGGTCCCCGGGAGCGAGGAGGGGCGAGGGCGAAGCGCACGCAACCCGACCGCAAGGGACGCGCGCTGACTCGTCGCCGCGCCCGGCCCGCTGCAGGCCGAGTGCCACAAAAAGTACGGCGAGATTTTCCGCCTGAGGTTGGGTGCCTTCGACGCGGTGCACCTGGGCTCGCCGCGCCTGCTGGAAGCGCTGTACCGCACGGAGAGCGCCTACCCCCAGCGGCTGGAGATCAAACCCTGGAAGGCCTACCGCGACCACCGCCGGGAGAGCTACGGGCTGCTCATCCTGTGAGTCCCGGCGGCGGGGTGCGGGCCGGCGGCCGGGCCTGATGCGTGTACAAAGAGGCCCCCTGGGGCTTGTCTGTGACCGCGAAAGCTCTACCTGGCGCAGGCTCTAACTCTTGCACAAAGCGTGGTTTGAGCGACAGGTGTGCTGCGCCCCCAACACCTGCGTCCTCGCCCGCAACGGGGCAGGACCATGCCTTTCCTGGCCGAAAAATGCCAAAAGAGCGTTATACAAATTGTGGGGTTCAGATAATTTGGGCAGGAAGAGGTTCTGAAGTCATCGTGTCAGACAAACGAGTTATACAAACAAAACTATCCCTTAAAAATCCCTGTAACCTTCCCCCCGTCCCCCACTTAGAAGCTCAAAGGCCAGAAATGAACTTCCTTTGCTTTTGACCGTGACCTCTCCTTCTGGAGAAGAGTGGAAAATTATGATCTAGTGCACTCCAGGGGATCTCTGGCTGTGGTTTTATCTGGAGGCAATGGCGAAACTCTAAAATTGAGGTGTTTTGTGAATGTGACTTTCAACCCAAGTCATTGGGTTGAAAGAAGATGAGCTTTTTCCTCACGCAGACCTGGGTGCCTACTCTCACTGCTGGGAATGGAGCCATCTGGCCTGCCCGCTCACACCCAGCACCAGCAGACACCTCAACGGCCCTGAACCCAAATGATCCGAACGTCACCCTTCGGGGGCTTTCTCTGGCCGGGAGGGAAGGGGCTGTCTCACCCTATGGTCACACCAGCCCCAGATATGCCAATGCTAATCCTCTTGGCACGATTCTCAGTGTTTATTTGATGACATCATTCATGCAGCTGAAGAGCTGGAGGTATCTTTTCTTTTTCAGTTTGTTCTGAATATCTTCCTACTTCTCTCCCAGGGAAGGGAAAGACTGGCAGAGGGTCCGAAGTGCCTTTCAAAAGAAACTAATGAAACCAGTCGAAATCATGAAGATGGACAAGAAAATCAATGAGGTCTGCCGGCTGGGGCCAGCTTTCCTGGGTCAGCTGAGGGGTGGGTGGAGTTTCTCCTAGTCATGGCTACGAAGTGCAGAGAGCAAAGCGGGCACTTGGGGTGACTTGGGATGCTTCGCTTTGTCCTCATTCTTTTCCACGCCCTCCTCCCCCCAAACCCTTACTCTTCCCTCCTTCACCCTCTTTCAAAGCAATATCACGACCACGGGGCCGTTACCAGCAAACGGTTTGCTATTCTACAGTCTCGGATTTGAATATCAGCCTTCTACCCCCCCCCCCCAGCTGTGTAACCCGACGATACCCTTTAACGTCCCTGAGCCTCAGTTTCCCAATCGATAAAATGGGAGTGAAAATTCTCACTCCATGGGTTTACCCTCCGGATTAAATGAGATGATGAGCGTAACCTTCCCTAGTAGTGACATGCGAGCTGGGTTTTGTGGGATGAGTAGGAGTCTGCAAGCCAGAGAAGGTGGAGGAAGGCATCCAGACGATGAAGGCCCGACATGGCATGGTATGAAGAGGGAATAGTGCATTCAGAAGTGGGCTCTCTCTGAAATGATGCTGGACTTGACAAATGAGAAATGAAGGCAGGTCTTGACGAACGATTTTCGCGCCACGCTGAGGTATTTAGATAGTGCCCTTTAGCCAACAGGGGCCAAAGAGAAAGAGGTTTAACATATTATAAACTCTTTTTACTCCTGTTCACTCTGGACGTTTATTTTGAACTGAACTTGGAGCCACATAAGATTGTACAGGTGAAAGATTGCAAACTCGGGAGCTTCCAAGGTCCAGGTAATTAATAAAGATGTGTGATGAGGCAGGCCTGGTAGGGGTTTCCGCAAACAGTGCATGCCCTTTCTAGAAGAAACAGCTGCCCAAGCTCCAGCAATGTCTTCAGACTCTATTATTATTATTATTATTATTACTATTATTGACAAGTAGTGGAAAATCCATACGCTCACAAATCTCTAAAAATCCAAAATTCAGAAACCTCTGAATTTTTTGATGGTAACTAATTCAAAGTACTCTTAAATGCACTGTGTGGCAAACTGAACGTGCCCACTGGTTACGTGGGTGGGCTTCGTAGTCATAGAGATTTTGTTCCAGGCCCCAGCACGGCCACTTCTTGGTTCTGTGTCCAAGGCAAGTGCCTCAGCCTCTCTCGAAGCCTCGGCTTTCTCATGTGTCACCTGAGACACGGGACTCACGGTAGCACTTTCTACCTCACAAGGCTGTCGTGAGGACCGGCTACGATGACATACTTTGTGCGGAGCTTGGTACTCGACAAGCCTCGTCCGAAGTGAGGCGTTAGTCCTCTAAAACCCTGATTTTGGACACTGGCAGCTGAAGGCCTTACGTGACTAGTCCAAGGTCACGGAGCCATTTAGTGAGGGAGCCACATCCAGGATGTGCAGATCTCCTGGCTTCGAGCTCAACACGCTTAACACACCACCAGTCAGTAATGTGATGTTTGCTCGCCCAGTTATGGACACGGCATACCTCAGGATTGTTCTTTGAGACGTCGTGCCAACAAGGGACACTTGACTGACTTCTGCTTTGTGGTTTAGTCCCCGTTCTGATTGGAAGAAATGTTTGGCTTTCTTTAAATTTAGATCAAAAGTTGAAACTGAAGCTTTAGGGTGGCCGTAGGAAAAGCTGAGGAAACAGCCCAGGACCAAGTTTTGGGGTGTCAGGTGACCTCCCAAGGAAAATACATAATTAACATTGCTTCAGTGAACACACAAGGCAGAGAAACCTGAGGGTAGCTTACTGAGCTTTAAACTTTCATCTTCCCTCAATGACTGGACTGTGTCTTTTGTGGTTTCTTCCTTTTTTTCAAGGTCTTGGCAGATTTTACAGGTAGAATAGATGAGCTCTGTGATGAGAGAGGCCACGTCGAAGACTTATACAGCGAACTGAACAAATGGTCATTCGAAAGTAAGTTGTTTTTACAGTCTTGTTCATCGGATTTGGCAGGTGATTTTTTGAGGATAAAACGCGGGCTCCGTGGACAGCTCCTCCGTAACCATAGACCGTGGCCGATGCGGAGGGACCACGGCAGCCTTTCTAACGCCTCCAGGCACGGAAGTTACGCTTTGCACGATGGGTGGTTTGTGTGGTCAATCAACAAACACTTAGTGGCTACCTGCCACGTGCCAGACACCACACTGGGGACTAGGGACACAGCAGTGAACACAACAGGCCACATCCGTGCTCACATGGAGCTTAGATTCTAGCAGGAGTGGTAAACGACGAGGCATTCAACACAGTGTAGTACCTACCCTGCCAGGGGCTAAGGGAGTCGGGGAAGAACATTGATGCCCAGCAAGATGGGGCAAGCCTGCTGTGATAAGGAGACATTTGAGGGGAGACCTAAAGGAAGGGTAGGGGCAAGCCACGAGGGTGTCTGTGGGGAGATGGTTTCAGACGGTGGAGACCGGAGAGAGAGAGAATCCAGGCTTTGGTAGCCCGCTGATTGATCATAGAGTCCAGATTGTGGAACAGTGTTGATTATTTTTAAATAACAGGCATCTGCCTTGTGCTCTATGAGAAGAGATTTGGGCTCCTTCAGAAGAATGCAGGGGAGGAAGCTTTGAACTTCATCGCGGCCATCAAAACAGTAAGCGCCCCCTAGGAAGAGAGAGGTCTTCCTGCCCGAGTACTCCAGGACGTAAGAAAGCTGTCACAGTCTTCCTCCAAGAGTGGCATGCACACATATTTTATTCTGATGATTATGTGTCCATTTTAATGTGCATTACATGCATTTTCATGCGGAAGCACGTGAAATCATTGCTTAGGCAAAATCGAACTGGGTATTTCAGTTTAAGTTCAGTTGATTAAAATAGTATTTTAAAGAGTCTGAAAATTTTCAGATTTGAAATTTTTGAATTAGACACTGTGAAACCGGTCTAGAAATGGCCGATGTTTAGAAAGGATTGGAAATTGAAGTGAATATGAAAGTTACAGTTTTCCTTTTTGCTTTTTTCTCTTTTTTTAACATTTAGGTTATAAGGGCAAATTTTTTATTAAACATTTCCAGCAGAAAATCATCCTCCTAAAGATGATTCTTATTCTGTCACTGGGGGATGGGGTGGGGCCTGCCTTCGGGACCCCTGCGGAGAGGCCTGGGGGTCGGGGGCAGGGGGTGGTCCTTTGAATTCCGGCCTTTGGGGAGGCACTGGGTGCTGTGTTCAGAACACCTGTATTCCGGAGTGAAAGTTGTCATGGCGAGGAAGAGAACCCGGATGAAAGGGTGTGTGGGTCCCTCACAGATGATGAGCACATTTGGGAAGATGATGGTCACACCTGTCGAGCTGCACCGGAGCCTCAACACCAAGGTCTGGCAGGCCCACACGCTGGCCTGGGACACCATTTTCAAATCAGGTACCATGGCCACCCCACCCCCGGCCACCCTGGGTCTGGAGCTGCTGCCCAGAGGTCTGGGACGGTCCGCTTGGTCTGGCCACCCTGATCCTTTGATGGAGTCACTTCTGATTCTTTGGGGCTTGGCAAGCACGAGCTTGGGGATCGCCGCGGTGTAGACGAATTCTAAGGAAGAGTCAAGAGGCAGTTTTCTGTCGTCTTGGGAGCCGGGAGTGGTTAGAAGCAAGAGCTTCGGAGTCGCAGAAACCTGGGTTCAAGTCCCAGCACTGTCACTGGTGGGGTGGCCAAACCTGCCTTCTCCTTGTCATCTTGGCTGTCTTATCCCTGAGATGAGGACAAGAATGCGAGTTACCTAACCCAATGCGACTATTTCTAGGTCTAAAACAGATAACGTACAAACCTGGCACATGACAGTATCTCAGGGTATCGGACTCATTTCTGCTCCAATATGGAGGGACTATTTGGTGCTAGGTTATTGTTCTGTGATATAATAATACATATATCTTATACACACACACTCATATAATTACCATCAAAATACTCTAAGGTGGGTCCTTCTTTTAGTCTCAAACGACAGAATTGAGGCACAAAGCATTTAAGTAGCCGTCTCGAGATTCAACACTTGGTGATAGCATAGCCAGGGTTCGAGGTCAGGCAGAACGGCCCCCAGAGCTCGTACTCTGACCACTGTTGTCATTATTACTGCCACCATCACCATTATTATTATTCTGGTCGAGGCTCGCATCATGGATGGAAGTGAGGGAGACTTACGCCTTACTTTACAAACATTAAACATTCATGGGCAGCATTCATGGGCATCGTGTGTGCATGCGTGTGCGCGTGTGCGCGTGTGTTTATGTTTGATAACACTGAGGGAGGGCTTCTCCCCTCATCCATTGCCAAGATTTGAGAGCCAAATCCTGTATTAGTGTATTTGCCTATAACGGTGACCAGATTAACCAGACACCTGGATCTCGGTCCAAGTTGTGATTCCGAACCCCACCTGTGTCTCACGGTGATGTCCTCCAAGCTCTAAGCTTTTACTAGTCAAGAGGCGAACTGCAGACCCGCAGCGTCAGACATTACCTTTCATCCTCTTCCGCATCCTAACGTCCAATTAACGTCCTCTCCCTCTTCTCTTCTCCAATAGTCAAATCTTGTGTCGACCAGCGGTTAGACAAATACTCTGGGCAGCCCGGGCCAGATTTCCTTTGCGATATCTATCACAGCAATCAGCTTTCAAAGAAAGAATTGTACGCGGCCGTCACGGACCTCCAGCTCGCTGCGGTGGAAACAGTGAGTGTGGTGGTAGTTTGCCGAGTAAACGGCCTGCAACATCTTTTTCATGGGGCATTTTAAGTAGTCATTCAACTCACACGTTCCACAGGGATTAACTGAGCCGGAGCTCAGCACAGATGAAAAGTCTCATCCTAGGTGCTGTGGGAGACCCAAGGCACCGCCTTTGTGCTTAAGCGTTTGGCAGGAGGAAAATTCTAGAGCTAGATCTTGGTCTGTGCCCAGTATCCTAGTGACAAAGTCCAGCATGGTACGTAAGCGCTGAGATCACCATGCGGACTGCTGCAGGAATTCAGAAGTGATGAGATTCCACACCGCAGCAAGACAGATGAGCTAAATTTTTAACAGTCGGGTATATTTTCCGTGGTTCTGCATGTTACCTAACTGTGGCTGTTACATATTGTAAAAATATTGGAATACTCTCTGCCAGCCTGATAATATTGTTACGCTTAAAAAATGAACATAGAGCATTTGGGGATGTTGATTTAAATTGAAACGAAATGCCTAATTGTCGGAATTCTGTCCCCGACGTGGTGGGCACTCGTAGGAGGTACACAGCACCCACACCGCACACAAACACTGACAAGCGTTCAGGTGGGTTTAATTGTCCCAATTCATTTTTTAAGCTACCGTTGGAATGAGCATATTAAGAGTCCTCATAGGCCCACTATTTCATACACCGGTAGCCTCTACGAAGAATGTAAACTGGTTCATTTCTCGTCCACATTTTCACCCTATTCCATAGAGGTTCTTGGCTGAAGGAAAAATAGCGCTTTCTACATCGGGGAATAGCAAGGTTCTGATTTCTCATGTTCCAGAAGCTTCTCAAAAGTAGGAATCCATTTCAACTCGCTTCCCCAAAGAGGCTCCTTAGGGCGATGAAAGTAAAGCTTCACCCATTTTTCCCCCCCAACTGGAATGTGAGCTCTGTGAGGGTGATGACTTGGTCCTATCCTCTGCTGTATTCCTCAGAGGTAGAAGAGCACTTGGCATATAGTAGGTGCTCAATAAATACCTGTTCGATAAATTTAAAAAATTCAGACACTATCGTGTGCCTACTATGTGCCAGATACTTGAGAGACCACCACGAACCAGTTCCCCTCGTGGAACTTACCGGGCGGCAGGGGACAGACAGTAGACGTGCAAACAAACAAAAACATGACCATTCTGGATAGCGCGCTCATTTGTGTTCAAACCATTTTTGTATCAAATGATATGTTAAGTGTCCTAATGCAGCAAATTATGTACAGGATTCTGTTTTGATTCCTTCAATAAATAAACTGTCTTTAATTTACATGTTTAAGTAAAATACATCTGACTTTTCATGTTGCGTATTGGCTTGAGGCTCAGCAAATGACCTGTGACAAAGCCTCACTAACCTGTTTGCAGAGCAGAGTGGTGGGCATCACCTTCGGTTTGGCTCACACTGGTTTCAAGACAGTTAGTTTGCAGAAACTCAGGTTTGTGTCCATTTGTTTTTCAGACAGCCAACGGCTTAATGTGGCTCCTCTACAATTTATCCCGTAATCCCCATGTGCAACAGAAGCTTCTTAAGGAAATTCAGAGTGTCCTGCCTGAGAATCGGACGCCACGGGCAGAGGATTTGAGGAACATGCCATATCTAAAAGCCTGTCTAAAAGAATCCATGAGGTAAGAACACATGCCTAAGCTTGTAGGTTAGAGAGCTGTTCTATGTAATAAGGGGTCTCTCCTACAGTCGACTTCACAGTTAATTCATAAACACTTACCAACTGCAAAAAAAAAAGAAAAAAAAAGAGCCTTGGAACCATATTTCTTTTCTATTTCTCATTCTCGAAATCACTTGGCCAAATTCTATCACATCTCGGAAAGTCAGTATCCTCCCCTTTAAATCAGTAATACTGATACTCTAATGAATGCCGTATGCAATAACCGAGATTAGGGCCATGATCGAAAGATCTGAGGTGACAGCCCAGCAAGGGCACCATATCATTCTCTAAGACGTGGAAGCATCCCTGTTTCAGAGCCACTGGTATAAAACGTCCTTTGAAAATTCTCTTTACACCCTTTCCGGAAAACAAAACTCGCACCACCTTCGGATTACATGGACACGCCTTCACCCTCGCGAAGGGTAGATGAGAGAAACCCAGAGCAACCATTGAACGTCAGGGTGAAGCGTGAAAAACGCACATGTTCGAAATCCGGAATGAAACGGGGCAAAACCACTACTAACAACTACAAAGCAGGCCAGTCCTGGGGGTTTAGCCACCTGCGAGGATAAGGTGTAGAAACACAAGATATACATTTTGGGGGAAGAAACGACGAGAATTCTTTACGAAGAAACGTGATCAGGTTTCCTCTTGGATTACAAACAGAAGCGACAGTCGATGTAAGCAGCATCTGCCTTCCCGCAGACACTCGTGCCCACCTCTACCCTTCCGGGTTTGTTTATTTCAGGCTCACCCCGAGTGTGCCGTTTACCACTAGGACTCTCGACGAGGCCACGGTGCTGGGCGAGTATGCTTTACCCAAAGGAGTAAGTAGAATTAGAAACTTACGGAGTTTTGAAAGACACGCTTTCCAAATATTCATCTGCATCCTCTGAGAGTTTTTTACGAGGAAAGCATTCGTTTTTGTTTTTGTTTTTTTTTTCAGATATGTAGATTGTAGTGCATAGTTGACTTGTTGCATAGTATAGGGTCAGGAATGATGGCTGTGGGGACAGCCATTGAGCGAGTTACGTGACCTCTGTGAGCCTTGCCTTTCTCATCTGTGAAATGGGGATAATAACGAAACCCACCATGCTGAGCACACCACACATTTGCAAATCTTCACCATTATAACTGTGTGGTTGCTTTTCCGTTGGGAAGGTGATTGCCTTCATAAATTTCGCGATTCAGACGTCGTCTTCTGGTTATTTTAAATGCTACGTGTTTCTGTGTGTTTCTAGACAGTGCTGGTGCTCAACACCCAGGTGTTGGGGTCTGATGAAGAAAACTTTGAAGATCCGAGTCAGTTTAGACCCGAACGATGGCTTCAAGAGAAAAAGATCAACCCCTTTGCGCACCTTCCTTTCGGCGTGGGGAAGAGGATGTGCGTCGGCCGCCGGTTAGCCGAGCTGCAGCTCCACTTGGCGCTCTGCTGGGTAAAAGCCCCGACGCCGTCCACGGCCGCGTCCCGTGCCCCCCACGAGGCGGGGGCGGGGCGGGTAACCCTGCCGCTTTGTGCACGTGTGCTCCAGATCGTCCGCAAATACGACATCATGGCCACGGACAGCGAGCCTGTGACCATGCTGCACTTAGGCATCCTGGTGCCCAGCCGGGAGCTCCCCGTGGCTTTCTGCCGGCGCTAAGGGGCCTCAGGTGAGCATCCCGGATGCTGCACCTGACCGAGGGGTGAGGCGTGCTCAGAAGTCAGCCCCACCTGGGCTTGAACCCCTGCTCACCTTGGATGCTCCGGATGACCCAGAGCAGTTACTTAACCATTCTGCCTTTTTTTTTTTTTTTTTAATTTGTAAAATAGGGACCAAAGTAGTATCTATCCAGGTAGTTGATGTGTAGTATCAGGGGTGGACAGACCTTGGCTGCAAAGGGCCAGCCGGCCAGTATTTTAGGCTTTGCAGCCCATCAGGCCAATCTCCCACCCTCTTAACTCTGCTTTGTAGTTTGAAAGCAGCCTCAGCCAATTCATCGGTAAATAGGTGTGGGTGTCACATTCGTTTTCCGTAACAAATCACTAAAAACGAACTCCTGAAAGTTGATTACAGGACACAAATTTAATACGTGACAGTTCTGTGAGTCAGGAAACCCTCACGGCTCTCTACCCGGTCAACATCGAGGTGTCGGGCCCGGCCGCCTTCCTTTCTGAAGGCTCCCGGGGAGAACGTTTCCTCACGAATCTGGGTTGTTGGCAGAACCGAGTTTTTAAGGTTGTAGGATTTAGGTCCCCGTTCTCACGCTGTCCACCGAGAGCTGCTCCCATCTCCCAGAGCCTCCCACGTCCCTCGGTTCACGACCTCTTCCCCCACCTTCGAAGCCAGTCAGAGCGCGTCGTGTCCCTCTGTGCGCTGCAAGTCTCTCCGCCTGGCTGGGAGTCAGGAGGTCCATAATCTTTATAATCACATCTGCAAAGTTCCTTCTGCCGTGGTAAGTTACATATTCACAGGTTCCAGGAATCAGAGCCCTGACATTTTTTGAGGGCTGTTATTCCGCCTTCCAAGGCTAGGATCTAATAAAATTTACAAAAACAAGCGGTGGGCCTTGCGTGACCATAGAGCTTTGGTTGACAGCCCTGGCATATAAATGCATATATTTAATATATGTAATACCAGCCTGTGTTAAATACAATCTAATACTTCTTCTGTAGTATACCACTCTATTAATTATTGATGTGATAAGAAGTTAGCCTGAGAAGTCTTTAATATCTTATGTGGAAATGTGACATGACCAACATAAGGCTTCATAGAATTACACGTCAGCGTCCGAACTCAGTTGCAATCATTCTGCGTTTTCAACAGCATCTCCTAGAATTTGCCTGAAACTAAGCTGTTACTTGCTAATGGCAAGTTCGGGAGCATTTGCTGTAGGTCGTGACGTAAGGGAATGTGCAGTTACAAATGAAATTTTTGAATGACACCTAAATGAACGTCTCCCCAGGTGTCTCGTACCACCAGGCAATTTGTCCTATTCTGAGCACTGAATCGCGTAGGATAAGGAAAGAATTCTAGCTTAATTTTGAAAACTCCAGTCTTTAGCCAGGACAGTACATGCTTATTGTGGCAAATCACACCTTCAGCAAGTGCCCAAGGCATTTTTCACTTGCTGATAATGCCTCTCATTTAATGATACTTCTTTGAGATATAATCGGGATATACTTTGTTTTCCAGATTTTTTTTTTTTTTTTTTTTTTTTTTTTACCAAGACCCGGAGCTACCGTTTTTGATCCCCCTGCAAGAACGGTGCCGATGGCTTCTGCTTCAGCCAGAAATAGACCTCAAAAGCCGGAGCCTGAAACAGCACGTACGGAACATTTGGGCTCAGGTGTTTATGTCCTGGCTTCTCTAACAACTGCCCCAGAAGCTGTACTGTCTATGCAGATGATGGCGTTTGTTAAGTCCACATCCGACTCGGGGAAGTGGGTGGAGTGTTGGAATGAGTATCAGGCTCCCCACAGGGTGTGCTGCGGGCTTACAGTGGGTGTCAGCACCTGACTGACACAGAGTTGCTCATGATCTTGTTTCCTCTTGCATTTTCCATGACACGGTGGGGAGGCTGGGGACTCGTCAGCCAGTCAGGTAGAAGTCACTAGATGATTCTGTTCCTGCCCTACCAGATTCGCCGCGCGAATCTTCTCAAGGTTAAGTGTACATTTTACAGTGAAATATCTACTATATAGCTCAATTGTCTGGGGGGTCACAGTAATTTTGACAATCCACTTATTGTGACTCCGTTTAATGTAATATTTGGAAATATACTTGCCTAATAATGTGAGCAAAGCTAAATGTTGGCTGATGCTATCAGGTCCCTATGACACTGCATTTTTTCTGTTTTAAATAGAAATGTCATTGGGAAATTAGAGAAAATCTCTATTTTAAGAAATACTTTCACAAAGTCAAAACCTCTTATCTAAGAATACCTTAAGATTTACTGTGGCGTCATTTTGTTAAGGAATCCTGAAATTCTTTATTTAGTTAATATTTCTCCCCTATGACATTAAGAAGTAGATCAACAGTTTTTCAATTGTAGGTCTGTGTGTGTGTATCCTAATGGCAATTTTCTTAAGTCATTTTCTACAATAGATACGGTATTCGACTTAGGACCTGTGATTTAAAGCAATGTTCTAAAGTTCAGTCGCAGCTTAAAAATATTCAGTGACTTCCCATGCCTTAATTTTCCCATCTATAGAATGGGATAATAGTAGAGTGTGCGAATATCATGGATTAACTATGTAACCTACGCATGTGATTTGAATTCCCCGGGAAGATTTGATAACACAAATGGAAAATGCATAGAGATTTATGCACTATTTACAAAACTCTCTTTAAAAACTGTGTTTACATATGGTTTATTAACATATATTTTTACTACTATTTTTCCTAAGAATGTAACTACATATTCCTTTATATTTGATCAAGATTTTCTTTTTTAGGTTATATTTTTAGACTATTTCAGAAGTCTGCATTTTTATCTTTATATTTGAGTAAATGTGTACCTATTGCTAAAATAAATATATGCTCTCTCGACGTTGTGGAATTATATTTAGAATTATAAATCCATAGGTCATCAGATTTTATCTGTATATCTTTTTGCGAATCCTCTGTAAGAATAAAAGTTTTAAAATATGTGAGAGACGTTTCCTCTTCGTCGCATTTGTTACGACAAAATTGAAAACTTCGGATTTTTGTCTTCCTAGAAAAATTTCTCACATGGCCATTTTTTTGAGCTCTGTATCACAAAACCTACCTTTACGCAAATCAGCACTCCAAGGGCAGTTTTACAGAAAGAGGATCATTTGAATGGCGAAGTGAGTTTCCTTTTTCATTGTTGCTGCCGCTTAAACATTTTTCAGGCGCACATTATCCATCTCCACGACCTGGACCACAGCCCCGACTCCCAGCCCCGCTCCACCTGGCCTCCCACCAGGCTGTCCTTTGTACCCTTGATGTAAGGGTCTTTTCCAAGCCCAGACGTGATGGGGTCTCATTCCTGCTTCTGTGGCTTCCTATTGCTCTTACAGAAAGAGCCAACTTCCTTAAGCTGGACCTCAGTGTCCTGCAAGGCACGGCCCCACTGACCCCCAGGCCCCGGCCTACACCACCCACGCCCTGGGGGCCTGCAGACTCTGGCCACCTTGGCTTCCGCCAGTTTCTTCTAGCCTTAAACACTATCCGCCCGCGAGTTTGGGCACTGCCATCCTTCCCCCCCATGTCCTTCCTCCTGGCACAGTCTCGACCTCCCCTCCTCCTCCTCCACAGCACTCCGAGCCCAGCGCAGGCCTCCTGGAGGAAGTATTCCTGAATGGCAGAGACCCCAGAGGCTGCCTCTGGGACCAGCGTTTACTGAGGAAGTGATTCCTCGGGAGACCCATGAAGCGGTGCGGGCAGCAGGGGAGGGAAGGAAACGGAGCCACAGCAGATGCGACTGGGGGCGAGGTCCAGACTCGGCCCGACCCCGGGGAACCCTGGAGTGTGCGAGACGGCACGCATGGTCCCCTCGGGGCCAGGCCCCTAGGCCACAAGGTGGGACATCGTCACCCAGGCGCCTCTCGCTCTCAGTGTGCCCGTACAACGTGGCTCCAGCGACCCAAGGGGATCGGTGCCGGCTAGGAGGAGCAAAGAAGCAGAATCCGTGGGCAGGGGCATCTGGGCAGAGCGACGACTACGTCAGCTGCCACTCACTTCCCGGGGCAGGTCGCCTGGGGTGGACGCTGGCCGACAGAGCGGTGGTCATGACGATGATGGTAGCTCCTGTTCACTGACTGCTCTGCCCCTGACATGCCTGTCCAGCAGCTATGATCCTCCTCACCATTTCACGCCTGAGGAAACAGAGAGGGTCTGTCGTCAGCCCAGCATGACCGGATGGCACGTAGGAGCGCCAGGATTCTGGTGCAGGGGCTTGCCTCCCGGCCCATGCCCTGCCTTCCATGACATATCCCTCTCCCTCATAACCCCCCATGATGGCACGTTGACGTGACTCGTGTGATTATGTGGCTGCGACTTGCCACCTACACACACACACATGCACACACACATGCACACGCACACGCACACACACTCTCTCTAGAATGTAGGTTCGATGAGAAGGGGGCGTGTTTGCCGCCGTACCCATGACGCCTGCCTTAGAACTCATGAGAGGCTCTCAAGAAATACTTTTCTTCATCTCACGGCTCTTCTTGGTGATGTCTGCAACAGCCCCGAGCACCGGCTGGTGCCTCTCGCAGTCTCCCATCCTTCGAGAGTTCAACTTTTTCTCTGCTGGCCCCCTCCCCAGAGACAGGAGGACAGGCCCCCTCACAGGGTGGAGGGTAACGCGCAGACACCCGGGGATGGACGGGCACAGAGGAAGCGATGTGGAACGTAAGCACGTAATAAAAATTAGAAAGCGCCACATAGGCCTACGACGTAGATATAAAAGGCAGTGATGCGAGGCGTAATGAAGCACACCTGATCGACACAGCTCCCCCCGCCCCGAGTTCTCCCACGAGCCAGGCCGACCTTCGGGTGCCTGAGCCGATCCGCTCCTAAGTTTTGCAAACAAATAATTTTTATTACTGACAATGTGCGTGTTTACCATTATCTTCTGACACTACTCGTTCTTTTTAATCTGTAGTGGTGTTATTAAATTGGCTTTTCGTGTAAGTTATTTAAATTTCCAAGGAGAGGTTCATAGTAAGTGAATGATATTTCTTGAGGCGTACAAATTAGGCAACAATCATGAAAATGGTACAGGAACGGCCAGAAGTTAGGAATGGCTGAAATGCAATAACCCTATGATGCACGTGTGAGCAGATTTTTCATTTCACAGTTGAGGAAACGGAGGCCTGGAGATTACTAAGATGCCTAGGTTTCAGGCAACTAGTATGTGATGGAACAGGATTTGAACCCAGGAAGGGTGGCTATAGAAGTCAAGCACTCAATTCACGCCCATGTCCCCCACCTTCTAGTAGTCACATCTTTGCCCTCTTGAGTATGGACAAAACCTGTCACCTGCTTCTAACCAATAGAATAGGTCAGAGTTGAGGGGATGTCACCCCCCAGATGATGTTAGAGAGGATTGTAGTATCTGTCCCCCCAGGAGACACTCTCCTTCGCTGGTTTTGATCGGCAAGCGGACCACGTGGCAAGAACTGAAGACAGCCTCCTGTTAAAAAGGCAAGTCCAAAAAGAAACCTAGTAAGCCTTCACTTCACCACCAAACCAGCATCACGCAATGATTTATCCAATGTCTATTGAGTCCTTAAAGCACATACTTGTTAGGGTCAAAGGAATTCTGTTCTCATATCACGAGAGCTGTTCCTTATTCCCACCTTGAAATCCTCTGCTCTCCAGAGTGTATGTCACTAGGTGGACAAGTTCATCTCGCCTTTCAAGCTTGAATTTATTCGTTGTCTTTAAATATCTGAATTGTAAGAAATTGTCTGAGATCAGTGTTCTCAAACACTTCCATGATGTTTAACTCTGGGTCTGTTTTGACCGTAGGAAAACCCCACATATGAGTTATCTTACTTCTCCTTGAAAGTGAATAAATGAAAGCAAGGCGGGAAATATGTGAGTGAACAAAAAGAGAGGGACCGATGTTTTCAATGAAAATGAAAGCGGATTCTGGTTTTCATTAAATAACAGAAACAGACGATTGATCGAAACGGGCAACTAAAAATCATAAGGCCACCAAGAGTGACTCATGATTGAGTTAATCTAGATCAGAACTATAGAAACAGCAGAATAAAACAAATATGTTGCCATTGTATTCTTAATGAGATTCTTGAGACTAATTCCATCCTTTCTGCTTTTCTTACAGTTTCCGGAAAAAAAGGTGCTGAGTCTGACTTTGGACAACCATTAACCCAACTTGCCAAATCTTTACAAGGTTCACTAGGGAGTGACCTGGAAAAAAATTCATATTAAGACTTTAAGAGTGTACAAGTGCCGGAAGAGCTTAAAATAGTTAACTCATCAACCGGCCCGGAATGGACTCAGGATGCGCTTGTGTAGCATGTTCCTTGTTGGGGCCAGGGGGAGACGGGGCAGAAAAACAACTTCATATGAAAAAAGATGATTCAATTGTATAGGTCAATATCAAACTTTTTAGGTAATGAACGGCTATGGTAATTTTTCGCGTTCCGGCAGACCTAATGAAATCGCATTTTATGCCTGAATTTCTAAAGGACCTTGATCAAGAGAGCTTCATTCACCATACCCCAGGCCCAGCTCTGGTGAGTGACAAAAGTTGCCTGGGAATAAGTAAGCTGGGAAATCACCAACTAAGCAACGCCTGCCCGATCCCACCACGTCAACTATGGGATTCCAATTCCAACCACGACAAAATGCCGCAGGACCATGTATCGTGAGCGTGGGGATTCGTTTCCAAATCTTTGAATGAAAAAGGTGTGGATAGACAAATAGAACCATCTGGTTTGAAAAAACGCCTGGCCTATATGACATGACATCTATTTATTCGATAAACATGTATAGAGTACTTACCCCAGCCGCTCATTGCGCTAAGCATTTTACAGGTTTATGCCTTATAATTCCCACAGCAACATTGTCACACAGGTGCTATTGTCACCCTAAATTTAAAAACGTGATGCTTAGAAATGTTACTTGGCTAAAAAGTGGCAGATTTGGGGTCAACTCCAAGTCTATATTGGGCTGAAGATCCTAATGGCTACCCAGTCAAATGGCTTGTAGCTGTATTAACTGGGTAAGATGTGTCATTCCTCCAATCTTTTCTTCACAAAATTAAACAGGAATATCCTGGACCCAGACGTGGTTCACAAGGCCCTTCTCGCGAGCTCCTAAAAGGAGCAGTGACAAACCCAGGGGCAGGCCGCCTCCAAAAAGCTGCTGCTTCACGAGGCTGGCTCTGGCACGACGAAGTCTCGGCTGCTCCCCATCTCCTCGAGAGGGAACCGGACGATGACTCACCGGCTGGATGGAGCCTGTTCTTTCCTTCCTAATAAACGAAAATAAAAGTCTCAAGCCCCGTTTAAAAGTTCCTTCTAACTAAACTTGTTCACCTATTTTTGCCACCGTGGTTCAGAAAAGATTTAAGGTATCGTGACAACGACTAAAGTGGCTCGCCTATGTAAACACAGCCTTCCAGATCTCTCTTAGGCATTTTCTAGACAGAGGTTCTCAACCTGGGGGTGAGGAGGTAGGTGCAGGGGGAGGTCTGTGAACCTCTGAAAGACCATCAAAATTTGGGTGTATGTGCATGAGCATGTCGGGGGTAGGGTCCATAGCTGGGGGCTCGAAAGTTAAGAATCTGCTAGCTCCCTGAACTGACACGCTGGTATAGCTCGCATTTCCTGAATTTGTACTTGGGGCCAGGCCCTCCATGTGCTAAGTATTCATTCAGTCCTCCCAAGCACGCGATGAGTTGGCACCACTATTCTCAGCATCCGCATCTTACCAACGACCCCAACTTAACCAACGAATAAAAGTGGCCCACGCAGAAATCAGGCCCAGGCATTCTGATGCGGGCCTGCGCGCCCTAACCATGGTACCGTCCCACCGAATTAGCGAAACGCCGCGTCGACTGAGCTGCTTGCTGATTAAAGTACCAGGATATTTAGCAAACTTTTCTGTGCGTCATGGGCATGGCTCGCGTAAGAACTCACGAGCCACGGATGCGTATACGGCGTGCCTAACATGCCCAGGAACTGTGTTTCTTCCCCTGGGTCTTCAACGTCCCCAGACAGAGTTGCTCTGTCCCCCACTAAGTCCTGTCGCAGGGGCCACGTGCTTTCCCGAGACTCGCACAGCCAGCAGCACGGGTCTTCGTAGGTTCCGACGCGCTCACACCTAGTGACATTCGCCGCTTCCCTCTCCCGACGTGACGACGTGGCTCCGCTCGGCTCCCGAATGTCGTCGTAGTGACCCTGGCCCTGCGCTCCGACGGAAGGACCGTGAGCTCTGGAGTCCGAGAGCCCCGTCTGCACCGTCGGGCGGCTGGGAGCAAGATGCCTGTACGAACACTAGTAATGGACGTGTCAGCGCTGGCAATACTCAGGCAGCGTTTACGGATCTCTCATTCACGTGCCGGGCGCTGTGCTTTGATGTCCTGCGTTTTTATGTCATTTTATCTTCACAACGACTTTTCGAGGGAGGTGTTATTATTACCTATACTTTGCAGAAGAAGAGCAGAGGCAAACGGAAGTTGAGCGAGATGACCGAATGGGGCCACACACGTCGTAAAGCTCGGAGCCGGGAAATGAACTGATGAGGTGGGTCGCCCCAAATATTTCCCCACGACCGTGTGTCTTGAAACTGTGTGTGCGCGTGTGTATGATTCAGAACCTAAATTTTAACAGATAAAAAGCTCAGATTTCCACCCCCCGTTATTTCATTGTAATGCATTTTCATCTCCTAAATTGTACGAAGCACGCTATTTTAGCGATTCTTTGAAAGATGATGTGTCTTTAATGGTTTTAGCAATTCACATCTTAAAGTAACACAGTTGTTTACTGAATAGTAAAAATTATAGTCTAGGGGCACTGGCTCGTCTTAAACGAAGGGTTTCACCTGGAACTGAGGTCCATGGGTTTATGAATTGCCTCTGACTCGCTTTGCCGGTCTGTAAATGGAAATCTAGGAGAAAGACGTACAACCAAGCTGGGGGTCACGCTGCAGTTTCTCATACTGCTACCTTAAGGATGCTCAAATGGAATCGAGAAATAGGACCCACAGTGCGTGAAAAAGGGCATCAGACTCGCGGTCAGTGTCTTGTTCCCAGTGCAGAGGAGGGAACAGTTCCAGTGGCTGCTCCGGTGAGTGGAAGTAGTGTTGGAGCATTAAATATTTGCCAGGTTGTATTTTTGCAATTCTATTTTGGGGCTAGGCCAAGCAAAAACCTTGCACCTTATGAACCCGGACTCTGAACATCCTCTCTCTAGTTTACTATAAAAAGAAGATTCTTTAATGGAAAATAGGGCTGGGGGTGAGAGTTTAAAACGTCCTTTCGTGTTTAACAGCCTTCCTGGTGGTTCTCGGATTTCTGGCTGAAGTGGCACAAACTGGTGAATAGTACAGGGAGGAAAGCGTGAATCGATTCAAAACAACATTTGGATTTCTGGTGTCTTTTCTAAACAGAAAATTTGCCAATTTGCTTATCTCGAACCCTCGTTCTCTGTCCCCCCACCCCCCGACCCACTTTCCAACGACAGACGGCAGCCGAACAGCAGCTGTCCCCTGGAGAAAGGACGTGCCTTCTCCGTCCGGGCTGCTGTAATTCCTGCAGCATCATTTTTTTTACGTGACTTGCTTCGTTCCCTTCCGCTATTAACGCCAGAGCCGCGTTCTCCATTAGGCACAGCACCTCGGCTCCGCGAGGCTTTTAGGAGTCCAAAAATGTCTTCATTTTAACTCGTTTTAAATCAGAAGAAAAAAATAAATATAATGACTACAGAATAATCAATCCAAGCCGGATTGTCTCTGCTTTTATGCCAGAGCAGTCGTTCAGTATAATTTTACTTTTAATTGGAAGAAGCAGTCCATGAAGGCGAAAGAGCCTAACTCTGGCAAAATCACAAGTTTGCAAGCCTTGGTTTGGCAGTTGCAACTGTTTTTCGGAATCGCTCCTGATGCAGTAGGTTAGCTTCTTTTCACGTGGAGATTAGGAGCACTGAATTCGGGACCAGGTTATCTGGGTTTGAAGCCAGGCTCTGCCACCTGCAAGCCCTAGAAACATGGCCTCCATTTAGACTTGCTTGAGGAGTAAATGAGCTCACGTGTACATGTAAGGCGCTAAGAACAGTAAATGCTATGAGAGCATTGACATAGCATTTACGTGTTACAGGCTGAAAGTTGGTCCCCTCACATTTTAAAGCCTTATCCACCAGGGTGATGATTTTCAGAGGTGAGGCCTTTGGTGGGAGATAATCAGGGTTAGCCGAGGTCATGAGGGTGGGCCCCTCATCGTAGGATCAGTGCCCTAGGGAGAATGTTCTCTCTGTCACATGAAGACACAGGGCCAAGGACGCCGTTCAAAAGCCAGGAAGAAGGCTCTCCCCACAGCCCGACCACGCGAGCACCTGGTCTTGAACCTCCAGCTTCTGAGACATGAGCAATACACGTCTGTTGTCTAAGCCTCCTAGCCTGTTGTACTTCGTTACAGCAGCTCTGGGTGACCGAGACATAGTCCAAACACGAAGGGATTCTCTTCCGCTGTTAGCGTTTGGCGGTGACGCCCTGACACTTACCTAACTCAGGACTTCTCGGCCTCAGCCCTATCGACACTTTGGATCAGACATGTTTTCGTTGCGGTTATGAGTCTGTCCTGAGCACTGTACGGCGATCCCCGACCTTTTGGGCACTAGGGAGCGATGCTCCCATGAGAATATGTCGCCTGAGGATCAGAGGCGGAGCTGAGGCGGCGATGCTGGCGCTGGGGAGCGGCTGCGCACGCAGATGGAGCTTCGCTCGCTGGCCCAAATACAGGTGACGTTTCGCTGCAAACGCAGATGACGCGCTCTCCCGCCACTCACCCCCCGCTGTGCGGCCCGGTTCCTAACGGGCCGTGGGCCGGTCCACAGCCCGGGGCTTGGCGACCCCGGCTGCAGAGTGCTTAGCTGTGTCCCTGGCCTCTCCCCTCTGGATGCCAACAGCATCTTCTTCCATGCCCGGGTGCGACGACTGACTGCAAGCGTCTCCAGACAGTGCCGCATGTTCCCTGGGGTGGGGCGGGGGGCCGGCTCCCTGGAGAGCCACTCACCCGACACGGTCCGCGTCCTGAAACCTTTGGCCCCGACGACCAGCACGGCTCAGCGCCGCTCACGCCCGTGTGTCTGTCACTCTCCAGGAGAAGGAAAAGCTCTCCACTCGGGTGTGTCTGTTCCTAACCGGCGTTCCCGCGGATACAGATTTCAACGGGAACGTCCGCGGACCAGCTTCCTTACCCTCCACGTGTGATTCTCCATTATTTAAACGCCGTATCCGTTAAGGTCCGTCAAGGTCTGTTTCATGAACACAGAAGGGTTGGGTTTTGCGGTTTCCCCTCAGCAGTCCCTCTGTTAAAGGGAAGTAACAGACCCCGAAGGAAACCAGGAGATGCCCCCGCCCGGGCCCTCCCTGTCTTCTATGGTTTTCCACTGCGTCCTTCGCGAGAACATCCAATCTGCACACCACAGGCATGGGAAGCCCAGCTGCCCGGCATTTATTCGGCGCCCAGTGAGAGAAACCGTGGTCCCCGAGGGACTGGGCTCCTCAGCTTATTTCTCCAAATACATTTATAAGAGAATAACTGGGGACAGGGTAGTGGTCAGGGGCTCAGCTCCCCAGTGGGAACGGTGAACACAGAGCGAGATGGGCTTGGCCCCTGCGCTCAGCCTTCCAGTGGTTTGTGCATCCAACAGGAACGATGTGATACTCACTCACCGAGCAGGATGGTTGTGAGAGTTAAAAACAGCCTGACATGCGAAGCGCTTAGCCCGGGCCTTTGACAGAGCTAATCGTCTCGATAAGAGTCGCAATGGTGATAACCAGTATTCGCCGAGCACTTACCGCCTGCTCGGCGCTGTTACCTGCTTTACACGCAGGAGGACATTCGACTTCACGGCAGCCCTACGCAGTGGGTGCCGCTACAACAGTCCTTGTTTTATGAGAACCAGAAATGGACTCGGAGACGCCAAGTAATTTTCCTACGGTGACGCAGCAACTCGGCGTTGGAGCCAGGATCTGCATCTCGTGTTTCTCTTCTCAGCCACACTATTTCCCGATTTAATGTTCATGAAAACTTTCATAGCCCCATTGTACAGATGAGGAAACAGAGGCCTGGACAAGTTCATTAACTTGTCCCGCATGTCCTAGGTCAGGGAGTCCCTTACCCACTGCCCTGGGCGCCAGATACCATAGAGTCCTCCATACACAGTCCCTGTTGTTATAAACACCCCACGTTATAAATCAGGACACTGAGTCTCCAAGACACACCGCGAATTCCTTCCGGTCACACAGCAGTCACACAGCATCACTGAGGTCGAGTCTGGCTCTGGCTGACCACAGAGCTTGACCCCTTAGCTGTCACAAAACCCCGTGGCTCCCTCCCCCTCTCCCAATGGCCCAGATCCCAAGTGACCACTTCTCTCCTCCTGTCCCTCTTTTCCCCGTAAATAAAAAAAAAAAAAAAAAAAAAAAAACACAAAAAACAAAAAACAAAAACAAAAAAAAGATCTTGTAGATTTGGCCCAAACTGGGACTAAACTTTAATCTCAGGAACTCATTTAAAGGTCACAGCTGGGGGGTCTGCCAATGATTGCCAGCCTAACTTCATCACCTCCACGACTCACTGCGAAGTCATTCAGTTCACGTGTTGCAAAATCGAATCAGAGACATTTTGTTATATTCCTGTTAGGCAGACAAACAACTGAAAAACGCTCCGTCACCAAATGCCTATCACACTCAAAAAGAGCATGGTCACTCCTTTGAAAGCTCTTCTGTAAAGATGGCCATTACTGGTACCAGAATAGCTAAAGCATTGATTAGTTATATTTACAAATTTACCTAGAAATTAGAAAAGTTATTTTCTGAAACTTAGAAAAGTTCAAGAAGCTCCAAGGCTGATAAATACTCAGTCTCGGTCTGTATCATTTAGGGTTTGTTCGGGGAAGCAGAACCGTGACGCATGGTATAGAAAAGGGATTTGTTACAGGATTAAACCTCATACGGTCAAGGGAACTGAGGACAGAAACTCGAAATCTGTTGCTTCTGGACCCGGGGCTGGGCCCGAAGTCGGCAGGACGGCATGCTGGGGAGATGGGCATGAAGTGGGGAGACAAAGCACCACCTGACGCCTCCAGGATTTGCTAGAACGTGTCTCTTCCCATTCTCTTTGCTCTGGATGACGTGTGACCAGAAGCAGGAGCAGGTCTAGGGGACGCGCATGACCCTCCTCGCCCACCATGGACTTGCTCACCGGCTTGGTCCGGGACCAGGATGCGAAGGGCAGACGGAGTCAGTCGGTCAGCCGGGGCTGGGGCAGACGCTGCCCCACGCCAGTGCAAATGTGTCTGCTCTGTACCAACCTCAGAGAGCTTAAAAGGTGGCCGCCCCCTCACCTCTGCTTGCAGGCAACCCCGATCTGAAAATATACAGGAAAGCAAATTCCAGGCAATGTCCTACTTTACTAAGTTGGCACAGCGCAAATCCACCGTCCATCAGATGAACATCTGTACTTGGAAATTCACAGTAACAGAAGCGAATGTACAGTTCCGTCCATCCACTCATTTGTCATTTAACAAGCACTGAGCATCCCTTAGTAGGCACGGGGTGGGGGAGGGGGAGACACAGGTGAACAAAATGAAGTCCCACTCCTCCTGGAGCCCGCTGCTCCTCTCACCTGAATACCGGCCTCCCGCCGCCCTTGGACGCGACCCCTGCCACCTCACCGGTGTCGCTACAAAATCGCCAAGCGATGCTTTGAACGCGCGGGTCGTGTCGCGCCTTGTTCTCGGCCACGCCGCACGCCGGCCTAAACGCCTTTCCACAACCCCGCCCCAGCAGGTGTCTGCCTCTGTCCGGCTCTGCGTGCCCAGTGCCCCGTCTGCCTGGACCGCTCTCCCCGAGGCTCTCACGGCACCCAGCCCCACTCCATCGCAGTGCCCACCCAAATGGCACCCCCCACACTAGGTCCCTTCGGCCCCCCTGCGTAGAACCCTGCGGGACACGGTCCTCCCACTCGCCAGCTTCATGGCTCCTCATGAAGTTCGTCACTCCCTGACTCACCACAAATTTGGTCACGCGCTCACCCTGGGTCTCCCCCACCGCAGAGGACACACCAGGGGGGGACTCTGTTTTATCCAGGGCAACTTTGTCCCTGCCTAACTCTCCGTCCCATATTCTAGTTCCATACCCTTCGCCGCACTTTATCACAATCCGAATCGACGTGTTATGCACAGCATTTGCGTTTGCTCCCTGACTCACCCCACGACAAGGCCAGCTGGGGGCGGGGGGTCGGAGGTGGCCTTCTAAGTCTGAGGCGCAGGCTGGCTGGCACTTCACTCTCTCCCTTGGGAGTAAAAGCGTGCCCTCCCTAAGAGGCGCCTACTCTGACGCAACCTCTATGCCCAAGGAAGCCCTACACTTGCCCCAGCAAATTGCCTCTGAAAAGTTTCCGAGCCCCACCCCACCAAGTGGCCGAAACGCACGCATCCACCAAGCAGAAAATTTTTCTGATATTTCTGTAGATTAAGTGGCAAAGGTAGCCTTTATTTATTCTAGACGCTAATGATTCCTGGTGTTGATAAAGGTGGGGGAGGGAGGAAAGCTAATTACTTATTGTTTTACAAAACCCGGGGACCGGAGGAGAACCAGGCCCTGAACCTCTGGAACACAATGCGACGCCGCCACCTGCTGGTTGTCTCCGGAAGTGCAAGGGGCGGGCGGCCCGTGGGAAAATGGCTCGTGGCCACTTAACCTTGGCGCGCACAATGCGCGGCCAAACACACGAAGCGCCATCCTCCTCGCCTCTCTTTCTTTGCAGAATAAATAAGGTTTGTGCAGATAAGAAGGCAGGTCCCTGATTCTCGCCTCAGCGGCGCCGGGCACCGACAATAAAAGTGAGAGCGAATATTTGCTGACATCTGCCAAGCGCCCCGCACCCGAGCTTCGGCAATTTGTGTGCACGATCTCGGCCGCTCCCAGGCTTCCTGCGGGACACTGAGGCACAGAGCGCCTAGGAAACTTGCCTAAAGTCACGCAGCAAAAAGCGGCGGAGACAGAATTCACTCCAGGAAGTCTGCCTGCAGACTGGACGAAGAGCTAAATAAATAAGCTTTGGGTTAATTAACTCGCCCCTCCCAGAAATTTAGCACAGAATATGCTTTAGTTTCCAACTTTTGCATCCCCTTCATTTTATTTTAAAAAAAAAAAAAAACCTGGCGCACAGAGAGGTGAAGTGACTTGCCTATGGTCACCCAGAAACTTGGGGACAGATCAGCAAGGTCGCGTGGGTTCCTGGGGCCAGAAGCACTTCCAGTAGCATTCACTGAAGGTACAATGCTGGAGCTTTCGCCTCGAGTTATACCTGGGTACTACAACTCTAGAAATAATGCCTTAAATTATTTAAAAACATATGTGATTAAGAACCCACCACATTCTCTACCATTTTTTAAATTACTTTCCAGTCATTCAAATGAGCTATGAAAATTTTTGACCTATACTACCTGGATTATTATTTACTCAACACTTTCCCTGTAATCCATTCATTTTGTTTTCACTTATCCTTGTCCTGAGTAGTAATATCCGGTAAATTGCATGTGACATTGCTTGATAAATGTCTCGTTTGACCTATTCCTTTGTAATGTCTGAGGCGCCAACGGCATCCCACGGCGTTTTGGGGAGCGGCGAGTGGGTCTTCAGTAGCCTGGCACCTGCATTCTTCTCTTGGCAATGGCATCTGTAGGTCATGTGGTGTGAGGCAGGTGATGCATGTCACCAAACTCGAGTTTTGCCCTCATTCCCTCTCGGACATGGTCATCGTTAGGATTGAATGAGATCATCCACGTTGGAATTTGACGTGATGTCGCACACATAGCAAGTAGCCAATCACTACGTGTTACAAGGAACTATACTAATTGTTCCTATGAGGCAGACATTATATTGTTTTTAAATGACGATCTATGTGTCTCGAGGCTAGTCATCAATGTGACACTTTGGCAAGTTGACCACCGTGGATGCAGGCTCTTCTTTGGAAAAAGAGTCTGTTACCCACTGAGCAAATGGACACACAGGGGCTTATGGAAAAGTCACTATAATAAATTCCCCAGAGTTCTTTAATGCTTCAGTAGGAACATGGGCATTTTCAAGTCTTGAAACCAGTAGTTGGTTTTCGTTATTTATTTTCTAGATATGTGGATTGGGAGTTTAAGTTGTTAAAAAAGACGTATACTTTCTCCATATCAGGAAACAAACCGACCCCGAATCGGTAATGCTGCTCCCTAGGAAGAGAGCAGACGCTGCCTAGTGATGGATGGTCTCGTTTATGACCCACAAAGGACAGTTCTCTTGCTCCGAAAATAAACTGCTCATATGGCGAAACCACTTAGAATTCATAAGTTCTTCCACTTATTGGGGAGGAGAAACCCCAATTTGACTGTACTCTTTGGGCCTTTTATGCCACAGATATGAAAACAAGGCAGGCTTCCAATTTAGAGGAGGGCCTTATGACACGGGCTGTTCAACTAATTATACACGAACAGAAGAGCGGGAATTATTAAAGCGGATTCAGATTCCAGCTCCGAAGCACGTTCAGTGGGGGTGTGTAGTTCTTCTCTTCTCTAGGGAAGAGTGAAAGTGGACGGTTCCGGACAACGTCAGGAGAGCACGCTTCTTTTTCTCCCCTGCCCCGCCCCCCACAGCGGTCATGCGGGGGCGTCGCATGCTCACGAGCCAGCCGGGCCAGAGCGAGACGCGGCCGCAAGGGGAAGCACGCGGCTCCGCGCATGCGTCTGCTCCAACGCCACACTTCGTGTTTCTGCTCGTTCGTACTGTTTGCCCTTCCCTGGTCACCTCGCCCCAGCAAATTAGCGAAACCGCGATCTCAGCCCCCGCCACACTAGTTAGAAGTGGCCCTGACATACTCGCCCTTGGTGCACACTGAAATGACCTGAGTAGCCTTAAAATAATACCCAGTGCCTGGGCCCAGGCCGGCCGGGACCCATGGAAGCTTAATTCCTGGGAGGGTGGCTCAGAGGGTGACAGTGGGGTGCAGCCCGGCAGGGAGCCACGGAGCTGGTGGACAGATGGGTGGGACCAGACGGCTCCCCAGCACCAAGTGAGCTGGGCTCTCCTGTCCTCAGGAGGTGGCCCCTGGGGGCAGCGCAGCCTCCCGTGGACGCTCAGGCACCAGAGGCCTCCGGGGTCCAATTCTAGTCTGACTCTGACGGGCTGGGTTTCTTCAGGCCTCCCCTGCGACCTACCTGAACCTCTCGGAACTTCCGAGAACCGAGGGGAAGAAGTCCACCTACTAACGATCCACACAATCGATGTCTTGGCTCACAAGGAATATATTTTACCTGGACCGGGAGAGAGTCCAGGGGAATATAACTGAAGTGGAATGTATCACACGGAGTGAGCACAAGCATTTCGTTCCAGGCGTGCGTGTGCACACGTGTGCGTGTCTAGGAACACGGTCCCAGTGAAAAATATACATCTTCATTGTAAGCGATTGTCAGAGACGTTCGAAAGCCTCCGTTGTCAGCTGCGGGGTCTTCGTGAGAATTCAATGGGGTGATGCTGTCACGTGAGACACCCGTGAAGTGTTAGATGAGGTAGATCAGCAGGGGGACAGAGATTGATATTGGTCTGAGTCACGACATGTCTAATTCGGGGTGCAGACAACAGAAACGGCTACGGGAAATGGGGCCGCTGGTCTGGCACTGCTCGTGGTAGAGTTGGAAGGTCTTTGCTCCTCCGTCGCGTGATTTCCACAGGGACTTGAACCCCCGATTCATTTCCTAACGCAGCAAGGGGGAAGGTGCTCTACCGCCTTCAGATCCAAGAAGTGTCATGTCAAGTCGAAAGACTTTGGGTGATGTAGTGTTACCTATAAATGCAAAATCTCTGAATCTCTGTCCCTGACGATACTCTCCAAAAACCTTTTAGATGATGCCACAAGCATCGATTACATGCTCCAGAGGCTGCGGGCGATGAGGAGGCCAGGATGCCCAAGACGTACCTCCAGTCCTCGTGGGGCTCACCGTCTGCTGGAGAGAGACGGTCATGGAAAGAAGTCTCAGCTGTGACAGGACAAGCAAGGAAGGTTCCACATGAGCAGAGAAGGGGGGACGCTCTTCCTCCAGACGCTCGCCATTCCCTTCTGGTATAAAGTAGAAACGGGTCATAAACGAGTGGCGTGGCCCATCCTTGGGGATGTGAAAAGACTAAAGAAGACCTCTGCCCAGGTGTCCCTGAGGTGCACGAGGGAAGGGGGATGGGAAAAGGTTTTGCGTGAACGCAAAGGCACAGCAGAGATTCCGGGAAGCGGTAGCAAGTGCCCTCAGAACAGAAGCTCCGGCCTGCTTGAGAAATCCCTCAAGGCAAGAGCATCGAAAGCCGGCCGTTCCCTTCGCTTGAATTGGGGGCGAGGGGAAAACACAGGACTAACACCATAAATTAGGCCGTAAATTAGGAATAGATCCTTTTAGAGTCTTGTTTCTCTCATTTGCTGGTGCCTTGTTCACAACTAATCTGACAGCACGTGCTTTCTAGAAGTTGGCTCTGCTGAGTTAGTTCCCCCCACTGAAAGGAATTTAACTTTTCACCAAAGTGACAGCTCTCTTTATTTTGATCCTTATCGTTCACGGAATCATGTATTATTTACTTTAATTATCACTCACAGGTCCTACTGGCATAAGCAGGTATAGGAGCAAACATGGTGACTCCTGCTTAGCGTAAAATTCAGCAGGTGGGAACGAAGGTGCCCGACCTTGGAATAACCGGTTCCCGGGTGCTGTCATCTGTTGGGGACATCCTCAGTGGATTTCCCAGGCTGTGTCCGTGTGCAAATGAAAGATCGCCCGTTTACAAAGGGAATGGAGGAAAAGTTACCCTGGAGGTGAGGAATAAGGTCTATTGCACTTTAGTCAAACACTCTGTTATCTGGGCTTTGCCATACGCTTCCTTGAGAAGGCCACCCCAGTTCCTGGACTGGAATGCAGCCTGATAGTCTCATTTTAGACCATTGGCCCAACCTTAATCAATACCTTGAGTTGCTAGGTCAACAGTCGATCAATAATACAATTGGTCTTGACAAGACCAGCTTCTCCAGTGCCTTCCGGCCCAGGCAGCGCACTAGCTGGCCTCTCCTGGGGCAGGTGTTCTATTTGCTCTGCCCCGTCCCCGCCTGCGCTCTGCCTCTGACGGCCAGTCTGTGCGAACTGTGTCCACACGCCACTGATGTGGCACGCTCTACCCCAGGGCTTCCGCTTGGGTCTGGCCGGTGCAGATTAGAGGGAAGGGGAAGGGTGAGGTGACCTCAGGCTGGCTGTGTCCCCCTACGGAAGGTCACTGCTCTGCTGACGGCAACCGGCTTGATCCCACTCTCCCTCCGCGTCCACTGCCGCTGCCACCCTTGGACTGCCATGCTGTCCTCGGCCCCACCCACGCCTTGGCAATCCGTCTCGCAGGAGATGGTTCTTCCTTGATTTGTCCTCATGTGCGCTTGGCATCTGTCTCCTTCGGACACTCACTGATACACCACCGGATGGCGCTCCTGGATTCTAGCCACTCTCTTATGATTCCGTGGTCATAGGAGCAGAAAAGCGACGGGAGAAGGTACAGTCGTTGAGATCCGTTCCTTTCAGCAACAGACACTGCCCAGGACCCAGAGCTGCTCTTCCGAAAACAAACGTGGCGGCGAGCGTGTGGGACCGTTGGACAAGCGCCTCGCACGCGCTCTGCGCAGCTGTTCCCGGCTTCCAGGCAAGGCAGAGCCCTTTCATGAAAGTTTACACACTGTAACAGGGACGAGAGAAGATACAGTTCCAAGGAAGTCGGCGGCAATAAATGTGTCATCGCAGATCGTGTGACAGAAAACTGTGGGCCCTGCTTCTCGAAAATCCTCTTCCCTCCCTTCTCCTGGGGACTTAGAGTAGCCCTGCGCGTGCGCTGGAGAATGAGCAGTAAAGACTGCTAAGTGCTCATTGGATCATCGCGAAACACCGGTGAAGCGCCTACTGTGCGCCAGGCGTGGCGCTGCATGCCGGCCCAGTCCTCCTTCACCTGATCGTCACCGAAGCCCTGGGAGCAACTGCTATTGTTCTTCCTGTTTGCAGATGAGGAATCTGAGGCCGAAGGGAGGGGAAGGACTCACCGTCAGTCACACAGCTGGTAAATGGCAAAGACGGGACTCAAACCCAGGTCTGTCTGATGCCAGTGCTGACCGGCGTTGGGCGGGAGGCAGACGGGGTTCACAGGCGGTCTTTGTCACTTAGTGCTTGGCTCGCCTTGGGCTGGTCGCCAAGACTCAGAATCCGCATCTATAAAAGGAAGCTAACATTCCTTGCGTCCCGGGACTGTTGTCAAGATTAATCGAGGTCCCCTCTGTCCCCACAGAGATCCCTACCACGTAGTGGATGCGCAAAGACCCGCAGGAGAAAGGCAGGGGGTGAGACTTGCAAGGACAGGAAGCTTCCCTTTGCTTCTACGCATCTGTAATTCTTTACTGTGACCAACTCAGGGCTTAAGTTGAGGAATAACAACAACACTAAACAGAATAACCATCGTTTATTTTAAGCCAGCATTGTGCCAACAGAGCCGCGTGACCCATCTCATTTCAACCCCACACGATCTTAAAACAGAGGGACCGTTATTACTCCCATGTTAGCGGTGAGTAAACTGAATACCAGAGAGATTAAGTAACTTGCCCAAGGCTGCACAGCCAGGAGGTAGCAGAACTCACATTAGAACCCAAATCTGCCTGGTTCCTGTACCTTTGCTCTTAACCCCCGCCCCGTATCACACACCTATTTTTTATTGCATTTAACAAAGATGTGCATGCTTACTCTATGCCAGGAACTGTTCCGAACACTTCAAATATTAACTTGCTCAATCCTCATTCAAATGTCATGAGATAGGTACTATTAGCATCCTCATTTTCACAGGTGGAGAAAATTGAAGTCCAGAGAAGTTAAGTACCTTGCCCAAGATCACCCAGGCTTTCCAATGCCAAATCCACTTTTTCTTAAGTTTACAAATGAAACCAACATCAGGCTCTGTATGTTTGGGGGGTAACAGGTTTGAGACTTATTAATATGTACGATCACGCTATAAAATTGTGTCCTTCGCTAAAGGGTGAAGAAAACAGATATTGGTTTTCAACCCTCAGCCTCACTATAACACAGCTGGGGTTGGGTCATGGCCTCACGGGAATGCTAAAAAGATGTGAAAAGCAAGCCCTATGCTGGTCCAGCCTCAGACGACTGAGGCAAAATAATTCTGCGTTAGTCTGTCTACCAACAGGCAGCAGTGGGCCAGAAAAAAAAAATGAGCTGGACAAGGGCCCAGTCTCTTGTTCAACAGAGATGGTGGACACGCCAGGCTGAATACTAAAGGTTAATGGCTCTGAGTAATACTGTGGCACTCCGTCCTGGTGCCAAGCGAACTGAGACAATATTGACCGAGATGCAGCCAACGTCAGAATGCAAACACATGACAGTCCGAGTCCTTAGGCGGAGAGCGTCCAGGCGAGCGTGTGACTATCCAGGATGAGGAGCCGAAGGCGAGGCGGCGCCCTCACAGCCCACAGGCTGGGGCTTACACGCCGGCTGTGCGCACAGCTTATACCACCGGAAACTTCGCACGCACGGGGCCTTCGCACGCGTGGCTCCGTGCTAGAAACGGCTTTCTCCATCCTGCCTGCGGGCCCCGGGCTTTCACCGGACCGATGCCGCTTCCTCTCTGACTCTTACGTCTAAGATGTTGATTTCAGGCAGCCTTTCTCTCCACCTTAGAGTGAGACAGGGCGTCTTCCCGCTTTGGTAACTGTATTTGAACTTTTTTTTTTTTAAGTTTCTACACATGTCTATCTCCCTGTTAGTCTGTGGCCCAGACTGGCATATTTTTTTTTTTCATCTTCGTATCCATTCGCAGTCTTAGTACTTTGCACAGTGCCTCGCACATAAGTGCTTAATAAATATTGGAAGGACAGATGGATAGATGAAGGATGGATGGGTGGATGAATGAACAGATGGATGCGTGGTGGGCTGGCGGGCTCGCTTGAGGGGTAGATAAGTAGATGATGGATGAATGGATGGGTGGGTGGGTGGTACTTGGATGGACGAGTACGTAGCTGGGTCTATGGATGGTTGAGAGGATGATCGAATGAATGGGCAAACGGATGGATGGATAGGTGCTTCCAGGAGGCAGCTAGTGCAGGAGTAACAGAAATTTCCACCTTCTGGAATTCAAGGAAATCAAGTCTTCTCCCACTATAATTAGCCCATGAAATTCTGTAAGTCCCTTCCCGGAGAAGGCCCAGGCCACACTTCCCTGTTCTCAGATCATACACTGTCTCGTTTTTGGACTCTCGTTCTGCAACATGGTCTGGTTGCCAAGTTTAACCAGATTCCACCTGGATAAACATGTAGTTTGGTGTGCATAACATCTAGGATTGATCCTAAGACACTGAACCTGGACATCTCCTCACTGTTAGGGGAAAATAACACCTATAGGGTGTTTTCTGCCCCAGCTCTCTGGCACAGGGGCGAGGGCAGGGGGAGCTACCGGAGAACCACTGGTTTCTTAAGTTACAGGTGAATGGGGCCTTGAGGGGCAAAATCATAAGCGAATAACTAAAATTGGGGAAACCCTGCACTAGGGGGGAGAGAAAAGAAATACGGGCACATGGATACTGTTAAAATCCACCTGCGAAGAACTTGCCATCGTCTGTCTAAATTTCCGCTCTAATCCATCAGAGCGATGCTCATTATTGGTCCTCGGCGAAGGCATCTCATTTTCTCAGCTACAGCTCTGCGGAGCGGCCAAGACAAACCACGTCCAAACACTGTGCAGTGAGTTGGGAAATCTCCCTCTCCCGAGGGAAGGAAACATATTCACAAAGCTCAGCACATGACTTCTACCCGAGTGTAACAGAAACAGGCGGGCGCTGCTGACAGCCTGGGCGGCACTCACACCCCTGGGTGTCTACAGAGGTCAGAAAGGCCCAGGGCACCTGAGACACACCTCTCGGAATAAATGCCACATGTAAAAAGAGCTTGATGCCTAGACAGTTTTTCAGAGTTTATGTGTTTAAAAAGATAATAATTATGTATCGGATTTAAAAATATATATATATACACTCTGTTTTAAATGCAGACAGACACACTTTGCATACTCATGACATGCAACTGTAGATAATGTTAGATGTTACGTTAACAGCGAACACCTGCTTTTAAACACATTCTTCCCTCTAACAACATCATGGAAGATTCGTCACTAAAATTATGCCCCTCACACTATTCCCCCCCGCCACTCTCCCCTAGTTGAGTAATGAAAACGGATAGGTAAGGAGCCCACGTGCCGGAAGATGAAAGGAACTGGCTGTCAAGAGTCGACCATTTTTGCAGTTGACAAGGAATAAAGACAATGTCCAATAAACACGTGGCAACAATTTCAACCTCATGTCACTGAGGGGGAAAAAACTGCAAGATGGAATCCTGGTGAGGGGCTTTTCTTTTTCTTCTACTAAGCAAATACAATATAATTGTTTAGCTGCTAACACTCAATTTCAACCCGGATACCAAGAAACTGTTCCTCTCACACAATGATGCATTTATTCATTCATCTACCCATCTGTAGAAATTCGGATCAGACTGATAGAGACCCAGCCCCTGGCCTCACTTGGAGAGGAATGTGGCCGCATGTGACATGTGCATTTAAACCGCGATGTCCCTTTGATCCGGCACGTTAACATCTGGGCAACGCTTCTAGGAGAAAAATCTAGGAAGTAACTGCAGTAATATTCCTGCAAAGATGTTTATCCCCATCGTGGCGAAAATAGCAGAATGTGTCAGACACGTAAGTGTACACCTTGACCAGGTAGCTCATTCGTCTGGGGCACGGCCACTCGAAGGAACTCCCGGCCCTATTTTAAACGACATATTTGTCATTGCAAATAATGGTTAATAAAAAGATGTCTTCACTTCAAAACAGTATTTCAGAATCACTAATATATGCATGATATAGGAAATGGAAGGAAATGCCAAAAGACAGTATTTCTCAGTGATAGAATTATAGATTATTATTCCTTTTATATATTGGCTCTGTGTATATTTTATTACACACATCTATTTCTTCTGTAATGAGAATAAAAAAGAAGTAATTTTTGAGGTTTTATTCAATGGAGACACACTGTTAGAAATTACTGAGGACCTCGAAAATGTTTTTATTTATGTTGGTTCGAGTTACCAATATTTGCCTTATTAGAAATTCAAATGAAGAACTTTTTAAATGTTCATAAATTTATTTTATAATAATTACAAACCTATTCCACATTACCAAAAATAACATTTTTATGAAAAAAAAAAACTTTTTCCAATAGTTTTCGACTAAATTATTTGGTTTGTTCCAAAACAGAAAAAAAAAAAAATAGCAAAAATATGGTATGGTATTACATTTTTGCGAATCTAGTTTCTGCCCTAATGGAAGACCAGATTCTCACGTCTGCTTCTGCATTCAATTTGTTTCCAATACCTTGTTTTGGTTCAAGTAGATAAAGGAAATCCAGCCCCACAGAGTTACCTGGTGGGAAAGGAAGTATTTGAACAGCATTTTCAAATAATAAGGCGTGCCATGATACTACGCCCAAATGTGACCAGTGACAGTTCCTTAAAGTTAGTGGCAGTGTGAATTCTCAAGCTATATCAATGCAGCTTTTATTCTCTCTACACCTATGAGAGGATGAGAGAAGAAAAAGGCGACCAGCAAGTCGGTGTTCTTAGGGAGAAGTGCGACCCCTCAGACTCCCTGCCAGGGGCAGGGACATCTCTGGATTCCTAGACCTCACTCTGAGAATCATGGTCTTAACCACCACACAAGAAGGCGTGTGACTCTAGGCAGTGGTAGCCCAGGGAGGCGGGCGGGACTGCGGGGTTTGCATTTGTTTGGATAACCTTTTGAATCATTTACTTCGCTTTTTCCCATGTGCATTTCAATTTAAAATGTCAGCTTCCCTAAGGCCATGGTCCTGTTCTGGCTCCAGGGGAAGCAGCCTCTGGAGACAGAGATTTGCTCAGGGAGTTTATCAGGGTGTGTTCTGGCAAACCCCTTGTGCAGGAGGGAAGGAAGTCGCTCAGGGTGGAGGGAGAAGGTGGACCCTGAGACAGGGCCTGGCCCGAGGCCTCCGTCCGTCAGACGTCAGACGGAGCTCTAGAGCAGGGGTGGGCTCCACAGGTGTCCGCATGAAGCGAGGCGGCCAGGTCTTTACCTCTCTGTATCCAGCAGCCGTGGCATAGGGACTGGCCAGGAGCCAGGCTAGATCGGGGGCAATGGCAAGTGGTAGCAAAAAACAGAGCCAGAGACAGCCAGCCCGGCCGGACCCTGGGGGCTGAGCCCTCGGCCAGCCACCCTGGCCTCCACAGCAGCCACATGGTTAGCCCGTGCCAGAGCGGGGATTGTAAACCCTCCAAACGCTTCTTCATCTCACACGGGCTCTATTCGAGACGTGGTGGGTGACGGTCACACTGGATCGATTCTGAGCTGATGGCGACAAGCCGATGGTCCTCACGCCACCCAGAACTGCACGAACACAGAGGCCCCTCTACTCCTCTGGCTGCGAGAATCGCACCCGCTCGTCGTTCGCAAATATGAGCATCGGGCTCAGGGGCGGTTCACGCTGGGCTCTCACGGGGTGTATTCTGGGAAAGTGGAGGACTTCTGAAGATTCATATGCTTTGCCCATGTGGACGGGAATACGCTCATTGACCAGAAAGGGGACAGCAAACTGTAGAAACCATGCCTTGAAAAAACCACCCTGATTCTGAAGAGCTGATAGTAATAAAGCGAAACATTTGACATCGAAATACCCATGCCCATCACGTAAGACTGGACGGATGGAGCTACCGGGGTTGCGAATGCCTCCGACGCCCACAGCACCTTAGTAAATACACGAACTGCCATGTGCCTCTGACTCCGTAACCTCTTCTCTGTTCCGGAAGCGCCCACATGAAGAGACCCCCAGTCGACGTCTGTCTTGAGCTCATGTTTGCTCTGACACAAAGAGGAAGAACCGAAGCTGTTTCCTGACACCCTGCTTAGACCACCCCACCTGCCTTCCTGCAAGCAGAAAAGAAAACAAAGCAACCCCCTGTCTGCCCTTAGTCCATGTTTCCTGCCTCTTATTTCATTCGCTATGAGAGGAAAAAAAAAAAAAAAAAAAAACTCACGAGAATTCGCCCGAGGGAAAATTATTAGCACCTCATAAAGCCATATTTCCAACTCTATTTGCAGAACTATCTACAGATGCTTCTAATTTACAGTGGCCTTCTGACTAAAGGCTCCCCGTGGCAGGGCATATGGACAGCATTGTGGCATTTACACAATCTCGTTTTCCCCCGCGTTCGCCGTCCCGAAGTCTGGGACACGCTAGAAAAATGACGGAAAACGGGTTCCTCTCCGTTTGCCATCCCCAAGGACAGAGTTTAGCAGGGAAGCCGTTGAGTCTTGTGATTAGAAGAAAGCACCAAATGACTAACACTGTGGGAGTCGCACAGGGTGTTTGATTTCCACACCGGTCCCTGCGGAATCGTCCCCTGTCTCGGAGCCTCCTCCTGGCCACGGAGGTGGGGAGACCCCCATGAAGCTGGGGTTGGAGCCCAGCCTTGCAAAATCTGGGGCTTAGAGTAGGTAAGCTCCCTCACCCTGTCCATGCTCTAAAAAACCATCTCGATCCTGAAGTGCTGATCTTTGCCCCCAGATCTAGACTGGGGTCTAGGAGGCCAAGGTCTCTCCTTCCTCATCACTGCTGCTGTGTGAAAGTTAACGTGGTCTCGCTCTCTTTCCAAACCCAGAACCCAAAGTGGCAGGAATTCTCTCTCTCAAAAGTGTTGGATTACATCAAAGTGAGCCACTCCTAATAAAAAAATATCTAATATTTATTGAGACTTTTTTCTAAAAGTCCGACGACAGTGAGTCTCGCAGACACTGCGGAGAGGCTGCGCCAGCCACGGCAGCACCTGCCTGTGGCTTTTCTGTCTGTTACATACAAATGTCCTTACATCGAGGAGTCAGGTTTCTTGCTCCTCGTGGCTGGTTTGTCTGCCACCATTCCCTTCCCCTCCGGTCCATCACTCTCGGAAATAACCCCAAAACGCGGTTACCAGATTGAGCAAATAAGAATACAAGACATCCGGTGAAAGCTGAATTTCAGAGAAACAATAAATAATTGTTTAGCATAGTACGTACAAAACAGAGCGCGGACGTGCTATTCCCGCTGCGCCTACGAAACAGTCGGAACGTGCTTATCCTAAAAAAAAATTATCCATTTGTTTTATCTGTGATTCAAATTTAATAGGCATCCTGTGTTTTCTAATTGCAATGAAGTGCACGGAACCTAAAAACGTTCACTTTAACCATCTTAAGCGTACGGTTCAGTGGCATCGCGCACATCTATCTTGCTCTCAGCCACCACCGCCATTCGTCCCCGGAACTGGTTTATTTTTCCGAACTTAACTCAGGCCCCATTAATCTCCTCCTCCCCGCTCCTGGTAACCAGCATCCCGCTTCCCGTCGCTGTGAACGCGACTCTCCTTGGTGTCTCGTATGAGGGAAACCGCACAACATGTGTCCCGCGGTGTCCGACTTCTTTCACTTCCCATGGCGTCTTCGGGGCTCATCCGTGTCGTAGCGCGTGTCAGAATTGCGTTATTCTATCTGGCGACGTTACCGCGGATTCTCACACAGCCTGCACGCCTCAGGCGGTCCTGCCGGGGAGAGCCCAGGCTGCTGGCGCGACCGGCAAACCCTTTCCCCGCCTTACTGTCTGGTGTGAACAGTGATGACCTGGTAACCCCAGAGCCCCGCTACGCACTTCTCCGCCTCCTTCCCCTCCTGGGACTTCTGTCCTCCACCCGCCAAAGCTTTTATCCTCAGTTTTCAGCGTTTTGAGGCAGTGCGCACCCTGCAACGCGGTCACCAATGCTCACCCACGCTTCCACCCCAGCGGTTCTCCCCTGGGGCGCTTTTGCCGCCAATGGATCGTATGGCAAAGTCCAGGGACCTTTGGGGTGGTCACGATTGGCAGAGGGAGATGCTACTGGCACCCAGTGAGGCCAGAGGTGCCGCTCGATGCAAGGACAGTCACACCTCAGAGGCTGACTCGGCCCCAATGTCAACAGTGCCAACGTCATCAAAGCCTGTTCTACCTTCCCACACCACGCTGACGCTGATCGCAGCAAAGGCCAGGACCAGCACGGTCACGTGCCAGGCAGCGTGCGGAACTTCTCATGCTCATCGGCGCTGGGTCCGACGTGACAGTGAGAACACTCGGTCCCCGGGAGTTGAAGCAACTTGCTCACACTCCCATGGCGAGTCTGAGGCAGAACCAGGATCCAAACCCAAGTGAGGCCTGTACCACCTTGTACCCAACGCAGCACGAACCAGAATCCAAACCGGGGTGTCTGCCGGGGCCCCGCCCCCAAACGCTCTGCTAAACCAGCGGCCCCTCACAGAGGTCAATAAAGAGCATTAAATGCTGGAAACCGCGGTTTGGGAGTCGGGGAAAACGGCAGACGGGGCCTTCGCAGGGGACAGTGCCATCCCTCAGGGGCCGGGACTGAGGTGAGCAAGAGACTGCTCTGAACTGAAGTCGTGTTTCCCTGGCCGGTACTTTGCGAGGGGCACCCTCGCTTCATGGAGAGCCGGGGGGCGGGGGACTGTCTCTCAGGGGGCACGAGAACACCCCCAGCACACTGCGTCAGTTAAACATGAAACTCAAAGGACCAGAGACTGCAAACAGACGAGAAGCCAAGGCATCGACGTGCAGTGCGGCCTGCGTGTGGTTTTCAGGTGGGAGTGTTGTTGCTCTGTTTTTTTCCCTTGTGTTTTTGTTTATTTATGCGTGCACATATGTGTTAATTTTCACATATGTATACTGCAAATTTAGTTAAGAGCGTAAGTCGTAAAGTCGGATGGCGTGTGTTTAAACCCCCAACCTCACCCCTTCGTGGCTCCGTCATTTTATTAAGCATACTCTGAGCTAAAGCACTGTGCTAGGTAATTTCTGTGAATTATCTCGTTTAATTCCCACCGAAACTTTATGACTCGGGTGCTGCCAATAGCCCCATTTTACGGATGATAAAACCGAAGCACAGACAGAGAAAGCCGCTGCCCGAGGCCGCGCCGCTGAGCAGCTGCTGCAACCAGGATTCTTCTTCAGACCACGTGTCTCCAGAGCCTGGCGTCCTGACCTAGGCCGGGCCCTGGGTTTGGGATGCAGCGTCAGGCCAGGGTGTGATTCGGGGCACGACGTTTGCCTTCTCTGAGCCTCCGTTTCTTCTTGACCCAAACAGATGCTTCTTGCGTCATGTGGTTATAAGGAGCACACAGGTTAACGCACGAGAAAGCGATCGGGAAAATGCTGAGCGGCAGCCGGGCACAACAAGACAAAGGTGCGTGCTAGACCTCCTCTCCCGGCCGACGCGGACCGGGCGTGCACATCCACCCTGCGATGTCTGGGCTGTGCCCGCCTCTGGCTCAGCGATCACAAACACGGAGTGACTGAGAGGCCTGCGTGTAGGCGGACTGTCTGCCAGGCTGGCCAGGAAGTGGCCTGGGAAAAGGTGCTGGAAAGACTTCGGGTTTTCCAGTTTGCAGTGACGCTTCGGCTCGGCGACCAGCGCCAGGCTGGGTTCCAGGAGGACAGGTTGCTGACAGGAGCCGACGACTTCGACTTCGTGAGTCTGTCAATATTTGAAGAAGGGCGGAGACCGTAAAGCGAGAAGATTAGGAAGCAAAGCAAGTCAGGAGACGGGACAATGAACTCCACCTAAGGTACGCGTGGCCGAGAGAAACCATCTTGAGTGAGACTCAAGGAAGCAAATTCTTCCACCGAGAAGTTTGACCGCCTCGGGGCTCACTGCTGCTTCCCATCAGGGCGTTGGCTGGGCTTGGTTCAATGCTCTGTGGTCACCGTCTTGAAATTCTCAATAATTTTATCTTTGAACTTGTGTCGTAGAAATAAAATCTGACCGGAGAGCGTGTTAGAATGTCCACATGCCGAACGCCGACCACACCAAGCGCTGGCGAGGATGGGGAGCCCCGGGAACGCTCACTCACGCTGGTGGGGACGTGAAATGCTTTGGATGCTTGGCAAGACCGTTATCCCGCAGTCACGCTCCTCGGTACTTACCCAAAGGAGCTGAAAGCTGGGTCCACGCAAACCCTTGCACATTGACGTTTGTAGCAGCTTTGTTCACATTTGCCACAATTTGGAAGGAACGCAGATGTCCTCCCTCAGCAGCCTCGGCTTTTATTCCGCACGCTGTGGCTCCGTGTGCATCTGCGGGACTCTGTGTTCGATTAAGATGAGCCCAGGGAGGGTGAATCAGGGCCTCTTTTCCTCGCCTCTCGAAACCCGGGCCTGTACACAGCCTGGTGCTCCACAAGCAGTCATGATGGGTGCGCGAATGAGCATGCTAATGAATAAAGCCACGATAATTACCGGTTTGCATTTCTCCTAAATATTTTCTCAAGAACACACACGAGCATAATTTGCCGTGTTCCCCTTTTTGCCCTGGCTGTTAGGAAGCTCAAAGCCACGTCTTCAGAGCAAGTCTGCAGACCGACAAGCACACTGGTTTATGATGATCCTGGCCCCATTGATGGGACCCTTATTTTTCCATCTTCTTTTGCTATTTTTAATTTCTACCCCCAGACTGTGTTGCACATGACCTTTCAAGACACTTTAATAAATGTCCTTGCTGGACTGAAATGGTCTGTCTTAAATTTCTAGCCTGCAGTTAAAAGGAGTGCCCTTTCCAAAGCCATGCTGTCTCCAGGACAATGAGCCGCCCTGAGGCCACCTGCCTTCCAGCGACCAAAGCCCTCTGGAGCGAACTTTATGTGCGTGGGGGCTGTCCGAGGGTGAGATGCTATTCCCTTCCAGTTAGGTGGCTAGGTGGTGGAGGAGGCGGTGTTCTGGGCTACACAAAGGGGAAAGGCGGAGGCAACTGCAAAACCTTACAGAACGTGTTTGGCCTGCTCTGACCAGGACCCGTGGTTACTGGGGAAAGGAGTTAGCCACCCAGGTCAGCCTGAGCGGCCACAGTGGATGAGGGGCACTGGGCAGGACGTTTGGAGTGCCGGGGAGGCAGCAGCATGAAAGGGACCAAGTGCTTGGCGTTTACTGGGGAGAGGGGGACAGCCCCCCGAGTCTGGGAGGCTCGCCTGCCTCTACAGGGCGCTCGGGGGAGTGGAGGGCCCCGCCCAGACTTGTGTTGGCCCCGCCCTGTGTACTCAGCCGGCGGGCTCTGGGCGGGCGAGGGCGCAAAGGGCAGGGAGCCAGGCTCAGCCGACAGCCTGCTACGGGGCAGCACCAGCTGGAGGCGAGGTACTCTGCACAGGAACAGCTCCAGGTGACACCAGGGGACTGAAGACACTCCCGCCAGGAGCTCAGCAGGTAACCTCTTCCAGCTCCTTCAAGCCCGGAACGAGGGTTTATTGTTTGTGGCAAGCAGTGACATACAGAAACTGGGGGTCAGACCCCAGCTCTGCCGTTGATTCCCTGTGTGGCCTTGGGTGGGTATCTGTGAGCCTCAGTTTCACCATCTGTAAGAGGGGTCCAAAGACAGCCAGCCTCACCTGAAAGGCAACAGAGATAGCACCTATTTGCTCAGAACCACTGCAGGCCATTTAAAGCATCAAACCTGGGAGGGAGATTCAGCAGAAGCTATGCGATTTCGGCCCCACTGTCAGGACAGGAAGGTCCACGGCAAAGCTAACTCTGAGCCTGAGCCTCGGGGCCTGGTAAAGGCAGCGGAGACAGGGAGGCCTCCCTGCCTGCCTTTTGGGGATCGGGGTCTCCGTGAACGTTCAGCACCACCCTTTGAGGCCGTGCCAGATTCACACCCCAGCTGGACGACTCCGGAAATTCCCGCTGCCCTCTGAAATGCCTACGCCTGCCTTGCAGAGTCGCAGAGATTACAGGGTGGGTGCCCTGGAGCCCTGCTTTCCTCGTCCATAAAACAGGAATAATAATAGCACCAAGGTCAAAGAGGTCAAAGCGAAGTTCGTGAGGGCTGAGAGGGCCCGGCGCCCCGGGACACCTGTGCACGGCGTAAATGTCAGCTGCTGTTTCTGGGGCGGTCATTATCATCTCCAGTTTACCATTAGGGAGAGGAGGCTAGGGGTCTGGGGGCGGGAGGAGGACCGTCTTCCGGGTCTCACAGAAAGGAGGCCGTGGACCTGGGATCCGGTCGGGGTCCGGATTTGAGTGACATGAGTGAGACACTCACCTCCAGTGCAGAATTCACGAGACGCCCAGTCTCGTGACTCAGTCATCGAGATAAATTATATTTTCAGACAATATTTAAGAAATTGTGAAGCGATGCCAAATAGATCTGTGAACTTGACACCGAGTCCAGTAAAGACGGGATCACTAACCGCGCTCATTCGGGCGGCTTAAATGTTGTGTCAAAATGTTATTCATCTTGAAGGCTGATTTTTCTGGCTCCTCCTTAAACTTTGCATGGAGGTCGGGAGGGAGCGCATTGCTCACCCCACCCTCGTCCCAACCCTGCGGTGGTGATAGCGCTGGCTTTGGGCCTCGGGTGTGTACACCCTGCTTTCTCCCTAAATAAAAGCCAAGAGAGGGAGCATTCGAAGATAGTTTTCAAATTAAGCAGACCGGGTCAACAAGCCAATGACCCAAATCATGGAAGATTCTTTTTTCCCAAGAGTTCTGAAACTCGGGAGGGTCTTTTGAGGAAGAAGGCATGCACTTTGGGAGAGCCGTGGGCCCGCAGAGCCATCATGGCTGGTTTCTGATGACAGGAGATGCCCAGGGAGATGTCGGGAAGGCCCAGGGGGGCTAGAGGGCACCAGTCCACACAGGCACACCTGTCCCACTCGAGGGTCGAGCGTTACCCAGTGTCACAGTGTCCTCAGCCTCTTTCCCTCTGCCCAGAGCTGGGCCGGAAGTGGTTAAGGATTTGAGCGTCTAAGTCACACGGAAACTAGCTCTGCCCATTCATAGCTTCCTGACCTGGGGATGGACAGTCTCTCTGCTCTAGCCACTTAATCACAAATGTGAGTTGGGGGCACACTAGCTCAAGCAGGGCAAGCAAGGTGCCCGTCCTAGGGGTGACAGGATTACATCGCTGGCCTTGGTTTCTTTATCTGTGTAGTGGGGGCGTAATGGGCCACCATCAGGAGGACCAGAGACAAAGGAAGTCAGGTGCTTGGTCCCAAGGCCAGGACGAGTGTGAGGCAAGTGAGGCTCCTTGGGGGCCAGACGCAGGGGGATACTCACCCTCAGGTGTGGATTCGGCACCTGCCCACCCGCAGGAGGATACCTGCCTGCATGCTGCACCTGAGTACCTCTTCTGCCTTCCCCTAGTCCTGGCCCTTATAACCTGGCTCGGATAACCTTCACTTACTGCTACCTGCTGTCCTTCTCAGCTTTCAATGTTTGGTGCAACACTGAACATAAGACAGCGAGTTCTAAGCCTTCCACGAACATCCACTGTCGATATACTCTGAATTGAGCGTTTCTGCAGCAAGACATCAGTTACCGGGTGCTCCGAAAACACCCAGCTCGATCCTGACAAAGGCACCGCTTCCCCTGGGCCCACACAGTTCCATACCGGGGTGCAGAGCTTGGGGAGCACCATGAGGGGTGGATTTGAGTCCTCACTGGCCCCCCTGTGCAGGAGGCAGGCTGCAGCCCTCACAGTTTCTACCACGTCCCCAGCTCTGTGCTGGGGACAGGGGAGATGCAGGACCACGAGGCCTGGCAGAGCAGGTCCGCTGGTCATCCTCATTCACACTGACCTTGCCTTTGGAGCTGGGGCGGAGCGGAAGGCTGGTTCTGCTGGGCAGGCCGGCCTGGCCCTGTTGGCAAAGTCCTCAACTGGGCCGCAAGGAGGGCTCACAGTTTGCCTACATTCCACTGCACTGATCAAAGGTGTTTCTGTTCACCCGGTGACTAACTCTGCCACCATCCCACCCTTCGAGGGCCTCCCCCCTCCATTGGACAATCATTTAGCTGCCAGCTGGCAAGGCCACCTCGGGCCGGCTCTCCGTCCGGGGCAGCCCGTGGGGCTTGGTCTTTCATCTGTTTCCAGGAGGGGCTTATTATTAACCTATAAGTGAAACGAGATGATAAGAACACGGTCACTGGTGCGAAAGAGCCACCGGGCTGAACACCACTCGGACTGTACCCCGTCGTCCTCACGGGGGTCACGAGGATGGCTGTGGGCGGGGCCTCTCTCAGCCCCTCGCCTGACAGACCGCGAGTGGGGGCTTCTGCACACAGCTGGTGTGAGCTGGGGATGAGCCCGGGCCGGAGGGTTTGCTCTGTTCCGCCACCGTGGACTAGTTCTCTGACCACTGAGGGACCCTGGGGAAATTCACCAAGCTCATCCCCTGGAACAGGGTCCCTCATCCTCGGCACTAGTGGCATTTAGGGCCAGGCCATTCTCTGCTGGGGGCCTGTCCTGTGCAGGGTAGGATGATAAGCAGCATCTCAAGCCTCCACCCCCACAATGCCCCCCACCCTGAATCATGACAATCAAAAATGTCTCCAGACATTTCTAAATGACCCCCGAGGGTCAAAATCACCCCAGTCTGAGAAACACTGATTTTCAGTTGTCTGTCTGTCTGTCTGTCGGTCTATTGCTACCACTTGTCCAGTGCTCGGTCCATACCACACATACCCACCTCAGTCCACCTTCTCCGTAAACACTGTGATGTATGAAGACTCTTGGGTAAGTGCCACGACCTCTCTGTGCCTCAGTTTCTCATCAGCGCATTGGGAAAATAGGATCCAACCCAGAGGGTTGTCGCAAGGGCCGGGGAAGTCGACGCCTGCAAATCAGAACCCAGATGCGTGTTCTCGTCATCGTTATGAACACGGCCATTGTCCACAGGAAGCGTGCGTTCAGAGGGCTCACAGTGCCTGGCCCAAGGTCTTACAATCATGGGGTTCACAGGGGCCTGTCTCGCTCCAGAGCTCTTTTTCTCGGAGGAAAGAGGGATGCCCAGCCAAGGAGGGGAGGGTGATCTCTCCGATCCAAGTCGCCCCTCTGCCCTCCTCCCGTGGGGCACACAGTCTTGCATCTCCATAGCCAATGAGAAGGCGAGGCCGTCCACAAGCACACACACCCCACACACCCATTCTCAGGGCAAGAAGTTGGAGACCCAGGTTTCTCTTGAGTTGCCGACTGACAGAATGGAAGACCCACAAGCAGTCCCTGAAAGGGCTGGGAATCTTTTCGGATGCTAGGCCGACCATGATTTGTGGGCCCCAAAGGCCAAGGCCTGCCTAGCCTGTGCCTGAGAACTTCCAGCCTGGTCGTCTGTGTCAGAGCTTAAATCCTCACTGGTGACTCTAATGTGAAGCCTGGTGTGAAACCTGGCCTCAAGAACACAGCTGGGCAGCGGAGAAATAAAGAAATTTTCTCATCTGAATGACCCCCCGACACGGCGAAAGACATAACCCACGTTCTCAAAATGCTAGAACCACAAACACAAGTCTGACTTCACAAACAAAACCCTCTGCCACATGGCAGCTGGTGCTGAATGTCAGGTAAGGCCATAAAAACACAACGACTAACACCATCGGCTCATGAAAGAGAGGACACTTTGACATCGCCTTCGAACTTTGTCCCTTTCGACACGAAAGATGGCTTTTTCAAACGAATTGGGTTTTTTCGGATGAAAAAAACTCTATAGCTGATGTGTTTCTCTCATTCGCTGGAGGCTGGAGAAGACACCGCAGGAATTGTTGCCTGAGCCTCGGCTTTGCCATCCACGAAGTGGGCAGAAAGAGCTCTTGCCTGACTGAGCCATGGATCGGCCCGTCCCGGTTTGCTCAGGACTTGCGCTGTTTTCACACAGAAGTCAAGTCCTGCGCCCCGAACACCCTCATCCCAGGGCGGCCTGGACAGCAATAGCAATGACAATAATGACGATTATCCTAATCACACCTAACACTCACGTGCCAGGCCCTGCCCACGGCACCTTGCGTATGCTCATTTAATTCTCGAGACAACCTCTTAAGGTGGATGCGTCCTATGATTATCATCTCTGTTTTACAGAAGAGGAAACAGAGGCCCAGCGAAGCTCAGGAACTTGCCCAGTTCGAGACCCAGCGTGTGTCCCCAGAGCCCACACTCTTGTCCTACACGCCAGACTACTCCATCCTGCAATAGCTCAGCCCAGAGGTGGCACGTGGCCAGCTCTTCCTACACGTCAGATGTGACGATCGTTCCTGTTTTATTAGTTGTGCCGTCTTTGGGGCATTAAAAGACTTGCCTTCCTGTTGTTAACTTTTAATTGCTAAACGTTTAAGGTTTAATTAAGGTTTCATTCCTAAGCATTCCCTCGGACCCCAGACATTTCACCTCCCCCTGTAAGGGCTGGATGCATTCATTTCTGCCTATACCGATATCGGCCAGTAGGTGGCAGTAATCTTTGGGATTTTTTTTTTTTTTGGTTTTTTTTTTTTGGTCCCCTCTAAATCCTCCTGCTCTTCACAAAATCTGAAGGGCAGGAGCAATTTTACAACACATGTGTCATCACTCCGGCAGAAAGCAATGCTATCTGAATCCAGGTCGTCACAGCCAAAGATGCTCAAATGGCTTTTTCTTTATTTCAGTCCCCTCGGCCCTGGAGTCCTGAGAGGCGACTTAAAACGTGCGAAGGGCAGGGTCATGTAACCCCCACTGTGTGGGATAAAAAACTTGCTCTTACGCCTGCACACGGCCCACTTCTCCCAGCCCAAGGATTTTACAGAAATGCCGACACTTTTATTGGAAGCAGACCCCAACTTGGACTGATTTAAATGGAATAACGGGAGCTGTAAACGTTTGTAAACCCATCGGTAAATAAGTTTTAGCTGTGGAAAAAGCTGGCTGTAGGTAGAGACCTAGTCCAGAATGGGTACATTTGTGCATGTGGCCTTGGTCAAGGCATTTAACCTATGAACCTCAGTTTTACCATCTGTAAAATTAGGATGATGGTACCATTATCTTGTTGGTTTGCTCTAAGACATAAATTATACGACAAGCAAAACTTTCTGAAGTTTTTCCACATGTGGTAAGCACTCACCAAATTTGTTGTTGCGTTGTTGTTGTTGTTGTTGTTGTTATTTTATCATTACTATTAATATGAGTTATTTTTACACACAGAAGGTTCAACTCCTGGTCAGTCTTACTATGGGCAACATTTTATTCCTCAGCTCCCTCAGTCCTCTTACTGGCAAAATGGGTATATGTCACCCAGGGTGATCCTGAGCAGGGACTGATAAACTTCCTGGAAAGGGTCAGACAGTAAATCTCTCAGGCACTGTAGGCCATATGGTCTCTGCTGTAACTACTCGGCTTGGCCCCTGTAAATGAAAACAGCCATATGTAGACGATATAGAAACGAATGTCCAAGGCTGTCTCCTAATAAAACTTTATTCGTGGATACCAATATTTAAATTTTATAAAATGTTCATGTGTCACAATCCACGATTCTTCTGATTTTTTTATTGTTGTTGTTGCTGTTTCACTGCTCATACATGTGAAAGCCATTCTTAGCTCACCGGCCATCCTAAGGCAGGTGGCGGGCTGGATTTGCCCCGCGGCTCTCATTTGCTGACCTTGGTCTTGAAGATTCAGTATTACATTCATAATGTCCCATTGGTAGATGAAGTGAACAGAAAATATTGCAAACCATCTAGGGTCAGGTAGGTTTCCGCACTGCTCAGCTTTATTATGTAGTGTGGTTAGAAAACATGTAAAATTCCCAGATCCTGTTATCGACTAAATTCTTCCCAGAGAACAAGTGACCCTTTTTGACCTCCATAATTTCTGATTACTCAATGTGTCGATTACCAGAGCATAAAAACTCCTACTGTGGGCGAGAGGCCCAGGGGGATCCTTGGAGATGCACCGGCTGCTTTCAGCCGAAAGTCCTGGCTTTTATCCTGAAAGCCCCCAGAGCAGGGGAGCCAGCGGCCAGGTCTCTGGAGCGGGGTGACACTGGAATCGTCATGTGAGAGGCAGCAAGGCAGCAAGTCTTGGCATCGCCGAGAGAGCTTCTGGAACCAGATGGACCCTGGGTCAGGTCCTTGCTCGGCCACTTGCTGGATCTGTGTGTCCTGGGTGAGTGTGGGAGACGCGCATCCCTCCTGAGGGGAGGTAACAATATCTGGAACGTTCGAGTCATCGGGAGCACAGCAGCCTGTGTTTGAATCTTGCCTCTGCCATCACCACGTGGGTGACCTTGGGAAAGTGATCGAACACCCGTGACTCAGCTTCCTCACGTGCGGAACGGCATGATGATGACATGCATGTTACAGGGTGCCGTCGGGCTCCGTGAGATGACAGCGGTAACGCACCCGGAAGACAGTGCTTGGAAGGAGAACGTGCTACATAATTGCTTACTATCATCGTTATGATTGCAGCCAGGCTCTCGGGAGGGTCAGTGATGACGTGGGCACATGCCCAGCTCGGTGCCTGCCAGATGAAGGGTGCTTACCAATGGTTAGTCCCTCGGTTCGACCGATAAACATTAATTAGCACGTGATAAATGCACATGCAGCACTGAGAACAGGAGATGCAGCGGTGGACAAAGACAGTCCTGCCCTCGTGGTATTGGCAACTTCTCGGGTAAGGGAGACCGAAGTTAAATATTCTGTTTCTCCCTCCAAGTCTGGCCAATTGTTACTTCATTCCAAAACCATCTGCCTCGTGCTCCCTACCACGGCCCGCTCTTGTTATGCTACCAATTTACTTTTATTCACAGCATCGAACCCTATGTGTTTTGTTTAACAAACATTATGTGTCGCTTATTAGGAGCTAGACATGATTCTCATCACTCTACAAGCGTGAACTCATCGAGTCCCTGTAGGAGTCCTGGGAGGCACAGAGAGGCTAATGAACTCATCCGAGGGCACACGGCAATGAGAGGCAGAGAAGGTTCAAGTCCAGGTGGTCCCGCCCCATCCCGACTTTGTATTGATAACCACTGCATCGTACTGTCTTCGTTGGAAATGGCCTCGTTCATGGATTTCTTGTCTGTCTGTCTGTTTGCCCGCCCCCCAGACTGCAGCTCGGGGAGGTCAGGGGGCCTGGTCTCTTTCCTTCACAGTTGTGACCTGAGTACCTGGCCCAGCATGAGGTGCAGAGTTAGTGTTCAATATATAGTTGTTGAATCGATGAATGAATGAAAATATAGCCAAATAAAGTTATCGTTACAAGTAGTACTGAGTGTTTTGGGGGGGTGGGGAGCCAGTGCTATGAAAAGGTTTTAACAGACCTAATTCTGTCTGAGGCTCAGAGAATACTAAACACTGTGTTATTTTAATGATCCTCATTCTAATATCTCCTGGATATAATAGCTGTGACTGGCTGGGAGGGAAGAAAATGCTACACACACTGAATACTTTTCATGATGATAAATATTTACTCCCCAGCAATGAACTGCAGTTGAAAATTGGAGCTGTATTTGCCTTTAATTCTGTTGAATAATGAGTCCAAATTCTCCTCTCACTCCCCAAAATAAATCTAAGCAGTTGGTCTACCCTGGGCTTGTGATGACACATAGCAGTAACTTGTCGCCTTAGTTACACAGACAGGAGTATTTGTCTTGGGTTTTAATTTCTCTCTCTCTCTCTCTCTCTCATTTTTTCTCTATTGCAGGAACAATGGGTAACCAAATGAGTGTCCCACAGAGGGTTGAAGACCAAGAGAATGATTCGGAAAGAGACACTTACAAGGTAATGCGGTTAACGGCCTCTGGTAGGCAGAGTCGGGGACGACGGCAGAATAAATGGCCGGCTTAGTGCTCATCACACACACATGATTGACGATGAGGCGCCCTTCCCGGGGGTTGTTCACTTGTATTCACGCAGCCCGTTTAAAATGCAGGCTCCAGCTCCCCACCTAAGATGCGCTGAATCAGTAATTGCAGGGCTGGGAGCCTATGGATCCCGTGTCTTTAAAGACGTCTCAGGTGATTCCTCTGGAGCCGATTTGGTACCTGGACCCAGATGGGTTTGGACCAGTGGTTCTCAACTGTCGGTGATTTTGCCTGTCCCCTCCAGGGGACACCCTGCAATGTCTGGAAACATTTTTGGTTGTCACACCTCAGGTAGTGCTACTGGTCAAGTAGGTAGATACCAGAGTTACTGCTAAGCATCCCACAATGCACAGAACGGTCCCACGATAAAGAATGACCTGGCCCAAAAAGTGGGCATGGCAACGATGAGAAACCCAGATGTAGCTCGGTAGTTCACAGCCTCGGCTGTACACGAGAATCATCTAGGAAACGTTAGAATATTGCAATGCTAGAGTTGTACCCTAGACCAGTTATGTCAGACTCGGCGTGTGCAAAGGAGGGCAGGCATCCACATTTTCCAGGCTTCTCCTTGGATCGTCTACGACCAGGTAGCAGAAGGCCTGACTTTGCACCCTCAGCATTTCTGAGATCAATTCAGTTTAAAACCTGGAACCCAGTTAAACATGGAAATCCCTACAGGAGGAAGATAATACCCATGAACAAACATTGATCATGTCATGGAGGGAATTCCTGCTCCGAATGGAAGGCTGGATCTGATCAAATGGGCTTAAAACGCCTTGTGGGTTTCAAGCCTGAGTGCATGTTAGCATTATCCAGGCTACTTTTCAAACTCCTGCTGGCTAGCCTCCCAGACCAACACACACACACCTTCCGGGAAGGGGCCCAGGTGTCAGCAGTTCCTCATACTCGCCAGACGACTCCAGGTCTGGGAGCTGCTGGTCTCCAGGGGACAGACAGTCACAGCAACGAGCAGAGCAGTGGGGTGAAGCCCACTCCCAGGGACCGTCAAGCTGCTCCCAGGGTCTCCTAGTTCATCGGGAGGTGCAAAACAGCATTAACACTGGCGGTCGATTCCAAAACGCTTTTAAAAATCCTGTGAGCCAAACGGATCAAACGTGCACACCCAGGATCGGCTTGGGAAAGCCAGACAGCCGTAACCTCAGGACGGAGTGGTCACGTGCGTTCGATGTTTAGAGTCTGAGACTTCTTGGTAGAGTTCGTGATGATGCGAGAACACGGGCTTATTTCTAACAACGAAAACCGGCAAAAGAATAGAAAGAAAAGTCTTCTGTTCCCCGCCAAGAGGTCCCACCTTTAGGGAGTCGCTATTTAGTCTTTTAGTGTTTGTTTTTCTCTGTACTTATTAACGTATATTATACTACTAATAGAATTAGCAAAATAAGACAATATGCGAAGGCCTTAGCACATGATTAATATTCCATTCATGTCAACTATTAGTGGTCTAATTTAAAGTTTTATGTTAAAGAGGACATTATACGACATACACTCTTTGGCAACATTTTTCTTTCCGTGTGAGTGCGTGTGTATGTACATAATACATGTGTGTACATATATATATATCTTTTTTAATATCTGCAATAAATAACAGAAGAGAAAAAAAAGAACAGGATAGAGCTGGTAACAGCGAAGGCGGAGGGAGCAGGTGTGGAGCAGATGAAAAGCAACCGGGAACTTCCCGTGTGTGACCAGGTTGTTGACTAAAGGCGGGCTGCGGACGGTCCGTGCGCGGGACCGGGGAATGAGGTGACCCTCACAGGGTGGGAATGGGCGTGCTAAGTCCTTGCTCCCCACCGGTCAGACAGGTAGCCCGGGGTGGCGTCCCTACGGCGGGGAGATGAAGCCTAGACAAGGGAGTGTTCTCACGATCACAGGAATCCGGCCCTCGGGTGAGATTTCGTTTCTCTGCGGCGTGATAGAACACTGGGCAGTTTCTAAAAACGCAGCCTTTACATTAAGCTCAGTTTCGTGAGGCACCCGTGGGGCCTCGGCTTCTGATTTCCCCAAAGACTCGACTTTTATGGGCTCGTGCTCTGTTCCAGGCGGCATCCGGGAGTGAGTGCGCTCAGAACGGGATGATCGTGTCGACCCGCACGGCTCAGCACTGCGATCAAGGTCGGTGCCACGGGGGTGGCTGCTCCGCTCCGGGCGGGGAAGGGGCTGCTGACCCCGCCTGTGGTCAGACAACACGGAGGGACTCACTTTGAAAACACTTGCGTTAGTTTCCTGGGGCTGCCCTAACGACCTCTCACACACTGGGTGGCTTAAATAGCACACGTTCACTGACGCGCCGTGCGGGGGACCAGGAGTCTGACACGAAGACGGCAGCCGGGTTGGTGCCTTCCGAGAACCGTGAGGGGAACCCGTCAGAGCTTCCGGTGGCCTCGGGTGTTCCTCGGCTTCTAGATGGTTCTCCCTGTGTCCCACAGCGTCTTCCTTTCTACACATGTCTGTCTCTGTGTCCACGTTTCCCTTTCTAATAAGGACACGGCCTCACGGGATCGGGGCCCACCTCAATCGACCTCGTTTTAACTTGGTCGTCTGCAAAGACCTTATTTCCAACAGAGGGCACAGGCCCTGGGCATTAGGACTTCCCCTTCGGGACGGAGAGGGGACATAACTCAACTCTCGACAACACTCCTCTCTCCTGAGTAGCTATGACAGCTGGGAGAGGCCGAGGATTTACAGCTGATAAGATGAAAGCAACGGGTAAAAACACTCGGAGTTCGGCATCTGGCATCGGCATCTGGCGTCACACAAACCTAGGCGAAAGCCTGCGGCAGCTCACCAGCCGTGTGGCCTGGAGCAAGTCATTTTAGTTTCTAAGCCTCAGTTTTCTCGTCCCAATGCGAGGATGAGAATACTTCCCTCACAGAAATTGCTGAGAGGATTCAAGGAGATCCTTTAGGAAGCATTTTGCATATTACCCAGCACTCAGGGATTCCTCAGACACTGATAAACTAAACAAGAGAATTCTCCCTCTATGAGGGAAGTTTTAACACTGGACAATATACTTATTTGATTGTCCCCTGGAGGATGGGACTATAAATTCAACGCGTCAAATGTGGCTGGCCTCTATTAGGTGAAGAATATACATAAATTATAAGTTATATAAGCAGCAGCAGCATAGCCCAGGGGTTGAAGGTAAGAACTCCAGAATCTGACTGCTTGCTTCGCCACTACCAGCTGTGTGCCCTTGAGCAAGTAACTTAACCTCTCTGAGCCTCAGCCTTCTTATCTGTAAAGCGGGATCATAAAAGTACCTACGGCGTAGTATGAGGTGCGATAAACGCACAGATTTCAGCGCCTGGCGCATCGTAAGTGCTCTGAATGCATTAGCTTCGTTATTCTAGGACGGTTGCTGTCACTGACATGTAAGTTTCTGGGCGTCCGTTTCGAGTCCCCGAACGATGAGGAGCTGAATCACTTCAGAGATTTTAGAATTTCCTAGTGTAAGGAAAAGAGGCCTTTCTGTCTCCCTTCTCCACGCTCTCCCACTCACAGCGCTTCTGAGGCCAGACGTGTGGGTTTCCCACCGCACGCAGTTCTGCACCGCTGGCTGGAGTCCTACGGTCACCGGTTGCCGGGGGCGGGGGATGGAGCGGGGCTATTAAAAGAGGCACAAGGGAATTTGGGGGATAATGAAGAGGTTTTAGGTTTTTTTTTTTTCACTCAATAGAGAGGTTTTATATCTTGATTATGGCAGTGGTTACATGCCTATACCTTTGTCGAAACCCTTTAAACTGTGCTCTTAAAGTTGGTGAATTTTATTGTATGGAAATACCCCGACCAGATAAATCTGATTCGAAAGTACTATCAAGGTACGAAGGAGTCTTTTAAAAAATCAGCATCGTCAAAAGAAACATCAACGAAAGACAGGAAAAATTAAACTCGAAAATGTATCTTTTCAATGAAAAAAAAAATCAGCTGCTACTTCGGAGGGGTGTGTTTTGCTCACTCGGTTCCGTCGCGTCGTCTGAATTCAGTGCGGGTAGGAGGGGGAAGCCACAAGAAGGCATTCTGGGAAGACACGGCGTCGCTTAGCTATTGTCATCCTGTCCCCTGGCTTCCGTACCCAGCCCACGAGAGGGAGACCTCGGGAGACAGTCGCCCGGCACCCCCTGACCTCCCACCCGCCGTGGGACGTGTGACCACACTGCCTGTCATCGAATCGGACAACCTGTGAGGGGGACCAGGCCTCACAGCCTACTTCACGCCTCATCCCTCCAGCCGAAGGTCTGGACCCCTGAGCGTTTCGCGCACACGCATCACTGCAAAGCGCAAAAGAGAAACTGAACCTCCAGTGGTTCAGAGACCGTGAGGTTACGAGGGACAGGGCAGCGGTCCTGCACGCCACCCCCAGGCCAGACCAAACTGACCCTCCTAGAGAGAGAACTTGCTGTTCCCTGCGGCAGGACCCTGGCGGAGCTGAGGCCACGACCCCTGTTAGTGCTCAACAATCGCTTTTCCAACGCGTAAGGTGAGATTGTGGCGGCCGCCGCGCACCTTCTTCGCTCAAAAGCTGAAAGGAGAAGGTAAAATCTAAGCCTGGAGATTCTGGGAAGGAAGGACCTGGAAAGGCTTTTAACCACCAGGACCGAAATTGTTTCCTAAGTTTAGTTTTTCACCAAAGACCCTTAAGGAGACGTGTGGCAATGATTGACATAAAACTGAGCTCGTGAGAGCACAGATAATGCTGTGATGATTTAACTGATATTTTCTTCTTCTACAACAAAAACATGGTTAAAAGGACAGATCGGCCATTGAGGAAGACCCCAGAATCACCCCCCACTGAGGAAGGGCTGAGGCTCTGGAGTGAGGCCAGAGGAAAGGGCAAGCTACGGACACCTGGAGGCGCATTTTAACCAGATCTTGAAGTGGAGTAAACACTTCTCCCCACGGTTCTAATCCTAGAGTGCATTTATTTTTTAATTCCTGCTTTTCACATCTTTATACCAAACGTGGAAGAATTTAGCAACACTTCTCACTTAATGAAAAGTAATAAATCAACGAGACCAAACCCATGATAAGATGCCATCCGAATTTCTGGAAGTTTAACAATTAAAGCAACATATTAGTGAGCAAGATCTGATACATGCGAAACACACCTCAAATATCGTGTATTTCTGGGGACAAGAGAGAGAACACATAAGCCGACTCTGCCTCCATTTGTAGCTACAAAAGCTGCGGTGTGTACCGGTGATTCTGAGTAGTGCTGGACCAGCAGCACCCCATCACCAGGAACTAGTTACACCTACAGAGCCTAGGGCCCCAGCTGAAAGCTCCTCAATCAGAACTGGGGGCGAGGCCTGCCGTCTGCCCTTGTGAGTTCTCTAGGAGATCAGACTCTCTCTCTCAGGCATGAGGACCCCCAGTATGAGGTCCCCTGGGAGGCGTGGAGAATTGGAAAGTCTCTGTGTCTAGAAGCCTCCACACCCTCCAGGCATGGCTGCCCTGTGGGAATCCCTCAGGAGACAGGAAGACATTTCAATGAAAACCCAATTTAGAGCTTTCAAATGAAATTTTCCAATTTGAAAAATGTCTAAACACTTTATTGGCCAAACACCATGCTGGCTACGTCAGCAGACTACATGATCGCCAAACTCTGATACTGTGTTTTTCCTTACTTCACATCTCTTAACACAGATACCTTGATATATTGTTTTTTAGCATCATCATCACCATCAGGTTATCACAGCTCAAAGCAGGAAACGTGTAAATCCCAAAGCCAACGCGAAGTGTGCTCACGGGGCACCCCGCCCATGTGCCCGTGCGGGCGGGAGGCCACCAGTGGCCGGTCCCCTTTGCAGCCCCACCGTTTCCTCTCAAACCAATAAACTGCCCTTGTGGTCGATTTATGAATTCTTTAAAAATGACCCCTGAGAGGTACACTGACTCCAGGTGACTTCAAAATCTCAAGTTTCTGACTTCCGGTCAAGATGGCGGAGCAAGTAAACATGGTGTTCTCCTCCTCTCATGACTGTATGGAAATCACAACTAACCGACAGAGCAACCATCGCAAACCAGCCAAGATCTGGCTGAATGGAAGCCCTACAGCTGGGGACACACGGAAGAGGCCACAGCGAGACTGGACACGGGGCGGAGACGCGGAACCGGGAGGTCCCGCACCCGCGTGCGGCGGTTAAAAACCGGGAGGGGTTTCTCGGCTCGGGGTCCCGACCCCACACCGGGCTCCCAGCCCCGGGTTCCAGTGCCAGGGACAGAAGTCCCCGTGACTGGTGGCTGTGGAAACCAGCGGAGACGGTGGCCGAGCGGGACGCAGGGCAGCGGGAGTCCCAGGCCCCGTTTAGAAGCCCCGCGCGCAGACTCACCGCTGAGCGACTCGCCCGGCCGCTCCGGCGCCGAGGCCGCAGCTGCGGGTGCCAGGGACACACGGGAGGAGCCGAGGTGTCGGGCTGCAGGGCGAGGGCCGGGGGGCGGCTTCCTCCCAGGCAGAAGTGCTGGCAGAGGCCTCGTTCCTTCGTCGGGCCCTCCCCGCCCAGCGTGCAGGCCGGGCCCAGGCCGCCGCCATATCTGAGTCTCCGCCGCCGGGCTGACCCAGGGCGCCCCGCCCAGGCGGCTCCCTGAGGCCCCGCCCCCAGCGTGCGGCCGCCCAAGCCGCTGCCTGCGGCTTTCCCATACACGCTGCCTGTCTTGGCGCATGCTGCAGACTTTCCTAAAACCTCTCAAAGATGCACAAACCCCAAACGAGCATCATTGGCCTCGGCGTGTCCTGTACCTCTTGCTGAGCAGCCCCAACCCAGCTCCATTTGGGGCTTGGCCTCTCGACCCACCTCTAAATCCAGCAGAAGTAGCAGCCATCTGCATATTGCTTGGTGGCTCATGCCAGGTGGCCCCGGGCAGGACACAGACTGCAGCTGAACTTGGCCTGTGGCAGGGCCTCTCCCAGGAGGTCCCACGCTTAGCGGCTGGCTTCAGGCTAGAGTCAGAGCTGGAGCACACCCCACCTCATTCAAGGACAACATCCCACAGAGCAGACACGGCAGGCACCAGAGCCCTGCTAAAGTGAATCCTGCTCTATAGGGTCAGCCTCTGCACAGCAGCTCCTCCACTGTACTCAGAGCTGGTCCTGCTAATCCATCTGCCTGAGGCTCATCCCTCCCACTGATGTGCAAACAGCAACCAAAGCTCATCTACAGCAGGAGGGCACACACAACCATACAAGGGACACACCTGGAGCACCTGGCCCAGGTGACCAGAAAGACTGTGCCACTGTGTCCCACAGGACACTTACTACATAAAGCCTCCCTAACAAGACCAGGAGACATAGCAGCCCTGCCTAATACATAGAAACAAACACCGGGAGGCAGCCAAAACGGGGAGACAAAGAAACGTGTCCCAAATGAAGGAATAGAACAAAGCTCCAGAAAAGGAACAAGACAAAATGGAGACAAGCAATCTGCCAGATGCAGAATTCAAAACACTGGTTATAAGGATGCTCAATGAACTTAGGGGAAGAGTAGATGAACTCGGAACTTTCACAAAGAGATGGGAAACATAAAAATGGAGATAGAAAACATAAAGAACCAGTAAGAAATGAAGACTACGGTTACTGAAATGAAAAGTTCATTAGAGGAAATCAACAGTAGATTAGATGAAGCAGAGGATCGAATCAGTGATTCTAAAGATAAGGTACCAGAAAACACCCAATCAGAACAGCAACAAAAAAAAAGAATCCAAAAAAAAAAATGAGGATCGTTTAAGGGCCCTCTGGACAACAACAAGTGTACCAACATTCTCATTATAAGAATACCAGAAGAAAAGAGAGAGACCAGAGAAGTGAAAACCTATTTGAAGAAATAATGATGGAAAACTCCCCTAACCTGGGGAGAGAAATAAACATACGAGCCCAGGAAACCCAGAGAAGCCCACACCAAGACACATCGTAATTAAAATGCCGAAGGTTAAAGACAAAGAGAGAATCTTAAAAGCAGCAAGAGAAAAGCAGTTAGTTATCCACAAGGGAGCTTCCTCAAGACCATCAGCTGATTTCTCAACAGAAATGTTGTAGCCAGAGGCATTGACAGAACATATTCCAAGCTATGAAAAGCAAGGACCTACAACCAAGATGACTCTACCCAGCAAAGTTATCACTTAGGATTGAAGGACAGATAAAGAGCTTCCCAGACAAGAAAAAGGTAAAGGAATTCATCAACACCAAGTCATTATTACAATAAATGTTGGAGGGACTTCTTTAAAAAGAAGAAAAAGAAAAGAATAAGACCAAAAATATGAATAATAAAATGTCAATAACTACATATCTATCAACGGTTTAAATGTAAATGGATTGCATGCTCCAATCAAAAGATAGCGTGGCTGAATAGATAACAAAACAAGACCCTTACAAATGCTGCCTACAAGAGACTCACTTCAGATCGAAAAACACACCCAGACTGAAAGTAAAGGGATGGGAAAAGATATTTCATGGAAATGGAACGAAAAAAGAAAAGTTAGGGTGGCAATACTTAACGCCAGATAAAATAGACTTTAAAACAAAGGCTATAACAAGAGACAAAGAAGGACCCAGCAATCTCACTTCTGGGTATTTATCTGAAGAGACCCAAAACAGGACTTCGAAAGGACACGTGCCTCCATTTGTTCATTTATGACAGCCAAGATATAGGGGTGTTGTGGGTGTCCAACAGAGGAATGGATAAGGAAGAGGTGGTGCATATAGACAATGGAACATTACTCAGTCGTAAAAAAGAATGAAATCATGCTATCTACCACGACACGATAGACTTGGAGGGTGTTGTGCTGAGCGAAATACGTCAGAGAAAGACAAATGCCGTGCGATTTTACTTACATGTGGAATCTAAAGAACAAAACAAACAAAACAGAAACAAACTCATCGACACAGAGAACATTTCGATGGTTGCCAGATGGGAGGGTATTGTCGGGGGGAGGCAATTGGTGAAAACAGGGCAAGAAATCAGGAAGTAAGATTGTTACAAAATAGTCATGGGGATGTAAAGAATAGCATAAGAATATAGTCAATAATATTGTAATAACTATGTATGGTGTCAGGTGGGTACTAGATTGATTGGGGTGATCACTTTGTAAGTTATATAACTAATCACTATGTTGTACGCCTGAAACTGATATAATATTATATGCCAAGTGTAATTGAAAAAATAATTATTACTTTTAAAAAACTCAATCAAACAAAAAAAAAATGTGAGTTTCTGAATTTGCTGAGCAGAGGGTCAGACTCTGGAATACGGAGATGCCCCCAAGTCACACCATTCACTCCAGGATGCAGGGTCCACATGGCCTGGCGAACCCCTCCACTCGGAGCTGCACGCCCATTGGTTACAGAGGTTGCCATGGATGCTGGGCCCGCCCCCAGAGTAACAGGAAATAGGTCAAATGTTCCCTAAATCCCACCTCTCAGTTCTAAACCTCTCCTTTCTCTTTATTTTTTCTTTTCATTATGTGTGCATTTTTAAGTCACATAAGACAGGATGGGGCTGAGTACAACACAGTAAACAGTCTCAATGGTATATATAATAAGGCAGGGCAGGGCAAACAGACCCAGCTGACGCTCATGCTCCCCGACCCACATCCCCAAATTTCCTTCCTTAGAGGCAAGCTTTCTGGACAGTTTCTTGTGGCCAGAGATATCCCAAGTGTGGATATTTTTAAATCCTCTCTACCCCTTGACACCATTTTTTAAAAATAAATGGGAACATAGTATGCATACAGTTGGATGAATCTTTTGTTTGTTTGTTTGTCACTTCCTATATGTCTTGGAGAATGTTAACACCTGTGGAATATTTCATTGTATGGACAAATGATTATGTATTTCACCAGGCCCCTACTGATGAGAGGCGAGCTTGTGTCTAGTCTTTTGCCACAGTAACAGGTAGTCAAGAAAATGATGGGATTCATATGTATTTTTGTGCCCTTATGCAATTATATTTATAGAGTGACATTCTAGAAGTAGAAATTAGAGCTCACAGTTTGTTGATTTTAAGTGTATGTGCGTGTGCGTGCGCGCGTGTATGTGTGTGTGTAACTGAATTATCCTCCCAACTGCAGGTCACCAAATCTCTCTCTTTTTACCAGTTTGATAGGTAGAAAGCTAAGCCTCCTTGTAATTTTGTTTCGCTTGCGTTTTCCTATTCGTGAGATTGAACATCTTTTCACATGTTTAAGAGCCAGCCGTGTTTCTCTTTCCGTGAACTGTTCGTTCATGTTTAGTGTTCACTGTCCCCTCCCCGCCACCTCTAATATGTTGATGTTTGATTATATAATGTCTCCTTTTTCAAAATTGAGATATAATTCACATACCATAAAATTTACCTTTTAAAATGTACAATTCAGAGCTTTGACGTATATTCATTCACGAGGTGGTCCAATAATTCCCAATTATGACGATGGTCTCTCTTCTCGGAGCCTCAGTCTCCCCACCCGTAGAAGCAGAGTGATGGCGGTGCCCATAATACCTAAACGAAATGCTTCCTGCTACATACAGCACTTACGTAATGCTTAGCGCGTGGGAAGCACACAATGAGTATCAGGCATTGTCTGTACGGTGACACCGAGTGAAAATTTTAGCTTTGGCACATGACAGAAAACAAAAGATAATCCTTCCTCAGAAGTTCCGGATATTGTAATACAAACTCTGTGTGTGTGTTTTAACATATCATTAGAATTCTGACGAAGCGGCTTGCTTTGACTAATACTTGGTGCTTGGAAAATGGTAAGCATTCCTGAAACTTCCCTGGCCTAGATTCTTAGCTTCCTGAAGATAAATTCATTCATATCGTGACTATTTTTAAAGTCTTTCCAGAGCACTCGAGTTTGTGGGTTAAACCTCTGGAATAGTCCCCCATCTTAGGACTGATATTTAGAAATATAAAACAGTAATTGTAGTAATAATATAAATATTACAAAACAACTAATGTTTACTCAATACCACTTGCCAGCTGCTGTGTTAAACACCTTATAGGAAAAATATCACTTAATCCTCACAATCGCCCTTTGAAGAAAGGACCGTTATTTTCTTGCCCATTTTATCATCAGACTGAGGCGCACAGACGTGAAGAAACCTGACCGGTCACTCACTTAATAAATGAGGAGTTAGAGGTAAACCTAGGTCTTTCTGATCCACTAAGGGTTTTTTCTTTTTTTCTTTTTTTTCTCTTTCTTTCTTTTATTTATCAATTACACTGAGATGCCACTGGAAATAAGTTCTCAATCACATGTCTAGATAAAATGACTTTCTTAAAAAAGAAAAGCACACACTCAATATGAAATGTGTTTTCTGTACTCAAAATGTTCAGCTCCCCTCACTCTTTGGGAACTGCCATCTGTATTCTTACTCGATTTCTTTTTATCTTCCTTAAACTCTTACACATTTTTTTTTTTCATGGAAAGTAAAACTCTTTGAATATGTCATCTGTTTGTCTGCTTTATGAGAAAACATTTTATTGAAACCAGATTCAAGACAAGCTTCTTCCAAGAGTTTTTATAGGAACTGAAAGCTTAGTTCTGGTCATCTAGAAGGAACTTTTTAGTCTTTTCAAAACAACATGAGGAAAGCGTGTAAACTATCCCCATCTTTGCAAGAGTACAAAATCTATAATCGGTTTCTTTCCCACTCATTCAGACTAGACTTGTGTATGTGTGTGTGTGTGTGTGTGTGTGTGTGTGTTACTGTTTTAGAACATATTTTATTTGTTTTTAATGTTTATCTAAGTCCTCAACTATAATCTCTTTTCCCCAAGTAGATTTTTTTCCTTCTCTTTTAATGAAAAGATAAAGCCTTCGTGGGTGATTTTTTCTGTCCAGCTCCTTCCAACTCACTTCCTCCCATTTCATTCTCTTTACCTTCCTTCCTCAAATATCAAACGCCTACCAGAAGAGCCTGGAGACAACCTCCCAAGGAGAGGAGGGGTTGTTACTAATTGACAGGTGAAAAAGGCATCGATCCAGTCCCTGAAATTCTCTCCAAGTCGCTGAGTGTGCACTTAATTTAAACTGGCATAAGTGAAATAAATTGGAAATGTTGTGGGCTTCAGGCACAGCTTGATCCAGGTGTCCAAACACTACCATCAGGTATCTGCTCACTAGATGTCTCGGCTCTGCTTTCCTCTGTGTTGGTTCCCAGGCAAGCACTCCCAGACGTGATGGCGAAGGCCACCACCTCCAGACATGCCCCCTACTGGCTCGCGAACCCAAACACAGGGAGTACAACTCGGTCCTAACAGAGTCAGCGAAAGTCACAGGATTTCTTTTTATTAGTCTTGCTTCGGTCGTGTGCCCAGCTGGGAGGTGAGCAAGGGCAATAGAAGCTCCAGGTGATGGAGTGATGGACTTGGGTATGCACTCACCCAGGTTTGGGGGGGCAGAGTTTCGCTGTCACGGAATGCCCCATCTAAGAAGTCCTAGTTCGTCCAAGTTACCAAAAGCACTTCACCCATTCTCCAATACCAAGAACTGTGGTTTGCATCTGTCGTAACCTCTCCATGTAATGAAGTCCAATCTAGCTACGAGGATGTAAGGGATTTATCCTTTCTTAAAGCAATATGGTGGCACTTTTTGAAAAGTATGTCCACGGGAAGATTTTTGTCAAAGGTGTTTCCTGTGGCCGTACCTCTCTCAGTAACCACTGCTCCTTTGGTTTCCAGCCAGAAAGTAAAGAAAAGAGGAAAAAGTCTGAAAAAGATCGATCGGTGCTCTTGGCATTTCGAAAAGCTCTTCCCTGGTTCGACTCTTAGTCTCTCCCTTTTCGTCAACTGCGTCCTCTTCGCGCGGCCTGGGGCACACACGCAGTTCCTTCGTACTCGCTCAGACACTTCAGTTGTTCACGTGGCACCCCGACACGTCCGTCCACCCCATCGCTTCCTTATTCTCAGGCTCTCCCTCCTTCCTTTCCTACCCAAGCATAATATTTACTGCGATTGAGAATTCCTGGAACACAGAAAAAAGCTTCAGAAGAACTAGGCGATGCAGCTAATGTTTTGCAGGGCGATTTCCTTGTGGTCCGAGTTTCTGTGTGTCCCGTACGGTCAGTCTCTGCCCCTCAGCACGTGATGGGGAGCAATCAGCTCTCTCTCCCTTCCCGTTTGTTTGTTTGTTTGTATGTTTCTGACTCTAGACCCCGGGAGATACTCGAGTCTGGCAGAAACGATGGTTAATGGATGTGGCGAGTGTGTGTTTTTCTCATGACTAATATCAGCAGACCGAAAGAGTCTTCCCTTTCTCTTTCTGTCTTCCTGCAAACAGATATTTAGAAGTAGCTGTCTACCACTGTGTAAAGCAGGATGTGATATTGACAAAGGCATAGCGGAGAAACCTTAAAAATGATCACGGTATCTCTCAATTATTAATCACCTACCGTGGAAAGGTGGTACGCCAGATGCTCGGCAGGACCGTTCTGCACACAAAGCAACGCCCCTGCACGGAGCTGCCGTTATTCCCGTTTTACGTACGAAGAAATTCAGAGACTCTTAGTGACTTGCGCAAGGTCACACAGCTTATCCCTAGAAAATCTTGATCTTTAACTGTGATTCCAACATTAGTGGAATATCTTTTTTTTTTTTTTCCCTGAATCTCGTACCACTTTATAAAGGGGACCTAGAAAAGAAGGCAATTGAATGAGGTCGGTGCAGAGGTCAAGGCGAAACAAGGCGGGTGCTAGGGGCAGCGCCCACCCACAGCTCAGTCTCGGCCAGCTAAGCTCTGCTTCTGGCCCTAATCTGCGTTCTTGTGTGGGTATCTGCTTTTCAGCCTTCAAAAGGGAGACTTTCTGAGTATTTTTTTAAATTTAATTTAATTTATTTTTTTTTAGGCAAGGCAACCCTTGGTTGACCTCACAGATTACTAGGAGCTTGTCAGCTTACGATCCTTTATTTTTTTATTTTTTACGCCTACAGCACATGGTCTTCCTAGGCGGTCTCCCATCCAAGTACTAACCAGGCCCGACCCTGCTGAGCTTCGAGATCAGACAGGATCGGGCTCGTTCAGGGTGGCGTGGCCGCAGACTCTGAGTGTCACTTTTTAAAGTCTTTCAGTGTTCTCAACACATCAGCGACCACACCAGGCTGTGCCCCGTACCTCCTGGGCAGCTGTGGGAAGTCCCCAACCTGTCTGGCTGCCAGTTTCCTCGCTCGTGACTAATGACAGTTGCTAACGTTCATGACATTCGCTGAGCACCGACTACATTCAGACACTGTTTATGCGTCCTAGGAATATTAACTCACGTAATCGTAACAGAATGAGGTAGTTGGTTCTACAGTTTGCCTCATTTTACCAGACAAGTGGAGCACAGAAAAAATAAGTAACTTGCATTCCAACAGACATTCTGACTCAGTGGTTCTCAAATACGAGTGATTTTTGCACACAGCCTCCCCCTCCACCTCTCAAGGGGCAGGTGGCAATGTCCGGAGACATATTTGGTTGCCAGAACTCGGGGTTGCTACCGGTGTGTGCTTTCCAGTAACTGGCCTTCCCTTCCCCTCTCTCAAGAAGAGCAGGGTCAGGGGACAGGGAGGGGACCAACTTGTGCCCTGCAGGGTGACTGGAGCGCGGCCGAGCGCCAGTCTGCATCACGGCCTTTGTATATAAAGCATTCGGAGTCCATTATCCGTCCTCGAGTTTCCTGGCGCGGTTGAATAACTGCTGTTTGTGTTTGTGTTTACAGTCGATTTGGGAATGAGTGTCAAGGAGGATAATGTGGCCGCTTCTTCCCTCAAGACAGTGGAGACGAGCCCTGTGACAAATGCCAACGGAAAGGATCTTGGGAAAGAGGCCAAACCCGAGGCACCAGCTGCTAAATCCCGTTTTTTCTTGACACTCTCTCGGCCTGTACCAGGGCGTACCGAAGACTCAGCCACGGATTCATCCGCTGGATCAGTGAAGCTTGGTGTCACCTCCAGTAACGCTCCAGGGAACAAAGAACCGAGTGACAGTATGGCCCTTCCGGCAGCAGCTGCACCAGGGCACAACCCAGATAAAACCCCGGGCCAGACCCCGGCCCAACACGAAGGCTTCTCTGCCACTTGGGGACCAGCACTTCTGCCCCCTGAATCAGCGGGAGCAGCCCCCTCCAAGCCTAAGGACTCCAGCTTTTTCGACAAACTCTTCAAACTGGACAAGGGACAGGAAGAGGCGCCCGTCGACAGCCAGCAGGAAGCCAACGGCGTGGAGCATCAGCGCCAGGCTGACGAGATTCCCGGGTCGCCGAGGCCGTCTGATGATGTCCCTGCGGAGGGGGTAAGTGCCGGAAAAAGCGCAGTCCGTGTCGTGCTTCAGGCCAGCTCAGGGGGACCCGGCCACGGTAAGACGATGGCACGCATCTCGCTCTGCGATCACGGGGACCCTGACAAGCTAGCAGGCCCTCGACCCCTCTAGAACAAATGGTGCGCTGTAGCATAGTGTCTCCCCGCATTGGTGGGGCTGGAAGCATCTGGCTGCAGAGCAGTAACAGCTGTGGCGTCTGTTTTGCGTGAAAGGCGAGAGGAGGCGAGTTAACATGTAGATGAATCTGTCCTGCCGTTTATCAAAGGTGAAGCTGGACAGGTTGCCTCTGTGATCAGTGGCGTCTGGAGAGAAAGGCATTAGCAGAATGAAAATGGGTCCTGAAAGACTTCGGGACCCCGCCTGGCCTCGGGAGTTTGTTTCGCATACGGTGTGCGTTTCCAGGCTTTCTTTGGACTCCATTTCATGCCTTACCTTTAATAGCCTGAATTGATCTTTAACTATCTTTTGCACTGACGTGTGGGTTTAAATAAAGACCTTCTATAGCTCTGAGCAGACTCTTTGAATGCACTAATTACTTTCCAACAACCTAGAGTAATACCTTTGTAAGACCTAGATATATTTTATAGAGGTTGCCAGAATCAGTTGCTGCCCAAAAAAAAAAAAAAAATAGGCAAGTTCTTTTGATCTTAACAAGAGCATTTTCTTTTAACCTTGAAAGAGTGTGTTTGTATTCGAGGCAAAGAATAGAGCTCCTTGAATGAAGAAGGATATAAAAGTTAATACATTGTATTTTAAGGCCCTCATTTCCTTAGTTAATGGACTTTTAAATAAAAATATTTTTTTCAAAATTTGAGGATAAAATCGAGAGTCTCTAGTTGCGGTTAGAACCAGGAAAAAATTAGATAGCCCAGTCTTTTATTATATAGTTGTGTATCATGGCTGTCAATATATTTACCTTAATAACAACTAACTATCCTACAAAGTTGCTAATGACGACACTGACTGTCATTTACTGAGCTTTTACAACCTGCCTGGCTCTGTTCGAAATACTGCACATCCACTGTTTTCCCTAAAGAAAATGACTATCCCATTAATCTCTGGTTTTAATGCATCCAGGGTGGTGTCAAGAATTATATGGTAAATACTAGACGCCAGCTAAAAATTCTGGACAGTTAAAATTGGCTCATGTGTTTAGGCTCTTACCATCAGGATTCTGGCTGTTTTTGTAAGCGTTGACTCCAAGAACTGATTTTCAAATTTTCTTTCCAAAGTTTCAAAAATCTGCCCTTCGAACACCCACTTCTCCGAAGGAACCAGTTCAGGAGCCAGTTGAATGGCTTTCTGTATAATTCAAAGTCTTCAAAGGCATCCAGGCATCAAGTCTTTACTGAGTGTGGCACTGCCAGCCATAGGTAAGGCGAGGCCACCGTGGCGGGCAGCACAGAGCACCCCCATCCTCAGGGAGTTTGCGCTCCCGCAGAGGAGAGGTGCAAAACCCCACAATCATTATGCCAGGTGCCAGGTGTTCTGCTGAGGGAGACCAAGGGCTGGAGAGGGTCCCCGGGCCCGGGAGAATTAGCCTGGCTGGCCCAGGGAACGGTCCATCAGTGCCTAAACCTGGAGCAGAAAGTCGCTTGTCTTGGGGCTATAAAATGGTCATTGATATTTATGGATATTTGCGAAACTATGTACCACTTTACTCTGAGTGGAGAAACTCTGGTTGAGTCCTCATTATGGGTCATGGGCTCCTAAGGCTATTCTGAGGTTGTGACTTATTGAATAGTCGCAAGTTTTATTTACACAGGTAGCCAAAGCCCACCCATTGCCTGAGTCAGGGAGGGATCGAGTTATTTGCGTGAAGAGGATGAAGGACCGCCGTTTGCCCATCTTTGGATAGGTGTCTAGTGACTCATCCAAATCTCCACCTTAATTAAGAAAACCAGTTCAGCGTCCGATAACCATGTATTTAACAGGTATTTAACCATGAAACCCCGAAACGCTCAGTCTGATCCTATTTTAAGACAAGTGTAGAAAAATTTAAGTTGTGTTTTATCAACTTAGCTTTTTTTTTTTTTTTTTTTTTATGGAAGACTCTTAGGGAGAGCCCCTCAATTTCAGTGGAATGAGTTTCAAAATGAGATTGGGGTCAGTCAGATGAGGACTTATACGGGGAAACCGACAGTTATCTCACAGAGTCAAGCCCGTGGGCGATGTTTTCGTCACAGGACCCTCTCAGAAGACCCCAAACCGTGACTCGTCGTCCTTCCTAAGTTGGCTTCCTTGGGATTCCCTGTCGAAATTGGCACCTGCCCCTGTTCCAAGACCAGTTTCTGTTTTCCGTTGGCGGCGTCGTTGGAACTTGAAATGCCGAGTCTCCACTCGGCAATATCTATGTGTCGCACACGAACAAGTTATAAAATAGCCGTGCGTGTCCCCTCTCATCTGTGAATTTGTGGATATTCGAATACATATGTCTACGAAGATTATTGACAAAAAAAAAAAATGGCCAAATACATATGTCTATGAAGATTATTTACAAAAAAAAAAAAAAGAAAAAGAAAATGGCCTTCTGATTGTTAACGTTTCTCATCTGATTTCTGGCTACACAGCTCTGTAATTGGGGCAAAATATAAATATATATATATATATGTATGTATGTTAATTGTTCTATTAGTGTAATGGGACAATCCAGCCCTCAGAACGTAACAGGAATAAAACTTCCCGATCCCCGATCCATGGCCTTGCTGGTGAGAGTGGCGCATTATGCATAAATGGCCCCCAAAGTCTCGATTCGGAATTCTTAGGGTCAATGGTGCCTCGGGCTCAGCGGTGGCAGCTGCCCTTCTTGCCATCCACGCAAGCGCTTCCCCCCGGTTTCTCAGCGGGCTCCCGACTGGATTGGAATTCCAGCCACAAACCCACCGAGCTGTGAATTGGGAGAGAGATGCCACCATTTCATTCTGGGGGGGGAAACACACAAATCTTCTGTGTTTTCGGAACGACAATCTTATTTTTGTGCCTTATAAAACTGCATTCAGAGCATAGCATAATTAAAACAAGGCCAGAATTCACGAACAAATGAAGCCTTTACTACGTAGGCCAAAGAAAAGATAAATTATATGCCTGAAAGGTTTCACTGAGCTGTGTGATTCACACAAACCAACGCGTTGGCAAGGATAAGATTTTTTTTTTTTTTTTTAATTTTTCTCTTCTCTCAACAACTGAACCAGAGCTATAAGATATGCATTAAAGGTTCATCGGGGGGAAAAAAATGAGTCACATAATGAAAATTTGACCTTTACTGGTAAACAAAAAAACAAAACAAAACAAAACACGAGATTTCTGCCGTCAACCAGTACCTCAGAATTGTCTTTGTGTGGGGAAGACGAGGTGTGTAAAGAGTTGCTGGCATGGATTCGTGAGATCTAAACAGGAACGTTCCTTTTCTTTTAAAAGTTTAATTAAATTCTGCAATCGTGCAAGCCATTTAAAATATAAATCACGGTCTCAGTCCTTTAAAGATCACGTAGTTTAGTAAGAGACTTCACTTTTAAAAGGAAGGTTATGATAAGTGGGTTGATCTGCGAATTCCTTCAGGCTTCAGATATCAAGAAAAATAGTCAGCGTTTTTCACTTTCTCCTCCTCTCTGCTCTCCCGAGCGCGCTCCATTCAGCCCTTTGTCCTACACAAAAGCTGCTCTTGTCAAAGTTGCTAGGACGTCGTACCTCCCCCCACCCCTCGCCGCAGCTGCCAGGTCAGATATGACCGGGTCCTTATCCTCTTGGACTTGCCGGTCACATTGGACACAGTGGACCGTCCCCTTCCTTGTTGATGCATCCTCCTCACTTGGTCCCCAGGCCCTTCCGCCTTCATCCTGTTTGCCGGATCTTACCCTCTAAATGCTAGGGATCCCCAGAGTTTAGTTCTCGGACGTCTTCTCTCACCGTCCTTACTTCCTTGGAAAGCTTCTCCGGTCCCAAGGGTTGAAATAGAGCCACCTGCTGACAAGTCACAAGTTTATATCTCTAACCTAGATCAACCCCTGAAGTCCAGACTTAAACATGGGGCTGCCTCTTGCATACATCTACTGGAACAATGCGCCTCGCCATTTGAATGCCCACGGAGCATCTCCGCCTCAGTTATGTCCAAAGCTGAGCTCTTTTATTCACACCTAACAACAACAACAGCAACAAACACCTGCCTGTTTAGGGCGCAGGTTGCCTCATCTCAGAGCAACCACTGCCGTTTAGTGGTAGAATTGGAATCGAAGAATCGAGATCTTCAGAGGCCTTTTCTACATCATATAAGGTAGTCGGTTAAAACATAAGCAGTACCGTCAAGTAGCCTAGGTTTCAACTCTGCCTCTCTCAGTTACTGGCTGTGTGACCTTGTGCAATTTGCTTAACCTCTCTGGGCCTCAGTGTATTCATCTGAAAAATGGGGCTAATAATAGCAATAAGCACATTTACACATTATTCACGCTTGTGAAAATTGAATAAGATATGCCAAGTAAAGTTTGTAACAGAGAGATTGCACTTTGAGAAAAAAACAATGAGCTATTATTAGTATCATGGTTTTTTCCCTGTCTATAGCCACATTTTAGTCTTTTGTTTTTTCCCTTCAAGAGTCATCAACCAAAACTCATAGAGATAGAACAACTGAATCTAATTTAAAAGCTACATAACCAAAAGCATAAGTCCTAATTTGGGTTAAAAAAAAAAAAAGTATCGAGTTATAAAATAATTTTAGAAGCTATTGCATTTAAACGCCCTTGCATACCCACAAGCCCTAGTTTCTTAGTCTGACTTTTAATGGTCTCTACAAACTTCCCTCTATTTTTCCAACTGTATTTTCCACTACTCTCTTAAATTTCTCTGGTCAAAATGGCTGATATACGACCTGCGCAGATGCTGTTCGCTTCCCAGGATTTCCTCTGCCTGTATCTCTTTCTCTCTGTGTTTATTAAAAATTTACCTCACTTTCGAGGGCCAAGTTCATGAAGCTGACCAGGTGTCCTCGCTTCTGGTGGTTTCCGATGACACGAATCCCCCTAGTGTTTTCTGTGTGTTACACATTGAGTCAGATTCTGTGATAAAAAACACTTTGAAGAAATCATCTCATTGAAACATCAAAACGTTCAAGGGAATTCCTATACTTTTATCATTTTACAGATGACGAAGTCAAAGCTTCAGAGAAACCAAGGCACTTATTGTAAGTTTCACAGCTACGAAACAATGGTCTGTCCCCACAGCCCATACTTTACATGCTCAACGCTACGGTTTAACCAAGTATTTGAAACTTGTGCGACAAAGTTGCAACTATGCAAAATGGAGGCTGGTGATCTGACGAAGTGCTATTCAGAAATGTTAGTAGAAGATCGGCAAGGCCAAGTTAATCTCGAATTAAAAATTACAAAGAGAATCACCTAATTCCAACGTTCGAGGGCCAAGTGAATTATAATCTGTGTTTTTTAAATTTTATTTTGAATACTTTGGGGCCACAAAGCCATTACCATCTCAACCGGCAAAGACTTTGTCAGCACAAAGGGAAAATCCATCTTAAATGACGCAAGTTAAGGAGTAAGCAAAGTTTTCAGCTATACCGCTACAATTTTTATGAATCTCATGAATTTAGCACTAAAAAACGTTTGATATGAAGTGTTCGCAGCCGCAGAGGCGACATGCAAGTGTTAGCAGCCTGAGTGACTTGGGTACAAGTTCAAATTCTACCACTTACTAGCTTCATGGCAGAGTCAAATCTTAATAATTGCCCCCGCTTTTAAAATATTTATTATTCCTAGGCTGTGTAGTAAGCATTTTGCATACCGTAACTGCTCTGATTCTTATAACAGCAGAACAAGGCTGATATTTTCATTGCCATTTAACAGATGAGGAAACTAGGGCTCAGAGAAGTTCATTCATCTGCTCAAAGCCACACAGCTAAATCACCGATAGCAGCAGGATCAAGATCTATCAGTGGCCAAAACCTATTACACTCGGTCATTTCAAAACCTTGTGTTTTCATCCACAAAAGGACGATATTACCTGCCCAAGGAGCTATTATTAGAATAGAAGATGATGCAGGCCGTCGGTAGTAGTTGTACCAAATAAATATTTTCTAAATGGTCAGAAACTTAGAAATAAAGACTTAGGAAACAGATAAATGACCTTCCAGCACAATGAAGTTTGAGTAGTATATCATTTAGCGTGCCTTTGACTACAAGTAGGGGAAAAAAAACTAATCAACAGCAGCTTTGTTAATAAAGAGAACGTAGCATTTCTTGGACGTAACAAGAATTCCAGAGGTAGGACGATTTAGGTTGGTTCAGTACCTTCACAGCCCCACGTCCGTGTTGACATGGCAGGGGAGCTCGGAATTTCTTCAGTGGAAAGCAGGCTCCGCCGGCAGAGATGATGTGCCACAGATAAGAACCTGACACATTTTTTCCACCCAACTTCGTATCAGGAAGTCATTCAGTGAATGAAGCTAGCGGAGGCTGCTACAGTATAATTTATTTACATATATTCATTGCACGAGCTTTTTAACTTGACTATGACCCAAGTAAGAAATAGATGTTACATCTTGACCTGATACATATGTACGTACATAAAACAAAGAATTCACGAAATAACACTCTTCTTACAGCATGTATTGCAAGCTAATATTTTCTATTCTGTTTGATGTTTAATGCTGGTTTCGACCCACTAAATTACTTTCCAATCCAATAATAGTCACAATCCGAACTTTGAAAAACTCTATTCTAGCATAATCACCTTTTTCATATGCAGAGACAGTGCTCCTAGGGGATGTGGCAGTTTCTTATGCAGCTGGGTATTCACAATGCCTGGCACACGCTGGCATGCATGCACTGATGTTTCTCTGATGAACCTGGTAAAAATAAAGCTGGTACACATCATGCTATGACTTTCCAAAGAATGTTAGAAGGTATTATTGCAATCTCGTTACCAGCTCTGCCTAACACAACTTCAAAATAAAAAACGTCAAAACGTATGTCTAGATAAACTACATAGAATCATACTTACACATTTTATTTGGTATTTTTAAGTCAGACTTTTACATGCAGTGGCGCTAATCATGTTGGAATATCAAGCGACCTGCATTTTGCAATGAGTCTGCAGAATAAATTTCTATGTTACCCAATCCTTTGGTATTATTATCCAATCCGATCCACTCCTCCCTAGGTTACCATAACAGCCCTAATTTTATGAGAGTTTGCTAACTCACAGAGGAGTGAAGCAACTTGCATAAAATTATATGGCTAAAAAGCAACAGAGCTGGAATTCGTCACCAGGGTCCCCATGCTGAGCCACTCTGCCTGTAAGATCAAACAGAGGGAACACTCTGAACCTTTGGAGATATTTTATACTTCCCAAACTGCTGTGGAACATCTGCGCGATGAGATCAGCCTACGGACAGGGCTCCACTATCAAATGGTTTGGGAAAACACCACTCACTTTATACTGTGTCTTGAAGATTCCCAATGGACACCAGCCTGCTAAAGGTTCTGAGACGTCCGACCTACATACAGCAAGCGCGCCTGCTTCCCGGTGTTTAGCGGAATGTTTCTCAGGCGCCATTATTCAGATCACTATCAGCTGTCTAACTAGTTGGGCTTACCTGTCTCTTAAAGAACCATTCGTCCTCCTAAGAAATACCGAGGCAAGCGCGTAGGCCAAAGGCGAGCAATGGCTTCTCGTGGGACGCATCAAACCACAGATAGGTTTTATCTGACCTATGCCATGTTTTAAATATTATAATCAATGAATAATATTTTTACATTGACAATGTCAATGATATTTTAAAATCGTAAGATATAGAGACAACTCTGTATTTCAGACATTTCCGAAAAATAGGAAGTTTTGTCCTATACTCCCACGTGGAATGTGAGTGATGGGTGCTCTCGAAGACGGGGCACTCACCCCCCAGTTCGCCCAATCTCCACCCCAACATCGACTCCCGGAAGGGCACCCCTGTCAGCTGTCCTTCGTGATGACACTTGCATTGTACTTTTCCTGTGGCAGAGTTAAGAGGAAAGTCAATATTTCCATTACGGAGACTTAATTTCCTTCACAGCACTTATCAAAATTTGAAGCTACTTAGGTGGCGATCTGATTAATAAGCTGTAAATCCAGCCTGAGAGCCCATCTGTTGGCAGGTGTCGGACAAGACATAGGAGACATGAATACTTTCATTTATTCATTCGACAAACATCCAAGTGGTTTCTTTGTGCCGGGAAAGATTTTAGGTTCTAGGGTGGATGGAATGAGGTACCTCATGGGAACTTTCATTCTATAAATAATAAACAAGAAAATTAACAAACAGTTCTGGGGTATAGAAAAGGATATGCAAGAAATAAGCAGTTTTGAAATAGAAAGTGTAGATGAAACTGATCATGAAAATTGGGTAGAGAGTAAGATCATGAAGGAATTTGGTCTAATCAAAAAATTTAGGGAAAAGGATATATTTTGTTCTTTTTCCGCACAAGGCTAAACCATTCTTAGAAAGTCTGCAGCCTAATTTTGCCGGCATTCAAAACAGTTTTCTCACTGTTGAGACGTGTTTGTTAAACAAATAACAAACACATTCTAGGCTATGGTTTATTAGCTTTTGAATTTGAAGCCTTTTTTTTTTTTTAATGTTGGATAGTTTTCCTCTAATAAATGCGGAATGTCATTATCAATACACGTTGGAACTAGTCACAGACCAGAAGACTCTCCCACAAATCCCTTTGTCCTGATGTGACTAAACCTGAGAATCATTCTTTGCTCTCCGCGAATGAATTTTTCCATTTCCTATCGTACGTAGTGGCCTTGGTTTAAGAGTGTGCCAATTTGCGTGTCCTTAGGAATATCCCAAAAGTAACAACCGCTGCCAAAAAAAAAAAAAAAAAGGCAAGAAAAGAACATTTTGTTGCTTAATTCTCTACCCATGTTTCACTTGCCATTGGAAATCAAATTGACAAATTCACTTACCCCTCAAGTGGAAGTGTTGCTGAGAGAGAAAATGGAAACCCCTTATTTATAAGAAGCAAGTGCGAATTGCCTTCTTTGATAGATTCCTTCCCACCCTCCATCGATGGGAGCAATGAACAACTGGTTCATTTAATCTTATAAGTGCAACACCTCTGCATCGGTCAGTACCATAGATTGATGAGGCTCTACTGTGCAAAGGTGCTGTGTGAGACTCCTGCTGAGATGGGAGTTTGTAGCATCCTGAGATTACGTCTGCAGAGTATTGAAACAGGTGTTGATCTTACGGTTTACACCAAAGAGCATCATGCTAGATAACGGGTCCAGCCTAGCTTGACTCCATTAGGATAAGCACATAAAAGAACAATGATGACTCTTTCCTGAGAAGAGGCGCGAAAATGGGCAGGCGGAACATTTTTAGAACTGCGTCATGCGGCTCAAATTCCCCTCTGAGAAAATACGCCACAAGACAATGAAAATTTAGATTTCATGTTTCAATATGTTCACATTCTTTCGATTGCCTGCCCAAGTCTCTGATAATTTCTTAATCGACTACCTAGATCACTAGGAAGCTTGTTTCAAGCATGGCACTTGGGCAGTACACAATTTTAAAGTCCTAAAACATGCATGTTTTTGCACAATTCGACATATAGGAATTTATTGAGAAAATAAGCAAAATCGCGTAAATAAGACTTGGTGTTTTTTTTTTTTTTTTTGAATTCCAGCTTTGCAAGAGAAAAAGCTGGGAAGATCAAAAAGACCCAATAGGATGACTTTTGATACTGATTATGGTACACCTTGACACTGGCCATCAGAAGCAAAGACGACAAAGAAATAGAATCATTGACATGTGGATTGACAGTCATGATATAATATTATTCAAGAAGAGCAGGTGTTAAAATGGTATATACAGAATGATCTTTTTTGAGTAAAAGTGATACCCACCTGCCCACATGTATCCCTCCTTCTACCCAAAGGAGTACAGAAAGAAAAACTGCAAATCGTTGTCTATAGTTTCTTTCGGTAATGGGATAATGGATGCATTTTATATTTTTACTCTTTGCTCATCTATATTTTCTCTTTTTAATAAAAAAAAAAAAAGAAAGTACAGCATACCGCCTAGCTAAGTTAAAAAAAAAACTACTACAATCTAGGTTATTTCCTGCTTTGTCCACAAGGTTGTGCTACGAGGCTTGAGGCAACCTGATTTTTTTTTTTAGTAATGGCAACAGGCAGCTAGGAACAGCTTCGACAAGATGTTATTTTTTTGCTTACAATAATTCTCAACTGTGCAGTCCGGAGCGTGGGTGCCGATTCCTTGGTCCGAAATAACACGGACGTTTAAAAACACACTTATAGCTAGTGTGCAATAAGGAGCTAGAAAGAGAAATTTTGATATGCATGGGCAGTTTTGGGAGCCCTGTCGTAATTGGCATTTCTTACGCTATTGGTATTCATTCCCTGTTTTCGCCACGGGGTTGAAAGATGTGAGTGCATTTTTATCGGTTGATGTAAACTAGGCAGTAACAGTGGGGAAAGGAAAATACAAAATGAGCTACAGTGATAGACCCTCCTTAGGTGAATTTCAATTTGGTAGGAAAGCAACGTTTAAAAAATAAAAAAAAATTCCAATTTGTTTAGGAAATTTTCAAGTTCCACAAAATGTTTTTTGTAGACTTTGGTTTTAGAGTTCCTTCCTGCTTATTTATTAATTCGCTTTCCCTTCGAGGTAAACTGAAGGGAATTCTATCTTCGAGAATTAACCAAATGCCATTTTTCTTCCCAAATTTGACAATGGCTCTATGCAGAGGATGACGCTTCCGGAAGGAGAAAGTAAACACTTAATGATTGTCTGGAGACCACTGTTGCCTGGCAAATGATGCCCGTATGCTGTTGGGGCACCCAAGTAGGACAGGAAACAGCCTTCCTCTTTATTTCAGGCAGCATGTGGCTCAAATTTCTAACAGATGGAAAGGAGCAGAGTAATGGGTTTTCGTACCGTTCAATGTTTTTCAGACAAATTTTCCCGTGTTCAGCTGTACACTAGGCACTGATTCTCGGTGCAAAGATTCAAAATGAAACCAGTGATGTATGATCCGTGGGTACTCTAGATGATGTGACGTGCATCACAAATCATTCCAGACAAGGCTTTGTTAGCCTCGATCGTCCTGCCTTAACTTACATTTTCACTTTGACAATGTAGACTTTGCTTAAAGGGAGCTGGAATCCAGTTTGTCATTGAAGGAAGGTGCCAGAAGTCCCATATGGGTTTCATTGTAGACAATCAAATTATGCTAAGGTGGCATTATTTTTCATCATGACAAATTGTGATGACTAGTGCTCTTGTCTGTTTGCCCTTTGAAGCTAATAGAAAGGGAAAAATACAGGCTGCTTCTGCACGGATGAAAAACAACCTGACACCGTGAACACCTGTTTGCTTAAAAGAAGTTTCCTGGAGAATGTCTGTGTGTCTGTCTAAAATTTCTGCTTGCCGAGAATGATCTGGAGGCCTGATGAGAACAGCGAAAATGTAAAATGGCTTCCTTGTCTCCTGTCGTCTCCCCTGATAGATCATTGCCGTTGGCATTTTTAAATATATCCTTCTAGGGTTTCTTTGGGCATTCGAAATCAAATACAAGTATAAGTTCTTCTCTCTCTTTTTTTTTTTTTTACATGAAAATGATATAACATACACTCTGCTCTATTCTGTACTTTTTGGTCAGTGAACACTGCTTTTCATATCTGTATAGCTTCCTCATCTGTAACACTTGTGTAGTCTCCCACTGAACGGATGTACCATAATTTATTTACCCACACCCTATTAATGACATTTGGCTGGCTTCCAGATATTTGGTATCGCCTCATTTCAGTGAATAACCTCATGTATTTGTGATTTCGCACATGTGTGGATTGAGGTTTGGCATTAACTCTTAGACGTGAAATTACTGCGTAAAAGAATATATTCTTTTTTAAATGTTGGTAGATAATGCCAAAATTTCCGCGCTCTGTCAAAACTGAATTAATTTACACTCCGATCAGCAATGTCTGAGAGAGTGCCTGCTTCTTACCCTAGCCTCCCAACCAAATTTTCTTCAACGTTTGGATTTCTTCACTTTCAATCTGTCTTTTCACAACTTCTGCATTTTGAGTCAAAGTTACAAAAAAACCTCTCAATCCAAAATTATCAAATGTTGTTCTGTGTTTTCTTCTAGTATTCTTATCTATAAGGTTGAATTATGACAAGTTAATTTTTTTCCAGATAGTAACCCTGTTGTCCTACATCTTTTATGAAAAATTTCTTCTTCACTTTGATAGATCTGAGGCATTATCTTTATCACACACTAAATTTCCATATGTCTTTGTGTAAAATGCGTCATATGAAGATGGCGACAAAAATGGACTCTCTCTCTTTCTCTCTCTTTAGAGAGTCTACACACATACACACACCAGGGAACAAGAAAAGAGAGACAAGGGAAATTTAAAGAAGAAAATCTTTGGCGAGAAGATAATATTTGAGTAAACACCTGAAAAAAAAGGAAGATGATCAAGACAATGCAACACGGTGCTTCAAAAAAGCTTCTTTCCTCTGAAATCATTGGGGCCTGGGGTCAAATCCAAGCTCCACTCTATGACCATAAAGCAAGTTATTTATTCCTTTCACACATCAATTTATTCGTCAGTAAAAATTAGATCTTTTTAACCAGCTTAGCATTGAGCCTGACACATAAAGCTTAGTCATTTTTATTATTACCATGGTTATTTTTCCTTCTCATGACACATTCTCCAAAGAATTCATTTCATGGCTGTGAAATAGTCCATCATGCGGTCATAGATAAATGTTCCATGTTAATACCACATGCTGCTTTATTTATCTATTCCAGACTTTTTAATAATTATTCATTCTTACTCTTCCAGCACCACCCTATAATGCTTTTTTAGAACTTTTTAATCTTATAATTATTGTACATTCGCATAGTTGGCATTTGCTGAGAAGAGCAGTTATTGTCTGAAAGTTTCATATTGCCAGACTGGCTCTTTTTGGGTCCCTTGGTTGGGAAAACGGGCTTCATGAGAAGTTTGTTTTTTTTTTTTCCCCCCCGGCACCTGTTGGTATTTTCGGGTTGCCGGCCTTTTTAGCTCCAAGTCTAGGACATGTGTGATGAAAAAGAAAAGCCAGGAACTTTACCACCGTGTTTTCCTCTGGGCCCCCAGCTGGTCCGCCTCCTCCTCTCCTCCTTGCAGAGTCTTCTGCGTTTGCTTCCTACAGGATGTTGGGGATTTTCCATTGCGCTTAGTGAAGGAATAAAGAAGAGTATGTCTTTTCCATCTTCCTGGAAGTGGACATCTTATGTTGTAGTTGTTGTTTTTTAAAGCCAATCTAAGGACAAAAATGTATTTCCAGGAAAGGGTTCAAGTCCAAGCTGTGGATTTCAATTTGAAAAAAAATAATAAAACTCTCACTCAGACCACCTGCTTGCACGGGGCCAGCAGGTCTCATCATCCCTCATCAGCTGTCCAGGTCTTGAGACATTGCCACCTCTGCGAGATCGTGGAAGTGGAGGGCCCATCTTCACGTGGCTGGGCAAGGTGCCGCAGGGCAGAGGGGGAGGCTGGAGTCTGTCAGACCGTGTCTCCCCCAGTGAGAGTGCTCACCCCGGGCGAAGAAGGCCGCCTGGCCGGTTCGCTTTCCCCATCTACGTGGCCACGTGACGTTCTAGCAGCTCGTTTCCTTGTCAGTTGACGTCACCGTATTCCGTGTCATTCCCAGGAACTTCGATCAACGTGCTCTGTGTGTTTAGCCCCGGGATCTCAGAGGAGAGTCAGTGCCTCTCGCTCCCGTTAGGAAACACCCAGTCTGGGCACAGGGGGGCGTAGACGCAGACCCTTCCAGCCACTGCGGTGAGCGCTGGGGCTCCAGCCCACAGCCTGTGAGAGCAGACTGGCTCAGAGCAGCGGACGCAGCGTAGGGCTCAGGGGGCCCCCCAGAATAGATGCTGCCCTGCACCCCACTCCCACACACAGTCTTAGAGGACTTGGCCCACCGTCTGAAGCAGCAGCACCCTGGTCACCCTGTTTCGTTCCCTCATCTTCAGTGTCTCCCTTGCAGCCTTCACCGCCTGGGTCACATGTCGCGTTTACTGGTTTATTCGTATCTGAGGGGAGTGGGCAGATCGGCTCTCTCTCCTCTGCCTGCCCCCAGAGCAAGCTCTGCGCTGCGAACCCACAGCCCCCGGAGGTGTTCCGCGTATCACCTGCCACCCCGACCACTGAACCGAACAGCTTTTCAGATCCCAAGAGGGCCTTCCTAATGAGAGCTTCCATGTTTTTGCAGGGATATTTATGACGTTATAAAATTTGCCTACTTCTTGACCCAGAAATTTCACTTCAGGGAATCTACCCCAAGGAAATATAGAGACGCATAGTGGATTAAAAATATAAGTGTGGGGTGTCCATTTTATACCGCTTATAACATCCTAGATGTAAAACCGTAATCACTATAAATGCCCATCAATAAGGATATTAGATAATAAATAACGTTACACACGGACAACAGAATACTGCTTGAGACATGAAGAATGATGCAGATGTAGCTGTGTGGAGAGGAAAAGATGTCTGAGCTATTTTGTTATGTGAAAAAAAAAAATGAGTTGACACAGATATCGCCATCCCACTTGTATAAAATTTATTTACATCCATGCATCTTTTAAGCAGTCAAATGGTACATATTTATTGAATGGCTGCCGTGGGCCTCCCTGCCCTAGAGAAAAAGCAGTGAGCAAAGTCAAGGTAACCTCTGCCTTTGTCAAGCTTACAGTCCAGTGCAAGCATGAGGAAAGGAGCGGATACTGAGCATGTAAAGAAAAAGGATGTAATAGCAAAGATGGGAAAGGACAAGGGACAACGGCAGAGACGATAATGAGGGCGGGAGAGGTGACTCCTAAGACTCGAGTGATGAATGGAAATTACCTACGGGCAGACAGAGGGGAAGAATGTTCCAGACGAAGCCTCGAGGTTGAAACTGGCTTGTGGCGTGTGTTTGAGAGACTCAAAGAAAGCTGACCAGAGAGAACGGAGGGAAGGAGAGCGTGCCACGCAGAGGTTAGGGACGGAGACGTGTGCCTGACCCTGTATCAGAGTTTGGACCTGACCCCTCAGGCCATCATAGGAAGGTCTTTGGAGAGCGGAACAAATGGAAGAATGGAGTCTGCTGAGTAAGGAATGGCTCGAAGGGACCAAGGGCGCTGGCAGACAGGGCAAGGGGGACGTTGAAGTCACGAGGTGGAGAGATGGCCATGGCTGGTCCAGGGAGGTGGCAGTGGAGGTGGGAAAATGGAGACAGGTTCAGAATGCGTTCTACACCTGGGTCAGTGAGAGGAGAAAAATCAGTCCCTATACTGCCTTCTTTGTACTGATAAACAACCAGATCCTAACAAAACCATTATTATCTTAAAACATAAATGCGTTTTATTTAGTTGGTATGTGTCACCACTGTGGAGATTGTGGAGAATCTAATGGACACATCTCTGTGGACCACGTACGAACCATTATTAGCCTAGGAGACCACGAAGATGAAGACCCGCCGGCATTATAACACCCTCTTCGCAGAATTGGTAGAAAAGGGTTTTTGTTTGGCTTGCAACGCGCACTGCTGTGTTTGTTACCCTCCGGCTCCAAACAATGTCTCTCCAACTGACCGCAAATGCTGAATATGTTAGAAAGAGGGTGGAGGGGAGGAAGGCCGACTCTCATAAGCGCCTGGTTGTTCTACAGACCCGTGGGCAGAAGAAGTATGGCTGGAATGAAGGGGCAAGGGAGAAAGGGACGGGAAGCAAAAATATTGCTCCGAGAGTCTACATTCAACAAGTTGCAACTGTGAAAAACTCTTTTGCTCCTAGGACATAGTTGCAGGCAAGGGCGAAGAAGGACAGGAAGTCACACCCGTGAGTTGCTCCATCCCCGGGAACTCTGAAGAACTGGACAGTGCAAAGGAGGACTCCCAGACGACAGATATAACCGAGAACAATAACTCCATCATGAGCTTCTTTAAAACGCTGGTGAGTAGTTACCTTCGTGTTTTTCCTCGGTTCTATTGCTCAAATGTTTTGTTATTCTAAGAATAATGCGTACGTTAGTGTCGTTGTTCTGAATGGATGTCGTCGTGATGCAGCTGGGACACTGGAGGACAGCGACAAGATATGTTTGGTAAGGGGATTGCGGCACCCCAGGCTTTCGGTGAGGGCGACGCCAGAGATGGGAACTGTGAAATGAACGGTGTGGGCCCGAACCGTGTAACGTGAGCTGTGTCCTGACGGAGCTCTACTGCAATTGAATGGTCATTGATCACAAAGCTGATTGGACAACACCTCCTCTAGCTGTCGACCTATCGAAGCAGCTTTGCCATTCACGTGGCAAATGAAGCCGTAGCAGCCACTTTCTATCTGGTTGCATCGAAGTCTCCCATTTGAACTGGACGGAGGCCAAGACCCATGTCTTGCACGGCCCGTTCATCTCCGACTCCTCGGCACAGAGCCCGCGGCCGGGCACGTGCCAGACACTCGGAAAGGGGCTGGTGAAGGAACGTGTCATGAACCAGGTGGCTCCAAGTGCGTTCGGGCTTTTCCAAAGACCGAGACTAACTTCAAAAGATAAAACCGAAAAAGACCATAGAATGTGCCACAAAGAGCAAAGGTTTGTTCGTTTGTTTGGGTTAGCGGCAGAATTGACGGAAGGTCCGTGGCCTTCCAGGAGACAATTTTGAGTGTGGCGAAACTCTTGGTGAATATAAGATCTGAAGAATTTCATTATAAAATATTCATTTTTTGTTAACTTTTGTATACCTGAGTATACCAGAAGTCTGTGAGTTTCTACTGTACTAAACGGACTTCTCAAGATATTTTTTACATTTATAGTGAACTGGGCCACCCTAAAAAAAAAAAAAAAAAACTATGTATCTATGAAATAAAATCATCCTAAAGAGCTATGATTTTTAACATTTATTTTTCTCAAATTTTTAAGGTTTCACCTAACAAAGCTGAAACGAAAAAAGATCTGGAAGATACGGTAAGTAGTTTGAAGTGTGTTTATATTTGGGTTTATGTAGAGAATTGAATTTGGATTTGTGTCTGCTCCATTGTTTCTTGAATTTTTATGCATGTGTATATATATGTACACATATCCATATTTAGCAATTCGATCGTGCTGTTAGCTTGTCTTTAAAATGTGTCATTTATGTCAATGGTATTTTGGTGAAAATGTTAGAGGGAAGCTTAAAACATTTGCCAATGCTGGCTAAATAATGTCACGATAATCAATTTCATATGCAGAATAAGAACAGAACAGTAATAATTATATGTCATCCTAGTCTTTTTACTTGCATAGAGAGAGACGAGGGAATATAGTAAAAATTAGCTCCTGGAAATGAGGAAGAGGTAAGACTCAATTTAAAGTAGAAGTAAAGGCTGCTGTATTTTTGGTTTTTTAAAAATATGTTCTTTGTGTTTCACGTAATTTGAAAAAAAAATAAATAAACCTTCATTTCAAAGGCGATTATTTGATGAAGCGAAAGGGTCTCCCGTGGACACACGCCAAGTGGAGAAACATGTAGAGGAGTCAGGCTGCCCTAGAGAGAGAGCCTCATGCCTCCTCTGTCATCTTGGAAATTCGGCCAATTCCCTTCAAATTAAGTTTTGTTTGGAATGACTGATTTCTAGAGATGGTTTCCCTTTACACTTGACAGACTGATTGCCTCTGGTAGAACACATAGTTTAAGTTTCACAGGAATTGTGAGGGAAGTTTAACTTGCTGACAGATAAGTGTCTTGTGTTCTTCTTTCGTTAACTCAAAGTGCTTTGAAAGACGTGGGGACCAAATTAATGGCTTGGCCAGCCTCATGCACCTGCTACCCATATTTAAAGGGGCTAAGGTGTGAAAAGGATCCTGGAATTTGTCTCAGAAGACCTGCTCTTGAGCTCTGGTCCTACTACGTGATAGCCGTGTAATCCTAACCAGTCTGAAACCAACGTCCACATCTCTAATATTTGAACATAGAGCTCCCTATTCAGGGCTCCTTATTTCCATACGCACTGCAAGAAAGACTGAACACCATCATTACATTTGTATCGGGTTGATTGGTTCCCCTAGCATTTTTCTCTATTATTGAAGAAACCTATGTCTGAGGCATCTACGTGCATTTTCTTATAAATTATTTGTTTGCTACAAGGCAGTTAGGGTCAAGTTCAGTGAGTGGTCGGGTCCGGTGGTTTTTCGTTTTGGTGTTGTGTTTTGCATTGTTTGAGGCCAAATAGTCAGCACAATAGGTTATAAATAACGGAATAGGTGGGTGTGCTGGGCGGCCCCCCAAGTGACCTGATGCTCTCACGCCCTTCAGCTGCTCATACATCAGGACTCCACCCAGAATGTGGTCCCAGTTGAATGGGCCGAGGTGATAAAATCTCATTGCTCAGAGAGCTGAGGGGTCAGCGCTGGGGGAGCTAGGTCTCAGAGGAGGGTTTTGCGAATGTGGGTCGTGCATGATACCCACAAACAGACCCCTTTCTGCAAACGTGGTTCTCATACTTCACCGTTTAACATCTTTTCTGCCGAAGTTCTTAGAGTCACGCTTTTGAAACTTCTGTACCGTTTGTCCCTCTTCCCATTTGGCCCTGGGCAATTTTTAGCCACTACGCATTCCTCACAAAATTCCCTGCCATTTGTAACTTGAGTCAACAATTCTGAATGGCTGTGGCCGGGCTATTTCTGTTCCAATCTCGCCCTACTTTGGCTCAGTGGACTGGCTCATACTAGAAATTTCTTTTGCCTGGGAGATCTGCCCATCTAGAAGTCAGTTGAAATTTTTGTGGATGAAGTGAATAAATATTTGCTTCCCCGAAGTTTCTAAAATTGAATAAAAGGCGATCAGTTTGAGAATTAAAGTCACTCAGCGGCAGTATATGCTTTGACTCCAGGGTACAAAAATAAATCTTTTGTCTTCAGGTATTTTTTTCTTTCCCATGTGGCAATACCATTTAGGTATTTACAAGTATCAAGTAGGGACTGTGTTATCATTTTGATTGTTTTATATTTCTCACCTGGCTTTTTTGTGTCATATAGACAGAGTTCGAATGTTTTGTCATTGTCTTTACAAATGGATTTGTGTTAATCTGGGTGATTTAAATCGGTCGCCGTGTTGAAAATCCACGTGTACTTGAAATGGACCGTGAAAATGCTCCTTAGCAAATCATCTTTGAGAGTTTACAAAAGATAAACATTCATGTGCTGCCTTGTAGTTGGGGGATGGGGTGATATACCAACGGTTAATTGCCGAAGTGTTTTAAGGCACTTTAAAACAACTGGAAAAAAAAATGGATTTCGTTTAAAAACAACGTTCTAAGCTGTGACTGCTGTTGCCCGCAAGGCATCCAAAACAGAAAGTGTGTGTGATGGACAAGCTGGGCAGAAGACCTCCGAGGTCCAGAATAAAGGAACCAAGAAAAAGCCCCTGCATAGCCCCAGGCTAGGGCTCACCTTTAGGAAATTCTTTAGGCATAAGGTCTGTATCTTGCCAAACTAGGGGGCAGGGGAGTCGGGAAGAACCCTGGTCTTCACCACGTGATGTATGTATGGTTCCACACCCACCCAACTGAGCTTCTGTGAACACAGAGCCTTGGGTGGCGGGATCCTTAAATGGGCGTGAATGATTCTGTGACACATTTCAGTAATTTTTTAAAAAGCTCTTTATAGTTATAAACATCTCAGATTAGTTTCCTCCTAGTGTGGACCAGGGTTCTGAAATTACTCTTCTAACCCGGTGTTTCCCAAATGTTGAAAATATACATACCACCTTCATCATTTTTGTCATATATTTTGATTATTTGCTTGATATTCTTATATTGGAGTGAACCCATTTCCTACTTAAAATTATCTTTAATATCTTCAAAATAAATTTTAATATTACATCCTACATCGAAAATCAGAGTCGACATAAGAGGAAGGTAACTATTAATATGGCTAATAAAAAATATATATTACATTCTAGTTACCTATTTGTTAAGCTCTGAATCTAATGCCTTTTCTAGCTTTATGAAGAGGCAATTAGATAGCAGTAGAGAAATGTTAAAGATATACCAGAGGCTGACCAAGATTCCCCCCGAATATTCTTAGAAGGATGAAATGAGAGTTAAAAAAGAAAAAGGATTGTCACTATTTGATTGTGATTTAATGTCATATCTCTGTACAATGTGAAATCATCCCTGAATCCATCAATGGTATGCTTTCTACACTTTGGGAAATACTAGTCTAACCTCAAGATAACAATTTTATCTTTCTGTGGTCTGTTACATTCATTCCCAGTATTAACTAAGCTTATACTGAACCCATATAAAAACCCGTGCAGAACAAAACAATGAATAATGGCAGAGAGAGTCCTATCTCCATGTCTCTGGAGAAGAGAACACATTCTTCTAATTTCTAAGAAGACACCAGTGTTTGTCTGAAGCCATCAATTAAAAAGACCCCTGCCTTGGGCCAGTATGCTTGGAAATTTGTCTAAAATATCAACCATTCTTCACTAAGTTGAATGAACTTATTAAAAAGATTTCCCCAGCTGGATGTGATAGTCCCAGGATTGTGAATGCAAATAAAAGCTCCCTAGAAATCTCCCATTGGTGAATCTACATTTGCATAAACAAATTATGTTATGAAGCCACGCTTCAATTTCCATACAAGCTTCTTTTGTTCTGTAAAGAGAGAAAGGGGTCGATATTGCAATCGGGAGAGAGAACATTAAAAAGCGAAACCACTGTAGTGGAAGACAATTTGATAACTGCTCGTGAAACATGGCATGGACCTCATAGAAAGGAACCTCGCTGAACTCCCTCTTGGCGCTTCTGTGAGCAGGAGGCCTTGAGAGTTTAAGTAGTGCGTGACTCTCCGCAGCCCTGGATCTGCATTTCGTTACGACGTTCATTTCACGCACAGAATCTCTCCCCACCCCCACCTGAAGTGGACCACCCGAGTTCAATATTCCTAAGGCACCCCAAATCATTGGCCTCACGTCCTGCCACTGAGTTACATTTGGGGTAGGATAGGATTCTAGAACTACAGGGAAGATGGGGAGGATCTGTCTCTTTCTGGGGTTCTGTGATACAGACACAGGACTTGTGGGTTTTGCCCTGAGTTTCATTCAGTCTACTTTTCACACAAAAATAGAGTAAGGGGACAATTCCCATATGTTCTTGGTTCTCATTTATGCAACAGTTTGGACCTCGTTGGCTCTTACCCCTCTGCCTAAAACAGATGCTGTCAATGAACCTTGTGGCATGATTGTGGGAGGTGCGATTCTTCTCCTCTTTGGCTTCATTGTAACCTAGGACAGAGAAGAAATCCAAGCAAATATAAGGATAAAATATCATCTTCTAGTTTTACTCTAAAAAAAAAAAAAAAAGCACACGCACACAATGGTTATCGATTCTGGCTAATACCTAGATTTATTTCTCTACGTCTCAGGTTTCCTCCCTATAAAGAGAATTTTCTTAGTCTAAAGACGTGGAAAAGCCTGGAGTTAATAAACGAAATGAGTTAATTGTCGTAAATAATAAGGGTGTCAGCTTTCCTTGGCTGAATCCGAACCCTTTTTTCTTGGCTGCCTCACAGGCAATGCCTCTGAATCAAATTTTTTCACACGTGCTTCCAACATTGGCCATGATGACACATACACAAGGCAGGGCATTGTTTTTAGAACCTTTCCGCCATGCCCAGAAACGTCCCCTCCGCACGGAGGTTTTCCTGATGCCCACCCTCGCTGTAAGGCAGCCGAAGTGTTAGCAGCTGGCTCACGAGATTCATAAACCTGCCACACGTTCATTGTTTTTTGGTTCTTGGTGTGATGTTTGCATCTTACTAACACCTTTCCTCTCCCACATCCAAATGTGAAAACAAGATGAATGCGTATTGTGGAGAAGGTAAGGAAGGTCATTTGAAAGGCAATCTCCAAATCTAATACGTTAGACTCTCACAGGTAGGGTGGCCATATAAAATGCAGGCATGCCCAGTTAAATTCAAATTTCAGATAAATAGCAAATAATTTTTACTGTAACTATAACTATATCCCAGGCAATATTTAGGACCTATTTATGCTATATATATATGTGTGTATATATATATATATATATAAAATGTTATTCTTTGTTGATCTGAAATTCAAATTTAACAGAGCATCCTGTATTCTCATTGTTATTTGCTAAATCTAGCAACCCGATCCATGAGACAAACTCCAAAAGATACCAAGAGAATTTATATTTTTGGTTTCCTTGGTTATGCAGACGAAGAATATTAACTCAGTAGATGCTGGCAGAACACCTTGTGGAACACTTTGGGGAGAGAGGAGACAGGTAGGCAGAGAGAGAAAAGACTAATGGTCTACGACATTTAATACAGCAGATAGACCTGAGCATGTACCGTGGCCGTTTGGGAGGGTCATAAATCATGGTAATGTCTGATTCTTTTCCGTAACAGCCCCCGAATTCAGATCTCAGCTCTGCCCCCCTGTGAGTGTGACTGAGGGCAAGTTATTTAACCACCCGGGACCAAAATTTCCCTAACTGTAAAATGGACATGACAATTAGTTTCTTCCTCATAGGACTGTAATTAGAACGTACGGTTGCTCAGAACAGTGCCTGGCACTGCTACCTTTTACTGTTATTATTAAGTCAATAATTAAAAGTCAGAAATTATGTCTTGACGAGGTGACCGTGGTCCAAAGGGCTAAGCAGGGTGAGATGCGGCAGAGAGGGAACCAAGGGAAGTCACAAAATCAGCCAGGCCTGAGGTGCGTTAGGGATGAAGTAACCCGGATCTGTCCCAGAGAAATTCGAGAACTCCGGAATCTGGGGGGCTTTTCTTGTAACCCCGATGTGGCTTTGGCTGAGTAGGCTGAGCACGTGTGAAGGGACAGCCATGAGCTGAGCAGATGCACAGGCGTCTAACGTGTAGAAAGGCAAGCGACAGATTTTAAAGCAAAACGGCATGGGGTCGTTAAGCAAGGGAGCAGCTACAGGACTGACTCTGCAGGATCCATGATGGGCTCAAACCAGCCCCTTTCTTGGAAATGGAAATGAGGCCAGCCCCACTTCTCCAGGTTCCTCAGCTGAAATGGATCCCTGAGCAATGCGGGTTCTCCCAGGAAAGCAGGAGGGCAGGTCCATGCTGGGGAGGTGGCCACACCTGGCCAGCCCCTGATCTTTCTGCTTCCGACCCCTTCCTCACGAGCTTGCCCAGGGCCTTTAGAGCACGCTGTAGCCTGTGCGTGGAGCATCCTTCCTCCTTCTCCAACTAATTTCCGGTCACCCTCAGACGGTAACACATCACCTCTTTGTCAGTAAAGCCTTCCCCGATTGTCATGACCAGATCTAATTTTCTGGTCCAGCTTTTTCTTTTAAATACAATTCCTCCTCTCCTTCCCCCACACCCCATAGCACTTATCACAGTTTAAATTATACAATTTTTGTGGAATTATTTGTTTAGTATCTTTCTCTCCATGAGGACACATAACTTAGTCCTCATCAAGGAAGGGACTCGATGCATTTTTTATGAATAGATGAATAAATAATACTTTCTCATATTTTCTGAAGAAGAAAGCCAACTACTTGCTGGAGGCTACTTCCCCTTTAATTGGTCCTCTTTAATTTAATTACTATTTAAAGCTAAGACCCAAGACCAATTAAACACAGATCTTCATGAGCTCAGCTTTTTTGAGTTCACTGTTTATAAAATGCAGAGGTTATTTTAAATCAAGCCATTTGTACCCTTTTAAATGGAACCGGGGTTATCCCAGGATCGACTACCACAAAAGTAATTTCTATATTTTGGCCCTTTAGCTCACGATTTAAATGTAGAATATGTTTGATAAATGACTCCCCTTAGTATCAGAAAACTCAGCACAGAAAATATTGTTTCTTTCACCAAATAGTATAATAGCTTATGTTATTTGCCAGCACCCTTCGGAGAGGTGACACACTGTGTGGCAAGAACACTAGGTAGAAGCCGGAAGACCCGAGGCCACACTGTGGCCCTTGATTGACGTTAGGCCCCAGTTTCCCCATCTGAGAAAATTCAGGCGTTGGACTAGGTGGTTGCTAAGACGCTTTCCGACATAAAAAAAAAAAAATACTATGACACTTCCTATATTTTTTCACACCCCATTTTTACTGCTAGGTTTTTTGTTTTTTGTTTTTTGTTTTCAGAAAATGTAGTCAAAGATCTGATGTCCCTGGAACTTAAAGGGTTACTGTCATAAGTTCCTGGAGCAAAAACCATAACACGAAGACACTTCAGATGAAGGGGTTAGGTCAGATGAACCATGTGGAAAAATTTTAATACCAATATTCACTCATGTTGAGATAAATGTAGACTATAATTCTCCTGACTTCCCCTTCATCCCATGACTCAGGAGGTGGCAGAGCCAGGGAAGAAACGGCCCAGCCGTCGAAGAAGTCACCTATCCCAGAATGAGACCTCGAAGTGGCCACTCAGAAGGAAAGGGGAAGAGAGAGAGGAGGCAGGAGAGAGGGAAAGGGAGGGCGGAGAAAGAGAGCGTGAAAAAGAGAGCGGGAGAAAAGGGGGAGGGAGGAGGAGAGAGAGAGAAGGAGGGAAAGAGAAAGAGAATGAGGCCGAATGCACAACATTCGAACTTTTAAGTCAATGGCAATCTACCAATTACAGCTAAGTGAGATGTAGGGGCTGCTTCTAAAAGTAAAGGACGGGGCGTGTAGGGGCTCTTCTGACTAGATAGCCCCTCGCTGAACTCCAGCCTAGGTGAGCTTTATCGCCAAGGTAGAGCGTGGGAAGAAAGTGTGAGAACTCTGTTTTAACTTATGTTTCTTTTAACCCTTGTTTAATTTTGAATTTGGAGTAGTAACACAATACATCTTTATAACATAAGCAAATACACATATATTGGAGATTCGTATTCAAGATGTTTTACTGATGAGACCATGACCAAAATCATTGAAGACTAATGACCTTAGGATGAATTAACATTCTAATAGCAAAGTACCTCTCATGATCACCTTGATTCCTAATGAGTTACTTACATAAATATAAGTCATGGTTCTATAGATCTTTTCATTTTTCCAAAAGGAAAAATATCTTGATTTTTTTCCCCAAGATTTTAACACAAAGCTATATTTATAATAGAATATTTGGAAAGTACAGAAAATTATGAAGAAGAAAATTAACATGCATAACCCCAGCCCATGTTTATACATTTTTAAAAACTGAGAGAACTTTCGCTTCTGAAATCCAGAGATCATTTTGAATTTGTTTAACTCTGTAGGGTGCTGAAAAGTCACCTGTCACTTCAACAGACCTCAAGTCAGACAAAGGCAACTTCGTACCCCAGGAGACCCAAGGGGCAGCCAAGAATCCTGCGGCCACAGAAACAGCAAAAGAAGGAGCCAAGGAAAAGGGAGGACCCACCTCTCTGCCTCTGAGCAAACTATTCTGGAAGAAGGTAAGACAAGATATGGAGAGGATGGGGGGTGGGGCTAGATGGCTTAAGAAATGATCTCTACTAGGCCAACCGATGTACCCAACAATGTGTAGAGTTGTTTTCTTTTTTTCTTCTCCAAAATGACTCAACCAGCTATTGAGTGGAAGGCTTCTAATTTACTCCTGGGAAGAATGAAATGCCTAACATGTTACAAACATGTGTTTCGTGGGAAAGAAAAGGAAATGAACAGCTAGAATTTCTCATTCTTGGACTTGCTCCGGTCCATGACAGAGCCTTGTGGCATTTCGCGATTTCATTTTCTTTCCTAAATCATTTATTATTTATTCCTCCCAGTTTCCCTTGAGCGTCCTCACCCCGGAGTGATGACCCACCACCAGGCTATCTCTGTTTCCCCAGCCAGATATGATCAGTCACTAGAACTACTAAATTTCGCTCTCCTTTTGGAAAACCAAGGTATTCACCCCTTTGCCACCCCGGGCAAGCATATAACGTGCTCTACAATAGGAAAATTCAAACTGCCATCTGACTTTTTCCCCTCTAGAATTAAGGTGGGGTGCAAGGAAATGGTTTGGGTGGGGCTGAGTGTTTCTGAGAACCATTCCTTGATCATCATTGCTGAGTAAACCCCTGTTCGGCTGCCACCCATGTTCAAAACTCTCGCCTGTATTAAATGTGGCCAAAAAATGAACAAGGAGTCAGCGGTGAGGCAGCGCGGGGTCATTTTACAGAGCCGGAAAAAAACCAATGTAGAAATTTCATCGAAATCCATGCCACTTGGCACACAAAGCCAGGCAGGTGATAACTAACTGTTGCTGGATTTCTGGAACTCTTTCCCGTGTGTTTCTTGCTGTACGAAGATCTTCTCTCTGGATTCTACCCAGAGCCACAAACTCCAATACTTAATGAAAACTTTGGGTGATGTCATTTGACTTTCTGTCTGAATTCTCTTTTGTCGCCAACCACTGTTTACTTATCTTTAAAAAGTCTTTGCCAACGACATAATGTATAAAACAGTTCACTGTCAAGGGAGTGACATTCGTTTGTGGGTGATCGTGGAGATGATGAGTTAGGTGACCATGGAGATGAGTTAGGTGACTCATATTCAAACATCTTTATTTAAATCATCAAGTATATAAATTTTTTAAAAAGTATATTAGGAAAAATAGAACGGGCACATTAAATTCAGTTTAATATATGTTTTGCTCAAGGTGAGACTACATGCATTTAGTTGGAAAAATAATCTGATTGAAAGGAAAGTGTTACATCAATAACGGTACTGATGTTAAGTAAATAAGGGTAAATTTGGGTCCTCCCAGAAGCAGACGCCAGAGTGAATTGATGCGCAAGAGCTTTATTGGAGGAAAGTGAGCGTGAAGGATGCGGGGGAGGGGGCAAGAGGGGGAAAGAGCCCGCCCACCACAGGGAGGGCCTGACACCTGAGAGGGAAGGGAGGGGAGGACGGAGGGAGGGAGGAGAGGGTCAGAGGGCGGACCGAGCTCTGGGGAAGCCCAGAGCGGAGCCCCACTTTGGGCAGAAATGGCCTAGCGCTCAGCCATTAGCTCAGGGCAGCCAGGAGGAGCACGCCCTCAGCATGCACACCGCGGTGGGTGCCGGAGGAGGCGTGACCGTCGGGGACTGTCCCGGCAGGGAGCTCTGAGTGGCACGCCGCCGTGGCAGCCCCAGAGGGCGCACACCATATGGCAAAAGCCCTGTCGGAGGTCGGCCGATGGCTGCGGTTCGAGGGACACGTCCATGAGGGTTAACGGCTGGGCGTCAGAGCCGACTCTGAGCCCCAGTCCGCCTTGACGTGCCTCAGTTTCCCAATGTGTAAAGTGCAAATAATAACAGGACCTACGTCATGGTAAGCCTCCGCTACGGTGTCTCTTTTAACCTTTGGATCTCGTCAGGGTTACGTTGATTCCTCTTAGAAATTCAAGCTATTCCCATCGAAAATAAAGGGCGGGACCACTTGGCGCCTCCCTCTCCGATGACAGCATTTCATTTGTTTCATTTTCACTGTTTTATTTTGTCGTTGTTGTTGTTTTTACCATTATCCAGCTTTATTTCTTTAGTAGCATATAAAAAATAATGTAGCTAAGAGAATTTTAAAACCGAACCACTTGTAAATCGTGTTTTTCTTTCGCCTGATCAGAAAGAATAGGTCTATATGGAAGTAAAAATCACTTATTTGATACTGTTTTTAAATCACTTTCTTTGTACTGATTTTTTTTTTTTAATGCTGTATACTTCGTGTTAAGTACTAGGCATTGAAAGGACAGCAGTGACCTCTTGCAGTTCAAAATCTCATGGGGGAACTTACGTTCTGGTAGCAAACAAAACGGAAACCTTTGGGTTTTTTTTTTTTTTTAATTAGAATAAGTTTGGGTTATAAAATCATTCTCGTAAAAATTTTGAAAAATAGAAACAGTAGAACGGTCTGATATATTCACTAACTCGCTCACCATCCAAGATGCTCTGTACTCGCGTTCTGACCAGGTTTTCTCTTATACGTGCTAAAGGGGACAGGAGACTGGCCTCTCGTTATCCACTTTTAGGTCCTTAGACCAGCTGGTTTTTCAGCCACTGCTGACATAAAGGCTATACCCATAGGCCAGTGTGCAAATGTACAAAACCGTGCAAAACGGTTTTGCATGGTTCTCGAACACAGCCCTAAAAATGCAATCAGTCACGTAGTATAAAATTATCTCCTTTTCCATTCTATTCCAATTCCTCTGGTGACATTAAGAAGAGAGTCTCTTTCTGATTGTAATAGGCATTTCTCACTGTGCTAATACTTGCTGACCTTTTTAATAAAGACTGAAAATAATTAGGATCTAATGGGCATTTTCGTTTAATTCATTGCAGTCGTTTTAACACATCTATTTACAGCAAGGGTGTTGAGATTACATTCATTATAATGACAAGATGCTTTCTTTTAAAATATATCCACTTGAGTAAAAAAGGTGATCAATTGAAAGAAAAAATTCACGTAAATACAGGTGGTCCATGGACGGGTCAAGAATTGTGAAAATAGAAATAAATTTTTAAAAATTAAAACAAAAAGAATTGCACAGGTGGTGTGCGGATTGTAGAAGTTTGAGAAATGCTCAATCGGACCGATTCCCCAAACGAGGAATGTTTTACCGAGTGGGTTAACTTTAAAATATGAAACTGCAATTTCTCTCGAATGCCAATTTCTTAAACATCGGAAAGATCTGGAAGTTTAAAACCACAACGAAGATGACAGAAACACCAGTCTCCCTCTTTCTGCTCCTTGCTATCAGATCAAGTTCCCACTTTCCTCTGAAAAACAGTGAACCCATGGCCAAGAACTTTCCAGACACAGGAAACTAAAGACATAATCTAATCTTGTTATAACCAAATGGGACTTGGTTGTAAGAGGCTTTGAAAAACTAAAATTGCTGTTCTTCAATGGTGGGAGGGTTTTATCAGCCTAATGTAGACAGTAAATTGACCCTTGAAACTTTTGTGGGTCAGGTTTGAGAGGTCTGGCTTTTAAAAATATTGTTTAATTCTTTACCTGTTCATAACATTAAATAGCCTACAGCTGGTCTCAGGGAGAAGGGGTATCATCCCTTCCTAATGCTCTATGATTTCTTGACAATCTGAAGCTTCTAGAAAACTCACAATTCTTTTCAAGGTTATGTTTGTGCACAGGTGAGCTTCACTTTGATAAGAAGGTAAATAAACAATCCATGTTGGAAACCTCATCTAGAGAGACAGCAAGTCTAGTAGTAGAGAAGGAAGTTCACACAGTCACAAAAAAAAAAAAAAAAAAAAATGTGTTTCTGATCCTTGAAGTCATCATGGCAGGGGCTCTTGACAAATGGATGATGGCGGCCGCGGCACTGACTTCTGATAGAATTGGGGTAACTCCTCTCCCATTTGGGGCGCGACGGTAACAGTGTTTGAAGTGGGACATGTTGGACTCCAGCCATCCGGCCCTCCATAGACGCATCTGAACTGAACTGAACTTTGACACGATGAAATCGGTCCCTAGAGAGAACAGCTTCTGATGCCAGCTACCGCGCCACAGTCAGGAGAGGGCGACGGACCCTGCCAATCACAGAGCGCCTGCTCGCTTCCTCGGGACCACGGGGTGAATTTCTCCGGACCCGCGACCAGAATGTTCCTACGCAGCTCCTTTGTTTTTACCTAACGGTGTTTGCGTCCCGTGTGATCGATCACGCTTCCCTCTTTTCATCAGCTTCCTGAAGATGTCAAGGTAAAACGTGCTGCTTAGGACCAAGGCTGGTTCGTGTTTTCTGCAGTAACTCCTCCATTTCCATCCCGGCTGCATCTGTAGGTTAATTTTCCCTTCGCCGCATTTTCAACTGCACAATTTATATTGTCTCGCTGTGCCGTTTACCTTTGCGTGAGCCTCCTTCATGTTCTTTTTGGAAAAAGGTACTCGCGAGCACTATCCAGGGATTTCACGAGAAGGCTGTTGGCTCTAGGATTGGTAACATTCTGACTCTTGCTTTTGTTTTTTTATTTTTCCTTTAGTCAGTTAAAGAGGATTCGGTCCCCACAGGTGCAGAGGAGAATGTAAGTTACACATTAATCGACAGAATCCATTCTCGTCTTCTGCATGTTGGACCCCTGGGTATCTCCGCTCTGGAGTCCTGTGTTCTTGCATGCTCCGAGTGTTATTCACCTGCTGTAGACTCTTTCACCCTTATGCATGATTAGGGACCACTGGGGAATAACTTTGGATGAACGTTCGTGATGCCCATTGAATCAGGGCCAACAAAACGCAAAATCACAGCACACACTTTAATCATTTGTTTTCGTTTGGAGGCTGAAAGAGTCTACTAAACATAAGAACATCTCTGGATTTCCTTAAGGGACAAGGATGCTACACTCCTCCATCATTCTCCTTTGATTGCTTCCTTCACCTCTACTTCCATGACAACCCGGATTCTCTACTAACTGCGGGTGGTACCCAGGGCAGGTAGCTGCATCAGACATGGGAGCATCTTACTGCAATATATACTGAGATTGCCATTCTCAGGCCAGAGAGCTGACTCTGTGAGTCAACAAAAGCTGATAGAGATATGAAAGAAAGCAAATATTTCCTCAGAAAAATACAGAAGCATTATAAAAATTGATTTAAATTGCCTAGCCTTACAAAAAATGTTTTTATTTTTAAGCTTCTTCATTTCATCGTCTGCCAGCCTATTAGTTGGAGGGAATGAGGCTAAATAAAAAATTGTGGTCTTGGCCCCATCCTCCCCAGGCTGTGCGACATCTTGGACCCCAGTGCGCTCATCTCTTAAGTGGTCGTAATAATTTTACCTACCCCTTGGGTTTCTTGTGAGAATTAAACAGCTAATACATGTAATGTCCGCATTTCAGTGCCTGAAGCATAGGAAGAAAACGGTAATTTTGGGGGATCGGCAAATGACAGTTCATGAGACACTTCCAACCAATCACCTGCGTTTGTGTGGCCCGAGAGCTAAGGATAGTTTTTACATTTTTAAATGTTTTTTTAAAAAATCGAAAGAGGGATACTATTTCATGACGCATAAAAATTATACGAAATTCAAATTTCAGTGTTTATGAATGAAGTTTGATTAGAATACAGCCACACTCATTCTTTTATATATCGTCTAAGGCTAGGGTCATAGGGCTACGATGACAGAGTTGAGTAGGTGTGACAGGACCCTTTGCAGGAAAAATTTGCTGCCCCCTACAGTCACCGTTAGTGCACGGGAGTTGTAACAATATGGCTGAGGGCTTCCCAGTCGTCACTGATCATTTGTCTTTGTGAAATTACACATCTCACAGCTGACTCAGTGCCCACGTGGAGTGAACGCATATGGGACACAGGTGATTTCCTCCTCCCAGGTAAGAGAGACAGCAGCAGTCAAAACCTTCCAAACAGGACAATGAGCTGTTTTTAACAATATCACAAGGTTTCGTTAACTAACAACGTCTGGCTGAAATATGGTTGAGTTTGTTTCGTTAGATTTTTCTACCACAGGTTTCCAAAACCAATCTATCAACCAATGCCCAGCAAAGGACAGAGAGATTTTGGTATTTTTCCATGTTTTTTTGTGAAAAGAAAAGTAAGGCTTTTGAAGCCAATGGGAGTTTAGTGCTTTCTAGAATGAGCTTCTGGTTTCATCAAAGGCAAAATCTGTCTCTTTTGACTATAGAAGTTTCAGATCATCAGTTGTAATCTGAAAATGTTTCATCTGTTGGTAAATTGAGTTAATATTCTAACTAATGAAAAAAAAAATCATTCTCTCCTCATGACCTATAAGACCCAGGAAACAGGTACTTTTGTTGTTAGCCTCTCTTAGTAAGTAACCTCTAGATTGCAAGCGAAAGAGAACCCAACTCAACCTGGATTAAAAAGAAAATAATATTTATTGGCCACCATTACTAGGAAGTAGAATTGGTTTCAAATAAATCTTTATTCAGGCCCCCGGATTTGGCTGTATGTTCAGCTTTCCAGCATTGCTTCTCCCGGTGCAGAACAAAGGGGAGATTTGTTGAGTAGCCCCCTAGATGTCCTGGAATTTGTTCTCTTTCATTGGCCTCACTGGAGCCACATGTTCCGTTAGTCAGCTTTCACCAGGTTATGCTGCGGTAACAACCAAGCCCCAAGTTTCACTGGCTTTCGACAACAAAGATTCTTTTTGGTCCTCACTCATGCTGCCTGTCAGCTGTAAGTTGGCAATGGGTGATCCTAATAGCCTCTTTCAGCTGAGACCTAGACTGAGATCTTTGACAAGGACGTGCAGTTGGAGTGGCGGAGAGAAAATATCGCCATAGGCGAATAGCGCAAAGGCTCCAAAAACGTTCACTCGATCATAGTTTCCATCATGTCTACTCACATTCCATTTGCCAAAGCAAGCCACGCAGCGGTGGGCGTGGATGTTTAATTCTTTTACAGGAAGGTAGAGTGAATAATCAGGAAGATAATATAATCCACCACATACTGCCACCCCCCAAACCCATATGGTCAAGGAGTTAGGTCATGTTAATTGGCTTCTACCCACTCAACTGGCTTCATCCAAATACATAATCTGAAAATTAGGGAGAGAAACTGGGGTGCTGTGAAGAGAATAGGGGAGAGGAGCCACTGGGTAGAAAAATAAAACCTCTGTAAGGTCTTTGTAAGTAAATAACCATATTATAAGTGAATTCAGAAAGAATATAAAATATTAAAATGATTTTTAAATAAAAACTTTTAATATCATTATTATGTGTTTGTGAAGTTTAAGCGGAGGAAATCTATCTTACTGTAAGTCAATTGGCAAGCTCACAGCTCTAGTGAAAACTGTAGAAACCAAATTTCAAAAGTCAGTATGGTATAATATTTGAGGCAAAAAGTGAAAATACCTTTTGCCAAAACGTGTATCTTCCTGCAGTATCTAATATCCCCTACTGAAATCAAGCGAGGGGAATTTAATTCTAAGTTATAGCACAAATCTGATTTTAATTATGTCCATTAAAATGTGCAGATGCAATCATGTATTCTAAATAAGGAACGACTTTTTCCAAAGCTATAGCCTGGAAGGAAATTGGAAAACTGTCCAAATAAAAATCAAATTCTTATGTCTGTATATGCAAATCAGCTCCTAACTTAGCTCAGTTCCTCCGGGTTTACATACTAGAGTCCATGCGTTTTCCTTGGCTTCTGAAAGCCAGCTTCATGGCCTGACTGCATGGAGGGGAGTGTATGGGAGTCTCTGGGAGTCCTTTTTTATTCTGAAGAGTGAACTCTGGCCTAGAATTTATGAGTTGACACCTGTCCACATTTGGAAGGGCCCAGCAGGAGAACCAGTGGCAATCAAATAAAGTTGATTTACAAAGGTATTACCATATAACCTGATCATTTCATTATGTGAGTAATTTTCCCTCCTGACCCTTACACACACACACAAAAAGAACTTGCTGCTTGGAAGACAGAATAATTCTAAGCCCAAGAGTCATTGATTCAGACTCCGTTCATTACCTACCTAAGGGCTATGTCTCATTTCTCCACCTTTCTTCCCGTGATCTTAGGCAAGATCGGCAACTAATACTCTCCCAAAGTATTTGATCATAATCAGTCTAAACCAGTAATCCCATTTTATTTGCCAACAATTAGTCTAGGGGTAAGAATGTAACCTACTTTGGCCAATGAAATGTACCCTGAGGTAGAGGATCGAAATACAAAAGTTCATTTGGAGCAAATCTTTTGCTATGACCTTCCTTCTTTAAGACATGGGTTTGAGGATATGATGCCTGGACCTGTGGCAGCTACTTTATATCCATGAGGTAGCAAATAAAAGGATGAAAATCAAGCATGCCCTGGAAGGCAGAGCCAAAGGACAGAAAGAGCCTGACTTCTTAGAGCCACTGAACCAATCCCAGAACTTCCTCCTTCCAACCCTTTGATTCTACATCAATCACTATTGGTTGAGTCACCATCAGCCATTCAGTTATGGATGGACAACTCCAACCTCATAGCAACAGCTACTTACCTGCACTGTACTGTTGGCCAAGCATTCAATCGTTCAGACTCTTCCTCTGCAGATAGGGACAACGGTGTCTCCCCTGAGCTGTCTCGGAAACTATTTACTGAGGTACTATATTTAAATAAACACCTCGCACAATGTCAGGCATAGAAAGAGGTAGTTATCTTTGTCATCTCTCAATAGTGGACGTGTGCACGGTGGCTGATCCCACATAATCCATGCCCGTGAAGTAAAGAGCTCTTGACGTGCCTGGCCTGGTTTGGTTCTGATGTGTGTGCTGTTCCCATTGAGAAAGAATGAAACCCAGGCACAGAGGTGTCGCATGGGGACCTTGATTGACAGTCCCCGTTAGAGGCAGAGTCGAGAGTGAGACCCAGGCAGGGCTGGTGCCACAAGCTGCACTCACAGTCACTCTGTGGTGGACTGCCCACAGTTCAAGCTGAGCCCAGGGTGCTGGTGGCAGAAGCTTATTCTCTCAGAAGTGCCATCGAATTAAATCAGGCCTCGATGTGGAAACCCATCCACACTGGTCGGCTAATCTCAGTCTCTTATTTGGCTCCAGTCACATCCTGGTTCCCTAAGGACAGGCCTGAGTCACACAGCCCAGCAGCAGAAGCTGGGCTAGTTCTTCTACTCTTTGAGAGTCTTTGGATGGGACAACTTGACTTTTGTCCCCGCAGTCCCCATCACTCCTTTTCGTTGGTCAATTCATGCTGGTATTACCTGCCTTGGCTCCTGGGAGCTTTGAGTTTGCCACGCCCCAACCCAGTTCTTTGTTTGCAGAGGGAAAGGGCTAGAGGTCATGTCAATATTTTAAGAAAGGGAAGGTAGGGAGAGACAACTTAGATGGAATTGCCTTACTGGAGGGGGAGGGGGTTTCCCGCAGGCTGATCTGTTGATGGGCAGGTACCTTCCTGCTTCGGCTGACAATAGAGAGATTAAGGGTCCTTCTCAATTCGGATCATTTGGCTCATTTGCAAACCAATGGTTTGTTCTGTTTGAAAGAAAGGCAAATGGCTTCTCCGCAAGCATACTGTGTTTTTGGAAATAAGTAAGTTCCCTCGAACTTCTGAAGAAGTTGGGTCTGGCACCAGGAAAAAGGCATGCAGACACGCCTTTGGCCCCGGCCTGCTTTTCTCTGAGGCGGAGGACCGCAAGCTCGTGACGTCACTGTCAGCCTCTGATGGATATTTTTCGTCTTTTAAAACCTTTTTTGTATAACGCTTGAAATACGTTAAATCCATTCTTAGCTCAGGGGCCACACCTAAACAGATTGCGGGATGGATTTGGTTGCGGCTTGCCAGTCTCTGCCCGAGGAAATGAAAAGGAAACTATAAAACCCTCCCCAGGCCAGTTAACTCCTACCCGTTGCAGGGACCGAGAAACTGTCCCAGAAGTGACTGGGACACAGCACAGATTCAGGGAGGCAATAAAAAAAAGAACAGGTTTGGGAATCATAACGAGGATGGATCAGATTTTACATCTGTGCCCACACAGCTGGCCTTCCTTACCCACCACAGACATTCGGGGACACTGAGGTCACTAGTTGCCTTGCTGGGGGCCGTAGCAACTTAGCTAGAGTTCCCCCTCCCAAGTTCATTTTTCTTCTGAAAGCGTAAAACTTCAGTTAAGCAGCGATAGCAAATGACCGGAGCGGAGTGAGTTGGAAAGAAAATGACTTAACGGGGAAGTGGAGTCTATTAAATCAAGTGACTTTCATTTCACCCTGTCCTTTCAGCATAGAGGACAATTTCTCCACAGTTGCAGGGGAACGAGGGTGTGGATTGGAAGGCGTCATGGTTACCATCTCCAAAGCTGGCATCTTGAGGGAGTGATTACTCCTTATTTTTAACCCAGGCCAGGTGTAATCCGCCTTTATGGCAGACCAAAGAGGTGGGCCTGCTAGAATGGAGTGGGTTTGGGGTGTACTCTGAGGGGCAGTCCCCAAAAGGGACTTCCTGCCTAAGCATTGTACCTTCACGGCACAGAAACTTTGCCACGTGCAAGTCCATCTATTTGACAGTTGTTCAGAAACGGGCTGTTTGAGAGCAAGCACATCACAGAACACCAATGTTCCTTCTTGAAGATGCGCCTATGTGGAAATTGTCATAGATTCAAACCTACAGCTCCGAGGTGGTCTAAGGAAGAATCAGGACCCCGCTTTATAAAACACGGTTTGGGGAATGTTTTTTTTTTCTTCTTCTTCTTCTTCGCTGTCTTATAACCTGGCCAAATAATCCAGGTGGTGTGCGAATCACCAGTAGAGATGACAAAGCCCGAGGAAGCAGACTCGGCCTTGCAAACGGTGGATCTCAGCGACGAAGGGGATGCTACCACCCCAGAAGCCGCAGAAGTAAAACTCAGAAGAGAAGAACGCAAACCACCGAGAGCCTCCCTGATGGCCTTTCTCAGACAAATGGTAAGCCGCTCGCATCCAGCAGGAGAACACGGCCAAACCCAGATCAGCTCCCGAGAATAGAGACGCAGGTCACGGGTGGCATGACATGTAGTTGCGGGTGGTGCAGATGGCATGTGCACTGTGCGGTGGGGAAAGTCCCTTTCATGCTTCTGATTCGAGCACAGAGAACGTCTTGGTCCATTGCTGATGTTCCTTAACCTTTCCTTAACCCTGACTAATGCCCTTTTTAACAAAGAAAGAGCTGGCCTTGGGTCCTGAGTTTTTGGAGACAACTGTATCTACCTAGAAGTTAGTATTATTGTTTACTTTTAATTTTATTCATTTTTTAAGGTTCCTTATATTTATGACAACTGATGTTGCTTTTCTTATTATAGTAATTATATGCAGTTTCCTTGAAAATACATTTATTTACATAATGAGCATAGGCATTTATTAAAGAATTAAGTAATAGTCGGTCCTATATTGATGATGGAAAAATTCCGAAGGTGACACGTGAGTGTCACAAACTTGAACGAAGCTGATTTGTAAATAATTCAAATAAGGAAATGAAAACATAATATTCTAATAATGAATATGTATAACTTAGTTGGTGAATTTGCCATCCCTTTAGTTTGTACAGAATGGAAAAAAATATGGGTAGACATCTTTTGTTATCTATGAAGAGTCATGTGCATTTAATATCTAAACATCCAGGAACTTAAGTAATAGAACAAAATAAAACCCAAATCAGTTGGAAGACAAAAAACAAAAACTCATGCGAAAGGTCATCGGTTTAATTCTCTTTTAATGAACGACAGGAATTTCATTATAGTGTGCCTTTATTTTCAGAAGTATTTGGGAATTTAATCCTTTAAGAAAGAAACCCTGTTTGCACAGGCCCAACCTGTTAAGGAATTCTTTCTAGTTCACAAAACAAAACAAAACCCTTACCAGTGGGAGCTGAGGCATATTACAAACAACTCTGTCAGAAATTGTTGACAGGCATCATTTTCTTTTTGTGGCTGGGTTCTCATGGACTGAGACGCATAGCGTAGGTAGTGGGCAGCCGGCGTGGCTGGGACCCCCCTCTATAATCCTCGGCATTTACTCTGCAGTTTGGTGTAAAAAATGGAGATCAAGATTTGAGATTTTTAAACTAATTTTTGACACAATGTCAGGAAAGAAAAGAACATTTGGCCCGTTGCTGGCAAACCATCTTCACTACAAATGGGACCCCCAAATAGTTCGTCATAACATTGAGGGTGATCCAGCTCCCCTGTTTTTGAACACAGTTGAGAGATTTTAAAAAAACAAAAACAAAAAACAAAAAAGCAAACAGAATGACTTTCCTTTTCAAATAAATGACATCAGACTTCTCCGTTTAAAAGAGAGGAAATATGAGACTCCAAATAAAGAAAGAAAGACATCTAAACCACCCAATGCATTCATTCAAAACAAAGCCTTAAATTCTGATGAGGTCCCATATGATAAACTCATCCTCCAGAGCTATCCATTAGATGTTTCTTGGGAATGTTTTCTAAGAGTAAAAACTGGGCAAGTCCAAACTCTTAGGGGCATAAACTTGGAAAGAAAAGAATCCTTTGGAATCGGTTTTCCATAAGATAGGGATAGAGGTGGGAGGGGACTCATTTCCTAAGCAATCCTCTGGACGCATAGCATCAGTATTTTCTTTTTACCTATTGGAAGGGTGATGCCCAGCAGCTTGACCATTTTTCCTTTTCATATTTAAATTCTAAAGCTTCCATGATTGTTGGCATTTCTCCTAAAATTCCAGATATTTTAATAATTATTGTCTTGTATCCTGTTTTGTTTCCCTTAGAACATAACAGTACCGTTGTGATTAATTCAAATACACAAAAGGCATGGGTTTCCAGTTTACCGCAATCCCCAACACTCCCTATTGTCATACCCAGCCCAGATCACTCATTTATGTTGTTGGCTCTATCCCTGTGGGTATCTGAGTTTGCAACCCCTGGTATAGAGCCTCCTCCTCATTCTTTGTAATGACTTTATGGTATCACATTGCCTGGATTTATCACACTCTGCTTAATCATTGCTCTGTTGGTGGACATCTGGCGTGTTTCCAACCTGTTGCCTGTCATTCATTCACGTCGTCAACAAATAATTAGTGAGCACCCACTGCGTTCCAGGCACGGGGGGTAAAACAGTGAGCAGAAATAGACATGGTTCTTGTCTTCATGGAGCGTGAAGCCCAAAGAGGAAAACGGACATTAAAGTTCAACTCTGTGCCGTATTCAGTGGGCGCACACCAATGTCTTACACATGTGATCTCGGCTGCTCCGCTAACCTGTGTGGGCATTCTTGTACCCTACGTTTATGCAAGTGCGTTAGTACCCCATGGCGCAGGCTCCTGGACTTTAGCGTCAGTGATTATTTTCAGGAAACGATTTTAGGTAACATTTCATGGCTTCTCTACGAATTTAAAGTCTTTGTGTATTTATGCAGGAAGAAAAAAAGCAAAAAGCAAAACTCTGTTCTAAGGGCTTGAAAATAGAGAGGACATCTGGCCCATCACTATAGGATTTTTTTTTTTTTTTGAGCCAAATAAAGAATGTTACAACTGAGTTTAGATGTTCTTAGCAAAATATAGTTTTTATAAAAAATAATTGATGAAATAGAAGAGAAAACTCGATTTCAAATGTGTCATCTTTGTTTTGTGACCTATGCCTCTGTCCCTCAGATTATAGATTTTCTACCTTCTCGTGTCTGCCTCTCTGAAGTTTCCCCCAGACTGTGTATTTACTGTCCCACAGCAAAGTAACTCCTGGTTGAGGTTTTGTTTTGTTTTGTTTTGTTTTGTTTTGTTTTGTTTTAAGAAACGGATTGTCCAGTTTACTTCTAAGAGATCTTTTTATTTCCAGAAATTAAAACAGTAAAAATAGAAAGAGTATTGTTTTTTGAATAATTTCAGAGAGATCTTTTTATCTCCAGAAATCAAAATACTAAAAATAGAAAGAATATTGTTTTTCGAATCATTTCAGAGGAAATAAAATAGAGTCGTGTAAGTCCTTACATTGCATCCTGCACGTGTAGATATGTTACTTCACAAAAACTCTATGGGCACCTACAGATTTTTAAAATAAGTACAAGAAACAGCTAAGACATCTGTCATGCCCTAAATAAAAAAAAAAAAATGTTTTTAAAGATTCTTCTATGCATTAATTCAACTGTATGTCAAGAAATTGGGTAGTTGAAATGCTAGCGTATTTTTATGAAGTGAGTGGGTAGAGAGCTATATTCATGTACCCACAAGCCAGGTAGGCAGATAGGACCATAAAGGTGGAAAATAGAAATATAGGTTTATGATTTGTCAATATTAATAACACCTTGTACTTGAAAAGTACTTTCCTCCTCCAAACTATTGTCACCTACATTGTTTCATTTAACCGTCCTCTAGTCTCTTTAGACTGTTAGTTTCATAAGAAACTGTTAGAATGACATTCTCAAGCTTAGAGGAGAAAGACTGTGAGCTCCAATACTGAACAAATTAAAGACCCAAATGAGGAGGCAGCCAAGAAACCGGAGTTTTTTTTATTGATTACATTCAATCTAATAAGTCTAAGAAAACATATTAAAATTTACTCTCTGAAGGGGGGGCTTATAGACAGTGGTTTGTAATGGTAATTTAAAAAATAAATAAGCAAACAAACAGAAACAGTAGTTTTCTAGCCAAAGTTCCTGATCTCAAATTCTTCCCTGGGTATTTAAACATGAATACTGAACTACTCTTTAAGGAAAGGTGGCATTTGTTGGGGTGATTGCTGTCTTCACCAATGACTTACATTTTTTTCCTACCCTTAAAGGGGATTCTGTGGAAACACCATTTTTATTTGTTGGGCTTACCTGAAATTACAAGGCAAAAGAGCGGAGAATTAGTACATGAGTTACATAAAGCTGGGACGTAGTTTTATGAATACTTATCACAAAAGTGAAATTGACCTCTGTTATGGCATTTTGTGTGACTTGAGTTCAAGTCCATTTCAAATGAGCATCCTGATAAAACACAAAGCTCTGACTCAAAGGCTTTGTCTGTCCTGGAAATTTCTAGCAGGTCCTGTTCCTCGAATAGCGATGAGGCTGATCTAGTAAACGATCTCGCTGATACACACACACTAAATGTCATCCCAATTCTTCTTTTAAATCTCAACTTCGGTTGGATTTAGATCCCCATCAAAATACCTTGCATTTCTTTCAAAGGCATGTGCCCTGACCAGCAAACGTTTCCACTAAAGCTTTGAGTATCTAAGAAATATATATTGGAGATGGTTTAAACATTCCTCAGAGTATAAGTTATAGGATTGCAGACACAACAAAAGAAATAGGCAATGACTTTATCAATGTGCAAGGTGTGGCTGTCACAACCTGATCCTATCTCCGCACTGCAGGCTGATGTCCTGACGCGCTTCCCCTGTGCCTCTCGTAAATAAAAATAAACTCCGTGGAGAAAGATGCTCAGTATCACACTGGGAAAATCTCTGAAATGGCTTAATAGTCTTCAGATTGTTCTTTAAAATATTAAATAGCCTCTGAAAGAATTTTAGTCTCCTTAACAGTAATCCTGCTATTTTTCACAGCTGGAAAAAATAAGCCTTTGTGGTTATGGTCCTTTGAATACAGACCGAGCCCAACACGAACTACCCTAATTTGTTTCTGAAAGAGGACTCTGCCAAGAGGAACGGAGAGGGATGCAGAGAACACACAGTGGGCAGGGAGGAAGAAGGGAGTTGGGGAGAGATTATTAATAGCCTCCATCGCTGAAGAGACCTCAGAGGGACTTAATAAAACCCTTAGTCTCACCTCGGCATGCAGTCACCTTTGCATAAATGCAGCTTAATATGCCTCAAAATGAACAGCAGAGAAAAGTCATAGACAAGCTTGAGATATTCCTCCTTTCTTTTTTTTTTTAAGAGGTTGAACTTTTTGCAATGATCTCTCTATAGCCCCAGTGTCTGTTTTCAGGATGCTAACCTAGGACCATTCACGATGAGAGCGCCTTCCGATTTGATCCCAACTCTCCTCCCAGGGCGAGCAAAGAAAGGGACGGGGAAGAAATGAATGTACCGTTGGTCCGCATTCGCCCGTGGCCAGTCAGCTTACAGCAGTGACACTTCAACTCACGTGTGCCTCGGCATTGCGAACTCGAGCCGTACCCCACAGGGTGTCTGATTCAGCAGATCTAGAACCCTTCTGCTAACAAGTTCCCAGGGGATGCTCCAGATGCTGCTCCCCGCCCCGCCCCTCGCCACCTCCCACCCGCCGTAGAACTGTTTTGAGGGTGGGTTTAAGGAGCCAAAGTTGTGAATTCAACCCCATCCAGCCCTGTCACTGATGCCACTGGCCACAGGGGGCATTAAAGGATGGAAACGAAGTGCTGAACATAACTCATTCCTCTACTGGGGGAAAACGTACAATAAAACAGTCGCCACTGAATGTCACCAATGGAAGGCTACCAATGGTTTAATCGTTCGTTCATCTATTTTACTTTTCTCCAGCTTTATTGAGAGGTAACTGGCATATTTCATTGTATGAGTTTCAGGTGTACAGCGTAAAGGTTTGATTTACATATATCGCAAAATGATAACCACACCTACGTTTAGTTAACGTGCACCTTCTCGGACAGACGCAGTAACAAGAAATGAAAGGGAAAAAAAATTCTCCTTGTAATGAGAACCTTGGTAATGACTCTCTTAACTACTTTCACATTTGTCATGTGACCACAGTAACTACAGTCACCTTGCTGTATATTACATGCCTGGTACTTACTTATCTTACAGCTGGAGGTTTGTACCTTTCGACCCCCCGTTCATGCATTGATTCATTCATTCAACGTGTTCAATGACTTTCTGGTTCCAACATTACTATTTTCATCGTCATTGATTTATCCCAGAATCATCTAACCTCAGGGTTTTGGACTTTTGTTGTTGTTATTGTTAGTTTTGGAGGTCAACACTTGTGTTTGTTTAACTAGACGCTGGGTACAGACCACATGGACATGGGAGATCTCACGAGTAATATGATTTCGGTTGGTCTTCCATTGGTCGTGATCCCAAATCTCAGTAACGAATGACTGCGTGGCCATCCATTTCAGACCTTCTTTCGCGTTCTCCATTTCGTTGTGCTCACGGTAGCTGAAAGGCCGTTGTCTGTTTGTTATTTTAGTCAGTGAAAGGGAATGGAGGGATCACCCACTCGGAAGAAATAAATGGGAAAGACTCCAGCAGCCAAGTAAGTGACCCGTGAACTCGGTTCGGTGGCGGGTTTAGCTGGTGTGTTCTCGCTTCTTTCCAGCCTCATTTCCAATGCAGTTCTAAACCACAGCCAATTCGTTGAACATCTGTAGGTTAAGCACCTACTTACTGTTCATTGGGCATGAACTTGGGCTCTACAGAGACGAGCACGAACAAGCCAGAACTCTGCAGCCAGTTCCTATTGCAAGGCTTTTTACGTTCCCTCTTCTTCACATGGGAAATTCCTTTTTTATCCTACAAGTCTTGACTGTAATGTCACTGGGCAGGAGGGACGGTGGGGGGGGGCGGAGTGGGGGGACTCAATTCAGCAAGTATTTCCAGAGCACCTCATCTGCACCCAGCGCTAGAATCGAACCTCTCACAATCTCTCAGAAAGCGTCAGCTCTGGATGTGTTAAACCAGGATGATCGGCACGCCCAGGACTTTTCCAGTTTTCAAACTGTAAGTCCCATGTCCTAGAACCCCCTCATTCGCAGACAAACCAAGATGACTGGTCCCCTTATGTTTGGCATTTCACATGGGCCAGACCGCGTCACACAGGTGTTCCAATTACTATCTAATTTAATCCCCCCAATGCCATGGGGTATGATTTTTTTATTACCCCCATCCAGGTAAGGATGCTGAGAGAGTAAACAATTTATTTCAGACCCCACAGCAAAGATGGGATGGAACTAGACCCACACCAGGTCCCTTTGACTCCAGATGTTAAGCCACTCACTCTATCTTAAAATCTGTGTGGCAAAGACAGTTCGTGGGGTGTGTAAATGGAGACACTGGTTTCTGGCCTTCTAAAGAGCATCATGGTGGGAGTATCTGGCTCATCCTAAGGCAAATATCTGCTTGGGGCCTTCTCTTAGAGTCAGACATCTATATCTCAGTATTCACTACAACTTTGGCAGCTGGGATGTTATTCAGGGCGTGTGGTGACAGAATGGCTTTGTGGGGCTCACTGGATGTCAAACGCTTCTTTCTCCGAGGAAGTCAGCCCCCCCAGGTGCTGCGACCTGGGGAGACCCTGCACCTGTGATTCTTCTCACGTGTTTCTAGGGGGTAGGCTTCATCCACCGGTGCAGAATGACAGTTCTCTGGTTGCTGCTTTCTCAATCAGACTGCCACTTGGTCATAAAATTTCTGGACCTGGGGACAGTACAAAACTTGATGAATCGGAAATGGTAAACGTGTCTCCAGGAGGTCGAATGTGGCCCTCAGGGGTACTTGGGTGGTAGTTATTTGCCGTGAATAGGGCTTTAAAACTTTCGAAGTCAACCTCTAAAAATGGACATATGTTGCATTTTAAAAATTCCATTTTAAATGTCCATTGGAAAACCAGCAGATCTGGCAGCGCTGGGGCTGTAATCCTGTCCACGATGGCTCGCCTGGGTCTGAGCGGCCGTTGCCTCGTTCGACGGGGCATTCCGTCCACCACGGCGCCCCCGGCCCCACGCTCCGACTTGTGTCCCCGACATCGAAAACAGCATCGCTGGAACTGCCGCTCTTCTGACACCAGAGAAACGGTCCGCTGTCCTTACGTTGGCTTCACGACCGGAGACACAAAGTCTCCACGCGATTTTTCGTTCTCTCTGTCTGGGCCCCAGAGGCATTGCAGTTCAAGTGAATCACGGGGAAAAGCTTTTCACTTTCTCATAGATTCTTTCATTGTGGTGAGCTGTAATTCGCCCAGCGTTTTCTAGAATTTTGGATTTTATAGGCTCGTCCCTCCAAATCGCAGGACCCGAGTATTATGCCGAACATTTTGCTTTAGCAAGAAAGGGTATAAGTTCGACACCAAAAAATAAAAATAATAATAATAAAAAAAAACAGTTGTTTTTTTAAAATCACTGTTTCATGAAGCAACGGGGAAGTTTCACGCCAGAAATCAAGACAGACATAAAGAAAATAGGCATCCCCAAGGAACGTGTCACATGCAGTCATAAGCAGAGAAGCTCTCTCGAAGGAGCCTGCACATGAGAGGACTTCAGGAACGGCTGGATCCAGGGGCACACACAGAGCCAGCAGTATGCGGCCTCCTCCTGCCTCTCTCTCTTCCTCTCTCAGCTCTGCTGTCCTCTGTGTCGGCTTCCTTTTCAAGCACTTTTTGTTGAAAATGACGGTGGCTCTGAAAACTCCAGGCTTTTATCTTCAAACCCAACGAAAAGAGAGCAGGACTCTCTCTCTCTCTCTCTCTCTCTCTCTCTCTCAGTCGTTTTAGCAAAGCCCTGAGCTCAGCTCGGTGTTGATCTGTTTGGTCATCCTGAACCAATCGTAGCAGCCCAGTCACGTGCAATGCTCTGATTGGCCAGGCCTGAGTCACATGCCCTTGTCCAGGTATGGACTTAGTTTGCCTAAATCCCAAGGAATACACAAGAGAAAAAAGAGGTTTCCCAAGGCAAACCCAGGTTCCCGTACCAGAGGAAGAAGGAATGCTTGCCGGGAAAGCATAGCATTAATTAACGAATTATCAGATAAATAAGCAAATGTCCCTAACTGTGACCTTGCACCATAATTAGGTATTGGTGCATTTTTCCTTTTCTTTCTTTCTTTTTTTTTTTTTTGTTTTGCCTAGGACTCACGAAAACGTAGACACCATCCAACATTTGCCCATCTCCGCTTTAACATATTTATTCCCCTGCCACTGAGAGGCGTCCCGCGGCCTCTAACATGCACTTTGTGTGACCTCTCTGTAGATATCGGACTCCACGGACAAGGCCCCCACGCCGCCGGAGCCGGAGCCGGCGGGAGCCGCCCAGAAGTGCAAAGAGGGCCCCTCGAAGGACAAGAAGGCCACAGCCGAGGTGGACAAGCAGAAGAGCAGCAAGCAGGACACCAGGGAACCGGCCCCGTGCGCGGAGCCGGCCGCGGCGGAGGCCACCTCGCCACCCAGCACGGACAAGCCCCAGAAGAGACCCGAGCGGGGGCGGCAGTCCCTCGGCGGCTTCTTCAAGGGCCTGGTGAGTGGACCCTTCACCTCTCCCTCCTGGGGTCTCCGGCCGGGGGCACGGTTCCCGCCTTCGAAGGGCACCGATTGGCCGGCCGGACATTTGTCAAACAGTATTTACTGATCACCTGCTGGGTGCCAGGCGCTGTGCTAGGTGGACGATGGCCTTGCTGTCTGGGGCTGGCGGTCAGGTTCAAGATTGACACGTGGGGCTGCAGAGTCTGGGAAGGGCCAGGAGGCAGAAGGCCGGCATGTGAGGGGCCCCTGAGGGCCAGGAGGTGGCCTGGCCTTGCGTTTGCGGGGAGCCTCCGGGAAGGCTTCTCAGAGGAGACGTGGGACCTCCAATTAGCTGCTGGTGGAAGGGGGTGACCAGGCGGGGGCCGATGACAGAGCGTGTCCCAGGCGGTGAGACAGAGGTTTGAAGGTATGCCAGAGAGGCAGCCCGGGGCTGAAGTCCGGCCCGGCTGGAGGAGAGAATGGAGCCAGGGACAGGTGGTGACAGGAAGCACTGATGCTCGCTGGTGGCCAAAGGGAGCCTCGAAGAATGTAAATCCGGGAAATTGCTCTAAGCTCAACCCCGGGGTCTGGGAATACAGGGGTGACTAAACTTTACCTCTTCCCTCCCAGAGAAGCTCGGGAGCCTATAGAGGCCGGACATTAAATAATTAATCATTCTTTTACGTTCATTTGCCCGTTTGGTCCTTCTTTGTCTCTTCTACACGGTTGGCTTTGGGAGGACAGTGACCCTCCCTGCCACAGGCAGATGTGCCGTCCTCCCTAGCGTGGTGACCAGGACATAGTAGACACTCCCTAATTGTTTGCTGAGTGGATGAATAGATAGATGCATGGTGTAGAATAGGACACTAGAAAATGTTTATTATAGTTGAGATCATGTGACTCCTGGCAAGCGAGGAGTACCTGCCGGGTCGTTACTCAGATGATAAATCAGCAAGGTGACCGAGCACAAACCAGGAGTCGGGACACGTGAAATCGGCCCTGGACCCAGGGAATGTGGCCGGAGCCAAGAGAGCCAGCCCGGCCGATAACGCCGATGCCCGTCGCAGGGCCAGGAAACCGAACCTAACCTCCACGTTGCACTCGAGACGGGGTGCTGCGCGGGGCACCCTGCCCCGGGCCTCCTTGGTCAGCCGTCATGTTCCGTCCCATGGCCTTCTGTAGGTTTTGGTGGCCTGATAGACGGAGGTAGGTGAGGGCAGTGGTTCCTCGGCCTGTGTTGGGTCTTTGGAGCGGTGTCTTACACTCCTAAGTTTAAAGTCTTGGGATAAATGTCTCACACTACTATCTGGTCTGTGTCCTTGAGTAAGAGCGTAGAACCTCAATTTAAGATAGTATTGAAGGTCACGATTTGAGGCTGTTCGCAAACGTGAAGCCATCTTGGTTCCCTCCGGTGAAAGGCCCTTCTCCAGTTCCAAAGAGGTGAAAAAGGAAAGAGAGTGAGCCTCGGCAGGGAGGATGTGTAAAGATGGGTCACCCTTCGGGAGGTGTCATTGGGGTATTTTTCTCCGTTCTCAGCTCTAGCTCCTTGGAGAGGACTGAGAACCCTCATCACACTTTCCTCGGTCAGTTTTAAGCCAACTACACATTCTTCTGCCCAAAGTTCCGGTCGAAACGTTACCTGCCACGCGGCGTGTGCTGGGTGGTGTATGGTACAGAGGGGGTTGTGTTCTGGAAGGGTCCCGAGCTTGTGGCCCTGGCGCCTCTCGTCCTTGGTGGCTCTTGGTTTCTTTTGCCAGAGGGTGTTCTCTGCGGATTCCTTGCCCACGACATCCGGGGATCTGGTGGGCTGGGTCTGACCAGTGGTTCCAAACTGGGGGAGATCTCAGACACAGGGGACATTTGGCGACGTCCAAAACAACTTTGATTGCCACGACTTTGGGGCATTGAGAGTAGAGACCCAGGAAGTCGCTAAATGTCCTGCAGTGAACAGGACAGCCCTCCATGAAGACGAGGGATCCAGCCCTAAGTGTCCATAGTGTCGAGGCTGGACCCGGGCTTTGCAAACTGAAACCCGTGGGCCAAATTGGCTCGCTGCGTGTTTTTGTAAATACAGTTTGGAACACAATCACGTACGTTCATTTACATATCATCTGTGGGGCCTTTCCTAGTAAAACAGCAGCCTGAGTCCAAGCCCTAGAAACTCGGAAGCTTGTTCCTGGGTTTGAACCCAGCTTTGCCACGTAATGGTTGTGTGATCTTGGACGAGTCACCTCTCTGCGTTTCAAGTATTGTGTCAATGGGGCGAATAGTACTGAGGTCACAGGGTTAGCCCGAAGATGAGAGGGGGTCCCTGGGATCGCGAGAGTTTCCTGGGCACAAAGCCTGGCTCGTTTTAATTCATCCGGAAGGAATTACTATTGTGTGAGCACTTCAGTCGGCCCCTCCCTAGGTTGTAAGGCACAGAGATGAGTAAGGCACTGTCCTGCGTGGAGGAGTTTGTGGTCCAATCGCCGCATCGGGTATTTACGATGCAATGTGAACGGGTGGCTGGGAATCGCGTAGCGCCAGAGACAGCAGCTCAGGACCCAGGCACGTGGGAGAAGCAGCCGGATCCGCCACTTACCAGTGGGGAGCTGGACCTTAGTGACTGGCCCGCACGGAGCCTCCTCCTCTGCCGTGCGAGTGAGAATGGGGTCAGCTTCACGGCGTGCGGTGAGGACCAGGTGTGAGTGAGCACAGCTGGAGGCCCCCAGGGCAAGGCACTGATCAGAGGTCACGATGTCCGACCGGGACGGAGCGGTCCTCCAACCCAGCTGCGGCTGACCCCTGAGCCCGGGCTTTCGATACACCACGTTGTCCCAGCCATGTTCGTGCTCCCAAAGACTGACACAGCACATTGCGTACAGTCTGTGCTTGATATATGTGCGTGCTATACTACGTATTAGCCTGTGCTCTACCGTATGCATGCTGCTACATCACATCACATGACACTGTGTGTGTATACCATACCATACATCCTTCGCCATAGTAGAGTCTGTCTGCCACCCTGCTCACACCGTACACTACTGCGTATACCACGCACTACACTACATTCACTACACCGTGCTACCCTATATATGAGGTATGCTATATGATATATCCTGCGGTGCCCTGTACTGTACTTACTACATACTATGCTATATTTACCATACTAGACCTCATTATATATGTATATATAATATACTATACAATATACACTAGTCTACATTCTACCATTTTATACCACGTTAGACTATACTCTATTATCTATATAAACTATATATTATACCACTCTGTACTGTATGAATAGTACTTTAGTATATATACTTCATGATATATACAGTAAAGTACACTATACTATAATTTATACTTTAGTGTACTGTATATACTATCTCGTATTATACTAGATTATATTTACTATATACTATACTATGTTTACTATGCTAGACTTTGCTATATATGTAGATCCGTGATATACTATGTAATATATACTATCCTATATTAAACTATCCTATACTACGTTACACTACACTATACTATCTGTATAAACTGTAGTTCTTTACTATAGTACTTTACATATACTATCTACACTATATATGTGCTGTACTATATGTACCATCTTGCATTACGTTATACTGTACTTACCATGCTGTGAAATAGGGCCGACGGTAACAGTACGCCCTGATACGTTCAGCAAGGTGGATGAATCCATTACGCTACCTGAATGCAGCTAGACTCAAAAGCTACAAGCCCTGTGATTCCATGATACCACATCCCGGAAAAGACAGCAGTCTAGGGATGGAGAACAGATCAGTGGCTGTCAGGGTCTGGGGGTGGGGGGTAGGGGGATTGAGTGCATAGGGGCACAAGGGGGATTTGGGGTGATCGAAGAGCCCTGTATTCTGATTTTGGTGGTGGTTACAGGACTATTTGTGTTGGTCAAAGATCATAGAACTGTACACAGGAAGGGTTAATTTTATTGTATGTAAATCATACTCGACAGCAAATGTAAACTAATAACAACAGGTATAATAGGACTCGACTCACAGAGTTTATTCGACTGCAGTCGGTCAGTGCAAAGGACCACCTACTATGTGCCAGGCACAGCAGACAACCGCAGAGCTTCCATTCCGGGGGAGACAGACAGTAGACAAATAGCTTCACCTCAGATGGTGACGCGCTTTGTCAGAAAATTAAACAGGGCAGTTAGAAAGTGATTAGAGAGGGTGACAGAAGTGACCCGTAATTGTCGAGCGCCCCCTACTCCCCAGGGACTACGTGCATGCGTTACAAGTACGAACTCCCTTTCTCTCAGAACGACTCCCTGAGACACGTCGATCACCCCCATTTCAAAGGTGAAGGAACCAAAGCACAGAGTTAAGCTACTTGTCGCAGGTTTCAGAGATCTGGAAAGTCATATATAACTGAGCACTGAACGGGGGTGCGTGATCAGAGACCGCTCTCTCATCCAGGATACCTGGTAGTGGTCACTGTGGACACGACAGACCTTCATTAGGCTACAATGTCTTTGTATTTTTCTCCAGGGACCAAAGCGGATGTTGGATGCTCAAGTGCAAACAGACCCTGTGTCCATCGGACCCGTTGGCAAACCCAAGTAAACAAATCGCCACAGTTCCCACCGAGTTCTCCTGACACCGAGATGCCTCCTCCCTACTCCATTTCCTCCCCTAAACCACTCCATGTATATATATTTTTTTTCTTCTGATGGCCATCAAATGAAATTCTGCCTACGAATTAAGCCTGAGCTGTTGTATATTGAGGTGTATTATTTACGTCTCTGGTCCAGTCTTTCCTGGTAAATAACTGTGAGGATGGTTTTTAGCAGGTTAACTGGTCAGGTCAGAAGAGCTGATGCTTGTGGGTTGGTGGGGGGTGGGGGAGGAAAAATACATTCTGGTTAAGTTATGAAAAATGACAGAAACAAGTAAGCTGCAGGAGAGAAATGCCCGCTGGAAGGAATTAGGCATTGCAGTAAATACAGGCTCATCCTCCCAGCTCTTAAGAGGAAAGACGAAAATCCGTTGGTTTAACTTCGCAGTTCTAGGAGGGAGGGCACAGGCCCTGTGTTGGCAGGATGCCAATTTCCTGGCATGGAAACAAAATGGATAAGAGTTGTTTTTCAAATGGGGTCCTTGAGCGTTATTGACGAGAAGGATAAGACTGACTGGAGAGGGCTTGAAACAATTTGGGAAAACAATTGCTTTTCGAGGAGGCTCCCGTGACCAGGGCAAGGATTACAACTTACAAAACAAAACAGAACAAATAAATGAAGTTGCGAGTTTATTTTGCAACACCAGGGGGCGCCCAGGGCTCCATTTGCATCCCGCATCCTGCACCCCTAACAAAGACCTGGTCCCGGCAATCTCACATTATTAACGTTTCTCAGATGGCGGAGGGGCGGGCTTCATCTGTTCTGTCTGACACTTATCTCAAGTCTGTCTGTAACTTCCTAATGTTCCCAGGATGCATTCTCATAAAGCCCTCCCCATGACCCCAGTTAATAAAAATTTACAGATTTTGCAAATATCTGAGTTTTCCTTAATACGTGTACAGAGCAGTAAATAGGACCATGATGAGTCTATTAAGATGTAATTCAAAAGTAGCAGATGATCGGCTGATATCATGTACACTGTATCTTTCTTTTTCTGATTTAATAAAAAAAATACATTTCCACCTAAAGCATCTTTTAATTTTCCACTTTAAAAGCAGTTTTCTCATCCTCTGTGTCTGAGATGCCTTGCTTTTCCCCAGGGCTTTTCCTCTGGCTTGTCTTCTCTCTCAGATCCTCCTAGACGTCCTTGTACACGGGCACACACACGCACCCGCGCACACACACACACACACATCTGAATATACAAACACACGCGTGTAAAAGTGCCGTCTCATGCCGGGCTTGCCTAGGGCAGAGCCTGAGACAGGGATTCGGATGCATGGGACATACTGAGAGAGGGCCCCCCGGGGAAAGGGAGGACGAGTCGGGCAGGTCAGGGCGGGAGCTGAGGAAGGACTGGACTCAGCTGCAGTGGACGTTCTTGATCTGCAGGGGGCTCTGCAGCGTGCATCGCACCACGCAGTGCTGCCTGGAGGAGAGGGAGCCTGCCTTCGGACCCTTGTTGGTGTCAGGGGCCCCCTGGGGGGCGGTGGGAAGGGCAAACAGCTCCCATTGCTCTGAGAAGCCGGGACCCCTTAGCAGCCGGAGGAGGAGTGTTTGGGTAGTGTCCGCTACGGGTACACACTTCCAGATTCAGTATGTATGTATGCCACACAGGCGCACATTCACGCATGCAAACATGAATGCACGGACATGTTCACACAAACATAGATTGCACACAGGAACAGATAAATGCACCTACACGTTCATACTGACACTCATACAAGCAGACGCATGTAGCTAACGCCGATCCACACATACACACCGGCTCATACAAATCCATCACATGTGTGATCCACCACACACTAATTGGAAATAGAATTAAATATACTCTCCTAGGTCTGCACTTTAGACAAATAAAACCATGGCTTCAGCAACAAGGCTTTTAGAAAATGCATTTGCGGGGCGGCAGGACGATATCTCTAAAAATGTCAGGTTACGGGGGTCCTTTGCTGCTGGGGTCCTCCAGCTACCAGCCTTGACGGGCTGAGTGCTGGGTTTCAGATAAAGCCCAGAGGTCTTTTCCTTGCAGCTGAGTTAGCTTCTTCAGACCTGCCCAAACCTGGAGATTACTCAGTGCCTGTGACTCACCCAGTTAAGAATGACCTCATGCCACTTCGTGTCCGAATGTTTAACTTGGCACAAATCAGGAAAAAGCCCTTTGGGGAAGCCCACGGTGGGGGTGACGTTCCCTCTGCCATCTCAGTCAGAGAGTCCAAAAGTCAATTCAAGAAGACAAAACAGCTGGTTATTCTTCTGTCTCCAAACACCAGGGGATTTGCCAGGTGCGACCTTTGGTGAGCTCCGGGCCACACCAGTCCATTGCGAAAGGTGACAGTATCATTTGCAAGTTTCACCTCACTGGGCACAGGGGGTTTTTGCCCTGCTGAGAAACGTGACCAGGCAGGACGGGCTGACTAATGCAGAAGGCGCCCCCCCCCAGCCCCCACCTCCGCAGAAAAAAAGAAGTTAAAAAAAATTTTTTTTTAAAGAGGTGTTTTGCTGAGAATTTCCCTGCAAAGCATGCCAACGGTTTCTGTAACTGGCTTCCCAACCCCTTGGCAAAAAAAAAAAAAAAAGAGAGAGAGAGAGCCATTTTTTAATGAAATTGCTTGTTTTTTAAAGGCGAGAAAATTTAAGCCAGAACAGACTCGAAAAACGACTTATTTGGGGGATTCTAAATCCAGTTGTAGCCTAAGGAGCAAGTTAAAATTCCATTTTTGAGATTTGTGTGGTTTTGGATTTATGGGGTTTTGGGCGCTTTTTTTTTGAGTTGCGACCCTATTCCTGAGCATGTACAATAAATACTAATTTCCATGGCTCCTGCTGAGCTAGAGTGAAAAAGAGCAGAAACTCCCCCAAGTGAGCTCCAGAAAGCTCTTGGAATCACAGTTCCTCAAAACATGGAGCCCAGAGCTGCCACTCAAACAGCAAAGCTGCACTCAGCACGCATTTAAAAAAAAACACCTCGAAACTGAAAGAAAAATTAAGACCGGGGGGGAGGGGCAAAGGCGCCTTTTAAAAATGTGCGTACTCATTTATGTATTTACTTATTTGTTTTTAGGTGCACAGGGAAGTATGTCTTCTCCAATGTCAAGAAGAAGTGGCCTTTCCCAAGAATTGAGCTATTGAGCTGAAATGGCTATCCCACTGAGAAAACAAAAGACACACACAAAACTCCACTTTCCAGGTCCGGCCAGCAAAGGTGACTTTTGACTGATACGCATACGAGAGTTCATTCAAACAGCACAGTTGTTCTCAGCAGCTCTTGCTTAGGTCCCTCGTGAATTCAATCCTTTGGGGTAAGGGGGCAGACACATCCCCCCGAAAATGCCAAAAGTGAAGTTCCTGTATTTTTGTTGTACCCCCTGCTCTTTAAAAAATTATCAGGGATTTAAACACACACACACACACACACACACACACACACACACACACTGTAGCTAGATTGTCCTTGTTTGTTTGCAAACAGTCTGGATTTAAATTAGATTCCAAGAGGCTAGAATCGTCTGCTGACTCTTTAAAGGATTCCTGCTGGCTGCTTCTCAAAGAGCCTGGAAAGGAGATTTCTACACACTGGAGCCGACAAATGTTATTTCAAACGTCAAACGATCCCAAATTAAGCTTTAAAAAAAAAAAACGCAATCGGCTAGCCTAACTCCCTTGAAGAGCAGGAAAGGAAAACGATTTTAATTATTAACTCACCCAAGTTGCAAACGCAGAGAATGCGCTTTGCAGAAACGTGAGACGATGAGGGTTCACGTCAACCACCCTCTCAATGTCCCTTTTTAAGTCTTTTTAGAAAGCCGTTCCCACGGCGAGTAGAATCAGACTTCTCTGCAGTCTAGATCTTGTTCGCCCTATCAGCTAAAATAAAACAGCCTTGTCCCGCTGGAAAGTACAGGCTCCATTAGGAAGAAAATAAATTATTTACTGAACAGCAACTTCTGTACATTTGTAATTCAGACCTTTAGTGCTGGCCTGAAGCGGGTCAAGATCCAACCCTCTGCATAAATTGGCTTTCTGGGGACTTTAACCCTTTCACCCCTCTTTCCCTTCCCCAGAAAGCCACTCATTCGAGCCTCGCCATCCTTTGGCTCTTTAACCAGCCACAGCAGATTTCTGCGCCATACAACAGCGCAGAAATAAGGGTAATACTGATAAAGGCTTATGTTATCGCATTTCGCAGTTTCTAGAATGCGTTTTGAATGCATTATCTAATGTAAAGCTGTATACCCCTAACCGAACTTAACTGCTTCCTTTATGACCTCTCATGATGAGGGGACTGGCGTGCCCCTGTATGGCTTCGCTCCCACAAAGGACCACTCCTTGACAAAATGGCCCCAGCCGCGTTTCTGACAAGGCTGGCCGTCGAAGGCGCTCCTTGCTTACGATTTACTCTCACGAAGGACGTTTTTGTTTAAATCTGGCCACCTGGGGGCGTTCCAAGACCTGGGGTCCTACAGCCTCTAGCCCGGCCCTTTCTCTGATTACCTAAGCGGGAGATTGGGCCAAGACAGCTCTTAAAGGAAGTTTTTGTTGATTAACTTCTAGACAGCGATCGAGTTTAATAAGGAGAACAAGAACGAGGGGGCCAAACCGGGGATACCCTCTCTCCCTCCATGCTCACAGCGGCTTCACAGAGTCGGCTCTATTATTACCTGATTGTTTAGGAAGGAAACTGGGAGTTTAAGTCACTTGTCGTTTAGTTGACTGTGGAGATCTGAGAGGTAAGGCCACTTTGCGGAGCATGATGAGCTGGTCAGCAAGACTTAAGTGCTTAGCAAGGACACCAGCTTAAATTTTTGCGGCCACATCACCCTTCCTTAAGCTTCTTCCAAGACCGAGCTGATAGGAATGGAAAAACAAACCAACCAACTTGATCTTTGTTTGGGGAGGCTAAGAATCACAGGCGGCCTGGACACAGTAGATACTCAATGAATATCAGCTGAATGGATAAGGTGATAGATAAATCGTTTATGGCCACATCCGCTAGGAAGCGAGTTACCTGTAGTGCGAGTCTGATCACTTGAACCGGGCATCTCCCCATCCCCAGGTGGCCAGCCCAGCTGTTCTCGAACTACAGTTCCATAACAATCAGTATCAGCATCACCTGAGAACTAGGTAGAAATGCAAAATCTTGGGCCCTGATACAGACCCACCAGATTAAAAACTCTTAGGGTGGGGCCCAGCAAGCGGTATTTTAGCGAGTCCTCCAGGTGGTTCTGACTCACGAGAAAATTTAAAAACCACTGGTATCGGTAGAGCGACCGCCTCGCTGAGCATCAACTACAAAAGGTCAGCCCTGAGGATGCAAAGACGGCAACTAACAGCAGACCCGGCAGTGTGCCGGGTGCTGCATGTCACCTAAATTATCTTGTTTTCTGCCCATTTTACAGATGAGGAAACTAAGGCTCAGAGAGGGAAAGCGACTTTGCCCCAAAGGCACGGATGGCAGAGCTGAGGTTGAAATCCAAGCTAAGCTCTTACAGATGTGTTCATGTTTTTGGTGGGAGAGACAGGAAGGCAAAAAGACAATAATGCTATAATGTAAGAGAGGCGAATGCAGGGAGCGGTGAGCCTCACAGGACGGCACAGGGGATGGACTTTGGCTGTTCGAGGAGGCGACAGTTGAGCTGACTCACAAAGAATGAATGAGAGTTTGCCAAAGGGGTTCTTGGCAGGAGAGGAATGCAAAGGCAAGTCGTTTAGCATGGCTGGAGTGAGGCCGCAGGGCAGGTAGATGAGTGGTGGAGGCCGGGCGGAGACTGGAGCCCATAGTAAGAAGTATAAACATTTTCCCGAGGGCAATAGGGAGCCATGGGAGAGATGGGAGCAGGAGCGTGACAGTCAGATTTGTATTCTGGTTGCAGGTAGGATTTGATACTGACTCAACTCAGCTCATATTCATCAAGTGACCTGAACTACCTACTAGATATGACAAAGCGTAATCGTTTTTTAAGCCTCTTTAAAGAGGTTTACATAAAGTTACGTGACTTCTCAATGGCTTTGGCCCTTAAAAGGATCCTTAAATGCTCGTTTCCGAGGGGTCACAAATGTGGATTTGGTATTTGGCTCCATCCACTCAGATGATTCACACTCATGACCCAGGACTTGTAAGATCTTGAGCAATATGCTTCGTTTCTCAGAGCTTCAGTTTGCTCCTCTGTAGAATGGGAATAATATTGGTACTTGTCTCAGAGAGTCACTATGATGAGAGTCACAAGTGCCCACTAAACTTCACTGATGAGATACAGGCGACATCTGCCCAAGGTAGAAGGCACGTATTTCCTGTCATGGGCCGAAAGACTACACAATCTCCGAAACACTCTTAAACTGTGTCTCGGTCTCTCCCCATCCTGGTAACCAGTTGGTTGGCTGGCTCATCCAGAGGAAGAGAAAAGAGGGAGGAGAGAAGAAAAAAAATGTTGGTTCCCCCTGGTGCCCACCCCTTTTCAAGTAAAGCTGAATTTCTAAGAAGGAGACTGACTGCCTTTGGCTTTTCTTGGTTGTATCTATTTATAATATTAGCCGGGTTGCCATAGTAGCAGATGCTGTGGATACCCGCCCCATTTCTCTTCAGCCCACCTCTGAGTTCATCTGCAGCGCTAAGAGCTTCTCACCTCAAAGTCCCTCCAGTTATTTGCTTCCTTTCTTGGTGGCTTCGAGAACTTGTACAGCCCATATGCAGGACGTTCTGGAAATGCCTGGAATTTTATGCCCCGGGGCGATCCCCAATGAAAGATGAAGATGCCAGGTAAATGTCTCAGTTTCCCCATATCTCACTGGGACAATTTTGAGGGGTTTCCTACATGTCGCCACAAGGGTCTCCAGCAAGACAGAAACTCCAGCTGCCCATAGCAATAACAGACTCATGGACACGCTCTCCCTCGAATGTACTTCCGGGCTCACTTCCCCAATAAACGACCTGCATCTGCGTTCTGATCTCAGGGTCTGTTTCTAAGGCACAAATGTCCGTGTCTTGCTGAGGCAGAAGAACCCGGCTCAGGCCAAGGAGTTGAATGGGGGGAAATTCGCAGGGGCCCTCGTTTGAAAGGTGCTGGAAGAGCTGACAAGGCAGGCGTGTGACGAGGAAGCCATGCAGAGATGAGACACAGAAGGAAGCCACAGCCACCATTAGGGCCAGGCAGACGAGGAAGAAACAGCAGAGCCAGGGAACCCGCTGCCCTGTGAGACTCGCCGTGCGGGGCCGGGGCCAGAGGGGCCTCTCCTGACGAAGCGCTGCCTCTCTGCTAACGAGAGGATGCGGGGAACATCCTGCTGCCAGAGCCTTCCCTGGCTGAACCTAACCAGAAGCCAGTCGGCAAAGGGCACCTGGGTAATGCAGTTTGGAGGAAAATGTGGAAAGAGGAGCTAAGAGCAGATAGGCAGATGCCTGGCGCATTCTGAAGCCCGCTTCGAGAGAAAAGGAAATCGGGGGGCTCCTTGAGGAGGGTCCCACCCCTACCCTGGGGCCAAACAAATGAGCATGTATGTCATGGTACCAGCGACAACATTGTCACCTCCTGGATCTTCAGAACAGAGTCGTGAAGAAGACAGGCTCTCGGTTGAAGGGGCCTTGGCTGGAATCCCAAATCACTTAACATCTTCAGGCTTTGCTGTTACATCCATGAAACGGAGATGGTCGCGGCATCCACCGCCCGGGGTTGCTATGGAGACTTAATGATATGTTCCACACGAGGTGGTTAGCACCGTGCCGGGCACACAGTAAGTGCCTAATAAATGTTCACGCTTATCGGAACATTTGGAGATTGAACTGCTGCTCTTTGACTAGCTGGCGGCCCATGAAAATTCCTGTTCAGACTTGTGTCTTCTCCTCTCCACCACCCAAACCCCCAACTTCGATGTGTAGAACCTGCCTTCGGGGGAAAAAAAAAAATTCTTTCCACTTCCACAGAAGTTCTGCCAGAGGAGAAGGAGGAACAGCCTTCTCCTCCCTTCTTGGCTCCCAACCCTCTCTCCACGGCTCCCACCCCCGCCCTCTTCTGGCCGGCCAGGGTGGTTCGCAAGTAGCTTAGCAGTTTTGAGGATACAAAAACAGGAAATTATGCACCACCAGTCCTGACTAAGGCTAAAAACTCATGTGCAAACCCTTCATCATACAGATTTCTTCAGCTCTCAAAATCCAGGGCCTTGAAGAATCAGGTCCCCTCGCCAAGATTGCTGGGTTTGCTTAATCATTTCCTTTGCAAATGTTTAACCTCTTTAACCACGGGGAAGAAATGGTGAGAAAGAGGGAGGCGGGAGTTGAAAATGTTTTATGTCGACCACAAGACAGGACAGGAAATCATGGAAATGAGAGGGGGGAGACATTTTTCTTTAATTCTTCAGTGTCACAGCGGCCTAAGAGAGCAATTCTGGAAGAAATGACCATTCTAGGATATTCTTCTGTTGATACTGACCCAGAAGGAAATTCATAGCCTTATTCATTCTGTGGCTTAACAAGGAATATTAGAGCAGAGAAGACTCTGAAAGGGTCAGTTCTCAGCTGACCCTTTATTTGACTCAGGCGGCAAACATTTGCTGAGTCCCTACTCTGCCCCCGTACTAAGATGGGCCCCCAAACAGGCGAAATGACTTTCCTGCTTTTTCAATGCCAAGTTAAAGTCCCTGCAGGAGGCTGCCTACCCTGAGACTCCTAAGTGGGTGAGCTTAAGTTGTATCGTTAAATTCCCTGAAAGACAATTAGTGGCTTCATTTGCCCTTCTCTCTCACTTTCTGAGCTTTCTCTGGCAAATTAGACCCATGTGCTTGATTAATCCTTAGGGCAGATCATTGTCGTTAGCAGATATTGACATCTAAAACTGGGACCAACCCATTAATTTAACATATAAAATGGGATGGGGCGGGATGGAATCTCATGATGTAGTATAGATAATATGGTTAATATTAATTACTGAAAGGCTAGTTTTGATTATGAATATGTGTATGTAGATTCAAGATTTAACCCTTCTTATGTTTTATAATCAGAGAAGTTTGAATACTCTGGATTTGAGTAAAGTTCAGTGGTTAAAAGTGTGAGCTCTGGAGTCTACGCGTGTGAATTCAAACCTCAGTAAGTGCGCTAACTGTGTGAGGCCGGACAAGTCGATTAACCTCTCTGAATCTCGGTTTCTTCAGGGAACCACAGCTCAATGAAGAGAGAGATAAAATGCGATATTGGCGATTGGTTCGGGGCCACTTATTTTCAGAAAGCGCCATTCTATCCGCTATTGCTTTTCCTTGGCCCTAGACCACGTTAAGCTTGTGGAGCAAACCAAAACCCATTTAATATGTAAATCTTTTCTCTGGAAAACTGGCCACAGAGCTATGGTTTCAGACCATCTTGCCCACTGGGAACAACAGCCGAAGCGAGAGGAGACGAATGGGTCTTAAGGCCTCCGGGAGCAGAGACACGACGCTTCAGCTCACTGCAGAGCAGGGAGAGAGCGGCAGCGGACTTTTCAGCAGAACTGATGAAATCCAGAAAAAAAAAAAAAAGGGAGGGAAATGAAAGAAAATCACGCCCAACCTGTAATTCCACACTCAGTGAAAATTATCTATCAAAATTGAAGATGAAATAAACACATGTTAGACAACTGAAAACATTACTAGCAGACTCTAACTAAACGAAACGCTAAAGAACATTCTTTAGAGAGGACGAAAATGATCTCGGATGGAACGATAAAAAAATTAGGAAAGAGTGAAGAGCAGCAGAAGGGTAAATGTGTTAGGAAATCTCAATAAATACCGACTGTATTAAAAGATAATAATAATGGCTCGTGGGGTTTAAAATATATGTGTCGTTAAACTATGCGACAGCAATACCACAAAATGTAGGCAAGAAGAAAAGGAAGTTAGCCATGTCCTAAGTTCCTTGCATTGCTGAGCAGTCGTAAAAACACTCTACGAGGTAATTCTAAAAGGAAAGAAAAGAAATGTGAAAATAATAAGCTAATAGAAAGGACAATAGACTGACCTAAAAAAATCACAAAGGAAAGAAAAGAGCTCATAACAGATGAAACTGATTGAAAACAGCTAATAATGTATTAGTATTGTGTTAGTAATTGGTTAGTAATTACACTAAATATAAATGGACAGAATACTCCAACTAAAAGATGGATTGTCATTTATATGACAAAAAAAAAAACAACACCAATTATATTCTTACAAGAGGCAGACCCTAAATATAAGCATACAAAAAGAATGAAAATAAAAGAATGGGAAAAGATATTGCGTGCGCACACTAATCAAAGGAAAGTTGATTAGTTATTCTAGTGCCAAATAAAGCCGATTTTAAGGTAAGAAACAATATAATAGATGAGATATTTTATAATAACAAAAGGGGTCAGTCCCACTAGAAAAATAGAACAATTCTAAATCTACAAACACTTTCTAATATAGCCTCAATATATATAAAGCAGATACTACCAAATCTTAAAGGAGAAATAAAGGCATCTACCATCATAGTGATGAGCAGCAACATTTCTCTATCAGTAATTAATCAACAAACCAATGAAAATAAATCAGCAGGACTAGAAAAATTTTGCCAACACTCTTGACGCCCTTGACTTAGTTGATCTTTATGGAACAAAGCAACCAAAAACTGCAGAATATATATTCTTTCTCAGGGGTACTTGGAACATTTACCAAAATTGGCGTGTGCTAGCCTATAGAGAGTGTTTCAAATTTAGAAGATGGGGCGGGCAGGGTTTGCTGTCAGATTGAATGTGAAGATGAGAGAAAGAAGGGTCAAGGTTGATGACGAAGGATTCAGTGCTCTGGAGTCAGGAGCGGCTGGTTCATGCTGCACGGTTAGCATTTCGGAGAGACAGGTGTGAGCGTGTGTGTGTGTGTGTGTGAGAGAGAGAAAGAGAGGTAAGGTAGTGAGGAGTGTTTACATGTGTGAGCCAGCCAAGGAGTGAACCTGTGCCCAAATGAACACCATGAAGTAATAATTCAAACTCGGTTTCTGAAATATTCCCAGTGTGAAACAATTTACATAACATGATACAGTATTATCGTATAATTAGGTCACCTACCTTCCCCCATGTGTCTTGTAAGCTACGGGATTATAATTTGTATGGCTTCAGGGTCACCTCGGGTGTCGGGGTGCGCACCTTGGCTAAGCTACCTCTCTCGCTGCACCACTATACGTAGAACGACTACAGATGCCACCACGTGAGACACCCCCATAGCGAGCCGTCCCATACACAGCATTTTGCCTTCTTTGCAAAATTTAAGACAACCGTAGAATACAAAATTAAACATTCCAGGCTGACCCTTTAAGTTAGCTGGGAAGGAACCTCAAAAAGGTGTCTCCAAAGTGGGATTCCTTCCTTAAGATCAGCTTGTGATAAAATGAACCCCACAAGAGGATGGAATCGTGGAGTGACCTTATTTGCATTTGAAACATTGTTTTTCACTTAAAAAAAAAACTATTAAAACCCAAAACTCCCCCAACACAGGTCAATAAAAGATAAGACGATTTTGATATGTTCGTGAACAAAAACAACAAATTTACCCTGAGTGTGTATATACACACACACACACACACACACACAAAGAAAGATCTCACCGGATCTCTGGTTAATTCAAAGATTAGCTTTAAAAAGCTGCAGAAAAAGAGCTTCAGCATTACGTTCTCCATTTCCTGACATGGCTCCCCGAAAGTCTCGTGAGGTGTTGGGTGGGATATATTTCCTTTTCGTGGTGCTGGGCGAGCCAGAAGGGAGGGTGACATGACAGTGTAGATGAGCGAGAACCGCCTGCCTGTACGGTGGGGACGCCGGCCGCCCGCCCACCACTGCCCGGTCTCCTAGCAGTGATGGGGACCTGCGAGCCTGCTGCTGCAGAGTCTGGTCTCCAGAGCCAGGCACCTGTGGCCATGTGATGCGGCCTTGCCTCTGGCTACCTTGTGACCGCCGGTAAGTCGTAACAGACTGAGGCAGGGTTCAGGCCCAAGTGCCCCCGCCTCCAGAGTCCCCAGGTTGCCACACATAGTGCTACTCCCTCCACATGGGTTCGTCTCCTATTTCAGTGACTCCAATGTCCCCCAGGAAGAATAGCCCGGGAGAAGGTTGTCGCCGTCACTTCTTGAGAGATGGGAGCTTAGAGCAGCATGGTTGTTTAAGAGGTGGCGGGAAGCGCTTGTTTTCAGGACTGGTTTGAATTAAACATGACAGAATAATATAATCTATCTGAAATTCAGTCACCTACCTGTAGGGGGCTTAAGCACGCTGCCAGGAAAACCACGGTGCTCAACAAACTGGATCATGGACCCCAGTGGACGCCAACGTGGTATTGGGTGGCTTTGCTTTTCACGGAAAAATCTGCAGGCTGACAAGAGTATCTTTCTCCACAAACTGTCCTTTCTTATTTCATCCCGTGCATCATGGCCCCTACGTGGGATGAGAAGCAAATAAAATTTGGTCACCTACGAACAAAGCCACCGATTCGACGACTATCACTTGTCCACTCTATGTATTTTATTCCGTTTCATCTTCAAAGGACCCCAATGAGGTGGGGATCTTCGTCCCCTTTCACACACGAGAAACCCGAAGTACAAAGAAGTTACAGAATTCTCCGGAAGCCACAGAGCCGTTAAGTCAAAGAGCAAGGATTCCATACGAGTGTGTTTGATTCTAAAGTTTGCAGGCTTAATCACGAGGCTGCATAGCTTCCTGCCATATTGGCATAAAGAAGGGGGGTTCAGCATGGGGGAGAGAAACAGAAAGTCTTCTCTCTACATGTTACATAACACTTTCGGGGTCGGCCTAAGGGAACGGGGCCAAAATTGTCGCAGGCTTGTGGCTCCAGCGCACTTGAGTTTTGTGTTTCCTCTTGTAAATTTAAGAACATGCGATGGCCCTTGAGTTGAGAGGGGGAAGGAGTTAGCATTTGTCACTCGGCGTTGGGGACGCTGATCATAGCTCTGAGTCCTTTTAACTGTGTGGAAGCCTGACATTTGACATCTGGGTAAAAGGCAAAAAAAAAAAAAAAAAAAAAATCTCTGAGAGGGCTGTTTAGGGCCGGCCTGCCTGCCTGATCCGTGGCCAAACAGAAATCCTTCCTGGCTCTCTTCCCTTATAAATGATTTTCAAACTTACAGTTTTAAAAACAGTTCCTTTGTGGAATTATAGAAGCAATAATGTTTTCCATCGAAAATTGTTGTGTCAACAGAAATGCACAAAAAAAATCAAGTCACCAATTTCCCCATCACCCAGAGAAACGCTGCTAATAATTGAGTGCTGCTTTCTTTCCTTATTTTTGTAAGTGCAATTGGACTCAACTTCATAAAAATTCTTGTGGCATGCATTTTTTAATCAAACATTTTACTACCAGCATTTCCCTATGTTTTAAATGTTTAAACTTGGGGTGGGGGGGCGGATCTTGGAAAACATGATCTTTGATAACTACCTAATAATCCGGCCCAGCGGTCATGATAATATATTTGATCATTTTGCCACTGGTAGACATTCTGTTTATCCTGCTTCAAGCAACATTTTCCCCATAGGAATGTTTCACCTTTACGCAGGTATTACGCTCCTATCCCACCAATCAAACCGTTTTAACTTCACATCCAAATCCTTCTAGATTTTTCTGCATCAAAAGAGTCAAGATGTGAGATACAGACGTGATACAGAAGCAAACCCCACACTCTACTGTGAAAGCCATCGGAAAGGAGAAGCCAAAATGCCCTTAGATGGAGCTTTCCTGTCACTCAGTAAAAAGAAAGCCAACGAAGAACTTTCCCTGGGCTCTCGCCATGCCCCCCTTTCCCTTAGCCTGGGTTCCCCACTCCTCCCCACCTCCCGGTTCCCCCTCAGGACGTAGGAATCCGTGTTCCACCACCACGCCCTGCTGAGACAGCCCTGCAGAATGCCAAAGGTGGCGACCTGAGCTTTCAGCTAACTTTTAACAGCACGAGTGAGACCCAAATGCACGTTTGCAGTTACAATAGGTAACAACTTAAATCTAAAGGCATCATCTCTGTTTCCGCTTCTCCCTCATCTTGGAAACTTTGAACAGGGACATCCGGTGTCCTCAGTGTGGTGGGGGTCCCCCAGGTCCGGGGTGGGGCGAGAATCCCGCTCTGCATCGCTGGTTTTGTTTGCAAGTGTTTCTGGGCCTCATATCTTTTAACCGACCCTCGGATTTCCACACCACCGATGTACATACTGAGGACGTGGTTTATTTGTCTGGAACTCCTGATGACGGGCACTTGGAGTGTTTCTAGTTCGTCGCCATGACGGACAAGGGTACGACGGGGAGCCCCGTCCCCCGACCCTCCAGCCGCTCCTGTGGGAATCACACTTCCCCAGCTGCGCTGCAGCGCCCTGGGCCTCCGGCGGCCGCCGCGGAGTGTGTGCCTTTTCCTTTTATCCTTAGCAGGCGCCGGCGAATCCGCCTCCGCGGGGCCAGCACAGGATGAACAGCCTGTTCCCAACGCCCCCTGAGCTCCCCGGGGAGCATCGGGCTGCAGGCCCCGCTGCCGCTGCTGCCTCCCAGCTCACGTCTCCCTCCTGTGGCCTCGCCATTGTCCCGGCCTCTCCTTCCCAAGTCCCCTGCGCCACGTCCCCCTGCTCCCTCCTGAAATGTGGGCGTGGCCTCCGTTCTTCACGCCTCGCTCTGAATGTGTGACCTCGTGTGTTTCCCCCGCGGCTTGCACAGCGGGCTCCCTCAGGGGTCACAGACTCAGATACTTAAGCCGGGAGGGTGAAAAAAAAAAAAAAAAAGATCCTGCGAGTCCGGGCACCAGTCTCTGCCCTCCGTCTGAGCTCCAGCTGCTGTCGCTGAGCGTATATCTGAGAGGATCCAATATTTTTATTTCCAAAAGGAGCTGGAAATCTAGATTTGTTCGGTGAGGCTCACATTTTTTAAGAGGCGGAAATAAATTTAAAAGGAATATTAATCCCATGTGATCCGTAAAACACCCCTATGAGACAGATTCAGCTGATAAAATGCCAGATGGTAAATTCTTCGCCCAACAAAATCACTCCCTTCCTCAAAAGTCCCTTGTCCTAAATTGGGCGTGTCCCGTATCCAATCAGTCACTCATCCTCCGATTCCATCTGAGAAATTGTTTCAGAATTCATCTCTCGGTGCCATGTTTCAATTCCAACACTCACCAAGTCCCACCCTGGCTGTGACTAGAGCATCCTAACCGGCCTTCCTGCCCTAGGCCGTGACCTTGGGGAGCTGGGCGCTTTGCTCCCTTCTGCATTTCCTTGCCCCGGACAGCCTCAAGCACCCGCATTACTGCCTGGCCCCAAGGAGTTTGCAGCCTCTGAACCACAGGGTAAAATCCGACCTGTCGATGTGCGAGCCCGTTAAGACCTCGCATCATGGGGCCTTCCCTTCCGTTCACTCCAGCCCTTCCCTTTACCCCCTTCCTTTTTTCCACCACTAATAACAGCTGACTCACAAATAAATTGTTTCAGACCCGAACCTAACCACCACTCAAACGCCGAGACTGTTTTAGTTACTTAAATCGAGGGAGACACGCTCCGTTCAGAGAGGCCTTTCCTTTGGCTCAATAAATCTCTCTTCCAATCGCTAATGAAGTTGAACTCACTCTAGACAGTGTGTTTCAGGTTTAAGAAACTCCTGCCAAAGCTCTTTATTTAGTTCTCAGGAGTCTCCTACTCCGCTCCGATGCTAATAGGAGGAGGCGGAGCTGCTGACGGACAATGGCCCCTAATTCATTCAAAACCCCGGGAGAAAGGTACTAAGGGTCATCCAGGAAGAACCGTCGCTGCTCAGCTTAATGGAGAACAGACACACACAGACACACACGCACACGCACACACACACGCGCGCACACACACAGACACACACAGAGACACACACGCACACACACAGACACACACGCACGCGCACACAGACACACTCCTCTTAACTTAATACATTTTGAAGAATATGTGTTCGATCATTAAGAATAGCGTGATGATCATCCGAAAAGTTATATGCACCCCGATGTTCATAGCAACACCATTCACAGTGGCCAGGACATGGAAGCGACCGAAGTGTCCCACGATAGATGACTGGCTAAAGAAGCTGTGGTGCATATATACAATGGAGTATTACTCAGCCGTAAGAAGAGATGAAATGCTGCTATTTGTGACAACATGGATGGACCTTGAGATCATCACACTAAGCAAAATAAGCCAGACAGAAAAAGTTGAAAATCACATGACATCACTTATACCTAGGATATAAACCTAAAAACAACAAATGAACAGGACGAACAGAGATTCATGGACATGGGCAATAGACTAGTGGTTACCAGAGGGTAAAGGGGAGCAGGGAGAAAAAAGAAAAAAGAAACATTTAAAAATAAATAAACAAACAAACAAACAAATAAATTCCTGGTTTATCAGTGGTGAAAAGAAATAAACCTAAAATTTCAAAGTCTCCAAAAAAAAAAAAGTATATGATGATCGTTGTTTTATTACATGGTAGTTATTATTAGAAGTTGTTCATAAAGGCTATTGAGTTAGAATTATGTTTGCAAAACTAGATTTTTAAATGTTTTTCATTTGTTCGGTTTTTAGATTTAAGATCCTTTGAAGGGGTAACGTCTACTCGGTGCCACCCCCACACCCAGTCTCCCTTCTTTCTTACTAACAGAGTATCAGCTTCAGTGGGGGGCAGGGAGGTGGCTTTGAAACCACCTGCTTTTAAAACTACATTTCCCAGGCCCCTTTGCAAGCAGAGGTAGCCATTTACCCTGGCTCTGGCCAACGAGCTGTCAGAAGTCATTGAGTGGCCTTCCCACAAATCTCCTTAAAGGCGGTTGGGGGTGGGGCGGGCGGGGAGTAAACACTCAGGTGACCTCTTTTCCCCTTCTCCTTTTCTGCTACCTGAAGGGCCATGTGACTGTGAGAAAAAGGCCAAAAAATCTGGCCTTAAAAGTCCATACAGCATCAATACTGGCAGCCACGTGCCTCTGGATCTCTTGCTGAGTGGGAAAACTAGATCTTCTGTAAGCTGCTGGTATTTGGGGTTTCTCTCATAGGCCTTTAGACCGTATTCTATTCAAAGCTACTTTAAACAATTGGGTTGGGGGTGGGGGAGCAGTTCCCCACCAAAAATCACAACGGGGGAGACTAATTACGGGACAGCTGTAAATAGCATTACTTTATTCATAGCATTTCAAAAAAAGTTGTTTTCCGCATCCTCGCCTCCTCTGCCAACTTCCACGTCATCCTTCCACTTTTTCATCCGAGTCCCCTGGGTTCCTTCCCATCAGTCACAAATGTGCCGTTTTAACATCTTCTGTCTTTCGGCCCAAGCGCAATCCGATGCGGAATTTATCAACTGTGCATTTAATAAACAGTGATGTGGAGGCCCGAACCATCTGAATAATTTAAACCCGAATCTTTATTTCCATTTTGGCCAGAAGCAAGACCTTCCTCTTGGTGGTGAAAAGCCCTCAATTCCTCACTTTACTGCGTTCGCATGACTCAACCCGAATGCACTTCCATTGACATTTTGCATTTCTCTGTAATCTCCTTTCCTTAATAAATTCAAGATAGCTCCACAAATGGCAAACAGCTTATAATAGTGTTACTGTTTCTGGGCTACATTGTGGATGCAACCCTGGCCAGTAGCTATGTCTGTGGCTATCTGAATAATTGTTTCAATTCCTCACTTGTTACTGAGTGAGTGTCGGCCTGACCTCTGGGCACGGCCGAACATTACTCATAATCAAACTGAGAGTTCCAGCGCTAAATATGAGTGTGCGCGGTATCTGTTTTCTCTCTGGCAGATTATTCAAATACCATCGAATTGAAGTCAAACTGTCCCAGAGCCCACTGACTCTCTGCCCCAAAGTTCCCTGTGGAAGACCTTTTTTTTTTTTTTTTTTAAAGAGCTTCCTTTGCCCTATGGTAATCTGTTTCTCAGTGACTATGTGATGAGAGCATGTTTTCAGGCTGATTCTTTTCTCCTGCCTCATGTCCCCTGGAGATCCGCTGCCCCCATAAAAGCCATGTGTGTCTTATCTCTCTGAGTGCAGTTGCTAACATCAGAATGCAGGCTGAAAACATTTCCCCAAAATGTACTGTTTTTCATCATTTCTTTCTGACACCGCGAGATAACGTGTTAGCATATTGTCTCTCCCTATTTGGGATAGCCCCGCTGGGTGTTTGGGGACAGAACGACATCACCGAGGACCTTAGAATTAGAAACAAAAATGCCTCTTTCTAAATTCATAGCACCAAGAAATAACTGGAGAAATTTTGAACGTTGCCGGTGAAGCCCCAAATGAAAGAGGTCTTTCCTGACCAGGCAAACAGTCTGCCGGCTTTCAGGACACGACCAGAAAGTATTGGAGGCTATGGCAAATAATCCCACAAACGGTCCCAGAGCCACGTGCCAGGGTTAACACTCAAGCCCTGGAATTAGGCTTAGATGTGAGCTGGGACATGTCACTGGGCTCCTGGCTCTCCCCAAGCGAGGCTGTGTTTCTCAGAATTCCTGGAAGCCACTGAGAAATGGCCTGAATTTCTGCCACTGTGGAGACAGATCAGTAACTTTCAAGTATTGAGTTATTTGTCCAACCAATTCTTATTGGGGGCCTCTCTCAGCAACGCCTATGCCTGGGGCCTAAGCTGCTGTCATCCAGAGTTCTGGTCCTTTCTTGCGAATAATATAAGCCGAGAGCTCTACTGTCGAATACACAAGGCACTATACACATGCAGCTCTCAAAATGTAAATTTAGATGAACAGAAATTGACGGAAGCTACGAGTTTGCCCGCTCGGTCTCATCAGCCACATCTCAGATGCTCGCTGTGGCTAGGAGCTACTCCGTTGGACAGCACAGATTTAGAATATTTTTATCATCGTGGAAGGTCCTTTTGAGACAGCGCTGCACTGAGAGTCACACTTCCTTGGGACACTCCTGGGTTCCACCTGCTGACCTGGTGTAATCATTAAAGAGAGTGGCCTCTTTCACTCTCAAAATGTCCCTGTTGGGAAATACAATTTAGTAATGAAAATGAACTTGACCCCCCGTCTTTGTGCAGCCCGCTGAGCCTCAGTCTTGGCTGGGACTTCCCTGAGGCCCAACGCCCTTCGACTTGAGGAACAAGCTGGCGATGTCGGCCATCTCCCCGCCTTCCGCCCTCTCCCCCACCCCCATCCTCTCCCACGTAGGTAACAGGAAAAAAAAAAGAAATCCAGGTGAAGAAATGGTCACGTCTCCCAAAATGCGTAATTTACATATAAGTGGTTTCAGTTTTGTTCCGATCTCCCCTTGCCTGAGAGAGCTCCCATGGGCGCCTGGGTGATGCCCGTGGGGCGTGGAAGGGGGCAGACCCCCCGGGGGCCTTTCCTTTGCGCTGCCAGGCACAGCCTCTACTCCGGTACACCATGGCTCAGGCCCCGGCCACCAGCCCTGGCCCTGTCCGGCCTTCGCCACTCCCTGGCTTGCCCAGCAGAGGGCGCCTGAGTTTAATATTCTTGGTAAAGAACATTTACACAATCATTAGGGATTTTTTTTTTCTTCCAGTGATACCTTTTTTTTTTTTTTTGGTAAGCAGCAGTCCAAGGTACCAGATATTATAGGTCACCTTAAGAACGTGTCGTCAAAACTGGTCGGTGAGAGTCGTTCAGGCCGGCAGGCGGCTCGTGGGGGAACGGGGCCCGGCCAGCCGGCTCCAGCTCCGCCTGGGGAGGCGGCCTCCAGTGGAAATGCCGGCAGACACCATTTGGCAGCACTGAGGAAATGAGGTCTCAACCGGGTTAGTACAATCAGTGCGGCCCGGCAAGGCCGGCCTGGGGTGCCAGGGGCTGCCCCAGAGGGGGACCCCCCCCCCCCGACAGCGGGCGCAAAATGATGGTGACCCGAAAAGGGTGGCTTCGGGAACCAGAGGTGGACTCCTGTTCAACTCGCCCGCTGCCCGGCTCCACGCCGCCGGTCGGCATGCACCGTCTGTCTGCAGGTCCACCGTATGTCACCTACCATCTGTCCATCGATCTATCTATCATCTATCCATCATCCGTCTATCATCTGTCACCTATAGATCATCTATATATATATCTATAGATCATCTATCTATATATACATCATCATCTATTATCTATCATCTACTATCTCTAGCTTGCCATATCTATCTGTCATCTATCTATCATCTATCGATCATCCACCTATCTATCAATCATCTATCTATCTATCGCCTATCTAGCCTCTCTCTCTCTCTCTCTGTTTCCCTTCCTCCCTCACTCTGTCTTTTTCAATCTTGATCTCTCTCCCTCCCTCTCTCTCCATTTCTTTCTGTTCCTCTATCTGTCTCGCCCGCCCTCCCCACTTCTCCATCTCTCTCCACCCCTTCACTCCCTCTCCCTCCCCCCCTTCTCACCCCCCCCAGCAGTGGTCCTCCCCTCCCCCCACAGAAAGGGCTGACGTCCCAGCTGACCTGACTTCTGCTCTCAGCTGCTCGGTGCGGTGCGGCTAAATCATTACTGAGCACAGTTTGCGGCTGGTTTTTATGTATGGAAGGTGTTAAGGCAAGCTATGAGTTTGGCTTATTTTGTTTGCCTGTTTCGGTGCATTGGATACATTGATGAGATTTAAAAACACGACTTCTAAAAATGTATGTTCACTGCTCTTTCAAAGACTCCCAGAAACGCTTCGGAGGGGCGTCTGCGTGGCCCACGCCCAGCGCTAGCCCGCCACCCCTTCCTGGCCGAGGACAGCCCGTGGCCGGTCTCTTGGGCTCTGGCGGCCGTGCACCAGCGGGCGATCTGTCTGCTGCACCCCCGTTTCCTTTTCTGTACTAATCGCACCTTCCTTAAGGAATCAATAAGACGATGCACGCTGAGGGCTCAGCGAAGTCACGTGGTGGGGGTTCGGCGAACAGCAGCTCTTTTCCCGGAGTCCTGGAGATGAGCTTCTGTGGACACACGCTGGACGGAGGAAGCTTTGTACCACCTGAACCTGGCGGGAGAGGTATGGCCCCCACCTCACCTGTGACTTCCTGTCTGTGATTTCGTTAAGTCGTGGCCGTGCGATGTAGTTTGCTTCGCTGACCATCTCTTCTGAGGCTGCCCAAAAACCACACTCGACACGACTTTATGGAGCTCTTGCGATGAGCTAAAGACTGGGGAGAAATACATACCTGGCCACTCCCCACGCACACCCCGGGATCCCGCGGTAGCCGGGGTTTGCGGTACGAACGGTGCCTCCTTTCACTCCTCAGAGTGTCCTCGATTGGACGATAAATAAGGTCGCTCTGCGGAAAACATAACACCAGACCTGGGTAAGTTCAAAGTCAGAAGTAAGAGACAACGACACAGAGACTGATGATCAATAGATGGGAGAGAGAGAGAGAGAGAGACTGACAGATAGACTGACATAGATAATTCATAGATGATTGATAGGTAGGTAGATAGATTGACAAATGAGTAGACAGAAGATCGATAGGTAGATGATTGATTGATAGGTAGGTAGGTAGGTAGATGGGGGTCGGGGAGGCAGGACGTTAGGACCTGGCACCAAATCCGGCCTCCGGAGCTGAGCAGCCACGCGACCATGGACAAGTCGCTCTCCCCCTCTCTAGTTCTTCATCTGTAAAACAGGGCTCAGTGAGTAGTACCTGCTTCCGGGGCTGCGGAGCTGACCGGTGGCAGGTGCTGGGCGCAGAGTCATCGCAGGGCTTCTCAATGGACAACTAACAGGTCGCACGGCAGAGGCCCAGCGCTGGCAAAGAAGGGGTTCCGCTGCCTGAGAAAGAGAGAGACCGTCCCAGAAGGAAAACGACTTAGTTGCAGCGTATAATGTTGTATGCTGTTCCCCAAAAAGACGTAATTTGGTTTTATGCTTTAATTCATTTTTTCTTTGGAACCTCATTTGGGGCTCGAGAGAGGACCCCATCAGGTCCTCACTAAGTCCTCCAAGATGGCCTGGCAGGTGGTTAGGGCTCAACCTGCCATCAACTCTTAGATTATACACCACCTAGAATGACAGCTACACAGCAGGCCAGGAAGGCGAGGGCTGGGCAGAGGGAACGCCACTCCGCAGAGGCAGAGATGGGGGCCCAGGACGGGGTCAGGGGACAGAGAACACAGGAAAGAGCCTTGCGGATAAGAGCCCAGACCTCCTGCCGTGTCCTGCTCACGCACGCCCCAAACAGAGCAGATGCAACAGTGGCCGAAGGAGGCAGAGTTTTCATTTTAGAAACACCCACATCTCCCGCTCCATCAACTTCCCAAACGCCTTCCTGCATCTTACGCAGGCTCCTAAAAGTGGCATCTGACGGCACCCACCGCGAAGGGCCATACGGGGCCGTGCAATTGAATCCCAACCCCTAGCCCGCACCAGACGGGACGCTGGAGCCCGGCGAGACCAAATGACTGTGATGTCCCACAGCCACAGGCCAGAGAACCAGTGTCTGAACTCTCCTCCTTCTCTAAGGTTTTGCTGTCCCTGATAACATCCCACCTTAGGTCAAATGATCAGGCCTTTGGGTAAGACTGGTCCTACTTGCTTCTTAAACCTCACTTCAAACTGACTCATGCAAAACAGGAATGTAGTGGCTCGTGTAAAGATCTAGAAGTGGACACCTTCAGGCACGGCTGGATCCAGGACTAGGGCACAAACCGTAGCTGCCGAGTTCATCTCCTTCTCCGCTTCCCTCTTGGTGGACTTCACGCCCGGATAGGTCTTCTCTTCGTAGCAGCCCCCGCTGACCTCATTCCCATTTACATTCTCTCAGGTTTAAGCCCCAGCAGAAATAAAACACCTCTTTCTCAATAAATCCAGCAAAAGTCTTGGCTTGAGTCTCATCTGAATAACTTAGACCATCAATTTGCCAAGCCGAGGATCGACGCCCATCCCGGATGTCAGGGCTCCGACTTAGCCCCCCAAAACCACAGGAGCTGCGGGCGGGGTGGTAGTTAGTTAGCTAAAGGGACTCCAGGGAGCTTTTTACCCACAGATGACAAAGTGCATTCTGCACGAACAAAATCTATGAATTCCTTTTTTGTCTATGACACACCGTAAGTGCTCGATACACTTTAGCTATTAAAGGGAGCACTTGACTGGAAAAAAAAACGCTGAAGGGTACCTTGAAGGGGGCAGTTCTTTACCCTGGCAGGACACTAGAGATTCCCGCGGAGCTTTTGAAGTTCCTCCATCCCAAGCCCCACCCTCAGGAGGTTCCGATTCAGTTGAGCTGGGGTGGGGTCTGCGCAGCACCGCGTGGTGAACGCATCCGGCCAAATTTAACTCACTACAAGGGCTGACACCCATTGCTTTACGCGAATTCGTTCACTGGGCTGGTGCCTGCAAACCCCCTCACCATAGCACCGAATCCTTTAAGACGTAAGGAAGTGTCAGGAAGGAATGATTATATTGAAGCCGTAACGCAGTATTTGAAAACCTCTCCAAATGATTTCTTCCAGTGCTCCATGCACTAAAAGAGGACTTGGGTGGTGGCTCTAAAAACATCCAAAGTGGAACTGAGCTCGCGTCTGTGTGTGTGTGTGTGTGTGTGTGTATGTGTGTGTGCATGTGTGTGCGCACATGTATGTGCATGTGTGCGTGTGTTCTCCCACTTCTTTATAATCGTACAAACACTTGCTTTGGGTGATTAAAGCTGCAACACAGATGACTCGGGACCTTAACTGATGCTGAGTCATGATGCTGAGTCATATGCCTCCTGGTGTCTTTCCAACTTTCTTCCTCCCTCCCCCACCTCGTGTTGTCCACAAACATTGGGTAAGAGGTTGGGAGCACTTAACATCACCGACGACAGACAGAGAGACATCAGGTGCCTGCAGAGGTGACATCCAGAGAAGGATGCAGCATCTTTCATGCCCCGCATTCCAGCCGAGAATGCAAACCCTATAGCCAACGATGAGGAGCCATCAGAAAAACAGGAAAGGAGAAACGCTCTATGATATGGGGCGGGAGGCGGGGAGGAACTGTAGTCTTCAACGATGCTAACACCACGAAAGAAAAGTGGCGGAAGTGTCCCAGGTTCAAGGAAGCTAAAAAGGCATAAGAATTAAACGCAAATCCTTCCCGCAGGCCGGACCCGGTACTCCACGGAGCATGCCAGAAAGAACAGCATAAGGTTAATTGGCGAAATTGGAACATAGGCGGAAAATTAGCTCGAAGGGTTGCATTAGTGTAAATGCATGAAGTGTGTAACTCTACCGGGGCTATGTAAGAGATTATTTTTATTCTTAGCAAATACGAACTTGGAGAATTTAGGAATAAAGGGCCTTGATGAATATAACAACTATAGATAGTTCAGAAAAAATCATTCCTGCATGAGAGAGAGAGAGAGAGAGAAAGAGAGAGAGAGAATTCAAACAATCATGTAAATGGAGTAAATTATTAATAGGCAACCTGATAAAAGGTATACAGGTATTTTTATATTATTTCTATATTTGCAACGTTTTGGGTACATTTAAAATTATTTTCAAGCATGAAATGTTTTTTAAAGCTGGGGTCGGAGAAAGACTATAAACAATATACAGAATGTTCGTTTAGTCGAGATGTGGAAATACACTTCGAGATTAAGAATTTCAAACACACACGCACGCACACCCCCTATATCAAAACTCACCCCTCATTCTAATAAAACAAACGATTCCTGTTTGCACCCAAGACAATCCGACCGTCAAAACGTGCGGTACGTCTAACCCCGACCATTTTTGTACATTTTCCCAAGTTAGGTTTACGGGAAGCAGCCAGATGGCGCCGCCACATGCCAGCGCTCGCTCAGGACTCCAGAAGCTTCTGAAATGCAGACCACCAAGTTGCACTGAAGCACACACAGCCTTTGCAAAACAGAAAACGATCTCGCCGCCCCTCCGTGAAGCTTCTCAGAGGTGCCCATTGGCCCTTAGAATAGAATCCAAACTTCTGCCCGGGCTCACAGAACCCCGTGGGACTTCAGCTCAAGGACTCTCCCCTATCAGCCTGCTTTTTCGGCTCTTGAACACGTCACACCCTTTCGTTCCTCAGGGCCTTTGCACCTGCCGTCTCCGCCTGGAACGCTCTCGATAAGTGCCTTCATCTCGCCATTTAGGTCTCACCTCATGTCGTCCAGCTCTCTTTATTGTGTTCACGGAAATGACCGCTAAGTGGAAACTTCTAAACCTCAGATGGTTTCCTCCATACGAACGTGATGCAGAAAGCCCAGCTGACCATTCGCCATCCTGCTCGGGCTCTGAGCACAGCTTTTCCCTTCCACCCGGAAGAGACTAGGTGGCGTGGCTCACCCTCTCGCTCTTTGGGTTGTGCTTGACCTTGACCCCCTCCGGGCGCCCTTCTCGCACCATGCTCCTCCTTCTGTTGCTCTGTTTTTCTTCATAGCACTTACTATCTGAGCGCGCGCGCACACACACACACATACACACACACGCACGGCCTTTATCTGACAAATGGAATATATTACATGTTTCTGAGTATCATTCCGGCTCCCCACCCCAACCCCCAATAGTTGTAAACTCCACGAGGGCAAGGAATTATTTGTAAATTTTTATCACCCCCTCCAGCACCTAAAGCTAAGCCTGGCGCCTAACAGATGCTCTAGAAATGTCTGTTGAATGAACCAGTGAACAATGAGCAGGACCGAACACAGAGTCGGCACCCTATAAATGAATGTTAAAAAGAACAAAATTAGAAAACTTCAGTGACATGTGTTCAAGATTTACCATGAAGTTACTGAGACCAAGACAGTGTGTTCAACCGATGTAAGGATAGATATACAGGTCAATGGAACATCCAGAAATATACCCACACGAATACGGTCAGCTGATTTTATTAAAAGGCGCCAAGTTCATTTAATGAGAAAATGGTAGTCTTTTCAACAACGATGCTGGGAGAATTTGATATCCATATGCAAAAATAATGAAACTTGACCCTTTCTTCACAGTATACATAAAATACTAATTTGAAATGGACTACAGAGCTAATAGACCTAAATGAGAAAGATAAACTTACAAAACTCCTAGAAGAACTTAGGAGAAACATCTTTGTGACCTTGGGTTAGACAAATATTTCTTAGGATATAAGATCAACCATATAAAAGAAAAAAATGAATACATTAGTCCACATAATGATTTTAAACTTTTGATCTTCAAAAGATACTATTAAGAAAATAGAAAAGCAAGTCACAAACTGGCCAAATATTTACCAAACTATAAGCATCAGATGAAAGTCCAGAATATGTAAAGAACTCCTTACAACTCAATAAGAAGACAAATAATTTTTTAATCGGCAAAATATTTAAACAGATACTTCAAGGAAAAAGACATAATGTCAAGCAAGCACACATACAGGTGCACAGTAGCATCAGATGTTAGGAGAGGGCACATCAAAGCCACGTTGAGATATTGCCAAATACTCACTAGAATGACTAAAATTTAAAAGATTGATGATGCCAGCTGTTGGCAAGGAGGTAGGACCACTGGAACTCCCATACAATGCTCATGGGGATGCAAAGGTGAGCGCCATCTTGTCAAACGGTCTGGAGTCTCTTGTGAAGTGAAATATGCCCTCAGCACACAATCCAGCAATCCTACCTCAAGGCATTGCCGGGAGAAATGGAAGCATATGTCTGCACGAAACCTTGTACTCACTCATTTATGACAGTTCCATCCACAAAAACCAAAAACTAGAAATAATCCAATGTCCATCAACCAGTGAGTGAATGAAGAAATTGTGGTACATGCTTATGATGGGCTATTACTCAACCATACAGAGGAAGAAATTATTAATATGCTCAAGAGCATGGGCGGATCTCCAAAACACGTTCAGTGGAAGAAGTGTACAATTACATTTATATGAAATTCTAGAAAAGGCAAAAGTATAGAGACAGAAAGCAAATCAGCAATGGATACGGTTGTAGTGATGATCACGTGTCTGTTTATATCTGTCAGAACTCAAAACAAGACAACATGGGTGAATGCTCTTGTACGTAAATTATACCTCAATAAAATCCATGCATGTTGTTGGATTTAAAAACTGCATTTCTGTCAAAGACGGTATTTCTTCCCTTTTCCACCTCCAGAAAAGCATCAGCCTCAGCAACTGTTGCCTGTCTTTGATGGCAGTCTGGTTAAGCTGTCGGGTCACCATGACCGCCTCTGATGTTGCCAGGGGACAAATAATAATGATGACTAACATTCGTGCCGTGACCCAATCACTTACCTCAGCCACGGCCCCTGTGAAATGGGATCATAACAGTGCCCGCCTCCTGGGCTGGTTCCGGGGAGGGTGAGAAGAAGTCGTACAGGTGAAGCAGGACTTGGCAGATGCTCAGAAGACATGGGCGAGCACGATGCTAATTACAGGTTGGATGTTCATTAATGTGCCCAGCCCGGTGCTTGGTCTTTGGAGACATTCTTCCATCTCCCCCTCACGAGGCGGGGCCTCTTAATCCCCTCTTCAGAGAAGGATGATAAAGATCAGACTGGTGGGGCATGTAAGGTCACACAGCTGGTAAGTGTTTAGAGTCAAGATTCAAATCCAGACCTGCCCGGCTCATGCATGCTCAGAAGCGCTGCAGAAATCCAGTTCTGATCATCGCCGTTCCCTCCTTTTTCTTCTTTCCTCCCTACCATTCCTGACTCACCGGGGAGTCACTTCCTGTATCTACAGATCCTTCGACGGCCCTTCTGCCCACTGAGTCTTCCACCCACCTCTCCGGCGCATCCTGTATTAGCGTCTTGCTAAAACAGTGTCTGATCAGTTGGGAAACATTAATGGTCATCTCTCCAGAGAGGCCCTCCCTGACCACTCTCTGTTGTTCTTCACGGCATTCACTCTCTCTAACGTTGTGTAGTTATCATTTTTGCTGACTGTCAACACACACACACACACACACACACACACACACACACACACACACACGTCCCCGTCCTCACCCCATCCTCATGTAGAAGGTAAGCTCCCTCTAGGCGAGGACTGGATCTGCATGGAGTGTTGTATCGTGTTGTTATTTTTACCCACCACTGTACTTCCACTACTTAGACCATTCACATGGAACTGATATAATCATAAAGTTTGAAAAGGGACTTACAAGACCATTATCCAACACCTGCGTTTTTACAGACGGGGAAATCCGGAGAGGTTAGGTGACTTCCCCAAGGTCACACAGCTGGTTAGAGCAGAGAACAAGCATTGATCCCTTTGAGTCTCCGACAAATGTTGGGTTCACATCGCCCTTCATTTCCAGGTATTAGAACAGGAGCCACGAGCCATAACTTAATCATCACTTTGATCTTAATTTTTAAAATAATTTTATTGTCATATAGGGAGACTGGCAGTGAGGAGTCTGGGGGCATTTGTTTTAGGCCTCATGTTAACCTCATGAGGTCATCTTCAAAAAGGTCACAGGCTTTCAAAGGCGCGATAATAGGACAACTTTACACTTGCATCCCAAAGATCCAGGGATCATGCTGCCTCCAGTTCATTGTAGGATAATCTTGAATACAGCACAATGCTTTACAGTCAACAGTAGCTTGCGTGCGTATTCAAGCTCTTATTTTGGTCAATGTGAACAGTGAAAATATTACATAATTTTTGGTAACCCTGGTTTTGGCAATTCTTCATTTTTACTTCTTGAGATGCCAGCAGCCTCATTGATTAGGCAAGGCTTGGGCCTCTCCCTGCCTCTGTGTGCTCCTGGGCCCTGGACCTGTTTAGTGTCCACATTCTTCAAGATAGATCCCCGTCACACTCACTCCCTGGGGGCACACAGCTCTCTGAAGGCTGAGAGAGGAAGACAGTCTTCTTAGACGCAAGTTCCAACAGGAGCTGACGGTTATGCAACCGGCTTACAAAATTTTTCTTTTGCATCTCTAGACAACTCGGCTCAGTCACAGGTCACAGGCTATTCTGTGCATAATTGGGCATGGAAAACTATCTCTACCAGAAAAAAAACAAGTCCAAGGCTTATATCCCTGATGGCAAAATCACCCCTCGCTCAGTGGGCAGCCACAGGAAATGGATTCTTAGTTACGGCCAAGCCATAGGATTACGAGGCAACATCCCACACACCAGAGGCTCATTAAGAACAGAGATTTGGGAGTGTGTGTTTGTCATGAACTTAAAATGTGGGTGAATAGCCATTATGAAGGGGAGGAAAGAACTATTAGCCAACCAGTCACTTGCGGGGTGAGTTTACGCTTCTGCGATGGTAAAAGAAATCTTTTACACCCATCGTAGGTGTCAACATTCCGTAGCGTTGACTGATCCTAATTATGCATAAACGATTATTCGGTAGAAATCAGAATACCTGTTTGTTTCTCCTTGGACAAACCGTCTGCCATTGAAACAGGCCGTATCCTTAAAATGAATGTCCAACCTTGAGCATAGATGATCCTAAACACTTGATTCTTGGATTAGTGGATTTTTCTCTCTTGCAAAGTTTAGTCCTTAACCAAGATAAGTATTTACCTATCCATTTAGAGTACACCTCAGAAGGAGGAGGGTGTGATAGCCAAGACTACTTTAGTAACAAGTGATAGCAACATCGCTCAATCTGGTCTAAGAGCAAAAAGGAATTTATCATCTTACATCACGGAAGCATCCAACTTTACTGCTGACTTCAGGCATAGATGGATCCAGGTGTCGAATACGATTAACAGGGCCATGTCATTCTCAAATTCCTTGGCTCTCTTTTTCTCTATGTTGGCATTATTTTCAGGTAGACTTTCCATGTGACCAAAAAGCAATCGTCTATAGTTTTGGGCCTAGATGATTTTCATGGATTTTAAGTCCTAAGGAAACACACACACACACACACACACACACACACACACACACACGTACGCACACACCTTTCACACACCTTTTCCCAATAACTCTAACAACAGTCCCAGGTGAGATTCTCACTGACTATTCCTGGGGCATAAACCCAATTTAGAATACATTCTCTTTGTTGGTCATTCTGCGTATATCCAAATGTTTATCATTACAAACCAGCCTGCCCTGGCTACTCTTTTCCAAGTTTCCTTGGGAATTCATGTAAGTTTACTCTATAACACAGAAGTGACCATTTCTTTGAATACCAGGATCCAATAGTTGGCTTACATTTAGCTACCCTGGTCTAAGAAAAAGACATATAAATTTGTAAGCCATGTTTATATACTAAGGAGTAACGGGCTCCCCCTTCCTAAGGGCGAAGCAGGCAAGTCCTCCCAGCTCAGGGCCCCTTGAGAATTGGCAGACACCATCGCCAGCATCACAAACATTATTATTTTTTTTCTCTCCTCTGTTCTTACCTCTGGCCAAGCTTGCAGAGTTGGAGGGGTATACATTCAATGGGCAAAATGATGCGATTCCTCAGAATCGGTAAGAGGAGAGAGAAAAAGGGGAAAGTCTCGCGTGAGCTCTGAAGTCTCTCTTACAACTCCAGTGAACCCCAGAATCCTCAGGCCTCTGTGAGTGGATGGAACGGAACCCCGCCCCAAGCACGTCCCCAGAAACCTGGGGAAGGGGCAGGCCCTCCACGTGGAAAAGGGAGTCAAAGTGACCTGTACGCTCTGCCTTCTCCCTTTAGAGAGACATTTTCACTGACCTGCGTGCTCCGTCTTAGCACATCAGAAGCAGTAAATTTCAGTTCTGGAGGAAAATCCTAACGCTGGCTGATGTGACCAGCAATAGCAAAATTTCTTAGAGCCTAAAAAAATTTTAAAAATAAAACAATTTATGGCTTTTCATTTTTATTCCTGCTCCCCCTTTCCTCTTAGCTTTGAATAAGTTTTTATAAATAATAATAAAAATTTTAGAATACAGAGAGCGAAGCATATCTGGAGATTTTGCCCAGTCTTTTTTTTTTTTTTTAATTTATGAGAGTCAGAATAACATTTTAGTGTTAAGATATTGATCCAAACTGAATCTCAGATGTTTTCTCTTTTTTTTTCGGTATTTTTCGAATTAAATTTATTGGGGCGACATGGTTAATAAAAGCATATAGGTTTCAAGAGCACGATTCGGTAACACGTTGTCTGTACATTGCGTCCTCTGTTCACCACCCAAAGTCAAATCTTCCGTCACCATCTATTTGACTCCCTTTATCCTCCCCCACCCCCCTCCCCGGATCTTTTCATCGTGAGTCGGACACAGGCTGGACACCTGCCCTTGTTCTAATTATAGATTTTCTGGCCCAGCTCAAGGCGTGGGGTTAAAAACCGCTGTGGAATTTGAACTCGCAGACATTTGTCCCGAGGTGGCCACTCGGAACTTCGCTGCACAGTAAGGATCTGGATGGACATCCCCTGCTCTCTCTCTCTCATTTCCTCAAAATCTGCCCGGGAGTGTCCGGCAGAAGGTTGTCACAAACAGGCTGGCAATAACAATCACCAAACATAAAATACATGGAAAGCATGTCCATTGCCAGAATTAGATCTTTGTGACAGCAAAGGAGCCAAATGAGGTAAAGGGCAGGGAGGAGTCAGGTGACCCCCACATTACCGTGCCCACTTACTTAAAAGTACCCACCCCCCCACCGCCTGGGGATGCCCCGTTACTAACAATGGCCCTTTCAGCTGTGGAGTGCAGAATGACTAACCCTTTTCTAGACCGTCAGTGAGAACCAGCACCATATACCGGTAAGTATTTCCGTACGAAATTCACTTGGAAAGGATATCATTTCCAGCCTGGACAAAGCTCATATTGTCGCGCTCCGGTCCCAGTTATTTTAGGCAGGGGAGGGGATTTCCACGGCTCCCTGTCCTCAGCTGCCGAGCACTCCGCCCGGAGTAACCACTTCCTTGTCATCTGTCAGAGCCCGAGTTAGTTAACAGAAAAAAAAAAAAAAAAAAAATCCCTTGACATAATGCAGAAAATTCCTAGCCAAGCAAGAACACATCAATGAGCTCATGCGGGAGCGAGGAGGTGACCTCATTTGGTGGAGGAGATGCAAGAGGCTTGATTCTAAAAGGAAGGAATGGAAGCGAGATCAGTGCGAGGTCTCAGGTAGAATGCAAAACTGACGGCCATTCAACATCGGTGCTGGCGTGGTTCCCACTGATGGCAAACTTACCACGTGCCGGGCGCTGGTTCGCCTGCACTGTGATCGCGCTGGTCTGTGCAAGTTTATGGTGTTTCAGGTTCTTTTTTTTTTGAGGGGGGGGGTGTCAATTAATATATATTAAGCAAATAATGGGACAGGTATTAACATATATGAAAAAAATCCAAAGTCATATATAAATGACAATTGAGATACAGTGCACTAGACAATACTGTTTCTCAAAAATATATATATAATAAAATAAAAACAAAAAAACACTACCCTAACAGAAAAAGGAAAAAGAAAAAGAAAAAACTACCACATTTTAAACCTTAATTAGGTGTCAGGCACTGTACTAAACATTGTATAAGTATTGACTCTAATCCTCACACACACACCACGAATTAGGAAATATTGCTATTTCCATTTTACAGACGAGGAAACTGAGGCTTAGTAATGCTGAGTCATTGGCTCAGGGTCACATGGCTAAAATGCAGAGCTAGGATTCGACTCCATTCCCGCTAGATGTCAGAACCCCAGTCAGGTGTTAACTGTGGCCTTCTTGCCACTTGTGCCAAGCACAGTGTTGGATCATCTGGAGATTGCCACTCACTCCCCTGTGCAAAGGAAATGCCTCAGGCGACTGGGAAAGAAACCACTTCCTGTTCCCACAGAATGACAGCATCACCTCCAAGATCCTCACCATTCCTGAGTTCAGCCTCCACGCTCAACGATTTATCTTCGGAGTGACAGATGATGACTTAGTCACCCTGGACCTGCCCTCGTCCCTTCTGCTCCAAGCCAGCTGTGTTTCACGGTGGCTTAGAGCATAACCTCAGACACATGGGCTTTTATGTAACCAGCAGTCACTGGGCGCTGTGTGGCAGGCTGTCGCGTCCCCCACATCTCCGTGATGGGCAGGGCACCCACCCGGGCTGCTGCCTCGTTGATGGGCCCAGCTGCTCATTCTCAGAGCTGCTCTCAGCTCTAAGTCTCCTGGGAGATTGTCCATCGCCCTTAATGGGGACAGCCCAGTGACCATCCCAGGGTGTGCAAGGCCAGCCAATGTACTTCCAGGTACTTTCATGCTGGGCTGCGACGTATGCCCCAGGCACCTGCTAGGATCAGCCTGGAGGCTCCAGCGGAGAAGAATTTCTGCTCAGCTTCCTCCCCCACCCTGCCTGCTTCCCTCACTCCCCTTCCCCGGCTGCCTTCCCTGGCTAAACCACAGCCCCCCTATTTCTGCTTTTAAAGACCCTGCAAGACCATCACCCACTTGAGCTGAGGCATAGGCACCTCCACACGTGTTACCTATGATATGGCCCTTGAACTGCATGAGTGTGTGCTGGCGGAGGAAACAGCGACCCGAACTCACATACGATGCGAGAAGAACCAGCCCAAAACCTCCATCCTTTTCTTTCGCCCTTCTCTTACGACAGTAGGTCTACGTGCCCAGGACTGTGCTAAACATTATTCAGGCACTGTTCTATTTGAGGACAAATTCATAAGGTAAGTACTCTGATTCACCCCTTTTGTAAAGTCAAGAAAAATGTTGTTCAAAAGTTTAACTAACCTGCCCGGGGTTCCACTGCCAGTAAGTGGTAAAGATGGGATTTGAACCCGGACCTCTCAGAACCTCCTCACGCTTTCACATGGCCTCTTCCCTACTTCTCTAGCAAGGTCCGCAAACCACACTCCCCGGGCACTGTCTGATTTTGTAAATAAAGTTTTATTAAAACACGGCCATGTGCATCATGTACATATGGCCTAGGACCGCTTTCAGCCTACAAGGGCAGAGTTGAGCAGTTGACAAAGAGCCAGAAGACCTACACAGCCAAAACACTTCCGATCCACCTCTTTGCAGAACAAGTACATCCACTCCTACTCTAAATGATGAGCTTTTCTCGTTATTGTCCTCTGGCCTCAGACGAGGAGAATTTGTGAATTCCCTTCCCTTCAGGTTAAGCTTCTCCACTCAAGCACCCTGGAGAGCAGAGAGGCTCGCGCTGGCTCGCCCTCTGGGGAAGGGAGTCTCTTGCCCATTCTATTACCTTCTCCCGCAGCACCTGCTGGGGAGCGAAGCCGCGTTATCTGATTGGCCGGCCTTTGCCTCTGCTGCTTCACCTACTAACTGTCCGAAGAGCGATTCTTCCATCTCCTCGACAGATTAATCTTACGGAGAGCCACGCAGAAGCTTCCTCTTGAGATTTCGTTCTGGAATCCTCATTGTTCAACGACATCCCGTTAACTTTTGAACCACCACCAGCCTCGCGCCAGCAAGAAGTTCCTCCTCCAGCCTTTTATTCACTGAATTGCAACGCTTGGAGAGGCCGTTACCTCTTTCCAGGGTTTTCTGTCCCACGGCTTTCAGACTGGAGGCTCTTTTTATCTTTTCCCATGAGTCGGTCGCTTCTTTTTTTTTTCTTTCTTTCTTTTTTTTTTCTTTCTTTCTTTTTTTTAGGTCGCTCCTTAATTATGTTTTGTTGCCCAGTCTTTGAACTGTATTCAATCTGTTTGCATTCTGGGATAATTAAAGCGCAATGAGAGCCATGGGACTGACTGAAGGGCACATGCCCAATTTATCCGGGTTCAGACAAGAACTTGAATTTGTACCCACATACTCCTCTCCTCTTCCGAAGGCTTCTTCCGGGCACCAGAATTTTCTAGATGTGTTATTAGTAGCTTGAACTAGCCACGTTTGTTATTCAATACCAGAAGATTCCCGGTTTTTAAAAGTCAACCCCTATACCAAGTAAAACTTGGGACGGCCTTTTTGCAAAACACAACTTTTCATCAAGTACCTCAAGGATTCTTTTAAGTTTGTTCTCTTTGTTTCAGTCATCTCACTTCTGGAATGATCCCCGAGCCTTAGACTCTAATGAAATAATCAAATGCCACCCACGAGGTGGATGCAAGAATGTTCATCACAGTATTATTTTAAATAGCAGGAAAAAAGGGGGGGGGGAGTTAACAGAAAGGAACTGCAAAAAAAAAAAAAAACACACATCTTCTGAAGAAAGATTTTATAGACATAAAAATTATGTCTTTGAAGAATTTTTGATAATATTGTAAAATGTTCATGAAGCAATGTTAAGTTAAAAAAATTAAATACTGAATAATACCAAATTTGTAAAACATGTATATTTGTGTTTATATAACACATATTTTATAAATGCATAGGAAGCGAATTAATTTTTTGTTGGTTTGTTCATTGTTATACGCCAGAACCTAGACCTGGGTTTCTCAGCCGCGGCATCATCGACATTTGGGACCGGATCATTCTTTGTGGCAGGGCTATCCTGTGCATCCTGAGATGTTCAGCAGCCACCCTGGCCCCTGCTCACGGGGTGCCAGTCGCGCCCCTCCCCCCACCCAGTTGTGACAACCAAAACGGCTCCAGATGTTACCAAATGTCCCTTAGGGTGCAAAATTGCCCCCAGTTAAGAAACACTGGTCTAGGACATATAATAGGAGTTTGATAATATTGTTAAATAATTTAATAAATTAGAAAAGATACATGGAAATTTCATCCCATGTTAATATGATTTTTTTTTTTAATGTTCACTGTATTTTTCCAAACTTTCCACCATAGCCATGTGCAGGTCCCATCTATAATTCTTCACCCATAATTCCAAAATCCACAAAATTTACCTGACGGCAAATCCGGACTCCTCCAAGTTTACATGAGTGTTTTCATGATCACAGTGGTGTGAATATTTATGTATTTCTCTGAAAAAAATGCGAACGTGTTATTCAATATTCAATGTAAAACGAACGCATCTCAAATCTGAAAAAGTCTAGCTTACAAAACACATCTGGCCCCTCGGTTTTGGGGACGTAGGGTTGTGGACCTGTTTTACAATCCGCAAACGAAACAAACGAAAACCCCATGAAAGGCATCATGAAAGCTCCTCTCCTCAACGGACTAAAATGAATTGAAGTCGAATCAGTAAGTAAACACCCCAAAAAATTCTCTGCAAAAAGCAAATTATGGGGGGGAAAAAGTACAAGTTATGGGCAGTTGTAGGAATCTTATTTTGCGAATGAGCAAGCAGGTGCCTGGAGGGTTTGGAGCCCAAAGTCGCACAGCTGGCAAACCTCGGTGCCGGGGGTGGGTCTCCGATCTACAGGACAGCAGTGTCCCCACGGGAGCCGTCACACAGGACTGCCTTCTTGTTTCTGCGACGCGGAGCACAGGGCCTGGTGTAGAGTGGACGTCCACGATGCCAGTTCGATGAATGAATGGATGTGCACCTTCCTGGCGTCGGGTTAACTTCTGAGAAGGTCAAGGTCACCTGAATTCCATCTTAAGCGGGAAATAAAGCATTGGTAAGGCTTGGCGGGGGCTAGCTACGACCCAGGGCTGACTGATAAATGTTTAGCTGCAGAGTTGAACCTGCCACAGACAATGACATAAACAGTGGTGGCATCTGTCCACAATGCCTTGGTCGGCTGTGGGTACATAGGCTCCAGAGGCAGACCCCTCGGGGTCCAATCCAGGTTCGCCATTTACTAGTTGCGAGTCAATTAAAGGTTCTGTGTCTCAAACACTCTTATCTGTAAAGTGAGAATCATATTAAGTAATAAGACCTCCATCACAGGCTGTGATGCGGATGAGATAATACAGAAAAAGTGCTTTAAAGAGTGTTTGGCCCCCATTAAATATCCTTTCCTATTTTCTTCCGGTTCATCTTAGGCTCTAGCTAATTTGATTGCTCTCAGCCCCCATGAAGTGGCCAGCACAGAGAGACAGTCTTCCACAATATGCTGACCACCACTGGGGTACACAATGACATTAGGCAGCAGATGGACAAAATTATTCGTTACTTTTAATAGTCGTGCATTTATTTCTACAGTTTGCTTGCTGTGGCAAGCAAATCAGTCTCCCATTTACCGTAGTGACCTAAAGTTTTCTTTTCTATAAATGCAGTTAAGTGGAAAGAGTGAGTCTTTTTAAAGAAAAGTATTAAGGAAATGCTAGACAAGGGAGCGACAGAGATGGCGAAAATTGTGAACTCCACGTGTGAACGTCTATGGGTCGAGTCGCTGTGGCTGACCACATCTGGTGACTAAAATAGGCCGGCAGAGCGGTCAAGGGGCCTGCAGACAGTGACGGTGTGTGTGATTCACCCGATGCTCTTTATTGGTGAACCTTCCTTTCTCTGAGTACGCGTTTACCTCATCCTTCATGGATTTCCTAACCCCAAATTAGAACCATGCCATCGACTCTCCCGGTCTCCCATTTCCAGTCCTTCCCAAATTTCCCATTTTACGTCATGAACTGGTGTGCGTGTTTGTGTGGGTGGGTGTGTGAAAGAGAGAGATCCTTGTGAACAAAGGTCATACTGTCTCTCCTTACTCACACGACCTGCTTCAGGTGTGCACCGATGGAAGCGGCTAAATCGCGACAGTTTGCCGTGTGTCATGTGCCTGCCTGAGTGTTTCTGATCCTTCCAAGAGCTTGGTAAGGTAAATGCAATCACAGGCTGATTAAATAAACGGGGAAGAGTGTGAGGCTTGCAGAGATAACATGGGCCTGAGCCAAAGCAGGTAAAACTAGAAGTTGAAGCCAGGTAGCCTGAACTTCGAGCGGAGATCTTAACTGTTATCCCACATTGCGCCCACTTTAAAAGGTGTAATACGTGAAAGGAGGGAGGGAAGGAAGGAAAGAAGGGAAGGAGAGAGAGAGGAACGAGACAGGCATAAAGAAGCAACAAGATTATCTTCGAGCTACCTGTAAAAGTTCCATGTCTCCTACGTGCTAAGCATTAGACATTAGCTTTCCTCTGCGTGTAAAATCTCTGCTCAGAGAAAGGGCAGCAGGTTATGTAGCAGAGGTTTGTTATTAAGACATTTTCTGTTGACATAGGGAATGTAATCAATAATACTGTAATAAGTCTGTAGGGTGTCCGATGGGCACCCTAGACTTAGCATGATTACTTCGTAAGTTGTAGAAATGTCTAATCACTCTGTCATGCAGCTAAAACGAATATAATATTGCACGTGAAGTGTAATTGACACATTAAAAATATAAATTAAAAAAAAAAGACATCTGTTGTTAAGACTAAAGACTTCAAAGTCAGACAAACTGAATTCCCATCTTAGATCTGTCATTTAAGAGCTGGGCAACCTTGGGCTGTTATTTATACTGCCTGGGCCTCAGTTTCCCCACTTGTAACAGGGATGACGATAGCTACTCCAGAGGGGTCCTAGAAGGATCAAGGAGACACGCGTCCCGTCTGCCTGCTTTATCTTATGTACTCAACGTGCGATTATTATAATTGTTGCTGTTGCTATTGTTGCTGTCATGGTCCGTACAACTCGTAAATCTCAGAACCAAACAATCAATCCAGGTCCGTTCTCAGGGAGTGAGGAGGTGGCGAGCTGACATCAGACTTGAACATCAGGGAGGGTATTTGACAGAATAATGGCTCCCCAAAGAGGTCTATATCCCACCTCCAGAACTTGTGAATACGTCGCCTCGAATGGCAATGGGGAATAAGGGCTGCAGATACAGCCAAGATCGCTCGCCAGCTGACTTAAATTAGGGAGATGATCCTGGATTATCCGGGTCGGCCCGGCGTACTCACAAGCGGAAGAGATTGACGAAAGAGGAGTCAGGGGAAACGTGCCCCCAGGAGAAAGGCACAGAGACCCGACGTTGCTGGCTTCGAGCCGGAGGAAGGGACCACAGGCTAAGGACTGCAGGGGGCCTGTGAAGCTGGAAAAGGCAAGGAAATGGATTCTCCCCCAGAAGACCCAGGAGGGACCATCCCTGCCGACATCTTGATTTTAGCCCAGTGAGGCCTGTGTTGGACGTCTGCCCTTCAGAACTGTAAGCTAATACGTTTATTCCATTATTTTAAGCCACTCAGTGCGGGGCGATTTGTGACAGCAGCCATCAGAAACTCATACCGCAAGGAAAGATTCAGACTCTGGCTTCAGAGGTATAAGGAACTCAGAGGTCTTGACTGTTTGCCTCACGGAGGCAGCTTTGTTTTTTTTTACTCGCCCTCTGAAAAATAAAGCTAGAGACACTCACTGCTTCTCCCCCCGCGTGCCGGACCGGTGTGCTCACTCGGGGGTCTATGCAGCCTGCTAGGCGGGGTGGGCGTCTGGCTAGTCAGACACAGAGCAGTGATGATGACCCTCAGGTGGGCCGCAGCCACCAGCCGCTCCCACGAGGGCACAGGTGGAAGCCGATCCAGCTGAGTGGAGGGTGCTGTCGATCCGCAAGGCCAGGAAGTGGCTTTCTAGTCTCCAAGCTCCAGGGCTCGGAGGAGTGATTGCTGTTAGTGCCTTCGCAGGAGGGCTCTGGTTAAAACAGGAAATGAGTTTTCGGGCCATTTGCAGCTGACAGACATCAGGGCACCGTGGTTTCTCCTTTTCCTTCGCGAATCTGACTGAGTTTATCAAGGGCAGAAGGAGAGGCTGACACTGGAGTCTGGGCCATCCATTAAGGGACGGCGCCTCACCTTTCAGGGTCGGCCGTCCCCCTCCCATTATTTAAATGGCGGTCTAATTTATGTACAGTACCACGCACAGGCCCTAAGTGCTTAGTTCCCAGATTTGATAATTATACACAACCCCGTAATTAATGTCCCCCCAAAACAAATTACAGAATGAGTTCGTTACCTCCAGAAAGTTCCCCATGCCCTTTTCAGCAACACCAGCCGCCACCCCCCGCCCCCACCAGAGGCCACTACCAATCTGCTTTTCAGTCGCAATAGATAAGATGAGTCTTTTCTAGAATTTCATGCCAATGGCATCATTCGCCACGTGCTCCTTCAGGTCTGTTTTCCCTCGCTCTGCGCGATTCTGAGATTCGTCCACGCTGTCGTGTGTGTCGGTGGCTTAGTCCATTTCGTTACCGAGTGGTATTCCGCCGTGCGGATGGACTTTACCTTTACAAGCCCATTTCGTGGTGGGGCTGTTTCCAGTTTGTGGCCGTCGCGAATACACCTGCCGCGAACGTTCGCGTGTGAGTCCTTGTGGGGACATTTGTTTTCATTTCTCTCGGATGATCCCTAGGAGTAGAATTTATACGAATCCGCCAAACCACCTTCTAAAGCCACTGCAGTTCCTTCGCCAGTAAATGACAGATCTGAAGTAAACAGTTGGCTGGGCCTCCCTTCTCCAACAGTACTGTGGGGGTTTTTTGTTTTGTTTTTGTGTGTTTTCGTGTTTTCGTTTTCGTTTTTGTTTTTGTTTTACAATTCTGATGTATGTAAAATTTGATCTCCCGGTGGTTTTAAATTGCATTTCCCCGATGACTAATAATGTTAAAGACTGTTTCATGTATGTATTGGCCGTTCCTACATTTGTGAAACATCTGAGTCTTTTGCCCATTTTCCAAATGTGTGTGCTTGTCTTTTAATTGTTATTTGTAGGAGGTCTCTGGATATTTAGATACAAGTTTCTTTATCATATATATGTGTAACAAAAATTTTCTCCCAATCTGTGGCTTGTTCATTTTCTTAATCCTATCTTTGGGTGAGCAGAAATTTAATATTTTAATGTAAACCAATGTATTTACTTTATGGTTAGTGCTTTTTGTATTCTAAGATATCTTTGTGTAGCCCAAGTTTACAAAAATAGTCTTTAATGTTTTCTTTTAGAAGATGTCTAGTTCTAGCTGTTATATTTAGTCCTCTGATCTATTTCTGTGTCTGGAGTTAGTGTAGGAGAGTAGACCAATGAATTCCAAGGCCATTACTGGAGAGATACCAGGATACTTGCTCCTAAGCTCAGGGTCTCATGCAGGATTCAGCAAGTCTTCTCTTTATGTACAAACAGATAGGGCCAGATAGTGAATATTTTCGACTTGACAGACTACACTTTGCCTTTGTAGTGCAAAAGCGCCCAGAGATAACTTGCAAACAAACACTAGGGCACGGCCCTGTGCCGATAATGAAATTCGAATTTCATATAATTTCTCCATTTCACAAAATATTATTCTTCTCTTGTTGTTGTTGTTTATTTTTAACCAGTTAAAAATGTAAAACTCGTTTTTAGCTTGTGGGCTCTGCGAAAACAAAACGGCAGCCAGATCTGACCTGCAGCCTCAGGCCAGAGCTTGCCAAACCCTGGGCGACTCAGCAAGACAAACATTCAACAAACAGAAGGACATGCTGTGATAACAGCGTGAAAATAAAGAGCCTGCGTTCTGCAGGAGAGAGAATAATAGGCAGTGGATAATCTACTTTGGGCGAGATCAAAAGGAATTATAACTACAGTACAATGGGATACCACTTCACACCCATTAGGACGGCTACTATTTTAAGAAAAGAACAAGTGTTGGTGAAAGAGAAATTGGAACCTTCGTGCATTGCCGGGGGGAGTGTTAAACGTGCAAGGCACTGTGGGGAAAAAAAGATGGTTAAACACAGAATTACCGTACGATTCAGCATTTTACTTCTAGGTACGTGACTCAGATATGTCCAATGCTCACAGCAGGACTATTCACAGTCGCCAAAACGTGGAGCCAACCCAAACGTCCACCAACAGATGAATGAATGCACGGGGACACACACACACACACACACACACACATGCACGCACGCACGCACGCACACACTGGAATATTATTCAGCCATAAAAAAGAATGAAATTCTGATACATGCTTCAACATAGATAAAACATTACGCTAAGTGAAATGAGCCGGACACAAAGGATAAATGCTGTCTGATTCCACTTCTATGAAGTACATAGCATAGACAAATTCATAGAGACAGAGAGTACGGAGATTGCCAGTGGCTTGGAGGAGGAGGGGGGATGGGGAGTTATTAATGAGTTTTTGTCGGGAATGATGAAAAAGTTCTGGAAATTGATAAAAGTGATGGTTGTGTAGCAATGGAAGTCTACGGAATACCACTGAACTGTACACTTATAAATGGTTGAAACAATGATTTTATGTATAGTTTGCCACAATAACAAAAATAAAGACTAGAAAAGGAATTATAACTGCGGGTCTTACTATGAGTCTGCCAGGCACTGCGCTAAGTGTATCACACATCAATTCATTTACTCTTCACGACACGATGAGGTAGGTTCTGTTATCATTATGCCCGTTTGATAGATGAGGAAACTGAGGCGCTAAGAGTTTTGATAACTTGCCCAAAGTCACACAGCTAGCGGGTCACAGAACCAGGGTTCAGACCCGGTGGTCTGGCTGCAGGGCCTGCAGCTCCAGTTAGCACTCAGCACCGGCACGAGAAGCAGTGATTCTCGGCCCAGGCCGAACACTAGAATTCCCTGGGAGCGTGTTCGAATCCGCACATCCAGGCAGCGCGTAGCTAATCCAGGACCTCTGGGGATGGGAGCAGGCGTCCGTGGTTGGAAGCTCCCTGGGTGCTTCCAACAGGCAGCTGAGGCAGGCTCCTCTCGGGAGATGACATGTCACCCATGACCTCCAAAATGATCAGGAGTCAGCCATGGGGTTCGGGGAGAAGGGAGAAGGAATATTCCAGGCCACACATGTTCCCAGTCATGTATTTTTATCAAACCACATTGGTCTCTTCCCTGTGGGAGAATAATGACGTGCATCCTAATGGTCATAGGAAGCTAATATTTATTGAACAATTATGGCCCCAGGCATGACACTAAATGCTCCCCATACTTCATGCCCATTAACCTTCGCGAGGATCTTAGGAAGTAAATACCATCATCCTCATTTTACGGATGAGGTAACTGAGGCCCAGAGAGAGTGAGTCGCTTGCCCAAGGCCACAGTGATGCTCGGTGGCAGTGTGGGGGCGTCCAGGCACGTGGGGTCCCAGCTCAGCCCTGCATCCTCCCCGCCCTCCCCCGTGAAGCATGCCGAGGGCATCCCAGACAGAAATGGAGAGGGGCCTCACCCTTCTCGGCTCATGCCGAGGCCCCTCTGTGATCCCAGCCTCTTGGTGGCTTGACTCAGAACCTTGGTGCTCCTGTAACCCCGTATGGTTCAGAGGGTGCTCCCCGGAAGAGGCTCGTGAATACTTCTGGGTAACGTCGCTCTGGGGTGATGAGGAGGCCTGAGGCAGAGAGAACTTCGACAAGCACATTAAGTGAATTATCAGGGAGAACCCAATAAGTGGATTTACAAGGCCTGTGTGTGTGTGTCTGTGTGTGTTTCTAGGTCCGGATTATGTCCACGACCTAAAGCAGGCCTGAGCGAGGAGACGGGCCACCCACGAGGGACACGGGATGATAGGGCGGTCTCTTGACTTTTCCTTCCAATTCCGAAAGCCCGAGACCATGTTTGGCTTAGTCGTCACCATGACGCTAAAACAGTGTCGGGCAGGCAGAGTAGCTGCTCATTTAAGTGTGTGGAGCAAATGGATGCAGAATTGGCCGGCGGGCAGGGGTGGGGGGCGGCGCCCTGCAGGAGGGGCGCGTGAACGAGACCCCCGGCTGAACACGTGTCAGCAGATGAAGGCATGAAGGAGAGAACGTTCCAGGGAAAGGAGAAATCCACGCTTCGAGTTCAAATTAAGCTTTTCTGTGATTCCTTGCCACCCAAAACTGACAAGGAAACTAGGCTCGAAGAAGTTTAGTGATTTCGTCAATCATCGTGTGGTTAGAAGGTGCCAGAATTTGAACCCGGGCCCCGAGACGCCTCTCCCACTGCTGTTTCTACTGCACATTGGCAAACAGACCGCTAGGGGATGAGGCAAACGAATAGATCTGCGCGTCATGGCAACGCAAGGACCCTGCCCGTCACCGCCAAGGCCACGAATCATAATTACGGCATCAACGAACGTCGATTAAGAGTTTACAACGTGCCAGGTGCTGCTCTGTGTGTTCGAAGTGCGTTATCGCAATAGCTCTTCACCAGAAAAACCTGCGGCACGGATGCCAGCGTCATCCTGATTCGATGATGGCGGAAACGAGGTTCAGGAGCGTTAACAAACCGCAGTTTGCACCGCTCATAAGGGACAGAGAGAGCAGACGTTCAAGCTCAGGAGCGTCACACTCCAAAGCTTGGTCGCCGTTCCCCTGGCCTGTCAGTCAAACCAGCCCTGGCATCGCAAACGAGCCTTCGGCCGCCACCGAGTTAATGATAACAATTACTATTACGCCTTCCTCTCTGGGGCTTTTTAATCTTCCTATTTTCAGAGAACTTGCACAGTCCTCTGACAAAATGTTCCACGTTTCAAAACCAGGCGTCTCTAGTGACGGAAATTTTTCTAGTCACAAGTGATAAAAACGTAATCAGTAGAAAGCCACGAAAACTGTGACCATGACTGCAGAGGACATCGTTATGAGTTCAGGGTCGGCACCTGCTGCGCACCTTCCTCAGACGCCCTGGTGCCCGGTCAGGAAGCTGGGAAGGAAAGCTTCTCCCCACACCTTGGTGCCTCTCCCCACCCTGATGGAGAGAGACCCTCCACATGGAGAGAGCCCAGCTTCTACAATCCCTGGCCTCTCTCTGCCCTTTGCCCACTATGCCCCAGAAGAGGGAAAATAATCTATTGAGTAGGTACACCTGGGAAAACCGAAACTAGCATCCTTGGGGAGGAGGAAGCAGCTCTCGGTGCTCATGTCCTCTGTGCCCGTGATGGAATTGGAGGGGCCATTTAATTCCGAGGTCAGTGTTGGGAAGCCTCTCTCTGCCTCTCTCTCTCTCTCTCTCTCTCTCTCTCTCTCTCTCTCTCTCTCTCTCTCTCTCTCTCTTTCTCCCTCCCTCCCTCCCTCCTCCCCTTTCTTTCCCTCTCTATTTCTCTTTCTTTCTTAGTCCTCAATTCAGTCTATTAAACTTTTCTCAGCACAAGTTAGCCAGGGGCTGTAAAATACCCACACGACTGTCTGTACATGGACCGGCAGAATCAGAACGGTGGCTTCGACGCTTTCATCTCACAGCTGGGCACACTGAAGAGGAGGCTTTCAAAGGTGGGGTCGAGGAGCCCTTGTGGCTTGATGAGTAAGAGCACGGGCTCTTGACTCAGACCGTCCTGGACATAAAACCCACCTCTGCCTTCTGTTGGTTACTGATTGATGGGTGCCACATTGCCAAACTCCTCAAGCCTCAGGTCCCCGTCTGTGAATCTAAGAAAAGAATAGGGTGCATAATGACCCTTGGCTGTTATTTTAGTTATTATTCTTCTAGATTTCTCCCGAGAAGTCATGCAAAACGAGAACGTAAATTGCCAAATAGAGGCTGAGCAGAAAGGCGCCGAAGTCCTCTCTCCAAAGGAGATGTCGATTTCAGAGGCACAGAGCGGGAAAGTTCAGCCGGCTGTTTTCCAGGAAATCATCCCCTGACCCAGGGCGAGCTCTAAATTTTAATGACTAGGCAGTGTCGGAAGGACTAGCAAGAGAAGAAAACAAACAAGGGTCATGGCAAGATCCAACCACACTGCGTAAACTCTGAGGTCTCGAGGATGTAACCGGAACCCTGAGTTTGGAGGTGATTCCCACCTCCGCTCGGGAGAGGATCAAAACCATTGCCAATATTCTCCCGATGGCGAAAAACCGAAGTCGATGGCGAGTATCAGACAGCTCAGCCTTTGGCGTTTACACATTCGAGAGGAGATGCTGACTCCTGCCAGGCACAGCCTCGCCCTCTGGGCGACCACATTCTAGTTAGGGAAAAACCCAACCAGTGGCCAAAGTAAGAGGTAACGTGACATGTCTAACAGGGGCAGGTACAGCGAAGGTGCTGAGTGGTGACCCCCATCGTAGGTGGCCTTCGTGAGAAGGCGGCGTGACAGCGGAGACCCAAGACAGGGGACAGCAAACCAAGTCCCTAAGGCAGGGATGAGCGGAGGGAGTTTGAGGGACGGAAGGCAAGCCACGCCGTGGCTGGGACGGGGCGAGAGAGGACACGGGAAGAGGGAGGGAGAGAGGGCCGAGGCGTTTCTCATGGGGCGCCGGACGCTTCTCGACAGCCCGGGCGTTACTTTAAGCGAGAGGGGAGGTTTTTTCAGAGGGAGACTGCTGTCGCTCGATTTCTGTTTTCAAAAAAATGTCACTTTTAGAATGGACTAGCGTAAGCGGGAGGCGAGTGTAGACTCGGGGGGAAAACAAATTGGGAGTCCGTTTCGGGTGTCCAGCCAAAACAGGACATTGACTTAGAGGGTCCGTGGGGACGGAGTAAATCGAGAGAGGTTTGGGACCTCTATTAGAGGTAGAAGCGACAGGACGCAGGGACTGGTTAAGGGGACCAGGGGGAAGATAAGCCAGTCGGATGCAGAAGTCGCTGGGGTGAATGCCTCGGCGAAGGCGGCCGTGAGCGAAGGAAGAGAAGAATCTGCATCCTCTCTGGTCACATGAACTTTGAAATGAATGAGAAAGTGGGAAGCAGGAGATGAGTAGTGGGTTTGTTGTTGTTTTATTCAATATTAATGAAATATGACATACATACAGAAGAACGGGCAAATCGGGAGTATCTACTGGCTGAGGTTTCTCACATTGGCACATTTGAGTAAGCAGCACCCCGAAAGTCATCCGTGCCCCATCCTGGTCATTACTCCCTCTCTCAGGGAATAATTCCTTTCAAGGGAAGTAAGTTTTATCGGCATTTTTAACCTATAATTAAGAGAAAAGAATCAGAAGTAAGTGTGGGGTGCTTGCTCATGTCATTCTTAGAAAAATACCTCGTTGGTTTTTCCTTTCAGATGGACTAAGTTTTTTTTTGTTGTGTTTCATTGTTTGGAATGGTGAGGTTGGCTTGTCTTTTTCTCCTTTTTTCCCCCGTGATGAGGTGCTAACGCAGAGCACACGTGAACTCTCACCTGACCCTGGGCTGGCAGGTAGCTGGCAGGTAGCCTCACCTCTCCTTGAGTCAGAGGGTCACCAGACCACCAGGTGAGTTGAGGTATTCAAGCACATCCTGCTACCTGCAGCGAGCAAGTCCCCCTCGCCCAACCCCCTCACTTTTGAGATTCCTTTCACTGGTCCAACGGGGACAGGTGGCTCTTCTTAAGCCACCCCTGCCACTTTAATGTTTTAATGAAAATACAGCCAACCTTATCGTCCCGAAAATTAATCTCACCCTCACTCTTTTTCTTTCTGTCTGTTTCTCTCTCTTCTCTCTCTTTCTCCCCCTCCCTCCCTCTCACTATTCCCGTGGTCATTTCTTCTGCGAATAATCCCTCTGGCGCTCTGCCCGCTCGGGCTCTGCCTCCGTGAATCTCTGAATCCCAGCAGCCGGGGCAAGGCCACTGTGATGAGGGAGTCGGCGGACAGGCCGCGAGTGGGGAGCAGCTTCACCCTGGCGGGAAGCCGCGGCCACACCCCCGGGCAAAAGCTTCATCTGTCTCACCCTGTTTCCACTTCTCAGGGGACCCTGGACTTTTTCTTAGAAAACGGTTTTCGCCTCCCGGGCTCTGTGCACATGGCTTCCTACATCACATTAAACAGTAACCTGCTAACATCCCACACTCTGGTTTGCTCCAGACTCACAAAGCACGTTTTCAAACACACACACACACACACACACACACACACACACACACACAGATTCATACACAATTACACACACACACACACACAGATTCATACACAATTACACACACACACACACACACACACAAGGTTAGGGGTGAGAGAGAGAGATGCTAATCTCTCTGCTGGCAAAATAAAACAACTTTTAACTTTTAATTTATCTCTTTCTTCTTCTTTTTTTTTTTTTTGGACAGCTTAATTGAGATATAATTTACATACCATAAAATTCTACCGTTTAAGTGTGTAATTCAATGGTTTCCAATTTATTTACCAAGCCGTGTGTTGGCCGTTTCTTTTTGAAAACGGAGCCGCGGGGTGCATGTCCTGACCCCTGGCACACCCTCCACGCTCTGAAAGGTGACCTCGAAATAGCAGAGAGCAGATTCTGTTTCACCCCACCCCACCCCCCAAAATAGTTATCTTATTCATTACGCCATTTACAACTTACTTCCTGTGTTTTCATTCTGAGCTGCCCAGGGCCTGCTTCTTAGAAGCTACCTTGTTGATTAGTTTTTGCCGCTGTCAAGAAGTTGCTTCTTTGTTGGAGGGGTTTTCTGTTTGTTTGCTTTTCTTAGTGTTTAGTTAGGGCTCTCAAGTCTTTGCTTTAGCTGCCGAGCTAATTATAGAGGCTTGAAATGTATCTTTGTGGCATGAAGACTATACAGGAGTATTTGGTTTTTAGAACTAAGCTTGAACGTTCACAGCATTCTGACTTTTGAGATTGATAAGAAGGAAGATACTTCGAAATTTCAATAGGGCACAGAGCTCTAGAACCTTTTCCCGATATTAAAATCTTAATATGTGTCTTGGCTGTGACTTCTCTGAGTCTCTGTTTCCTCTTTTGAGGAGCAGGAATTGAAATAACCACCCCTGGAGATTTGCTTGAGGATTGCATGAGATAATTCATGTGAGAACACCTAAGACACAATCAAATCTTTTTAAATGTATAAATGTGCATTGAATATGCATCTTAAAGAAATTCACTAATGGTATAAGAATTCTATTTCTGGCAAGGTACATTAAAAAAAAAAAAGCAGAGTGGAGGCTGTTAGAGAAATATGTACTGGTTTAACCATTCGGTTACCAATAAGTAATGAGGCTTGCTGTGTGCCAGGCACTGGGGATTGAATGGTAGATATAGTTGTACAAATAAATATCTAAGTATAAACTGTACAAAGGTGGTGGCAGAAACTCTTCTGGGTGTGTGTGTGTGTGTGTGTAAAACAATTTAAAACAATGTATATTTTGCTAATAAATATATGTGTATAGGCATATAACTGGTTACAAGGGTTTCTTTTTGTGAAAGAAATCAGAAAAGTCCACAGGAGAATGTCTTCTACTTTTTGTTCCATAATATTCTACAGCATTTGAAGTTCCCAACAATAAGCATGTACTTTTATTATTTGTTTATTTGTTTAAATATCAGTAGGGTTTCTCTGAGAGTCCATTTGTATTTTCTTCACTAGACTTTTCTCTATTAAAAAACACACCCCATTATTTAAGATGAATACAGTATTAATGGCTTGCAATATTTAACTCGTCATGCCAAACCAGTTAAACAGTAAATATAAGATTATTACACTTAAAAAGAAAAGGTCATTTATATAAGTGCAAGAATTCATCGGCCCACACCAAATTATTACCAGCCAACTGGTGCCCACAGAATTTGCCCAGACAATAACACTTTCATTCATCAGATATTTATTGAGCTCCTACTGTAGATCACGCATTGTTCTGAGTGCTTGTAGATAAAACGAAGCCTTCAGGAGTCACGGCATAAATTCTAGTTGGAGGAAACAGACAATAAATAAGTAAACCAAATATATAATACATATTCTATAGTAATATATAGTAACCTAAGGCTATGAAGAAGAATTAAAGCCCAGCTGGGAGCTGAGTGACCAGGGGAAATGGATGTGCTTTTTCTTTGTTATATAGGATACATTTTCTAGTGGCATCCACTATAGAAGGCAATCAGGGGGCCTGCCTGAGGAGGTGTCATTTCAGCAGCGACCTAGATAAAGGGAAGGATGGAATGAGCCATGTAGATAGATGAGGGAAGAATGTTCTCTGCCAGAAAGACCAGTAAAGTCTTTGAAATAGGAGAGCTGGAAACCAGTAAAGCTTAGCAGTGAGCCCACGACCGTTATACCAGTCTGTCCGCTTGTCATAGTGTGCAAACATTTCATAATTTAAAACTTACTTTTAGAGAAGTAAAAATTAAACGCCGATAGCTTTATTATCTGTGTGTATTCAGGATTCAGATTGCTTGGTTCTGGGCATTGTTTCTCTTTTTTAATAAAAACAGTCAATGTGAGCAATATATACTAGAAAAACAAAGATACATATAGCAAAATAGTTTTAAACTTCTGATAGCCATATTCATTCCCAGGCGTTACAATCCACTTCTTCCCATTATCCTGAGAGTGTCACATGGAATATATATGTATTTTATTATGACCATTTTTGGATGCATATTATTCATGCCCACTTTTATGCATCGAAAATTAAAATGGTAAATATGATTCCAAAGTTGTAAGGAAAAAGGAGTCTGGGATATATTGTCTGCAGCCTACTCTCGCTGCTTACCAGGAGGACTGTGATAAGGGAATGTGATCAGGTATTACTTAAAAGTCACAAGAAAAAACTAATAAAAACAAAAAGCAATAATGAACCTTTGCTCACCATCTAATCGCGCGTCTTGGAAGTCACTCCCCACGGCAGCGCTCAGCTGTGACACGAAGGGCCGGCTAATAAGTTATCTGTAAGTTCTCTGATGCGTTCTCTCTCTCTCTCTCTCTCTCTCTCTCTCTCTCTCTCTCTCTCTCTCTCTCTCTCTCTCTCTCTCTCTCTCTCTTAGTTTCAGTCCTAACTTCGAATTCTGATTAAAACGACTGCTTCGTAACCAGTCATTTTCACTACAACTGGCTGAGCGCTAATTTAATCTTCTCTTCCCTCTTCAAATCGGACTCTGCGGGTGATTGATCTGGGACATAGTTCCCAGCCAGAGGTGGTCCAGCCTCCTAGCCCCCACCTTCCAGGGGACAGTTAATAGCACTGGACACAATTTTGCTTGTCACGACTGTGGCGGAAGTGCTGCTGGCATCTAGTGGGTAGGGGTCGGGGATGCTGGTGAACACCCTGCAGGGCACAGGACAGCCCCCCACAACGAAGAATGATGCGGTCCAAACATCAACAGTGCCGAAGATGAGAAACTAGAATCTAGAGGGTCCGGAAGCGATGAAGAAGGGAGAAAATGCGTGAAGGGCATTGTTTGCTTACGATGTCTGTGTGGTGTGTCCCACCCAAGCAATGACACGGCGACTTTTGTTTTTGTTAATGCGGTTTCTCTTCCATTGGTTACTCTTTATCATCTGTGGAGTCTTGGGTGTGGGGCTTAAATAACCCCATGTCGGACCCAAACACAATGGGACGAATGAAGACTTGAGGGCAAATGAAACCATGTGCCATAACTATAAGAATATTCTTTGGTGCAAGACTTAGAAAAAGTCTTTAGATCCTTGGTTGAAGTTAATCAACAATTCGGTCATCTGTATATGACATCGAGCAGCAAAGTAAACTGTTTTTTCCCCCTGAGCCTTTTGTTTCCAGATCAATGGGCAACAAAAGTTATCCCTGCTCCATTCGGTTTCAGTGATTCTCAGATAAACGTGGGAGCAGTGGTTGAGCCATTTAAAACATACAGTGATAAAAAAAAAAAAAAAAAAAGCATACTTATTAACCTTGTAAACAAGCCATAAAAGTACAAGGGAAACTTTATGAAGACTATCCAAGTGTCCTTTTTATACAATAATAGTCTTTGTCCTTTGAAATGTTCACATGTCTATAAAATTGAACTGAACAGAACATCCTAGAAGAATGTTATTTCCAAGTCTTCTAGCAATGGTGCTGTTAAAACAGTACTTTTCAGTTTCTTAACATTCAGAAAATCGTTTCCTCACACCAAGATCAGCGCGGCTTACAAAAAGCACTTTGAACCCATATATAACCAACCGTCAAAAGAGATTCAAAAGAAGGCTAATTGAACACTGTGTTTTTGAAGTTCTCGAATGACGGTCCCAGGTTTTTTGTTTTTTTTTTCTTGAAAACACTGACAGCGAAAGCTTGGCAGGAAGCGGGAATTAGACAAGAGAATTGATTGAGACCCACCTCCAAATTGGAGGAAAAATGTCCAATAAGAGACTGAGGTTTGGAATCACTGTACGTTGTATTATCCATCATCCAGATGGCCTCCGGCATGACTGCGTGGCGTGTGAGCTGCCGGCTGCTCACCGAGACATATACCTGAGCCAGGGGAACGCGGCTTTTCCCAGGAAAGGCGAGCCCCTCATCTCTCCATCCATCTCTCCTTCCGTCTCTCCGTTCAGTCTGTGTGATTTGCAATCCGCTTCTGTGTTCCCGAGGCCAGTGACACTGGGGTCTCCACTAAGGGGACTGAGGCCAAATACAGTCACTGCCTCGCTGTATCCTTCTCTTTCTGAACCCTTTGAACCACTGATTTCCAATTTCTCTTCAATATCCCAGCCGTGGCGCGCTCCCACCAAGTGCAAGGAGGCGAAGGCAAGCTGGAAAACCACGGGGGAGACTTTGCCAAGAAAAGAGCAGTCGGACGTTTTCCACCGGAATCCTTAGGCCTCACTCCAGCCTACAAAGACTGAGTAGCAGGGAACTACCAGAGATAATCGAATGAGCTCAGAGCTGGGTTTTTTTTATTATTATTATTATTATTATTATTATTATTATTATTTTATTTTTTTCAAAGGTGGGGGTGAGTAGGAATCTGGGAATTCTGCCCAGGAAAACCCAGTGAGAGAGAGAACTTCACCCCTAAAATCCCTGACGTTTGTTGCCAGTGATTCAGTACATACCCGACCAAAAAAAAAAAAAAAAAAAGTCGTCTAGCTGGTTCTGCTGCTTCTGCTGGCTACTACGGAAAGAAGTCAACAGGACCTTATCGGGTTCAGTTACGGGGCCGACTTGGACATTATTTTCAAGTAAATATTTATAACTTCAATGCTATTCCGTTGCTGCCTCTGCTGGCTTTGTATTGGATTGATTGACACATTGTCTTGGAGGAAGCTGACTCCATAGCAACAAGCCGGAGAGGCTTGTGCTGTCCCTTTCTGTAGCCGCCGGGTGGGGGGCGGGGGAGTATCTGGCGACTGTGGCCCGTTGGGACTTTGCAGTTATCCTGTCGCATCGCAGCTAGATTGAGAAACGTCCCTCCTTTGCCCACCGGGCTCCTCCAGGGGCTCTGGGCTTCTCCTGACCGCTGCACATCTCAGTGAATTCGACACACACTCGCATTTGGCTTCTTTCTCTCTTCATTCAGGAAGTGGCCAGCCAAGCCCTGAGATTCTTTCTGCTCGGCTGATATAAACAAATTGCAGAGGAAGTCAAGTCAAACTTTCCCTTGCTTCTTTTGTTCTCCCAACTAGTAATTCAGAAAACGGAGCCAACTTTTTTTTTTTTTTTTTGGATGCCTTTTAAAGATTGCTCTTAACGGGAAAGGCAGAAACCTTCCTATTTATTTGGTTTTTTTTCCCCTTAAACACAGATATTCCTAAACTGAGTTTTTTCCAAACCTGCAGAAATGCTCTGGAAAGTTGTTTTTTTTTTTTTTTAAGGTTGCTATTTAAGACTTTTCAAACCAGATTGCTGCCTTGACATTGCACAGTTACCTGATTGTTTATTCCTTTGAATTTCAACCAGGAGCTTTGCAGGGACAGTGCTTGAAGCCCTAAGCCACAGCCAAGGAGAGCTAACAGTCCCAATTCAATAAGGGTCACAGTTCAAGGTGTGCAGCAGGGAGGAGACATCATATCTGTGTAATCTGCAGATACTGCTTGAAAAATCATACATGATTAAGGCCTTCTCACAGTGGAGGCTACTTGAAGCTTTATCACGAGCTGGTAAGATTTCATCTCTGGATTCCACCGCTGGCCTTGAGAGGGAACGTTTTCAACCAGAGGCACCTGATAATCTGGGTGACATGCTTACCTCACCTGTTCTAGTCATCTAATAAAAGGCACTCAGCACTGACTAGGGAAAGGAAAACAGAATGGAGACGTATCACAGGTATTTGTAGGGTGTCCCCGAGGTGGCTTCCCAGATGAGATGTTCTTCTGTTCTATTAATCCTGGTGCAACAAATAAAGAACATGTGACGGCCACATGGGGGTCTGTGCGCCTCCCTTGTCTTCAGGTGGCCCTCTCTGGAGGCAGGTGGCTACTGCTTTGAACACAGCCCTATTTCCTAGTGAGGCCTGTTAGGGTTCAAGTATAGCCTCAAGCCACTTACTGAGTCTCTGTATTCCCTTCCATAAAATGGGGATGCATTGGAACATGGCATATGTCGGGTTCTCAATTAAAAGGCAGTTGTTACTAAAATACAAGATACTGTGTGACTTCTGGGTCAGGAAAAACTAACATTGGTAGAATGTGAACTTCATAGTGTTTGCATAGTGACTCCATGTCAGAACAGGTTTGCTCAGCCTGATCGTCTCCCCCTTATCTATAAATACATATCTACTGTAGATATTTATAAACCAATAGGTTTATAAGATCATTTATGCAAGTCGTAATTGTGTATTACTGAATAAACAGTGGATGAAAGGAATCCACGTTTTATCTTATGTTCCTTAAACTGTTAATTTACTTGTCTTCATTCTCCTCGCTGTTGACTATTTTCCAGGCGTGTATTTCTCTCGAACAACAGCAGATGAGAAAATGGTTTAAGGCGCACTGCGGCAGAGACAGAGAGACACACGGAAAGGCCAGGGGCAGCGACTTGCTTGGAGGCCTCCGAGGCAGGCACGTCAGTGTTGGACGCTGTGTGCACCTCCACACCCCATCACTGCGCTTGACGCTTTAACATCAGAAACGTGCGATACCTACGATGCTCCTGAATTTGTGGCAAGCAAATTAAGCTATCACGCATCGATGCAAATTATAGTACATTTCTAGAACTCAACGATCCCATTCGATAAACTTTAGCAAATACCGACCGAGTGCCAGGTGCTAGGATACAAAAAAAGATTAGTCATCAGAGCCGGCTTGCCCAGTATGAAAACCAGACCCACACTCGAAGGACCAGAAAAGCAGGGACATCACCACAACCCCTTCTTGCCTACCAAAGAAACCAGCCAGAAAACTCGGAAGAGTTATTTTTAATTTCAAAGTACACATATGGTTTTGTGTCTTTAAAAAAAAAAATTATATTTCATTTTAGTTTGCTTTTGATTTTATTTTTTCATTGGGTACAGACCTAGAGATGGTGTGTATTATAGTTCAGAAAATACTCCTCCCCTGCTCCTACTTTGGGTGGAATACACTCCCCACCCCGACTGATGTTGGGCCGGGTCATGTGCCTTTGTCGGCTAAGAGGCCGTTGCCAATCACCATGCCTGCCGAGCTTAGAAACGTGTTTGCGCAGTGGGTCCTGGTCTTCTGCACTTTCAATATTTCTGTGAGAAGCACATACCCGCTCATCCAAGGAGGATGAAAGACACCTAGAATGGACCTGGGCGCAACCCACGACTTGAAGCCCAGCCCAGCACAGTCTAGATCGTCGGAAAACCAGCCAATGTGCAGATGCTTTTGTGAGATTAAATAATTACTGTTTTAAGCCACTGAGCTTTGGGCGATTTGTTACAAGGCAATTATGACAGTAGCTGCCTGATGTAGCCCCCATAATATTTATAGGTCTTAATCTGGCCATGGGCCTACTAATGCAGATACTAAAATAAGGGAAAAAGCAAATTTAATTTTTAAAAAATGCTTCAAACTCTTGTGTTACTGATTTGACTTTGTTATGTAAATCAAGGTCAATTATAGCCTTTCATGCGCTACATGAAACTTGAGTCCCCTATTTAAATAAAGCAGCATATGTTTAAAGAATAAGAGAGGTATAAGGCACTCGTCTACTTATTCAGCACTAGAAAAAGCTTTCATTCCACAGAATGACTCATTCCAAAAACGCGTTCACTTAAAGAGATACTAGTCAGGCTCTTTTGAGTAAGACCTTGAAGATACGCTATTGAGTGTTAATAACTAACTTTTATCAATCGTTCATTACCAGAGACCAGGTGCTGTTCTTAGTGTTTTATCGACACCGACTTATTTAATCCTCAGAACTTAATGTGCTAGTGTCTATGACTGTCCCCATTTTACAGATGAGAAAAGTGAGGAACCAAGAGGCTCAGTGACCCACCCGAGCTTCCACAATTTGTAAGGGACACAGCTGGGATCTGAGCCTACCTAGGTCGTCTGGTTTCAAAGCTCACTCTCTCAACCCACCATGCTAAGAGGGAGACAGGCTGAGTCTTTCTTGACAGGAAATTTACAAAGCAAAAAGGGGCAGCAGCTTTGAATAAGAAGACAAATTCAATCGTTTCAAACCATGGGCAGGGCCATGATCGAATAGCACAGGAAATAATGGTTAAGAATAATAGAGAGGACCTGGACTTGTTTGAGACAGAGAAGCCTTCTCTAGTTAGGTGAAATTGTCTCAAGGATAAATATTATCAGACAAAAAAAAAAAAAAAAAAATGGCTGGGAGAGAGAAAAATGGCCTGCCCAGAAAGAACAGCAGAGAGAATGATCTCGAAGAGATCATTGAGGGACTGAAAAATGGCCATCGCTTCAGTGAAGCCGAAAGGGTCCCTTGCCCATTGCCTCAGGACAGCGGTTGGTCGACAGATTTTCTGGAAAGTGTCAAACGGTAAATATTTCAGGCTTTGTAGGCCATGTAGTCTCTGTCACAATTTGCTCAAGTCTGACACTGTACGGCGAAAGCAGCCACGCACAGTAAGTAAACAGATGAGTATGCTAAAGTTCCGATAAAATGGCACGTATGGACGCTGAAACTTAAAATCTCAGTGTGACGGTTTCACAAATAGCAAGTGCACGTGTGAAGACACACGGGCTGTTCACATTCAGTGCATTCCCAACATATCAGGTAAACTACGTACGTTCGATGCATCTTGATCTTGGGACACCGGTGAGTTCTCTGTTGAAACACAGCACGGGTCACGCCAATAAAAGCAAGAAAGAATTCTGAATGAAAGTAATGACCAAGCGTCTGGGTTATTTAATCATTATATTAATCAGGATTCCCTAGGAAAAATAAATAAATAGAACGAATAGGATATTTATGTATGGAAAGAGATTTACTGTAAGGGAATTGGCTCGTGCAATTATGGATGCCGACGAGTTCCACGATCTACCGTCTGTGAGCTGGAGGGAGACCCTGGGGAACCGGTGGTGTCATTCAGTCTAAGTTCAAAGGTTTGAGAACCAGGAGAGCGGAGGGCAGGGAAAGGTCCGTGTTCTAGCTCGGTCAAGCCGGAAGGGCCAGATTCTACCTTCCTCTGCCTTTTTGTTCTGTTTAGGCCCTCGACAGACCGGACAGTGCCCGCTCACACCAGGGATCAGAGTCTGCTGATCTGCAACGTGAATCTCGTTTGGAAACGTCCTCACAGACACGGCCAGAAATAACATCTAACCAATTTCTGGTCAACCGCGATTTAGCCAAGTGGACACATAAAATTAACCGTCGCGATTAATCTAATCTGATCGATGAGGAGAAGTAAATAATATGACCGCCCAGGAAAGAGAAGTAATGTTCTTGCTCAAGTGTTGGCATTGGTGAAAATTACATAAAACGCACGCGTCATCTTTACAAAGAGGAAAAGAGTGCCGATATGGTTGATGGGTGTCATCATTCAAAGCATATTTACGGTTCATCACCGTCCAAGAAAACTGGAATTGCCTGAAATCTCAGAGGTCCTACATGAAAAAATTCGACAGATGTTTTCTCAAATTTGACACAACAATCCTAAAAATTTACACCTCCTAACGAGTGGTGGAGTCAAAAGAAACTATTCTAAATTGACAGTAATAAACTTATTTATCAATCCTCATGGCAGGGAGACTAAATTCTCTTTCTAGGAGACTCTCTAGAGAAAATGCTAATCCAAAATCATTGTCATATTAACAGGCGATCAAAAAGGACATGGCCAAAATACATAGTAAAAGTGGATTATAGGAAAAGTCAGGTAGTTAGTTAATTTTATAAAAAGAGATGTTATTTGGGGGATTTTTTGATGTTAGTGATATTTTTCAGCTTTCAAAATTGTATAATTCATAGTACTTTTTCTTTTATTCTATATAAATATTTGTTTTCATAATTTATCTTGTATTATTTTTCTTAAAGAAAACCCCCAAATTGTAAAACCTTCAAGGCCTAATAACCTGGAAGCATTTTGGATTAGGTACCTACTATATGAGCCAAGCACATCCAGATGCTAGAAACGTAACATTGAACGGAAAAGAACAGTAGTGGTTTTAAAGTATATCCACACAGCCTTTGACACTCCCCCTTCCAAAGGCAGAGGCTGTCATTTCCTCTCCCTCCAAGTGCAGGCTGGACCTAGTGCCTCGTTTCTAAGGAGTAGAATGTTATGCCAATGACACTGGGTGACATCCAAGACTCGTCATAGAACAAACCGCCCTTTCCCTCTTATTCTTTTGCTTCTGGAAGCCAGCTGCCAGTTCCTGAGAACATTCAAGGAGCATTCTGGAAAGATCTACGTGGTGAGGAACGGAGGCCTCCAGCCAAGAGCCACGTGAGCACACCATCCCGGAAGCACAGCCTCGAGTCAAGCCTTGAAGGGGTCGACAGCCTCCGTCCCCATCTCGACTCTATCGCGACTACTTAGGAGAGAATGACACGGAGCCAGAACCGTCCATTCAAACTGCAGTCGGTGACGCTTGACCCCGGAAACTGTCGTGAGATAAGATATGTTTATTTTAAGCTGCTCTGCTTTGGGGTAATTTGTACACAGCAAGAGATAAATGACGTACCAACAAAATTCCTGGCTTTGTGACTCTGACTTTCTGATATCTGTTTCCTAGGAATTTAGTAAAGGTTTTCTAGAGAAACTGATAAATGAGTCGATGAAAGAAGTGTATCAATTATTATTATCCATTCACTCATTTATCAAATACTTACAAAATGGATGTATGAACATTTCAACTTTTACTCTGTGAAAGACACTGTTAAGAGGAACCAGACAAGCCACAAACCAGAAGGAAATATTTGCAAACACATATCCGACAAAGGATTTGTGTACAGAACATGACTTTTTAAAAAACTTTTAAAATTCAGTAAGAAACCGAGCCACCTAATATTTTTAAATGAGCAAAAGAATTGAACAGACACAAATAAGAAAATACACATCGATGACAAATAAGCAAATGAGATGTTCAAAATCTTTAGCCACCACAGTGAAATACCACTACAAACCTATGAGAATGGCCACAGGTTTTAAAAAACTGACATATCGAGTGCTAGCTCTCATAGAGTTCTCGCGAGAATTAAATAAAATTGTGTGTGATACTGGATGCATAATTTGTCCACAGTGTGTGTATAATCAGAAATTTCAGATGACACGCTAGAGAAAAAGAGGGACTACAATTTTAATAAAATATCAACATGTAGGAGTTTGCCTCAAAAGAACTGATTTCTTTTTCTAGAAATGTCAACCATTCCTGAGTCATCTGCCTCTTTACAGGACCAGGAGGATGGGGTAAAAATGCCGTCGTATGTACACGGACTCTCACGTGACTCGCCCGGTCACACGTGTGGCTCAGAGGGCTCAGTCGCTCACCCAAGGCCTCACGGCGAGTGAATGGCAGAGCCAGCAGTCGGTCCCAAGCCTTTTGTCTCTTCCTACGAAATACAACTTTCCAAACTCGGAAGCAGCAGCCAAGAGGGTGATGTTGCTACCTCAGGGGAAACGTCCCAGCGTGACCTGCTGACGGCAGGCATGACCCCCGTCCCCAACACCACCACCTCCCGCCCTCTGAGGCCCCTCCAGTGCTTCAGCCTTATATCAGGCACCCGCCCTCTCCCACCCCATGACGTTAGTGTCAGCCAACATGTTTTTCATTTGCCTCCCTAAGGAACATTTTCAGACTTTTTTTTCCTAATTACCCACCCCGCCATGAAATGTTCTTACCGTGAATATACTGGAATTCCGTTTATGTGCTACGCACATATGTGTGCCTTGTCTATAAAAAGACTAAGGGTTTTTTTTTTTTCCGCCCCTTCCCTCCCACCAAGAACCAGTTCGACGCCCTCGAGGGCAGTTCTGTGCCCCTTGGGAACAGTGTCAAGGGGCGTGGCGAACGCAGCTGCGTGGTGTGAACGCGAACTGGGCTCAGCCGGGCCGAGGGCGGTGTGAGGGGGGAGGGGGGCACCCGCCCGGGCTCGCCTCGCCCTGACCGTCGGCTCGGTCCCAGGTTCCGTCCAGAATCGGGAAGCTGCGGAACCCCACGGGCCCCTTCTCGGATAGAACACTCTCGCCCACCTCCGCCTTGCCCTTCCCCAATCTCCTGCCACCCCGACCCCTTGCCGGCCCAATGCAGAAGTGATTCTAGGAAAGCGAAAGCCACGGGATGCTGTTGGCCTCTCTTCCAGGGGGCAAGATTCCTCCCGAATTCTCCTTCCCCAGTTTCTTCAACTTGTTCTGAATTGTCTCTTTAATGTCATCACGGTCTTTCTCAGCCTCTGTTTCCAGAGTTAAATTTGGACTTCCAAAATGTGCTAAACCGGCCTTTTTCTAGAAATTAGTTACAGCTGGCCTTCCTCAAGAACTGAGCTGGGTTCTTTTTGAGCATTATCCATATTTCATTTGGGGAACAGCTGTCACGTGACAGGTGAGAACATGGAGGCTCGAAGAACGTAGTGAATTTGCCTCAGGTTACACCAGGATAAGGGGTGGGGGGCCCCGCCGGGGCTGCCGATCCTGGACAGACCGGCTCCAAGGGTCTGTTGGAAACCACAGCGAGAAGCCACCTCTTAATTTTAGTGTCTCTCATCCCTCAGAGTGGGAGGAAACAGAAGTTGGAGGTTTTCAAAGGGGGCAGGGCTCTCTTTGTGCTTTATATAACTTTATTCTCCCAGCCACAAAAGGTGCCGAGTCGTATACAGGCTTTTTTTTTATATATATATATATATATATAGATTTATTTTTAGTGGTGCATCTGATGACCGATGACGATTTATTGCCCCGCCATGGACTCTCCTGCTTTTCATGATTCTACTCCTCAATGACTACATTTTAAAATGGTCCCTTCAAGGGGAAAAACTTCCCAGGGAAGACAAGGCTCCGAGGAGGAAAACGTGTGCATTTTGCCAGAGGGGCCCAGAACCTCTGGAGGGACTTGGAGAGAGGGCAGCGTCTTCTCCATCGCCCCAATTTTCGTCCCTCAGCGCGGCTCGCATGGCGTGGACCGTGAGCAGCTTCCTGTGTTTCTGCAGAGTCAAGGGCGCCTTCTTTCAGTTTCTTTTCATAGTGAAGGAAAGAGAGAACGTGGCTTCTTCGATGATCTAGAAGGTTGACTTTTTCCTATTATGCATAAAATCACTGGGAATATGTCTCCTGCTCTGCGCTTCATCCGAATTGCCTCGAATTCCTGACGCAGCCTCTGGCACATGTCCCAACGTCCAGTTTCTGGATAAGAAAAGGAAGCTCAGAGACGTGAAGTCCCCAGCCCGGGCACACACGACTGGGCATTGATTGAAGCAGGATCCAAGCCTGCCTTTTGCTTTTCAGTAAAACCATTTTTTCACACGTGGCCAACACATCGGTCAAAAAATTTCCCCTTTTAAGCATCTTTTAGACTTCCAACAGAAGCCTAAACTTTCCATTGCTAACTCAATAAATGCAAAAAAAAAAAAAAAAAAAAATTCCTTTACTTGACATTTCCGGTTGATTGCTTTTTTGGTTCTCAAAACTGGCGGGCAGACTTCCGGTTTCTAGCCTTGCCTGTAAGGAGCTTAGAAGCCTCCACTTCATCCCAGCAGCAAGGAAAAAGCCGAACAAACTGGAAAAATTAACGGCTCTTCTTAGATCTGTGAGAGATGTGACGTCCAGGGCAAAGCTCCGGCCCCCAAATCAGAGAGACAGGCAGGTAAATAAGAGGGCATCACAACTTTCCAGAACATCAGCCTCTGTGGGAACCAGTGCCCGGGGCAGAAAAGCCTGAAATTGATGAATCGGTTGAGGGTCAGTGTGGGCAGATTTGAGAGTCAAAAACTCCAGAGGGGCCCAGGCGTCCAGGGTCCCCACACTTTTTGAGTTTTACCTCCAGGAGCCTGACCAGGTCCTCACAGCATCAGAGAAAAGTCCCCTGTGCTGCCAGCAGGGGGCAGAGAAAAGGCACCATTTCAGAACAGGCCAGAGCACTCTCTTTTTCCTAAAAAGGTCTGCCCTTAGGGGAAGCCAGAGCCTAACCTGCTGGGTTATTGGAGCCTGACTGACCTGGAGAAGGGAAATACCTAACTCCAGCTGCCTAGAGCCACCTTGCCCCGCCTGAGGGAGTAAGGACATGGACTGAGAGACCCTGGTGATGGTCACGGTCCAGAGGCGCAGACTCAGGGAAGGGCTGAGACCTAATCCCAGGGCTGTAGGGTGCTTCCCCTCCCCCACACCCGACCACCGCGTTACTAAGGCCCCATTTACGGCCGTTCCTTTTACCAGGTACATCGTGTCGGGCTATCAGACAAAAGATTCCAAGGCGGCCCCACAAAGCACAAAGCACAGTGTGAAGAGAACCGAGCGAGCACCGGAACCAGACTCAGATGTGGCGGGAATGCTGGAATTACGAGACCGGGAATTTAAAACAACTGGGACTGTCAGGCCGAAGGTGCTAAAGGAGAAAGTAGGCAGCATGCAAGAACAGATGGGCAACGTGAGCAGGGAGGTGGACATTCTGAGAACCAGAAAGAAATGCTAGGGACAAAAAATAAAAAACACTGTACCGGAAATGAAGAATGCCTCTGATGGGTTTACTAGTAGACTGGATACGGCTGAGGAAAGAATCTCTGAGCTTGGGAATCCATCGATAAGCTCTCCGTAACCTGAAAAACGCAGAGAACAAAGGTTGGGAGGGCGGGGGGGATAAAACATGGAATGTCCAAGGGCCGTGGAAGGGCTACGGAAGGTGGGAATCGCAGAAGGAGAAGAAAGAGAGAAAGCAGCAGAAGAAATATTTGAGGCGGTGACGATGGACAGTCGGTGCGGACAGATCTGAGAGTCAAAAACCCCAGAGGGGCCCAGGCGTATGGGGCCCCCACACTTTTGTGAGTTTAATTAATGCCAGATTAATGAATGCCAGATGCAAAACCACAAATCCAGGAAGCTCAAAGACATCAAGCAAGATACGGGCCAAAAAAAAAAAAAATTGTGTGTTTTTTTTTAAATTAAACTACATCTAGGCGTATTATATTTAAATTGCAGGAAATCACATTTAGGGGAAAATCCTGAAAGAAGTCAGAGGGGAAAATCCCCTTACCTCTGGAGGAGCAAAGATAAGAATGACATCCAACTTCTCCTCAGAAACCTTGCAAGCAAATATTTCACTCTCGAGCTTGTATATATAACCAGTAATACAAGCCCGAGAGTGAAATATTTAAAGTGTCGAGAGAAAAAAAAAAAAAACTCACCAAGCTAGAATTCTGGTCCATGCAAAATTATCCTTTAAAATGAAGGAGAAATCAAGACTTTATCAGACACAAACTGAGGGGATTTGTTGCCAGCAGACCTGCCTGGCAAGAAATATTGAAAGGAGTTCTTTATTTGGATGACGGAGGTCAAAGGTACAGACTGCCAGCAGACATGGCTGTATGATGTATTTGAAAGTTGTTCAGAGAGTAAATCCTGAGTACATACCATAAGGAGAAAACGTTTTTTTTTCCTCCTTTTTTTGTACCTATGTAGATAATTAATGTTAACTAAACTCACTGTGGTAATCATTTCATAATGTATGTAAGTCAAACCGTTATGTGGTAGACCTTACACTTCTGCCGTGCCATTATAGCTCAATAAAAGTGGGGAAAGTTTCTTTAGAGAAAAGAAAATAATTTAGGCCCGAAACTCAGATATACATAAAGAAAAGAGGAGTATTAGAAAGGAAAAAGTGGAGTTAAAATAGAAATTTTTATTCATCTTCATTATTCTTTAATTGATCTAATGGGTAACAGTCTGTTCAAAATAATAATCGCAACACTGTATTCAATTATGTGTTCTTATATATACATATGCTCATGTGTAAGTGAAATGAAAGACAACAATGGTTTAAAGGAGGGGGGATAGACATCAGCATTATCGGGGTACTCTAAGGTCCGGGCACTACCTGGGACGCGGCATAGTGTTCCATAAAAGTAGGCTTGGATCAGTGGTCAAGATATACGTGTATGTGTGTATGTGTATGCATGTGTGTATCTATGTGCATATGCGAGTATATGCATATCTGTATGCATCTGTGTGTTTTTGGGTAGGTATACATAATTATAAATGCAAAGGTATATGTGTGTATATATATATTGCAACTTCTAGGGCAACCAGTAATACGAGCCCAGCGGGCACACACCCACTGCACGGCCAGCCTGGGGACGCACCGTCCCGCTCGCGGAAGAACGGGGCTCAGGACCAGGGTGAACGGGCGGGGAAGGAGGCAGCTGCCCTCGCTCGGGCCTCCGAGCCGGAAGGAGATGGCGCTTTTACTTCCTCACGTGGCTGCACCTGGCACCACGTCCTCGCTTTCAGTGCACAGAGGGGGGGCGCCCAGCAGCCAGAGCCTCGGTGGCCTTGACACCTCTGGGATCTTTGGCAAAACGAGGGAGGCTCACGGTTCACCTCCCCGCCGGCCTCCATGCCCGCAGCGTCCTAAGGCCGGGTTTCAAAAACGAACCCCGCAGGTGGTTGTCCTGTTCACACCTGTCCTCCCGACGCGCGACGCAGTGCCTCGCGCAGGGTTTCATGAAAGAGTGAGAAAAGGGTGAATGAAAGATGAAGGGGAGGGAAGAAGGGAGGACGGAGACAGGGGAAAGAGGAAGAGAGCGAGGAAGGAAGGAAGACGGAGGGACCAGGGACGAGGGAGGGCAAGGGACGGAGTTTCTCAGACGTGGAGAGGGATCTCTGGCAAAGTCTGCCGTGGACCGGAAGGCAAAATAAGGATCGAAGTGCTGCCTCTTTGCTGCGTCAGGGCTCATGACACGTGCCCGTGCGTGCGCGCGTGTGCCCGTGTGTGCCCGTGTGTGCGCGCGTGTGCCCGTGTGTGCGCGCGTGTGCCCGTGTGTGCCCGTGTGTGCCCGTGTGTGCCGTGCGTTAGGAACAGCATAATAGTCAAGGGCGGAGCCTCGAAGCCCAACGGCCGTGGATTCAAACTCCGGTCCCTCCCCGCACTGGCTAGTTCTGTGTTCCCGGCCGTGCCTGCGGGTCGCCTCCGCGTCCTCATCCACCAAGTGGGTGCGACGACGGCTCCCGTGTGGTGAGGCCGTCGCGAGATCACACGCGTAAAAAGCCCCACACACGCGTCGCCCACACGTCGGAGGATCGCGAGTGAAGGTCGCTATGAGCATCTCGTTACCGCTTAATTATCATGGGCTGATGGAAGCTCCCGCTTCGGGGAGGGAGGAAGGAGGGCGGGCCCGGAGAAGAGATGAGGTGCGGGCCCGAGGGACAGAGACTTAGAAAACGGAAAAGAGCGTTTTCTGCTCCTGGCCTTTGGATTCCCGCAGGGAGCTGTTGGTCGATGTGCTTATAGTTGTGCTGGGAAGAAAAGGGAAGGCTCATGCCGCCCCGGGCCACGCCAAGGCTGGGAAGGGCGCCTAGAATGTTCTCTCCAGAGAAGGATAACGCCATTGCCCCAAGGGCCGAGGGAGCACAGGGAGGGTGGGGACAGGAGGGTGTTATTACTGTCCCCATCTTACAGACGAGACGAATGAGGCATAGACGTGACTGTGACCAGCTCAGGCCCTTGGCGCTAGTGAGCGGCAGCGCCGAGATCGAGCCCCGTCTGTCGTCCGCCAGAGCCCGCCCGGTGGCCACCGCACTGTCCCCTGCCGTCACAGTCATTACCGTGTGCTCGCCCTTCTCCCCCGCTGGACCGAAAGGTGTTTAACGTCAGGGGCCGGGTCTGCGACGCCCTCCTCCCTGCTGGGTATCTGAGGCGCCGGCTTCGATGGCGCAAAGAGGGCGCGTTTGTTTCTTGCAAACCGGACTTGTCAGAAGGAAAAGAAGGTAAGAAGGTGCCGCCAGAACACCCGGGGATGTGCCATCATTTCAAAACGGAAGGAGGTTCACAGCCACGCCTCCCCAAACAAGCCCGATCCTGTCGGATCTCGGAAGCTAAGCAGCGTCGGACCTGGTTAGTACTCGGATGGGAGACCGCCGAGGAGGGCCAGGTGCTGTAGGTGTTTAAAAAAAAATGCTATGAACCATTGCTGGTGAGGCAGCTCAAGAACCGATGGCGGGAGGAAGCGTTACAACCAAGAGGGGAAAACAAGATGGGACTTGCAGGGGTCCGTTCCGGGGGCGGGTAGAGACGGTCACCACTAGTTTTCCCAGCCAAATCGTTCGATGGCGGAATAAATGATCAAAGCGCCATTTCTTGCATTTGGATACCCTCAGGGTCATAGGCGAGAGAGGAGCGTTAGGAGGAAGGGCACCCCGAGGCATGCAGGATACTGGAAGCACATCTAGTACTGACCTTTGGCGAAATAACTGCGGTTCTTAAGATTTTCAGAACCTCTGCGCTTTCACTGACTCTTGACTACGTACTTGGTATGTGCTTAGCATTTATTTGCTCTTATGGACAAAACGAAGTCACTAACCACCCGGAGCTTGTACCCTAGAGTTACACAGTACAATATGTGGCCATTGAGCACTTGAGAGGTGGCTGTGAGTGTACGAGACAGGCCAGACTTTGAAGACTTCATTCCAGACATGAATCGAGTTTAATCAAACATTATTTATTATTAACTGCACCTGTTTCTTTTGACCTTTTAAATAGGGCTCGTAGAAAATTTTACATTTCGTATGTTGTTTTCATTATACTTCTATTGGGCAGCACTGTCCTGGAGGTTTATAAGCTGGTAAATAAATATGTACATTAGTATAATATCTTATGTTGATGAATGCTTGGGAGAAAAAAATGCGTCGGGGCAAGTAAATGCAGCAGGATGGGAAATGGGAGTTCTGGTGATAGTTCATAGCGTTTGTTCAGGGAAGAACTTTCTGAGAAAGTAATATTTGATTGTCTAATGAAATAAATAAATTTTTTGATTTTTAGAAAAACTGCTTAGAGCCTGTTCTCTCGCTGTATTATCGGCCGAAATATGGGATGAATGCTCATGGAGAAACCGAGGGAAGGAAAATGGCTGAAATATTGTGCCTTCGTCTACGATCGATTCCTACGATAGATTACGAGCCAGGAATAATGATTTTCTCTGGTAAACAATCAGCCAAAGATCTGAGAACAATCTTATTTAAGCTCAAGTCATAAAGATCTTACAAAGAGATTTTCCCTTCCCTGTGATTTGCAACCACGTCATCCATTTTTACTCAATTCTGATAAAACAAAACCCATGTCGGAGGGTGGAGGGGAAAAAAAAAATGAAAAAAAAAAAAACAATCGTAGCTTCACATCCCTCAAGGGTCTAGTCCGATTCCAAACAATAATCATTTCCTGCATCTACAGAGTAGATGCAGAGTCGTGGAAATTCTGTCGAAAGTGGGCAGAGACACCTTTAAAATCCCCTCTGTGAAGAGCATCGCTGTAATTTGAGCGGTTCTCCATAGTGCAGTATTAAAGCGGGCCCAGATGAGAGAGTTCTGCTCAGGGGACATGAAAGTAAACAAAAATCCAGGCGTAGAACTGCTGAAACTCTAAAATGGGGCTGAACTTTGATCGTCAGGAAGCCCTCAAAACGTCAGGTGAGCACAATCAGAGAGAGTTGTTTATTAGCCGAGGAATTCCATCATGGGCGGTTGCCAAGGGTTCCCTGCCTTTTAATTAAACTTGACAATGGTCGCAACAGTTGGTTTGATATTGGAACAATGAGATTTCGTACATGACTCGAGGGCTGTAGTTAGTGGATTCGAATCCAATAAAATAAACCATCTCAATGTTTTTACTTTCACAGTTAGGGAACTCTAGGCACACCGCAGACCGTCTTGTGTCATGGACACCAAATCCGCCAAAACCCTGATGGAGACCAGACCCCTCCACTGTGGGAATGAGGTCTGCGCCTGCCACTCGGGCCACAGTTCTACTGTGTGTGTTTGATTTCTAGATCTTGGCCGTACATGAATCACAGACTCTGTCTCTTCTCATCCCCCCGAAGAAAAGAAAACACAAAGAAAATAAAGGACAAAGAGCATTTCCTTTGTTTTCTGAAACGAGTTCCAGTTTTTCCTAGTGATTTTTAAGAACAGCAGCGTGGCCGGTGGCTTCACGGTCAGCTCCCGAGACTGACTCACGCTTACGCGACGTTATTTGCGGAGGCATGACCTAAGGGATCCCTGGGAAAGAATTTTGTTCTGGTCACTAACATGCTATGCTTTTAAATATGAGGTTGTGGGCCGGAGTTCTCAGATATCCTTGAGTAAGAAGAATGAGTTGGGTTATTATTTCTGTTTGTTGGCGCTTCGAAACTGAACAGCAGTTGGAATACCCCGCCGTGGGGACAGCTCTGTGTGTCTGAGGACATATCTGGAAAGGCAGAAGTGACTCCTTCCTTCTCCCACACCACACACTTGCAAAGATCTCATCTCTTAACTCACCTACGATTTCGTCTGTCTGCAGAAGTCCACAGATAAAAAGATCAGCATTCCAATCAAAATAACAACGCCAGTAAAGGAAACCCCAAAAGGCCCAGGAACAAACATTCGAACCAGAAGGTCGTAATGAAATTTCATTGGACAGGAAATAGGTCCTTATGACAAACAAAACAGAAACCGCTGGAAGACGCAGAGGGAGATATTAATGTGCTGAGCCAGAAACCGATTAATCAGCATCCTCACTTCCTTAATTCCCAGCTGCAGAAATACGCCTAGGAGAAAAAGCATCTCCCCTCGTCCTCTTAGTAAGTGTAGGAAGAGGGCTATTTTGACTGCAAAGCCGAGGCTGTAGGTGGGGGTGTGGGGTGGGACGGGAATGTGGGCCCTGCCTAACGACAACAGAAAGATTTGTACAGTATTCGTTCCCAGGCTATAAACATTCAGAACCTCCGTGCCAAGCACACAATAAAATTTTCCTCTCTCTCTCTCTCTCTCTCTCTCTCTCTCTCTCTGTCTCTGTCTCTCTTCCCCCTCCCCCCCTAGTTTCCACTATTCACATGTAAATCGTGACGCCTGCTAGTGCAAGTCTCTGACTTAAAGAATGCTTCAGTTTTTCTGGAAGTATCCAAAAGCTTTCTGCTAAGAAAAAAAAAAAAGCATCTTTCAGGAGGTATTCTGCTGCTGAGGGGTGGGCGGGGGGAAACGTGTGTGTGCTCATTTCAGCAACTGTTAGATTCGAAACAAGAATATGAAAAGCGATCCACACTGATAGTGATCACAAGAAATGTCACCCGGGAAAAGCCTGTTTGGACAAACAGAGCAGCAACAAGCACAGGATTCTCGAGCGAGAACTCCGAAGAGGGTCTTGCGTAACGACTCATGAATCTATTCCAAAGTCAAACAACGTTTGCTCCAAAAGGTGACACTCTGAAATTTTCCTCCGACTGGTTTAGATCAAGAAGCAAATTTTCTCTCTTTCACTTGTTAAGTAAACACCAACTATAAATCTCTTTTAAGAGATGAATCATTTAGCCCCTGCATCTGACAAGGATTAGGTCATTTGTTTGTTTCTGGGATATAGTCTACCCTTGACTACAACCGGGCTCCACAATGTGTTCAAACGTTTTTCTGGCAATATCTGATTTGTTCAGACAAAGACCAGAAGCTCAAATCCCACTGAATTAACCGGTTGGGTCATTACCAAGATGGAACAGAGCCAGAAAGCTCAGAGCATGCACACCGTGCAGTGCCCGGACATAATGTCTGCCTTCATGAGGAGAGTGTCATTTCTAGAACTCTCACCCTCCAGTTAGCTCAGCGAACTGGAAATGTTTCTCTTTCCCAGTTTTTTTTTTTTTTCCTCACCAACAGGAACAGAAGAGATTGGTGATTAACCAGGTGAACAATTCCTTTGCCTCTTGGAACACACTGGAAAGTAAAAACAACCATCTTCTGTCTTAAAACATTGACATCTCTTACAATAAACAACAAACCAAAAAAGAAAAGAAAGAGAGAGAGAGAGAGAGAAGGAGGGAGGGAGAGAAGACGAGGAAAACCAGCAAGACGTTCCACAGACTTACAGAATGAGTAACCCGGAGACAGAAATCACCCAGATAACTTTCATATTCAATTAATTGAAGAATGTGTTTAAACAACACCTCTGGCTGACATGACATTTACAGTGTACTCAGGACTTTCACAAACATTATCAACGGGTGTGTCTGATGCCATTTATCACCTTGTACTTGGGAGGAAGCCGAGGGTTCCAGAGACTGAGTCACTTGAGATACATTGCACACCTGGTACGAGATCGAGCCAAAACAGACCTCGGTATTTCAGATCTTCATCATGACACCAGAGGTGTCACACCCTTACAGATATCCCCCAATTTGTATGACCCTGTCACAAAATTAGTTCGTGAGAATTAAAGCGACGCGCCAAATCCCGGCCACAACGGTAGATCATGACGCAGCGACAGCTCTCAACTGCAGACCTACCTTTTTCTGTCCTGCTCAGAAAAAGACGTGGGGGCGGGTGGGGGCCCTGCTCGCCCACCCAGCCTCCCTTCCCATAGAAGGATACCCTCGCTGCATAGGAGCAGTTTTCAGTGGAGGGGACTGTGTCTGCCAGGGGACGTTACGCAACATCTAGAGACATTTACGGTTGTCACAACAGGCGGAGGGAGAACTTTGTACTAGAACCTAACGGGTCCAGACCAGGGATACTGCTAAATATATCACAATGCACAGGACACCTCCCACCGCAAAGAATTATATGGCTCAGAGTCTTAGTGCTGCCGAGGATGAGAACCCCAGAGCATCGGAATCCCGCTCAAGTCACAGGGTGCTGGGGGCCCAACCTTCTCCCGATCCACACCGAGGATGAGCCCAGGGCTTCAGCCTGGCACGGTGGAGTCTCCTCCCCACAGCACTTTGCCAGAGATGCTGGGGACGTGTTCTCCAAGTCTCTCTCAGAGAGAAATGTTAAGGCCAACAAAAACGTGGTCCTGCCAGGTTGAGAATGAAGACAGGCAGAGGCAAGCAGAGTAACGGGGGGGGGGGGGGGGGAGAGACAGAGACAGAGAGAGACAGAGAGAGAGACAGAGACAGAGAGAGACAGAGAGAGAGAGAGACAGAGCTCTGAAGACATCACTGTTTGAATCAGGTCCTACCTTCTTACCTCTTAAGTTTTGAGCTATGTGAGCCTATGAAGTCCATTTGGGGGGGGGGGGCTTGTTTTAGGGGTTTGGTTTAAGTTAGTTTGAGTTGGACTTCCACAAGGTGCAAGCAAGAGTTCTTGGCTAATACAGAAGCCGGCGAGTGAGAGTTATATTATTACAAGAATACCTTAAATACTTTCTAATATTTTTTTTAAGCAAATTACTCACAAATGCCGGTGTTTTGGCTACTCTTAGTAACAACTAGTACAGTAGCCTGTTAGTCAAAAGTCAAGTCTCTTTCATGTATTCTACAATGAGGGATTGCCGGAATCCCCAATTTTTTGGTTTTCCTCGAGCAGAACAAGGAAGAGACAAAGCTAAGTTTTTGAGGCTCATGGACCAAGTGAACAACCTAGTACTTGAAATCAGAAGCTACAGATGCCAGTCTGATCCCGATGGCAGATCCCAAACGTCAAGCCATTCACTTAATAGGTAACGTTCCAGTCCACGGAAGGCCCGTCTTAACCATTCGCAGCGTGCCTGTTAGAAGGGACCTCTTTCAGGCCGTATTTCAAAGAGTTACCACTGGGATGGTTAAGAGGCATCTCAAGCTCAGCAGGTGTAGGGAGAGAGAGAACCCTGGAGACGAGGGACACACTCTCTGAGCTGTCACCACGGAGCTGAGAGGCAGGGAGTTCAGGGGGAGGGTACCAGAGGGAAGGGCGATGCAGAGACCTCGGGAGCTCGCACGCACACTGCAGAAGGAACGTCCCGCGGAACAACCCGCGCTGGGTTAGAGCGAATGCCACAGGAGCCCACAGAGCCCAGAATGCACAGTTTCGCAGCTCCCGGGGCCTGGGCCACAGCACCCGGAGGCTCTCGCCCCTGGCCGTAGAGGATAACTAGCCCTGCACACGCCAAACGCGGCCCTCGTCCCGCCTAACAAACCTCAGAAGCAAGACCTGAAAGGATCAAACATAAAAGCATCCTGCACCCAGAAACGCAAAACGCGTGACTGATAAACACTTAAAAATAGAACGAGAAAGTGTGCGAAGTCGGAGGCGAGCGAGAGCCAGCGAGACCCGCGACGCGGGTCCCCCAGGCGGCCCGCAGAGCTCTAAGGAGTAACAAACGCGGATGTTTTAAGCCACACGTTGGGGGCGATTTGTTACACAACACCGAGTCACGAGAGTCACGAGGGGGGAGCCTCTCTTCTCACTTGGACCGTTGCGCGAGCCTCCAAACTGGTTTCCTGATTCCGTTCTTACCCCCCATGAATATCTGGAAAGTACTCAGAGCGACTTTTGTAATCTAAGCCAGGTCATGTCAATCTTGTGTACCCCCCCCCAACCCTCCCGCGGCTCCCCATTTCCCTTAAAGAATATACAAGACCCCGAGGACAACTTACAAGGACCCCCGTGATCTGCCCCCTTGTCCCCTACAGCCACCTACCCTCATCTCCAGACTCCTGTGCCCTCTGCCCCACAGGGCTCATCCTCACTTTTAAATAAGCCCCCAGGCTCTAGCCTCCGGGCCTTTGCCCATGCCGGAGCCTCTTCCCGGAAATCTGTTCCTGCCTGTGGCTGCCCGCTGTCCCCCAAAGCCCCCCTCCCTCTGCAGCCTGTAGAAAACAGGGCCTCCCTCCCGCAGGTGCCCGCATTCTTTGCTTTAGGGAGCCCCACACCCATTTGACACGCAGCATGCTTTTCTCACTCATTCGTCCGTCTGTCCCCGAGGGCAGGGGCTTTCTGGACTCTGATTCCTGCGAACTCCCCAGCACCCACAACAGTCTGCGACTTGTAGTAGGTCATCCATCAAAATATTTGTCGAAGGGAACGAATGAAGACTGTCAATGGAATGAGCGTGTGCTTGATTACTAAATAGAGACCGAGATAATGCCAAGTATAAATTTTCTCCCACGGAGGTCTGTGCCGTGGGATGTTAGAGGGGTGATGTTCTCGTAAACGTTTTTAGCCTCCAACTGCATCTCATCAGCTTTCCTAAGTGTTTGAATGTCTTGTCGTTGCTAGAATGTTGCCTTTTTGCATCTGCTTCAGGGGCCTTCTTTATCCGCCCAGAGCTCCTTTTTCCTGCAACTGACGACTAGGTGGGCTCCTGTCCCAAGATGCCATTTGCTAAATTTCAATCTGAAAAAGAAAAAAGGAGGAGAGAGGAGGAGAGAGGAGGGAGAGGGGGAGAGAGGGAGAGAGGGAGAGAGAGGGAGAGAGGGAGAGAGAGGGAGAGAGAGGGAGAGAGAGGGAGAGAGGGAGAGAGGGAGAGAGGGAGAGAAGGAAGGAAGGAAGGAAGGAAGGAAGGAAGGAAGGAAGGAAGGAAGGAAGGAAGGAAGGAAGGAAGGAAGGAAGGAAAGGGGGGTAGCTATAATGACCACAAAACAAAATAAAACAGAAACTCGTGTGGGGACTACGAGGGAGGACTGGAGTAGTTCCTGGGACACAAGACTATTTTATGTCTACATCTCATGGTGTGTTTGTCACTCAGGCTTGTTTGGTATGTAAAAATCCACTGAGCTATATGTTTGTGATTTACACACATTTCCAAACATATTTACACATAATAAAAGTTAAAATAATATAAGAAGTTGTCTTAATAATCTACTTTTTAATTTAAAAAAGACTGTAGACTATGACCGATGTTTTCAAGAGGCCGTAGCAGTCAGCTAGGTCTTGTCACTGACCCCACTGAATGCCGCCTCTCCCGCGGAGCATCCACCACACGCTCAGGTTGTGCTGGGCTCAGGGGACCTCAAGGCGTGAATCAGGAACCGTCTTTGCCCTCAAAGTACTTCCCATGGGATCAGGGCCAGGAGAGCAGGATACTCGAATGAGCCAGTGACCGTGATGAAAATAACAAAAAATCAACAACTTGAATGTTCACAAAGCTTGTCCCCAAACACTATATTCCGTTTGGTAAAGATGTGTCTGTCCTTAAATGCCCAACTAAAGTATGATATATAGTGACAAGCGGAAAACAACCTAAATATTCCACTAAGGAGAAATAATACGGCCCCGCCGTAAAATAGAATACGAGGTAGCCCTAAGAACCTTAGCTTTGTATCTTCCAATCTGGTGCTCTATATCAAAAATTTAAATATATCCCAAATATGCACATACACTTACAGACTTTATACACGTATCGATTGTGCAGAACTTTTCTGTGTACATGAGAACCTGTTAGCAATGTTTACTTCTGGGGTTCAGACAACTTTTTTGGTCTCACTGTACACTTCTGTCCTGTGGAAAATTTTTGGCCATGGGTATGTATTGCTATCATTATTACATTATGGTCATTGTTGTTTTGAAACAGACAGGCTCTGAACAAACTGCAGAATGTTCTGGGCGCTGCAAGAGAATGGGGCGAGAGTGGCCCCTGGGCCCCTGGGAGCCTGCCATGCGGTCGGACCATTCAGGGTTAACAGCCGTCCTGGGAAGCCTGCTGTCACCCTGCGATCCTGCAATTAGGCTAATGAAGCACTCTGTTCACAGGTTGAGTGGAAGTGTAATTGGCATTGACACCTGAGCTCTGAAGGTAGACGCTGGCAGACTTCTGCAGGGGCGGAGGCATGACTGAGGTGGGGAGCTTGCTGCAGGGCGGGACCCTAATGCATTCTCCTCCCGGACTTCAGAGAAGATTTAGAACAAACTCACCCCACCGCGTGCCTTGGATCGGGACCACGTATGAATCAGTGCGGAAAGGGGATGAGAAGCAAAGTGGGAGCATTGGATTTGTTTGTTTGTTTGTTTGTTTGTTTGTTTACTGGTTCGGTATCATCGAATAAATATTACTGGGTTCTTTTAGGGTCACAGGACCTGCGCCAAGCCCTGGGGATGGAAAGCCGAGGCCTCGAGAAGCCACGGGCTGGTGAAACGCGTCTGTGGAAGCCGTGAGCGCTACTCTCTCACAGCGTCTAACGTTTACTGAGCACCTACTAGGTCCAGGTGCTGAGCCGAGGCTTGTCCTGCGCTAGCTCACTCGCCACAGCTCCCGGTGAGACAGACGTCGCCGTGTTTCCCTGAGTCAGGATGCACATTTTTGGCCTTGTAACTAAAATGGCTGGAATTAGCAAACAGAACCCAGGACTCTGATTCACTTTGACATCCAGACAAAGGATGAATAATTGTTTAGTATAGGTATGCCCCAAATGAGATAAACTTATCCTAAAGCGTTATTCAATTTTTTATCTGAAATTCAAATGTAGCGAGACATCCCATATTTTTATCTGGCAACTCTACTTATAACACCTCTAAAGTCCGTGCAAGTCTGAGAATCAATGGGTTGTTTATAATTAGTAACTTTTTCCTTTCTTAGTAGTGGTTCGTAAGATAATGTTGTATTTCAGTGGCTTCTTAGATTATCTGAAATGTGATATTATTAACCCAATTTGACAGATGAGCAGACCGAAGCCCACCGAGATTAATTAACTAACTCCCCCAGGTCACAAAGCCAACGGCGCAGTGAGGATTTGAACCCAGGAAGGCTGCTCTAGGACTGCGCACTTGACCTTCTAATATAGGCACCATACTCCGAATATAGACACTGGATATTTAAGATCCACTTTGTTATATTTCTGATTTCTCTCTCTCTCTCTCTTTTTTTTTGTGCTCAAAATTCCGTAAAGCATTTCGGATCTGTATCTTTAGTTTATTGGCCACGTTGAGTTGGGCCAATAAAGCTCAAGTTCAAGTCAGAGATTACAGAGTCCGGACTTCAAGAACGTCTCCGCTCTTAGGGAACGAACTCCGTGAGATTGCTCACGACCTTCCAGCAGAGGCAAATGGCGCTGGGCCCTGCGGTAACGCAGAGCGGGGTGGCCCTGCCGCCACCGGCAAGGGACAGAGGTTAGGAAAACACTTTAAAATCATCAGTTAACGCCTAAAAAGTGCTCAGATCCCAGCTTTCATTCGTTCACCGAATAGTTACGAGGCCTTCCCTGTGCCAGACACAGCTCTAGAACCAGAGACGCGACAAGGAATAAAACAGGGAGGAAAAACAACCCTTTGCCTCCGTGAAGCTTAACCTTATAGAGGTCGAGGCGGAAAACGAATAATCAAATTACATAGTCCTGAGAAGGTGATGCGTGAGAAGGTGATACGAACTGAACTGCGGAGGATGAAGAGAAAAGCAAGCAGGGGAGGCGGGAGGCAATGGGAACAGGCGGGGACTTCAGGAAAGTTCTCCGGGGCAAGGAGGCATTTGACGTGAGCAGCGTTCGAGACTCGGCTGGTTAGGAAGGCTGTGTGGGCCATCATGGCATGGTGCAGGAATGCAACAGGGTCCAGCTGCTATGCCCAGAGCAAATCTTTAGGTGTTCGGTTTTGGTTTGGGGTTTTGTTTTTTTTTTAAAGATAATTTCGTTAATTGCAAGTTTATGCAACTTAATTTTTAACAATGCCTGTGTTTAACAACCAGCTCACAACATTTCTGAAAATTGAACAGTCGGCTTCCACCAGCCTGGGTGAGCCGGCTCTCGGCCTCCAGCTCATCCACATTGTAGCACCTACCCACCCTTCGGATCTCAGCCGAGCAAGACCTGGTCAGGGAGTTCTTGGTACAGCCCGCCGCAGGCCGCATCGCATCGTGTAAGCTAATTAGATGTGCGATTATTGTTTTGTCGTTGTCTTGGCCCTTCACAAGCTCAGTTCTGTGAGAGCCGCGTTCGGGTCTGTCCTGTCTCCAGTGCCTCTCACGGGGCTTAGCACACAGTAGGCGCCCAATTAACACTGGCTTCAGGAATGCATGAGTGAATGAGATATTTCCGGTAAAGCTTTGCCTGCCTCCTGCCTCAGAGATGTGCAAGTTTCGGTGATAATGTAAAGAAATTATGTTAGGCTCTGTGCCCCCAAAATGAATCATTTATTAAGTAAAAGACTGGCTTCTCAGCTCTTTGCAGGAGCTCAATATTTTTTTTGTGCCATGGACACTGTTGGGGTCTGGGGAAGCCCGCCATGCCCTTCTCGGGATTGTTTTAAATGTATTTAAAAAATAAAAAAATGCATAAGCTTGGAAAGAAAACCAATTATATTAAAACATGGTTATCAACAAAAAAATTTTAAACCAACGAAGAATACGGTAACATGTGCTTTTTATGAACGCACTAAATGACAAGATCCGGCGGGAAGCCTCGAGACAACAGTAATTCTAAAACGGCAGCAACTATAAATGATCTTTCGAATTATCTGTAACTCTGATATGATTGGGAAACATCTAGATTCTGGTACAGCTAATACCGTTGCGGTTCAGCTACATTTAAAGCGAGAGAAATGACCAAGTTCAGGGGTGTGTGTGTGTGTGTGTGTTTATACATTTATCCTAAATTCTGTCTAAGGATCACTTGGAGGGACCCAGGGACCCCAGCCCAAGCATTCAGAGACATACGGATCAGCGATCTCTACGCCTAGAAAGAGCCCGTACGGATCAAGAGCGGGGATTTGCTGTCAGATGCTCTAGATTTAACGCCTTATGCCTGCCTCTCATAGGTTGTGTGAACTTGGACAAGTTCCTTAACTACAGTGCGCTTGAGCGCCGCCACGAGTGTCGAAATGGGGCTAATGGTAGCCCCCCACGAGGAACGTTCTGCTGCTTAAAGGACGCAGGACCGTAGCCGGCATGGAGTCGATGCTCAGAAAACAGCGGCGACGAGCTCGGTGTGACGTGTGCCCGTTCTTCCCGACCTGGGAAGCGCCAGGGCTTTTAATGGAATCCGACTGAGGCGCTGGCGATCGAGGGAGGAGGTCGTATTCCTGTGACTGTCGAGGACCGCACTTCGGAGGCAGAGCAGAGGCCCGTTCGCCTCGGCCGGATTCTTCCAAGAGGGCTTCGAGCTTCTGAGCGCAAGAACACTTGGATCAGCGGCACTCGAGCTTAACAGCCGAAGAGGGATGCGCAGAGGTGCTGGAGTGTGCCGACGAGATCGACCTTCCAGATTCCGCAGCCCGATACACAGACGGGGTGCGGGGGGGGGACGCTGCAGCCCACGTTTCCTGGGGCCGCCCCGGTCAATGCCTTCAGTCCCCGCGTGACAGGAATAGCGCACCCTTTTGCCCCCAAAGTCCTCCCAGTTTGGACGCTATCGTAGTAGAGGTCACCGTCGGTAAAGACCACCCTTCTGTCTTAGCTGCCCAGGCCCCGGGGACGTTCTTTTGAGGAGGGGGTTAACGTGACACCTTTTTTTCCTCTTTGGCAGAATCCAGAAAAGAAGCTGAGATTCCCCCTGAATTCTGGTCCTTTTCTTCCGGGATTCTGAAATAAAAATTGCGGGTGAGCTTTGGAGGAAGGAGGGGGAAAAAAACGCTTGGAAGCAGAGAGGCCAACCATCCCAGTTTGCCCGGGACTCGAGATTTCCCAGGATGTAGGGTCTTCGGTGTTAACTCTGGACCAGTCCCAGGCAAACCGGGGCAGCTGGTCATGCTGCCTGGAATCAAACCCTGACTCTACTGTCTACCATCTGTGTAACTCCAGACGAGTTATTTTTTTTTTCTCTCTGAGCCTCATTTTCCTAATGTCCCAGTGAAGATCATAACAATTATTTCCACGGTATTATTATGAGGATTAAGTAAGATCATATTTAATTACAAGGATTAAGCGAAGTCCTATCTAATCACCCCTCCGATGACTTCCATCCACTTAAAATAAAACCAAAGTTCTTATTGTGCCTAGCGATGTCCTACACGTGCTAGCCTTGGGCTCACTCCAGCTTAAGCCTCTGTATCTCGTGTTGCCTTTGCTGCAGGCACCGGCCTTCTCACCGTCCTCTCCCTACGAAGCTTACTCCCCCTCTGGACCTTAGAGCTGGCCGTAACTTCTGTCTGGGATGCTCTCTCCCAGACAGCCTCCTCACACCAGCCTCTGCACAAAACGGCCTCTCAGAGAGGCCTCCCCGGGTGGTACCTCCGAACACAGCTGCTCACATCTCTCACTGTCTGTTCCTTTATTCTGCTGTATTTTCTCCCCCTCGCATCACTTGGCGCTTCCTGATATGACATTATATGGGAATACCTTTAGTTGTTTATCATCTGTCTTCTCCATGAGACAATAAACGCCCCCCCCAAGCAGGTATGTGATGTCGATGGCCAACTCCGTGTCCCCTGTACCTTGAACACGGACTGACCGGCACGGTGCCTAGACGACTAGTCACTGCTTTTTGGAAGAAATGAAAACACCATGCACAGCTAGAGGGCCTTCCAATTCAGGAAATGACAGTCGTCCTTGTGACTCTCGCCTTGCTGTCCTTCGGGAAAATGCTGGGGACCGGTCTGCTGGGACCTGGTGTGCTTCATGTGACTCTCGCCGGCTCCGCCAGCTTGTTGACTTGCCTGGCAGCCCCGGAATCACTTAAAACCCAAAGACTCAACAGTGACCCTTAATTAAGCCCTCAAGCCCTCTTCGGTCGTGGAGTCCATTTCTGGAGCAACAGCGAAAAGGCATCTTTTTTTTTTTTTTTTTTTGCGGCAGGACGTGGGGTGGAAGACAATTTCGAAAGTAGGAATTAGTCTAAAAAGTTACCCTTGAACATCCCTTGAGCCTAAATCTCCCGTGTGCTGCCTGGGTATGGCCCGGCGTGTAGAGGTCTGGGATCCTTTTCACGCAAGTTCAAGTCTGCAGATCCTCTGAGCTGGCCTGGAGGAATGAGCACAAGGGACCTGCCCACACCAGTGTCCTTGGGGGTGCGGCGTTCGCTTCTGCCTGTCTTTAAGGCAGCCGCCGTGTCCCGGCCCGAGACGGGACGGTGTGGAGCTTGCAGGCGCCTTGATTGCACTGGGCCTCATCTCCGACGTGCTGTGAGATTAAGTCTCCGTGCCCGCGATGTGAGGGCAGACGTGTGTTCCTGTGATGCAATGTACGTGGGAGAGTGGGATGTGTTTGTGCACGTGGAGAGCGTGCGCGAGTGTGTGCGTGCGCGCGCGTGTGTGTGAAGTGAAGAGAGCAGGTGACTTTTAATTCAGCCTGAAAACTAAACACACGTGTGAGGCACTTCTAACCGGGTCTGGAACCACCAGCCTTTCCATGTTTTAAGCCCAAACTAACAGGGGCTCATGGACGTGGACAACAGACTAGTGGTCACCAGAGGGTAAGCGGAGGTAGACGGGGGGGTAAAGGGGTCAAACACGTGGTGACAGAAAGAAATCTAACTAAGGGAGGTGAACACACGGCGGAAATACATATACGCCTTCCTGTTAAAGTGTAGAGACAAAACTCATAAAAAAATGTCATAAAAAATTAATTAATCTAAAAAAATTAAAAATAAAATAAATAAAAATAAGAACATCCAAGCCTCTCCTCGATGCCGGTGCTATGCTCAGTTCTGGAAACAGAAGGATGGGACCATTCATTCATCCACCATGATGACGCACTATGTCCCAAGGCGGAGAGCGGGGTATAGGAGTGAACCGCTCTGGCACAGCCCGTCCCTCAGGTCACGTACATTCCCAAGGTGAAGACGATGGACAGGCAAACGACTATGTCCCAGCTGGAAAGGACGTGGAGAAACTGGACCTTCACACCCAGCCGCTTTGGCGAATGTCAGGGGGTCCTCAAATGGCTAAGCGTGGAGTTACCACATGAGCCAGAAATGCCCCTCCTGGATATGTACCCAAGAAAAAATGAGAATATGTATGTACTCAAAAAAGTGTGGAGGAATGTTGACAGATCGTAACCAAAAGGAAGATGCAACCCCAACATGTCCATCAACCAATGAATGAATTTTAAAAATGTGACATATCCATACAATGGATTATTATCAAGACATAGAAAGTAATAAAGTACCGATACCCTACAAGAAGTGCCCAAAATAGGCCAGTCTAAGGCAATAAGTAGATTAGTGGCTACTTAGGGCAAAGGAACGACATCGACTGGGTACCAGGTTTCTTCCCGAGTTGATAAAAATGTTCTAAAATCGACTGTGTCGATGGTTGCGCAACTCTGTGATTCTACTGAAAACCACTCAGTCATACGCTGTACGTGGATGGATTACATGGTACGCGAATTATACCTCAATAAAGCTCTTAAAAGCAAAACAAAACAGTTACATCCTGGGCCATTGCAGAGACAACCCGTAAGGAAAGAATGGAGCGGGAAAGAGGGCCAGAGTGGTCAAGACACTTCTGGACAAGGAGGTGGTATCCGGGTCAAGCCTGAACGAAGTGAGAAAATGCGTTTCCCGGGTATCTGCGGGGAGGTCTCAGCAGAGGGGACCGTGGGGACAAAGGCACCATGGACCGAGGCTTAGAGAGGCTCAGCCACCTGCCCGGAGCGCCCCAGATAAGATGCCCACGCAGACGTGACGAGGCCAGTCCCGTGTGAGCCACTCCGTCGTTTACTGTCTTGCCCGCTGTCCAACCCTTCGTTTCTCGTTGCCGGATTCGGTAATTTCACTATTAGCGTGTGTTCCTATGAACGAAGTTGTTGCGCCCTTATAAACAAAACGGGGGTCGGGGGGAGGGGGAGAAGCTAAATTGTAGAGTGTAAGCCGTGTCCTCGTCTTCCATTCGCAGCTTTATAGAATTTGGGTAGGTGCACAGCCTTCTGCTTTGATGAGGCACCTCGGATAGGCCAATTATTTGAAGCATCTGCACCCCAGGCTGGTCAGGTTCAGGTTAATGTGTGATGGGAGAACACGATTTCCTGCTAAGACTTTAATGTCCAAGTGATAAGAATTTACATGACAGGACTATCTCAAAAGTGAGGTATTTTCTCATCTTTCTTGCCTTGAAAAGTTATAATGGCTTTGACGAGGGTCAGATTTAGTAAGGCATTTGGCTTGAAATGAGCCAAGTAAGTGTTGACCCTGCTACGAAAGCCCCGCCTGCCATCTTTCTAAAGGCGGGTTAGGATGCCTGTGCTCTGTCCTGGTGTCCGATGTGGAGTCACCGAGGCCGAGGCCGGGGTGCTGATGACGGCCTTTCTCACCGGGCTGCTGGCGCCAGGGCTGCGGGGACCTTGAGCGGTGCACCTGAGAGCTGAGAGCCGATTCTTCACTTAAAACAAAGGACATGCTACGTGTGATGAGCAGGACACAAAAGGACAAGTAATGTGTGATTCTACTTTGATGAGGCACCTAGGAGAGGCCAATTATTTGTAGGGACAGGAAGAAAAACGGTTCCGGGCGGAGCAGGGAGGAGGCCTGGGGAGAGGAAGAAGCCAACCTTTAGAATCAGTGTAAGAAATAAATTATTGTTTTAAGCTGCTACATTTTGACTGCCGTTTCTTACTCAGTAAAGGCTATCCCCAACAACGGCTTACCTTTAAGTTCCTATATGAAATAATAATAATAATAATAATAATAATAATAATAATAATGTTCTAGCACATTCGAATCGTTAACATCGTTGGCTTTCCTGCCCTCATTCCTTTTGGACGAGGCCGAGTGACGGACGGCATGAACAAGAAGCATTACGGGGAGTTTAGAAACCCGGATTTTAATCCCTAACCAGCCGCGTGACTCCTGAGAGTCCGGACCTCAGGATCGTCACCTGCGGAACGAGATTCATTCACAAAACTGACTGAGGCTCCCTACGTGTCGGGCCTTGCACGGCGCTTGACTTCTCGCATGAGGCTCGCCGTGTACCAGGGCGAAACAGTCAAAGAGTGAAGAAGTAAGCCGTCCGAATCGCGTTGGAGACGTGTCCAGAGGAAACCTAGCCGGAGGAAGTAAGAGGGGTGAGTCGGGGGTGATATCTGAACGTCAGACCGCATGGAACCCTAAGCGGGGGGGACGCGTGTTCCAGGCAGAAGGACAGCAAAAGAGCACAGGACTCATTGTGTGTGGCTAGGACCCAGTCAGAAGGCGAGTCTGGATGGAGCAGAAAGAGTGAGCGGGAGAGCAGCCGTAGATGGATTTAGAGGCATAAGATGGGCCAGGAGGAAGCAAGCCTGAGCAGGGCTTGGTCCATGCAAGGCCATGCATTACAGGCCATCGTTTACCTTGAACGGTGGTCCCCAACCTTTGGATCACGGGGGTGAGGTTGAGGAGACAGGAAATTATTATAAAGATCCTGTGATTTTGGCATATACATAAAATAGCGTCTGTCCACCGAACATCTGCGTCTTTTTTCGTCTGCCACTGGCTTTTACGCGATGCTGTCGTCTTTGCCCGAAATGCAAATCCACCGCAAAGGAGCTTGAGAATTCACGGTTGTTGTGCGTTTGGCATTGCGCTTTTCTCGACCAGTGAAAACGAGCGGCTTAAATACACCACGTGGCTGTGAAACGTCTGGTGAAAAAAAAAGCACTCGTCCTCCAAACCGGAGAGACAAATGCTGGGAACCTCCAGACCCTTCTAATTCTAAAATCACAGAATAAGATTCTCTTTGCGACAAAAATGTATTAAGTCAAAAAAGGCAAGCAGTGATTTTTTTTTTTAATCATTACTATTACTATAGCAAAAATATATTGAGGACACACGATCAGCCAGGCACTGTCAGATTTCAGTTATCTGTGTTTCACTTCATTTAATCATCTAATCTTCAAAGCAGTTTTGTGAAGTAATTTCGTGGTAATTCCCATTTCGCAGATGAGGTATCTTAAGGTTCAGAGACATTAACTGCATTGACAATGTTTCCACAGCATTTAATGGTAGAAGAAAAGGCGAAGATTGATCCTAATAGAAACGTGTCTGTTAGGTACAGCTCTGTACCGCATCACCCCAAAACTCAGTAACTTAAAACAATAGGCATTTAGTACTGTGTATGAGTCTTTGGGTTCAGCCACGGGGTTCTTCTCTTCGAACTTGACCTCGTACTTGTGCTTCTGTAGCCAACTGTGTGTTAGAAGGTCGGCTGGCTGTAGTCTGGCACGTGGTGGCTTTGGCTGAGACGGCCAAGCCCACAGCCGTGGCACGTGGTCTCTCGTCCTCCAAACTACGCCAGGCGTGTGCATACGGCAGTAGCGGGGTTCCAAACCATGCAGAGACTAGATGAGGCCCCTTGAGGTGTGGGCTGGGAACTGGCCTATTTTTATTTCCCCTGCATTTTAGTGGTCAAAGCAAGACACAACTCTAACTGATATTCAAGAAGTGACAAATAGACCCCACCTCTTGATGGAAGGGCATGATAATATAGGGAGGGGCGAAGGGATCCAGCCATTCGCTGCAACCAGTCCGCCCAAACAAAGCAAAACACAAGCTATTGTGTTTTTAAAGTACAGGAAACGAGGCACAAAATTTAATCAGAAGCCTCAAAGCCAAGTCAATTCTCCACTTGGAAGAAGTTTACCAATTTCTTCCACATACATTAAACATACTCCTACCCTATGACCCAGCAATTCCATTCCTAGGTGTTTATCCAAGAGAAATAAACATACAGGTCCCCCCCCCCAAAAAAAAGAGCTGTACAGATGCATCCAATTGCAACTTAATTCATAGTAGCTCAAAAACTGGCAAAGAAATAAAAAATGTCCATCGACAGATGAATGGCTAAACCAAGTACCTCACATCTATACAATAAACCATGACCCAGGAGTAATTTAAAAAAGAACTAAGGATACACACAAAGGCGTGAGTGAATCTCAAAAACATCATAGTCCTGAAGAGAGCCAGACACAGAAGCATACATTTTGTCCAGTTCCATTTGCAGAAAGCTCTGGAACTGGCAAGCCTGAGCAGTCCTGATGGAAATCAGAAGCTCGGAGGAGGGGGAGTTATTTCTGGGAAGGAGCAGCAGGGAGAACACTGGAGCCAGGCAGGTTCTCTATCAGTTAGGGTGGTGGTTACAAGGGTGTAGGCTTTGGTGGAAACTCATAACACTGTGCTGAAAATCTTTACCATTTATTTTATGCAAATTGGACCCTAATGATTATAATAAAGTTAGGCTTCCACAGGCTTTCTTAGAAAGGTCTGCAGGAACCCGCAGTTTGCCTGGGAGCGGTAGACTCCATGAGTCACAGCATTAGGGTATCTGGGGGCCGTGAGGGAACCCGCAAGCATTAAATGTGTCCTCACCTGATCCTGCTACTAGACACCAAGGACAGTAATTCATTCACATTTTCGAGAGGAACCCTCAACAAAATGTGCGTGTAAATTCATTCCAGCTAGCTGAGGTTAGAGTGGGGGGTTGGCCTTTAGCGAGGCCGGCTTGATTTTCCCAGGACTTTGCTGGCAGGAGGAAGCTTAAGACTCCGCCTTCCTGGAGTCAGATGGCAGGAAGGACGAGTCGAGATCCGTGGGGAGCCTTCTGCAGAAGGCAGATCCCCCGCAGAAACTCGGGAATCCAGTTCCTGGTATTTCCCAGAGGCCAACGATTCCTCGCTCAGAAAACCACTCAGTATACCTCCAACTGCTTGATCAAGAAGAGTCAGAGCATTCAGCATTCTGAGCTCAAATCGATTGTGCCAATGAAAGTGAACAGAGATCTTGGTGTGGAACTTCAGGCTACTCCAAGGCTAAGTGGGGCAGAGCGGGGATCAGGAAACAGGGCTCTCGTGCTTTCAGGGCTCTTTTAGAGGGCGCAGGGGAATGCCACATTTTCCTGTAAAGACAACATAATCTAAGCAATTTTAAAACGCCTCAGAAACCAATTGAGGAACTGAGAACATGTCTTAATGATAATTTGAATGCCCTTATTATTTCCTCCATTTTGCAGATGAGAATGTTGGGGCTCCTCCTTGCTCATAGCCTCATCTCGCTCTCTACTTCCAAAGTTTAGCCAAGTGAGGTTTTAACTGCCTATGAAAAAAAAAAAAAAAGGAGAAGTTTGTATTTAAGGTTCTCTTTGGAAAATTATCTAGGAATAATCTTTCCGAGTTCGATCTGCGCATCTGGCCAGCTCCTGTCCATTACTGGCCCTGGGTTCTATTATTTTATCTGTGAGGTGGATGGGAAGAAACGAGAGGCAGGCTGAACATCTGAAGGATGCGTTTGTGCCCTCAGGACGGCTTTGTTTCTCTTCGGTTCTGAAAGAGAAAAGTGGTGGGCGGGCTGAGCGTGGTGGTGCAGCCTGGGGGTGCTGCCTGCGGAGGTTTCTAAAATTTCGCTTCTGTGCCTTCCTTTCAGCCACCATATTAAATTGTTGCTGCTATTTTGGGTTTAACAATTTTCGGAGTTTTGTTTGCTTTGATCTCAGGGTTCTTTGAGAACTCTTAAGTGGAGGGAGATGGAGCTTTCTCTTATGTTGCTCTGCATGTATTTTGTATACTAAACAGGGATGTTAACAGTGAAGCTACAGGATTTTGTTTGTTTGTTTGCAGTGGGTCTGAATACTACTCCTCATACTTCAGAATATCTGTCTTTCACCACTATTTTTTATTATATGCACACATTTCTCGTGTGTGTGTGTGTGTGTGTGTGTGTGGTTTAAAAGCTAAGAGTTTCTTGGGGGAAAAATGTATCTTCCATACGATGCAGGTAAAATATGAAACCAGTTTGACGCGTGCATGCATCATGAGCCTTAAAAACATGGTAACCACTACGCCAGCATTTAACTAACAGAAATTTATCCTGATGAAATAACGTGGCAGAGGAGGGAAGGAAGGGAGGATAAAAGTCAACCGGAGCATCTGACAATGGGAGACGGCGTAAATGTTCCCCACTGGAATGTGATATAGCCCTTTCGAATAATGCTAGTGAGGCATAGTCTGCCTCATGATGAAACAGTAATCCCAAATGTCAAAAAAGAAGGAGGAGGAGGAGGAGGAGGAGGAGGAGGAGGAGGAGGAGGAGGAGATGATTAAACATGGTCCATCTTTTCTAAAGTCCATGTGTTTTTAATGCAGAGAAAAAAGACTAGATGGATTCATAACCAAATGTCAACTCTCATCAATCCTTAGATGATGAGATTAGTACTGGTTTTATTTTCTTCTTTTGGTGTTTAGATTGTTTTCAGTGCCCTCTGTGAATGAATATTCATTTGGAAATCAGTGTGGTAAATGAACTCCAGCACAGAACAAATTTGGGTGACAATCCCAGCTGTACCAATTATTCTGAGAGACTTCCAAGAAGTTATTTAATTTCTCAAAACCTCCGTTTCCTCATTAATAAAATGGGGATATGCCGATGTCTATTTTTAAAAGCTGTGAGTACGAAATGAGATAACATCCACTAAGGAACTTACCACTGAGACTGGAAAATCACGTGAGTTCAGTAAGTCTCGTCCATAACAACAAAAGGATGATAAAAATGTTTTCTTTTAATTAACCACGTGTTTAAGTAAACTTTTCTCAGACTTCTAAGTGTGCTAATCCAACACTTAGTTTCCACTAAAAAGTTCTACCAGTGGGGAAAAAAAAAGAGGGAGAGATTCACTTCCCAGTGTCTGTTTTACTGACCTTATAATAATCTAAGGCTGTTTCTTTGGGGTTCTGAAAGTCATTGTTAATTAAGCCTTTATTAATTATAGACCTGTGGTTCTTTACCAGGGGCGATTCTTTCCCCCAGAGGATATTCGGCCATGTCTAGAGACATTTTTGACTGTCCCGACAGTGCATCTAGTACGTAGAGGCCAGGGATGCTGCTAAGCCTCTGTCAGGGCACGGGACGGCCCCCACCACAGAGAACGACCTACCCCCGATGCCGCTAGTGCTGAGTTTGAGAGCCCCTGCTCTTGATGCTGTCATGGACCATGCGACCGCTGAAGGAGCGTGTGACAAAGCGAGCCCACTGTCTTAGGACTTTGTGACCCACTTCGTTTGTGTGAGACCGAAGTGAAAGTCTTTTAGGAACGCCTCTCGGCCTGCACCCCCACCCCACCCCATACAGACTGTTATTGCTCTCCCTCGACCCAATAGAGTGAAAGTCCTATTGTGCACAAAATCTCAGGCTTATTATCGGGGTTAAAACATGAAGCCTGTGTCTCTCTACCTGTGTCTTTTAAGAAAAAGAAAGAGAAAACTCAAACACCATTCACTGAAATCCCAGGTGGAAAGGCGGGAGGCGAGGTTTTGGAGTCTGGCCAATTGGAGTTCAAAACAGCCTCCTCACCTACTCACCGTGTCTTGGATGAGATTTTTTTTTTTTACTTCTCCAAAAGTGATGTCTTCATATGAACAAATGAGGCTAACACTACTTCAATCACAGGGTTAGAAGAATTTAATGTGAAAGATTTTTATGTCAAGCCAGGGACCGGTATACGGTGAGATGTGGTGAGCGCTCCTTGGGAAGAATGGCCATCACTACACCTAAAATGAAAGTAGGAGAAGGAGAAGAAGAAGAAGAGAAGCACCATTATTTTGACCATCGTTATATATTGGGTGTTTTGGTGATTCCCTCAGAAGGCCTATCAAAGCCTTATGCATCTGACCTACAGGGCAGCAGCAGCACCTTGGTTTAAAAGACAATAGACTTAATCAAACAGATCACAGGGGAGATTACAAATATAAATTGCTGGACAAACCCGTTTTGTAGGATGACAAGTGCTAAACAGCAATCCGAGGTTCCAGGAAAAGAATTCGCGGGGCGGTACTTTGCCAAGAAATAAGACATCGGATCAAAGTAAATGTCACTGGTTCACCAGCATCAAAACTCAGCTTTGCAAAGACAGAAAACATCTTCGAGACCCATGTGGCGGGCACCCACTTCATAGTCTTACTATGTAAAGAGCGCTTCTAGATGATTTTTAAAAGGCAGCACTCATAAGAAGACGTAGAGATAGTACAGGCTTCCGGTCAAGGTGGCAGATCAACTGTAATTGGAGAAGTAAAAAATTATTTTAAAAAAGAAAGATGTATAGTACAGCAAGATAAGAAACTTACCCAATGTTTCATCACTAGTGAGTGGATATGTATCTTTAAAGCATTTTCTTATGACAATAAATATTTCATACTTTTCTTACTCCCCCTGTCCTGCCCCCCCCCCAAAAAAAAAGAAAAAGAGAAAGGAATAGGAAAGGCTGATAAATGAATGCAATGGTGTTAAGCTCGTGAGGAAGGCTGCCGCATCTCTCACACCTCCAGGGCTGAGGTTCACGTCCTAGCCATTTGACTGCACTCCCAAAACTGTGCAGTTCCCAGCCCGCCTGCTCATACTCCAAGTCCCTGCTTACTAAATAAAAACAACAAAAATAGTCATTGAAACAACAAGAATAGTGTCATATTCGGGGGGATTTAAAAACCAGCTTTATTCACATACGATTGACATACAATAAACTCTGCATATGTAAGGGGTACGATTTGCTACTTTCTGTCCTACATGTATACCTATAAAACTATCGCCACTGATCAAATCAGCGAGCATATCTTTTATTCTTAATTTTTTTTTCATAATCCCTTTCTTCTACTCCTTCCTCTACCCCATCACCAGGCAACCAAATCTGCTTTTTGTCATTATAGAGTGCTGTCTAGCTTCTGAGTTTCATATAAATGTAATCATACAGGACTTACCCTCGTGTGGCACCTTTTGGCATCGTGATTTCGAGCTTCATCCATATATTCATGTATCGATAGTTCATTTCTTTTTGTTGCCAAGTTGTATGCCATTGTATGAATACAGCGTAATTTGTTTATCCATGCATCTGTGGTTGGACATGTGGGTTGTTTACAGTTTGAGGCTATTGCAATTACAGCCATTACAAACATTTGTGCCCAGCCTTCTCATAGACCCGTATTTCCTCTTCTCTTGAATAAATGCTTAGGTGTGAAATGGCTAGATGGCAGGTTAGGTAAAAGATTCACATTTTAAGGGACTGGCAAACTATTTTCTAAAGTCGTCATGCCAGTGGTGTGTGATTGTTCCAGGGCTTCCACATTTTTATCCACCTTTGGTAAGGTCAGTATTTTAATTTTAGCCAGGAATATCATAAATAATAGAGTCATAGAACAATGAGAATATTTTTAACCGTAAAACTGGCAGAAGAATTTTTCATTGTTAGTGCCCCATGTTGGAGAGGGAACGGAGGAAATTGCTACCGTAATACCTGTGGTAGAAATGTAAATTAGCATAATTTTCTGGGACCCAGCTTGGCAATACATATCAAATGCCTTTTATTTTATTGCGCAATTCTAATTGTGAGAATTTATCCTTAAAAAAAAGAAAAAAAGTCAGCCTGCAAATATAGATTCCGCAGCCCTGGTCCCTATACAGAGAGGCTGTGTATCCATTAGTCTCCTCCAGAAGCAATAAAAACATTGAATATCAGAGGTAGACAGCTGTCAGTCCGCAGGCTGGGTCTACCCTTCAGACCTGATTTCTTTGATACTCAAAAGGTTTACGTTATTACGTTATTATCCATTTATGCTATTTGAGGTTTTTGCCAGTATTTCAAAAAGAGGAGCTGTCACATCGAAATCTAATTTCTGGAAAAATTAGGAGCACAAATGAGACCAAGAAGCTGGGCTATACCCTTCCATCCTGGTCTAATTCCTAGAATTGATCACACAGTAGCACAGAAGTCCCTCTAGTCTACAGAGTGCACCTTCGAGGGTAGACACTAAGATTAATTCTTCCCCTCCCCACCTCATCCCAGTGCCTGACACAAAGAATAAATATTTGCTGAAAAATGAATGGTTGGAAAAGACGATTGGTTTAAAGCGTGTAATTAATTGAAGCTAAGTCAACTGGAAGGCAGAAGGGTCGTGTTTCGTTGGTAAGGGTGTCGGCAAGGTTCAGTGCTACGACGTTGGTGAGAACGCAAACTGGCTGTCTCTGGAAGACTTCGCTCGCGCCCGTCGGCATTTTAAAGCCGCACACCCTTCGGCCCGGTGAGGCCACCCAGCGGCATCGTCAGACAGATACTCCGGCATATGGGCATTCGCGAAGAAGAATAATCATAGCAATATCGTTTGTAGAGGCTGGAAACAATCTAAGCGCCTCTCAACGGGGGCCTAAGTAGATAAATGGTCCAGCGGGATAGTCTGCAGTTCGAAAGGATCTATTTGGGCAGATACGGAACAAGCTCCACGGTGAAGCGAAAAGAACAAGATGCAGTAAAGCGTGTGATGTATCTGCCGTTTGCACATAAAGAGGGTGTGTGTGTGTGTGTGTGTGTGTGTGTGCACGCACACTTGTATTTGCTAACAGATGCATTCAGCAAGGTTTTTTAACCTCAACGCTATGAACATTTGAGGCCAGATAATTCTTTGCTTTGTGGGAGGCCGGGGGGAGGAGGAAGCTGTTCTGTGCATGTTGAGATTCCTGGTCTCCACCCTTAGATGCCAGTAATATCCCTCCCTCAGCTGTGACAACCAAAATTGTTTTCAGATATTGTCAAATGTCCCTTAGGGTCAACACCCCTGCCCTCAGTTGAAAACCACCGGCACAGGACGTCTCTGAAAGAACATACTAGAAACCTATCGCTGTGGTTTTCTCTGAAGATGGAAATGAGGAGACCATGGCCAAAAGAGGAAGGGAAACTTTATTTTCACCTGTTTAAACTTTTAACTTTTAAAACATAAATATTATAAAAAGAGTTTCATTTACATTTTTTTTCTGGTGTCCAGATGTCTTCGACACAGAAACCACTTAAGAAAACATGAAAAGTTCTAAGACACATCGGCCAGGAATTCCCTTGTTCCCTCGTAGCACAGCTTTTAAAATAACCGGACAGACCACAGGTTATGTGATCTCATCCCATCTGACCCATTTGCCGGGTGGAAAAAACTGAGTCGAGAACAGGAAAAAGTCCTAAGGCCATTTGATTAGTGACCAATCTAACAACCAGTACCCAGGTCCCCCGAGACCTAGTCCTGGTCCACTTCAGACATGTAGTAAGCAGATCTTCACAGTGAGTGAGAAACTCAGGAAGGCAATGCGTGTGACTGAGACGGAGCCACAGCTGTTCCCAGCGGCAGATGTCCATCGTTGCCTTAAGACCGTTGAAATTATGCAATGGGGCCTCCCCTCCGGCCCTGAGACCCGACACGTGACCACTTCTGGCTGAAAACGTCACATCTGATCCCATCCTGTTATTCACAGCAGAGGCCACCATTTCTAGGCTGCTTTTCTGCAGATTAAGGTCAGTAATACATTAGCTATGAATTACAACTAATATTTATATGGTGCTCTGAAAGGTGCGTCCACCTGCAAAAACCCTACCGGAAGTCTATGAACAAGCTTCCTACATGAAGAAGTACCTCCAGTGGGGTGCGTTAACTTGCCCACAGTCACACATCTCATCGGGTGATGGAGCCGGGTTTGGGAACCGAGATGGACTGAACCTTTGCTCTTTAAGGCTTGTCGTGGAAGATTTACGCTCGCCCATAAGCATTCTCTTAAAGATAACAACAACTTCACAATTAAGGAATTAAATTCTTAATTAAGAACACGTACTAGCGAACGAGATAAAACAGTAAAGTATGGAGCGTCATGCCGGGCATAAAATAAAGACTAAATAATGATTCGATATGTGCCCGTTGTCATCAAATACAAAGACGAATAAAAGCGTAGTATTGAAGATATCTTAAATGGGGACTATAGGGGTGAAATGCACCCATCCGTCTATGTTACGTGCCTGCAGGAAGTTTTTTGAAATATTTGAATCAGTTTCTGACATTTCAACATTGGGTCATTTCACACGAATAACGTAGATGTGTGGCGTCTGCAGGAAAACTGGTACCCATGGGGTGGAGATGTGGAGCCACTACCTCCTCGTTAGATGGCGTGACGCCTCTCTGGTTCACCACAGACCCTGGCCTGACATAAGTAAGACCCGTGTGTTCGCCATTTCTCACCAGTGAGAGAGAGAGAGAGAGAGAGAGAGAGAGAGAGAGGGAGACGGCTCTGGAGTGAGACCACAAGTCTCCATTCTGGGCACCGCCCCGCTCCCTAGCTGAGTGGCCTCAGGCAAATCATTTCAGCTTCCTATGTCTCCCAGAACTGTGGCGATGCTTCAATGAAATAACGTGCACAGAAGCACGCAGCACGGCGCCTCGCGCACACGCGGCTTTCGATACAGGTGCGTCACGAACTGCGGCAGGCGGAGCAACAGCGCCCGACAGGTGTCTGCGCCGTCATCGCCGGCACCTCTGAGTGAGGAACCTTCCGTGGCAAAAGGGACTTGGCAGGTGTGATTACGGTAAGGGCTTCGAGATGCAGATATCTTCGTCCATTACCCGGATGAGTCCGGCGCAATCACAGCGTCCTCCCAGGGTCAGTGGCGGAGGACATCTGAGGATGAGAGCGGCGGCGGAGGCGACGAGCTCTGAAGACGAAGGGGCCACAGATCACGGAATGCACGTGGCCTCGAGAAGCCGGGAAAGGCAAGGCAGGGGGTTCTCCCCTGGAGCCTCCAGAGGGGCACAGCCCGGCCGAGACCTCGACCCAGCCCGAGGGAAACCCATTTTGGATTCCCGATCTCCGCATCCGTCACATAGTGCATTTGTTCTGTTTTAAGTCACTACGTTTGTGGCAATTTCTTATGGCAGACATAGGAAACTAACCCATGGGGTTATTTCATCCTCACCACAGTTGTTGAGGTACGCCTCTGCTCCTCATTCCGCAGATGGAAACAGCCTCAGCAAAGCTTAAGAACGTTGCCCAAGCTCCCTGGACTTGACTCCAGGCTCTGTAGAGCAGCGGAGCCTGGAGTCAAGTCCAGGTCTTCCCGAAGCCCAAGTCCATCCCAGCTCTCACCTTCCGCGTCCCAGTTACCTGGGGTCATTCAGCTTCTACTTGAATCATTCCAGACACAGAAATATTCTTACTCCCTGAGGCTACTCTTCCAATGGCTGAGCAGGACTCACCATTACATACTGAGCTTTCTAGAACAAGGACACAAAGATTATCTCACGAAGTCCTTGTCCGGGAAGGCAGTCGGGCTTCGGGAAGGACTGATACCAAGGAATGGGAAGCTGGAAAGAATTCAGCCAGACGAGACCCTCTGTCTTCCATCTCTGCTTCTCTGAACCTCGGCCTCACTCTTTTCCCTCTGTAGATTGATTTTCACAGCTACTTCATTGTCACGAATGGCTGCCCATGGGCCCCAAAATTGCACATTACAGATCTGGAAGTTCCACGCTCCCCATCCCTCTGGCTTCCAGCACGCACCCTCTCACTCCCTGTCTGGTCAGCTAGCGACAGGCAGGTAGAGCTGTCGAGAACAAACATGGCTTCCAGGGACTCACCTCACTTGACACCGTGAAATCGGGGTACACAAGAGAGGGGTGGAGGAAATGTGGCCTGAGCTGATACTCCAAAAGGTGAGTACCTCGCACTGATTTCCCCAAGGTTTGCCCCAAAAGCAAGAGAGACGGCAAGGCGGCTTCCTCCACACGGAGGAACCTCAGAGCTCTGGGAAGGCTCCCTCTTCCCGTGGTCATCTGTTCTCTGGGAAACATCCCTAGATGCTCCGTCATTACTCATCACGACCGTTCCCGATGACTGACTCGTCGACCTGTCTCCTCCCACCCCCATCCTGCACACACGACTTTGGCAAGATCCCCATTCGGATTCGTAATTTGTCTCCATAACTAACCTCCCTTCTCCAAATGTGGGCTGTCTAGCTCATTTAAATTGTTGTCTCTCTTTAGCTTCCTTGGACCCGTAAGGCGTATATACTTAACTCTGCTCATGCAGCCTAACACCGTTTCCTCGGCAGCTGCTCACATCTGGCTCAAATTGAGCTTGTGGCCAACGAGAAGCCCCAGATCTACTTCTCAGGAACTGCCGTCTGGCCAAGTCTCCCTATTCCCAGACTTCAATAACTGGTGCCAGAATCCACATGAGTCCCTGGTAAAAATATTCTCTTATTTCTTCCAGTCCTTCATTCGATGCTACGGAGACCACTGAGAATCTCGACCCTAACACACCATTTGCGCGTCTCCTAAAAAAATCTCATCTGCTTATCTTAATTTTTCAGTCCTGAGCCAAAACGATATCCAGAATAGACCGGGGATGCAGCTAAAGACCCTGCGATGCACAGGGCGGCCCTCGCGGCAACGAGTTATCCACCCTCAAGGTCTGCCGTGCCGAGGCTGAGAGCTGTTGCTCCACCTTGTTCTAGAAAGGGGAAGAGACCAAAGTTAGAATAAACAAGTAAAAGGCAAACTAGAGATACTGCTCACTGTTCCAAAGCCAAAATAGCAGAGAACGGGACAGAGTGACCTAGAGAGCTGTTTTAGCTGAGGAAGGAGGCGGGGGCGTTCGGGAAGGCTCTCTTAAAAAGCCATTTCAGCTGCTCTGTGAACAACGGATTTGAAGGAGGGCAAGAAGGAAATCAGGAGGGCAGTGAGATGTGCCACCAGAGGACAGGTGGGGAGAGGGGAAGGGGTGACCCGAGTGAAATGAATCGACATATATTTTTGGAGGTAGAACCTTCTAGAACTCTGCTAAGAAGAAAGTTAATTGGAAAGCACAGGCCAAGGGAGTCGCACCCAGAAGCGGCCCGTAAAACAGGATGACCGATACACGACACGTTAAAATTTAGTCGCAACGCAACGTGTACAAGTGCAGTGGAAAGTGCACGGTTCTCTCCAATTGCCCGGGGTGGTGCAGGACTAGGGCGAGCTGGCAATTCTGGCTTCGAAAGTTCTGGGTGAAGAAAACAGAAGGTGAATGCCAGGGGAAAATAAGAAATTCTAAAATGCGGCAATAATTCCAGTTTGGGAAAGTTTACAAGGGACAGTCCGCGTCCTGAAATCCTTCTACAGGAGGACATCGGAAAACTAAGGAACTGCTTCAAATAAGAAAAAAATATTCAGGGAAGTATGGGTCTCTATGCAGGAATCTGATGGTGGCGTAAACAGCCTCGCGGACAATAAAAGATCCAAGTCAAACGAGGCATTAGCTGAGTCAAGCCACTTAGGAGAGGCTGTCTGAAGATTTTTAAACATAGTGGATATTGTTTATGAAACGTAATCTGATCGCCCAAGCAAAAATGACACACATTTCATGGCAGCCGTGGAGATTAAAGAAGTGTTTTAAGGACCAAATCCCTTATCTACCACCCCTCTTGCAAGTTTACTCACCAAATAAGAGCTTTCAGGAGAAAGAATGGGGAATAAAGACAATTCACGCTCGGGAGAAAGACTCTCAGAATCTCACTAAGAAACAGACGTGTCAACAGCACTAAAACTGTGGGATTAAAAGGCGTAGTTAGGCATTATTACGGTTTGTACAGAGTCTAAAAATAATCATAAGGTAATAATAATAATAGCAGCTGCCATTGACTGAGCTAAGTATTTCCTGGGCATTAACTCTAATTCTTGGGCGGATTTATCATCTTCTCATTGCAGAAGAAAGAAATGGAGTCCTGAGAGGTCACCCGACTTGCCCGGGGACACACAGCTAGGGAGCAGCGTCCAGGCTTCTGACCCTGGAAAGTCACGCATTTGCAGAGACTAGTAATAACAACACGACTTCATCGAGCACCGCTTCAAGCCCATCTCTGAGGCTAAGTGCTTTCCTGAGATGAGCTCACTTGATTCTAACGATAACTCCATGAACAGGTGCTTCTCTCATTTTCATTCTACAGCTAAGGGATGTAAGGCTCAGATAGGTTCAGTAACTTTTCCAAGGTCACACAGCCACTAAGTAGTAATCCAGGATTCGAAGCCCTAAGGTTCAGACTGTAGAGTCTCCAGGCATAGCCAATACCCCGTGTTGAAGCAAATGGGAAGGGAATCATGGGTAGAAGGGGGGGGGAGGAGGGGAGCCGAGAAGTTTAGATGCGGTTCATATACAGTCTCTTTGTATCCTGTGTTCATTTCTTTTCATAACAAGTGTCAAAATGGTAGTTCAGTTATTATTAGTGGAATTATTTGTTCAGCGTATTTAATTATTTGTATACGACCTTTGTCCTGCATATTGTCTTAGGCCTGGTACCTTTAACAGAGTCTGCACACGCTCCACAAATGCTCCATCAACACATTTTGTTTTGTTTTTTGCTTTCTTGGTTTGAGTCAATGAAGCAGTGATGGGAATGGTGAATGGCAAGTGTGGAGAGTCACAGAATTAGGGAATTGGGAACCATTATCCCAAACGAGAAAGCAGGCATGTTCGCTTTTTGCCTTGCAAAATCGGATCTCATTCTTTCTATTAAAATCTTAATTCTAGCTCAGCTCTGATCACCAAATCAGAAATAATTCTATATGTCCCCCATCAAAGAGAGAAACTAGAACACACCCACATGATCACCTGTACAAATGCAGCTGCAACCTTGGCCATCATTAGGTTGATCTAAGATAAGAGCGAAATCGTGAACTTCTTGGTGAATGACATCTTGGGGATGTCATTCCTTTTATCGGTACTTGGGATATAATTCTTGTTGGCTGGGGTAAGAGGGCATTCTTTCATGGGTCGCTGTTATATTTTGATTCTTATTGACGCGGTTTTCCTCTCTGCTCCTTGCTTCTCTACAGCATAAGTCACTTACACTGAGAGGGACCATGTAGAATAACCCAAGTCAATGCGTTGGAAGAACGCTGTCTTCAAGAAGCCTCTTTGGCTGTGGGAGATGATATTGCCTACCGGTCAAGTCTGGGTGGTAGGAGACAGACCTAGGATTTGAAGCTCAGGCTTCCGGTCCTGATGACCTAACCGAAAAGCTCATACTTCTTCCATCCACCATGTTGAAAAGATAAACGCAGATGGGGGCCAACCCATAAGAATGTTCTTCTCTTGGTGGGATGGTGTTCTTGGATTTTCTAATCAAATACTTCAAAATCTGGCTCCTCCACTCGACAAACTTAGGCAGGTGCCTGCAAGCCTTGTCTGCGTGGGAATATTAACTAGACTTCCTTAGGATGTTGGAGCCAGGACTAGATGAGATAAAGAGTAGAAAGCCTTCAGCACAATGGTAAAAAAAAAAAAAAAAAAAAAGTCCTTGATAAATGATTGCTCTTATGAACGTTATTATTATTAACAACCATTCATTTATAGAAAAAGTTTTCCAAACTTGACACAAAACAAAAATCTTCACTTTCCTCTCATGTTTTTTTCTTCCCCAAAAGGAAACAGAAATCCACAGCCCAGACAAAAAGGTCGGAGCTGCTCTAAGCTGGTACAACAGTTTACGTTTCAGGTCGCCATGTTTATCCCGGGGCGATTCGGGAGTTTCTGCTAATGCCGAGAGCCAAGAGAAGTACAGCAGAGACATGCCGAACGGCACACTCCGCTTTCATTTTTTAAAGCGCGTTTTAGATCTCTTTCTTCAGCCCGTTCTCCTAGTGATCATCTGTATTTTTCAGGTCTGTGCTTTGGGGTTTTTTTGTTTTTTTGTTTTTCTTTTTTTTTCCGTGTAAATCCTACCCACCCCAGTTTCGTAAGCAGAAAGATTAAGTGGACAAAGACAAATTCAATTAAACTGCAAGCTTTGGTGATCAGCAGCAATTTTTCTTAGAAAACGGAATTCAAACATCTCGGGGTAGGGATGTGTGTGCAACACGTTTCCTAATGGAAAGGAGGCACAACTCAAGTATAAATTATGCGACGAGCTGAGCCCACTTCTATTAATCTTTTATTCAGAAACGGACACTGTTTTAAGGGGAAATTAAAGGCAATCAATAAGCAGGCTTGCTTGTGCAGCTTCTGAGCTTGAGATGCAAATATTATTCCAAATTCTGGATTCCAAGGCAATCCCTCCATTGATATGTTAATAGACACCTCGTGTTTCTATGACCTCAAATCCTGGCAGGGCAGGGAGCTGTACTTAGAGAAAACAAAAGGAAAGCTCGCGGTAGAATAAACATTTGCTAAGTGGACTTTAACTGTAAACTCCAACTCGTCACGTGTTAAGGATGGAATTCTCTGAGCCAGGTACTGTGGATTGCCGGTTTAATATGTTCGTATTTAAAGAGCCGCCGTGACTGATTCTTTCTCAGATGTCACCTGACATTTCAGTTTCACGCTCACAAGGACAGCAAATGTTTTGGTGCCGTCATGCCGAAGGAAGGCAACTCTTGGCAACCGGAAGTAAGCGAAATTCAGTTCCCCAAAATCAAAGGTGAGTGCCATCCAATGTTAGTCACCTGTTTGCAAATCCATAGTCAAAACCAAGTTCAAAGAATATTTATTTAGCACCTGTCGTATGCGAGATATTGTGCTGGTTTACTGGGGATAGACAACTGAATAGGTCTGACGAGGAGTTGGTACTTTTCGGGGCAGATGGGCAATAAACAATTTTTAAAGCGCAGATAAATCAGCTCGTGGTGAGCACAAGGAAACAAAGCCGGTTCATGAAAATGAGAATAACTGAGGAAGGTAAAGAAAGGCCTCTCTGAAGAACTCATTTATGTACAGAAATTCCAGGAAGCCAGTCCAGTGATAGATCGTCTGCAGGACTGGCGAGAGGAAGGACGGGACATGCAAAGGTCCTGAGGTAGGAAGGGACATGTGTTTGAGAATCAGGACGCTGCCCAGTGTAGCTGGATGAGATTACGTTCTACCACCAGGCGGAAGCTAGACAATGCAAGGCCCAGTAGTAAATAACGCTTCGTGAAAAACTAAGTGTAATATTTTTGAAATTATTGTCTTTGTATCAGGAGAGGTGCATATCGAATCTGCACCCTTGGATATATGAAAGAATCTCAGAGGTTGACCAAATATACATTTTTAAAGGATATAGGCATAGTAATACTTGTTAATATGCTACATTCTCATACATATATTAATTCTAGCACCACATAAATTAGCCTCCATATCTGTTCATCAAAGTCTAGGTTTCTAGCTAATTTGTTTCTCAAGATCTAAATTAAAATAGCAACTGATCTAATGTGTCGTGTTCCTTATCTCTTACATGAAATGAGTTTGTGCTGTCTCCCGTGAGCATCTGTCCAAGGGGACTAATCATCTACAATGTGAGGCTAAATCTTTCATAGAACTGATTTTCCAGTCAAATCATATCTTTTTTAAAAAGTTTTCTACAACATATAGTTGGCGAGGTAGCCAGCCTCTGAGGAGAACCCCAACCTGGTCTGCCAGCCCTCGCGACTCCTCTCCCTGTCATACCATTGCTCTGTGTGACCAATAAAATGCACAGGGACTGCTGGGATGTCCCTCCCGAAATTAGGTTATCAAGGACGTTGCAGCAAGGCACAGAGCACAAGCATCTCTAAAGTTTCTGCCACCTTTTTGAATTGGGGTTATTTCCTCGGATTTCCTGAATGGCTTGTCTTTAGCAGGTAACAACAGAAAATAATTGACCCTATCAATGGAGGAAGTGTCCAAAAATTCCTGAATTATTCCAAGGCAAGAGGATCCTGGAGATGGAGACAGACTGACCTGTCTTCTGCTCTGGTTAGGGACAGTTTTATAAGTCTAAATAACATCAGTATCAAGGAAGCAGGATAGCAGAATAATCGAGCAACTTAATAGCTATACTGTACCTCTTAGCTCTGTGACTCTGGCAAGTTACTCTGTAAGCATCAGGTTCCTCACCTGTAAAATGGAAACAAAATAACACCTATTTCATGTGGTTATTTTATCATCATGTGCATTGACTTGTGGAAAACATTTAGTGCTGTGTTTGGCACTAATGTGTATGTATACGCTATACGCATTTTTGCAAATGTCAAAAGCCCGTGATAAGTGAATGTGCCAGGCACCGTGCTGAGTTAGGTGCCATGATAATCCCCATTTGCAGACGAAGACGCTGAGGGTTGGGGACGTGAAGCAGCTCACCCACTGTCAATTGGCTTGTGAGAGCTGGAGCCGAGAGATCCAAGGCCATCACTTCTGAGCTAAGATCCTTTGCTAGTTGTGATCACATTACATGTGTCATGGTTGGGTCCAAAGATATTCTGAACCGTAAATTCACACATAAAAAAGCAGGTTTTCAAAGATTTTTATAAAGCTTTTGTGGGGATAGATAGGAGTGTTTTGTTCTAATTTGTTTGGGTTTGTTTTGTTCATTTGTAAATGATTCCTTCCTTCCTTCCTTCCTTCCTTCCTTCCTTCCTTCCTTCCTTCCTTCCTTCCTTCCTTCCTTCCTCCCTTCCTTCCTCCCTGCCTTCTCTCTTCTCCCTCTCTCTCTCTCTCTCTCTCTCTCTCTCTCTCTCTCTCTCTGTGAAGACACACATAAATGACAGTAAAATCTCAATTCATTGGAAACCAATAGCATAAAGTCCGCCTTCTTTTTTCCCCCCTATTTTTGACCCCTGTGCCCCATTTTTAGAAATCATATAAATCACAGGAAAATAATCTAATATTCAGAATATATTTTTGATTCACGACCCAGATAACACCACTTCAGGGAAGTCTTGAGGTTAGTGTAAGTTCCACTCAGATGGTTACATGTGCCCTGGGGCTCAGCAGCACAGGTCCCTGGGTCCGGACTTGTCGCCAGGTCAGACCACCACTCATTCCCGAGTGATTCGATTATGATCAGAGACGTACTAAGGAAGCAAAGATTCGATAATGCTTCCAGGTTTTCAGCCACAAGGGATGATACGACGTCTTTTATCGGCATCTCTTTGAGCTCCGTGAGGAATGCCAGCCCCTACAAGCTCCTACAAAACCCTGAGCAGGATGATTCATTGAGCAATTTTCTGTTTTCGAATGGTATTTGAATTCAAACTCATTAGGGTTGGCCCTCCTAACTACCTTTCCAACTCGGCTCTCTCTCGGTGTAGCTTGACCTGGTCACGCGCCCTGGTCACGTGGGTCTTCACTCTGTCCCTGAAATAAGCCACCCTCTTACTTGCTTCAGGCTTTAGCACTTTCTCCTCTCCCAACTTATAGGGTTTTTTTCCTAGATTGCTGACCGTTTGTCATTCCTCAGACCTCTGCCTGGCCAATGCCCATGAGAACGGCCCCCTACCCACCCACCAGGGACACTCTCCATCATCGTCCAGCTTACCTTCCTTCCTGGTTCCTGACCATATCTAGCCCACTTGCTCACGGGGCGTCTTACAGACCATACAGAGTACTGTCATGTGGTTACGTGACCTGAAAATCCATGTGGGTGACCTTCAAAAGGTACTTAACCTGGTTTCTTACTTTCCCCATTTGTGAAATAAGGAAGCCTTAAATGACTTAATATATAAAGCACTTAGGATACTACCCGCCATGTAACAAATACTATATCGCGCTTGTCATGTATGAATAAATACAATTATTTTATAAATTGTAATTATAATACATATAGCAGGTAGTCTATGCAATCCTGTATTGATTTATAAATTGATTAAATTTTTAGTTACTCAAACTTTATTAACTGCCCTATTAGACAAAGTGCCCTGAGAACCCAGCAGAACACAGTATCTGGCATGCAGTAGGCACCTGTTATTTGTTGAATGAATCAATGACTCAGTGAATGGGTGGATGGATGGATGGATGGATGGATGGATGGATGGAATGTTCTCATTCCTTTTATCAAGTGTGGTATAAAAATACCCACATAAGGGACAGGGGAATCCAAACAGAAGTTTTACGGAATTTGAATAGAAAATGCTGAACGATAATATTTTATTGAGCTATCTGGAAAGGTCAGAGAAAGCTGGGTGTCTCCATCAGGGGGAGGCCCCCCACCCTCAAGAAGGGCGACATGATGGACGCGGGGCTGACTGCGATGTGCTTGCCCGGCCGGCAGGGTCCTCTTTGAGGCAGACGCCCTCCCTGAATGACCCAGCATCCCGTAGAGGTTGGCCTCATTGCCTACTCCCCGGAGAATCAGAAAGTAATAACCTAAGTCCTTTTATTTCTCAGCCTGGGTGTATTTGAGTTGGAAGCAAACTTTAAAAAAAAAAAAAACCAAAAAAAAAAAAAAAAAACCACTTTAAATGTGAAATCTAAGACTTCAAGGGGAAACTAAAAATAGCCAAGTGGGATTATCCTTCCACTATATGGCTATTAGCAGTATTTATACTGGTCAGCCTTCGGAGGGCAGGAAGAGGCAAGAGCGCTTTTCTTCAAAGGAATGCGGGAGGCTCTGCGGTGGCAGATGGCTCAGGATCTGACGCTCTGGCAAACATCATCTTTAATAACATCTGTTTATACAGAATGTTCTCATTTCTTACCACTGACCTGGGCAGACGGCAGTTTGGAGACATTTGTTTAGTGCTACATTTTTTCACAAGTCTCCCACGTTTTTTGCCTGATGCAAGAGCTCAAGTCTCAGTCCGAAGCCCTCACCTGCGGGCAGGGCAGACGCTGGCTCCGGGGTCCGGAGGAGCCGCCTCTGCCGCGCCGCGATGCTCCCTGCCACTCACCTGCTTTCCTCGCACGCCGGCCTCAGGGCTTCAGAGTCGCCATCTCGTTCATCTCTAACAACCAGTGGATGACGTGTGTTTTTAAAAACTATCTCATCGATGAAGAAATGGGGAGACTCGGCACCTTGGACCACGTGGCCGGCAATGCCCGAGCCGGAGTTCAGAGCGAGGGGCGTTTGATTCCGAATCCTGCACTCTTCACCCCTACGGAATGAAAGTTTTAGAAGGGAAGCTCGGAACACACTTTTCTATTCATTCGTCGAGCACACATTGCGTGATCACTACACGCCAGGCATGAGACGAGGACCTGAGAGAGAGCTGTATCTTAGGGCAATTAGGGAAGCCTTTCTGATAAGGTGATATTTGAGTAGCAACAGAATGAGGCTGCATGTCCAGCTGGGAGACAGCGGTCCAGGCAGAGGAAGCAGCAATGCCAGTACGACGGCCTGGAGGCAGGGGTGCCCCTGGCTTCGTAGAAGAACAGCAGCAAACCAGGGGGAAGTGGGAGCAGACGAAGTTAGAAAGGTAGTTGTTTCTATTATACGTAGGGATGGTGATTTAAAAATTGACCCATTCTGCTGCTATCATCAAACAAAAGTCTCAGCTGGAATTTCTTCTTTGGGTACAAGAAATAGAACACTCAACTCAAAAGAGCCGAACGATAAGAAGAAATGCTATCATCTCACATAAAAGTAAATAAATTAATAAAAAGATGTGTGGAAGAAAAGTAGCTCCAACTAATTCATTAGCTCAGGGACCTCTTGAATAGCGGGTCCAATTGCATCTTTCTGTTTTGCTGACCCCAGCATATTAGCCTTGTCCGACCAGGCCGGCTCTCCTCATGTTTACAACATCACTGCATAGCTCCAGCCACCGTGTCTTCACACGACAACATCCAGAGGCAGAAAACTAACTCTTCAATTCCTCGAGTCTTTCTTTAGGAAGAAAGAGACTTATTCCGAGGTCCTTTTTGCACTTTTCCCTCGGATCTCACTGCCCAAAATGATGTCATACGTAAGCTAATCATTGATAAGAGGAAATGGGTCACCCTGAATAGCTTGAACTGATCAGAGTTCACTTTCCGGAGCTGATACAAATATTCTCGGAAGCATATGCCACCCTGAGGAACATGGATATCCTTTAGGGAGAAGAGAATAGCCATGTGATCGTTGGTAGACACTGCCAACTGCTCATCAAAGATCCTTTCTTTTCTTTCTTATTAACAGAATCCTAGAATTATTCAGGCTGCCATTAAGGCCAGCTTAAACACACACACACACACATACACACCCACGATTTCCCCACTCCCGTGTAGAATTTTTTTTTTCGATAAAGATTCTGCCAGAACGCACATCTGTTACCTTCTTCACTTCCCATACAGATATGTTCCCATTGCTGCAATAGGGCAGCCATCGTGGAATCCTGAGGTTAAGGGCCGTATGCAAAGACTGGTGGAACAGAAAAGCCAAAACGAGTTTAAGTCCTGGGTGACTTTCTTGGAATGATTCAGCAGCCCTGGAATCTAAGACTTCTTATGTGAAGGGGAAAAAAGTCTTATTGGTTAACCCATCATGGAGTAGTCCTTGCTGTCTGCAACCAAGGCAACTTGTTGTTAGGCAACCAGTAGTATCTGCTACATAGAAGAGCCTGCATGTTTCATATGAGGAAAGCTCGAAGTGACCTTATCTAATCCGGTTAGCTCAGCAGAGCTCAGGGGACATCTCCGTCTTGACGTACAGAAGTATGAGGTGGAATTGCATCCATTATGCCTTTATTAACTTACCAAATAAACAGATGGAGAGAAAAATCCTTGTACTGGCTTCCATCAACCTTCCAAGTGCAAACTCAACCTTGGCCTTTGATGCATCCGGGAAGAAGGAAGGAAGGTCACGGCCGAAATGTTGAGAGAAACAAGAAGCATTCATCCTTGACTTTTGAGCTGCCAAGAACCTTCTACCCGGTAATTAAACAGTCAAAGATGACAACTAATCCTCTGCCTTTGTGGTTCTTCCCAGTGACAGAAACTCACGTGTACGTCTGGGACTAGACGTTACACTCATCCACTGGTGGGGAAAAAAAAAATGTCGCATCCTCTAAGGAGGCAGGAGAGACAAAACGGATCATTATTTAACATGGATTTACCAAGTGTAGTTTCTTATGAGGTTTATGAGGTTGAACTTAGAGAAGTTGAGAGAATCCGAAACTGCCAACGGTCCCCTGAAGTCTACACTCTTTTTAATAACCATCGTCGATTAACGAGGCCAATAAACAGGTTTCTGAGCACTTCCCATGTAGAACGTGATGCAGCACATTTTATGTGACTGTTTTTCACCTGCACCTCAGAGATCTATGAGAAAAGAGCCGTCGATATCCCCGTTTTACGGATGAGAAAACTAACGCAAAGCATGGCTAAGAAATGTGTCCGAGGCCACACAGCTTTCAAGTGGCAGCTATGAAAGGTACTCACGAGCCATCTGACCCCCACCCTAACATGCGTGACATCACCCATAATGTCTGTGGGACCATTCGAACTCAGTGACAGGCATTCTTAAGGTATTTCTCAAATTCGGTGGTACTGACTCTTTTTGTGTGTGTTTATTTGTTTGTTTGTTTTTTCAATATGGCGCCCTTGAGACAGCAATCCAAGGAAGTGAGCTGATCGAGAATGTAGCCTCATTGCACAAGTTACTCAAGCACCAACGTCATTCAATGATAAAAATCGAAGACATGATAAATTGCTTCTATGATACCAGTGCCTTTTCTGTGGTACACAGTCCAGAGCATTTCAAGACGAGTCTCTCGATGGCTGCCCCTTGTCTCCGAGGGAGTTTAGGATCCAACGAGAGGCACAGTCTGTCTCACGCTTGATTTTGCCTCTCTGGTGCTTCCCATGTGCAGAGCGAATTCGGGGTTTCGACCTCGCTACAAGCTCCTGTTGGGGGTTCCCTTGATTTTCAGACGGAGAGACAGACTCAAAAACATGAAGGACGTGGCCCGAAGTCTCAGGACTAGCGCGAGTGGGAGCCACGGCATCGCCCCAAACAAGGAGGCTGGCTTCACACAAAGACACGGCGTTGGCTGAAATTTGGCCCTTCCTCCACTTACCACGCAGGGCCGTGAAGATCACCCATCACGCATCCACCCAAAGAGGCAGCTCCTGCCCCAGGGGCTCCAAGGGGGCCAGGGTCAGTGGAGCCAGCTAACCCTGACTTCATCGATGCCCCATCATCACCAGGGCCAGGATGGAGATGGACGTTTTTCTTCCTTATCAGTCTTGGCCAAGTTTCTTAGCATCGATGTGCTTCAATTTTCTTCACGGAAAAGTGGGGATAATAACAGCATCCATCTTATGGGGTCGACCGTTGAACGGATCCGTACTCGTAACAGCGTCTGACCGATAGCTCTAAGTGAGCTGTGATTATTTATTATCAGTTGTATAATCATTGTTAGTTTTGCATCATTTTGGATGTGCCTGAAGCCTACTACTGGCCCACCGCCACCTCTGAATTCCTAATTTGCATGATTTCATTTGGACCAGTTACTTTTTTTTTTTTTGCAGATTTTTATTCTTTTTCCTTCACCTATGAATGGGTCTGTCCTGAACCAGGTTGCTTTTGCTCATCTTTGCTTAACCAAAAACCAGTAGGTCACCCACTTAGACATCTAGACACCGCCGTCCGAGCTGTCGCTGTAACGAAAAAGGACTCGAGTTTGGATCCAAGTCAACCATTAAGACAAGGCAGTGTCAGAGTAAAACAGGGAAATGAGAGTCGATTCCATTTTTTTTTTGTTTCCTGCGCTGTTATAGGCCTGCTGTGTCACAGTTGTTTTCCATTCTGTGATTCAGTCTTCCTTTCTGTAAATGAAGTGCACGCCCCTCTGGCAAAAGGAAGCCTGCGATTGTCGAGGATTATTATCTGTGTCTGCAGAATCGTGTCGCCACCCACTCACGGCCATCCAGTGTGGCCCTCTAAGATCAACAACCATGCAGTCACCTCAGGTAACAAGCAAAGTGAAAATAGACAGGCTCTTTGGTGAGGCTTGCAAATGCTCCTGGTGTGTACCTGAGGACAAAGGTAAGATGAATCCCTTCACCAAAGCCTCGGACTAGGTATTTGGGGTGAGTCATGCTTAAGTAAACCTCTTCTTTGGATTTTATTGTGCTCTTGGGATTTTCCCAGAACCTTTAGTACAAGATGAGCCCTAGAGATGCCTAAACTCCACCTAAATAAAACCTGATAGAAAGTACACCTGCATCCATGGAAGAGGTTGAGCAAAAGAGACTAGGAATCCTCACCGCCCTCCAGCCGAGTGTTTACGCACATGAGTTAATCTTTCTTGCCTCCTCTGTAACATGAAGACCGCCTACCCTGACAGCTTCTACGTTGCTATGAGGAGCTAATAAGAAATAATATGCTGATGGTGCTTTGAAAAAGACAGTAACGAATCTAACATTTGGACCAAGGCTTTCAAAATGCCTTTTCTGCATCTCATTTGATCGATGAAAACAAAATGTCTTGCACGATCTTTATTTAATAGGAACACATAAAGGTGGGTGCGAATAGACTTTTTCTAACACAGTTCTGTAAGTCTGAAAACCCTCGGGGAGACTGGCAAAGCTTCGCCAGCCAGAGGTGTATCCTGTAAAGTTCAAAGTCCCAGCCTTGAGAAAAGAATTCACGAATCTTAATCGAGACCCACTCAGGCTGGTTAGTTATTCTTTCAGGGTAGACAACTAAAGCTCTGGTAATTAAGCCTACTGTTCTCCAAAGAAAAGCCAGTTGCAGACTCATAGCTGGGAGACTGTCTAAGTCCACGGTGGGCCGGCAGCCACCATTTTGTTGAATTTCTGGTGTTTGTGCAAATGGAGACAGATTCAGGAGGTGGGAGCCTGTTCCTCATTTTTACCATCTTCGCCCTCCCTGGACTCCTCCTGTTCTTCCTATTTTCTATTTAACCCGGTTTATAAAGAATAAATTAAACAAAAGTAACAGGCAATCCAGTGGAAGTTCAGCCAAAAGAGAATCTGAAAGGAAGAAGGCAACCAGACTGTTTTCCAGTATGCTGACCAAAAAACATTTATTTATATATATATATATATATATATATATATATATATATATATATATATGTAATCTAAAGGATCCTCCAGGAATATAGCCCTCTCTTAAGCTCCGAGAAGGGCTAGTTTTTTTAAATGTGATTTTCTCTTTAATATTCAAAGGTATGATTTGATGCTTTAATCTAGTAGGATTTGTATTTTAAAGGATAGATTATAAAGACCGCCAGTCATTTGGACATTTCCTATTTCTAAAAGAAAAAAAAAAAAAGAATAGGTGTTAATAACTGGAGACAGATTGAGAGAGAGAATTGAGCATTTCCCTTTTGTTCAACAGTGAAATTTCGTTAACTGTTTTAAGTAATAATCGACCCTGCTGGGGCAGGATAGAATTCTAAGCTTGCTTCCAAACAAGATTAACTAGGAATGCCCCGAACCAGGAAGTCCTTTTGTGCCTGGAGCCTCCCAATTCTTAGAAGTAGAAGGGCTTTTTGTTTACCACGAAGCTGATTCCTTGGGGAGGGACAGAGTGTTGTTTGCTTATTTGTTTATTTTTGCAAGCTAATTTTATTTGTTTTCAGATTGTACAAGCCAAGGAAGAATACTGAAGCACATACGATTGACAATAGGAAGTTGCCTTTCTCTCTCTGACACAAGAAGCTTCCCCCACCCCCGCCTGTTTCTCAGTTACTTCCTGTGTACATGGTGAATGTATTCTCCTCACCCTTTTTCTATATTTTTACACAAACGCACACACACATCCCTTCTTTTTAAACACAGAGGAAATCATACAGCATTCACCCATCTACGACTGTTTTTGAAGAGGAATTTTCACTCAAAAGGCTAATCGGCTATTTCCTCTGCTGCTATAGATATGCTTGCTGTATAGGCTGTACTCATAACTAACTAAAGACTCATCTTCTCGTTTGCTTGTTCTGTCTAAGCGACAACTGTCACGCCTGTACCACCTACCAACTCCCACTCTTTGTAACCATCGGAGGACAAACTAACCAATCGGCCCATGCCAAATAAGCTACCTATGTAAGCTAAGTTGCAACTGAGCTCCAGGCCCAGATCTTCAGAGCACTAACTCCTCAGGGACCGCCAGTGTAATAAACCTGAGTTCTCCAACTCTCCGAGTGTTGCTTAGTTTCCTCTCGGTCTGATTTTTGCAACATTTCTGCAACATTTTAATTAACTGTATGGGCCTTTGGGCAATCTGTAGTCCATCTCACTCCTCTGAGCCTTTCTGAAGACATTCTTTCCCGCTGAAAACTACACTGACTTTCCACTGCCTTCTAGAAGCAACTTCATATCTTCTCAAGGAAGCTTTCGGGCACAGCAGAGAAGGCTCACTTCCCCTCCTGACTGGAGGAAATAATGCCCTTCACGTTTTCAGAAACAGCATCACTGTACCCCGTTGCACTATTCCAGACAGATCGCACTTTTCCTGTTAGCTGTGGCTTTGAGCGTTGGGGAGACCAGAGCAGCTCCCAAAGCCAGAGGGAGAAAATGACAATAATTCTTTACAAGGGGCTGTGCCCTGATGGAGGGAGAGGTTCAACCGCAATGACAAACTGCTCAACTCAGTCCTGCCTGTCTGGAAGAGCGTCTGTTTTCTTTCGACTGCCTGGTTACGAGTGAGTTCTGTCAACTGATTCATAAAGAGGAGATTGCTGCAAACAACGGGCGGCCGCAAAGCTCCAGGAAATGTAGTCGTACGCGGCCCCTCTCCGTGGCGTGCGTGTGTGCGTACATATATGTTTTGCATGCACTTTTACAGCCCAGACACTTGGGCTGGAAAGAGGAAAGGCTGGAGTCTCCCCAGCGGCCGGCAACGCAGCCCCGGGGAGGGCACGAGGCCCAGACGGCCCCATTTACCTCTTCATTCACCCAGTCAGCAAGCACTGAGATAACCTGGTGGCTACGGCTGTGACTCAGGGATCAGGCTCCCGGATTCGAATCTGGGTTCTGCCACTCACTTTCATGGCTATTTAGTCTCTCCATTCCTCAGCTTTAAAACGAGGGAAAATGCGCGTCCAAATCTCTGACCCAAACCCAGCTGGCCAAATAGGCTTTGATTCGGAATTTTCGGATCTCAGAACTGACATGCGATGTGGTGTTTATGCCATGTTCGAGGCTCACATGTGAGTGCAGGAGACCACCACCTAATCAAGTAATAAAATAAATGTCCAATCTGGTCGTGATGGATGTGAGAAAGAAACGAACAGGCCGCCTAGCGGAGGATGGCCAGGGGAGGACAGGCGCAGCCTTGCCAAAGCGGGTAGGGGAGGCTCCCTGAGAGGAACTCTGAAACCAGCCCTTGCGTAAGAGCTACAGGAAGAGGGCTCCAGGCCTGAGGACAAGACGGCAGGATGGAGAGAAGCGTGCAGGGTGGAGTCGGCCTGGGACGCGGAAGGGCAAGAACTCTGATGACCAGCTTTTGGATCTAACTCGGTCCACACTGGCCAAGACCTATGTTTAAATATTTCTCCAAGTTTCTCATGTAAATGTAAAATGCGAACTTCTGATAGATGTCTTTAACTTTCCAGAGGAGCCTAAGAGAAAAGGTTTACCCCAATGCCCTGAGCCCATTATTGTAGTGTCGTGGCACTATAATGCAGTCGTTATTGTCACAAGCTCTGCCTCTGTCATTGGGAAAATTACTTCAGTTCTCTGAGGCTGGATCTTATCTGGAAATCGGGCTAAGGATAATAGCAGAGAATGCTAGACTATATCACATGCCTGGTCCCGTAATAATCACCATCGTTATTATCCTCCTTTAAAACATGAGGCCACTTCTTGACACCTCTACAAGGGAAAACCTTCAGCACCGTATTCTACCTGAGGGGACCCCTTGGGTTCGGCTACACAACAGTCGTAAAAAGCTAGGTGCTGGTTAGGAATTTAGCTAGGTGCACATAGCTAGGAAGCGACGGACTAGATTCGAACCCAGCTTCGGTGACCGCAGAGCCTCGGGCGCACGTTTTTCAGCCCATCTGTGCTTTGTTTTGCTTTTCCGTACCTCTCCCTCATAGAATTAGAAAATCACAAAGGCACGGGAAGCTGTGGGGCTGAGTTAGCTCACGGAACAAAGGCTGGTCTTGCTGCGCTTCTGAGTTCTTTGAACAGTAATAACGGCATGCATTTTTTTGAGTACCCGTTCTCTGCAGGATTTTACACATATCACGTCTATTCCTGCAGCAAGCCCTGTCAGAGACGTAGGTGGTTGCCTCTCAGTCACAGAGTCTATACTTTAAAATACAGCTGACCCTTGAAAAATTCAGTGGGAAATCCACAAATAACTTTTGACACCCCCAGAATGCAACTACTAAGAGCCTACTGTTGACCAGTAGCCTTGCCAATAGCACATAACAATAACACAGTCAATTAACACACATTTCATATGTTGTACGTATTATGTACTGTATTCTTACAATAAAGAAAGCTAGAGAAAAGACAATGTTATTGAGAAAATCATAAGGAAGTGAAAAATTGCACTTACAGTATTGTAGGTATTTACGGGGGGGAAATCCACGTATAAGTGGAACTGTGCAATTCACACCCACGCTGTTTAAGGGTGAACTGTACCTCAAAATAATCTACATGATAAGCTATCCATGCCATTAATCTAACGCCAGCTACTGGAATGCTTAGCTGATTGGCGATCGAGAATGCGTGGCTTGTGGATAGTCAGTGAACGGTGTGGCAGAAAGGACCACACTCCAGCGACAGCTAGGATGGGTACTTCTTGCAAGTCAGAAATAGGTTTCTCATTGGCGAAGCTAATGACTCGTTAATTAGCATGATGATATTAGGCATGTAGTTGTGTCGGAGAAATCAAAAGCATTTAAGACGTGTGGGTTGACTAGAATGCATTGCAGGATGTAACGATCCATCCTCGACCTATGCTCTTCTCCCGTTCTTCCCTGATTGATGGTGTGTCCAGCCACTGGCTGAGGAGGTTCCGACTGTGTAATGCTGACCACAGAGCACAGAATCCTGCTTCCAGAGTGTTGTTATACCTGCCTCGAGTGAGCCTTTCACTGAAGGTGTGGCCCAGAGCACCCGAAGGAATGCAGCACTACGACTCTACCGAGCTTCCGAGCTTCCGGAACAGGTTGTATGGACTGTTTTGTGCCTGCGTTGGTAATAAATGTTTGGCTATCGGAGCAGCAGAATTTAGACCGAGACTAGATTGTATGATAACCTGTGCGGGGAGAGCCAACTTTGACTTTGCCAAAAATAACCTAAGAATTGTTCCATGCCAAATTGGCTTTGATCCCAACAGCTTACCTGGTCCCCAACAGCCATCACCGATGGCTTTCCCCTAAGAGAACTTCTATTGGTTCTGCTTTTAGTTGGCAATGTATTCAGAGATGAACCCAGGACCAGGAAATGAACCATGATAGGTCTAAACCAGGGCTCAAGCAAACTGATCTGGCCCGCCACCCGTTTCTATAAATAAAGTTTTAGTGGAACAAGGCCACGCATACTCATTTATGTGTTGACCATGACTGCTTTCGAGCTGCTGCAATAGTTGAGAAGTTGCCACAGCAACTATATGGACCACAAACCCTAAAACATTTATTATCTGGCCCTTTACGGAGAATGTTCGTCACTCTCCATTATAGAATAGTGCTACTCAAAGTGTCTTCTGCAGAACAGAGGCATAGGCAGCAGCTGGGATCTCATTAGAAAAGCAGACTCTCAGGCCTCACCCGGGCCCCAGCCCGGAATCAGAATATCTAGGGGATAAAACTTCTCACAAAGGGGAAAAGGAATTCTATGATTGGCTGGGGACCAGATAACCTTCATCCCTTGGAACTGCATTCTTGCTTAAATTAAGTGCGGGTTCTGTTACTAAGGAAGAAGAAATGACCGTTGTGTAGGGAATCCCAATTGCCTTTAGGGTGCATTCTCCTTTAGTTAGAGAACATTTACACACATAAAGTTCCAAACGCCGAGAGTTCACATGTTATTCTAAAAGGTGGTGGAGCAGGGGTTGTCAGTGGGTCTAGACAGACTTAGCTTGATGCACACAGCCTTGGGCAAGTTTTGTATGTCCCTGATCTTTAGGTTTCTTAAGTGTAAAATAAGGATATTCATTCCAGACATAGGGTTTGGATCGTATGGGATAAATCCAGCTGCAAGCAATGGAATAGCCTATAAAATGTGACTTAGACTATTTATTATCTAACACGACCGGAAATCTGCCGGTGGGGGAAGTCACGGCATTGGATAGGAGGGTTAAGAGTGTCGTCAGAGAGTTAGCCTCCTCCCACGTTTCTCCTCGGCCATCCTCCATGGATGTATACTCCCTTCCTTTGTGGTTTTAAGATGGCTGCTACAGCTCTCGTCACCTTATTCTGATTCAGAGGCAGGGAGAAGGGAGGTGGCCGCCTTCCCACACACCTCTTTTGATAAAAGGAATGTCTTTCTCAGATATCTCCCTGAAGCAGAATTCTGCCTAAGTCTCACTGGCCCGAACTGGTTTATATCGATACCCTAGACAATCACTGATAAAGAAAGATAGGATTACCACCATGGGTTTAGACCAGTAGGGGTCGGCAGACTTTTTCTGTGAGAGCTAGACAGTAAATATTTTAGGCCTTGTGTACCATCTGAGGCCTCTCACCGCTCCTCAGCCCTGCTGTAGGAGGTGTGTAAGCAGCGACAGACGGTGCGAACGCCAACTGTGTTCCCATAAAGATGTATTTACAAGACCACGTGGCGGATGGGGTTTGGCCGACAAGCCATAGTTTGCCACTTGTGTTGTGTACCGTAGTTGTTAAAGGCGCAGGCGCCGGCTGTGTGACTGTAGGCAGATAGCATAGCTTCTCTGTGCTCCGGCCTTTTTATTTTGTAAACTTGAAAATGCCAAGCCCTTCAGGAATCAGGGAACCCATCTGAAAATGGCGCGATGTCCTCTTCCATCTCAAGGAATCTGACGTCGCTTCCCTTCCTGGCCGTCTGCACCATCTGAATATATTCTGTCTGCGGATTTATTGCCTTAATTATCTGTTTGGTTCACTGCTAAACCCCAGGGCTGAATATAGTGCTTGGCACATGGTAGCCACCAAAGTAGGTAAGGATTGGTTGAAATGAAAGGATGACGATCGATGACAGACCTCTTAGAAGAGAAGGAAAATGGAGTTCGGGGTCAGGACTTGGGGGTCACTCAGTCATGTATCAGCTGAGTGTACTTGGATCGCCTAGGGTCACCTAGCAAATAAAAACACAAACACCTTCCTGTAGTGTTATCAGGAAACAGCATTGTGTATTCAGAACTCCCAGCCCACAGTGCCTGGCGTGGAGGAGACACAAAAGATACTGTTATTAATTTTGTTCATTAGGATTTTTTAAAAACCTGGATATGTAGCTACAGTCATCAGTCCTGGAGACCTATGCAAAATCAATCCACCGTGATGACATCTTAGCTCACGGGGCAACACGATCCAGTACCAAGATCTCCAACTTCTGATAGTGGAAAAGAAGGGAAAGTAACTCTTGGGTAGGGAACTCCAACTGCCCTTAGTTTTGATTCTCCCTTGATTACGGAATTTTTACATTTATAAACAAAGCTCCAAATGCCATTCCTATATAACCACCACGGGGCAAACGTCAGATTCAAATCGGGTAACTTCTTCCTTTAACAACTTCTTATTTTTGCAGTTTTGAAAATAACATATGGGAAAAAATTATTTTTATGTCTTCTTGAAATCTGTATTTCATTTCTTCATCATTTTGGAAATTACGCCACGAATTTGGGGTTTTAGAAAATCATTTGCATGCAGTTTTGGTAAAGCTGATAAGGAAATGAAGGGTTTTTTGTTCGTTTTAAATGTGTAATATAAACCCTCTGAAATTTGGAAAGAAAAAAGGAAAACAAAAAATTTGTTCTGTTTTTATGTTTGTTTTTAATATTCTTGGACCCCTAAACAGATTCAGTTCTCCAATAATTATTATTATTTCTGACATTTTAGATTTGTTTTTCCTGTTTAGTATCACATTTTTAAAAGAATAAGGCATTTTTTTTTTTTGGAGCAGAAGAAAACATACGGGGTTAAGAGCAGGTGCTTCAGTAATCTGAGGCGAGGTCTGCAAACTTTCTCTGCAAAGGAATACATAGTAAATATTTTAAGCTCTGTGGGCCATTAGAGAGTCTTTTGCCCTTGTAGCTAAAAACAGTCAGTCACAAACAATGCATAACGAAATGAGCATGCCTTGTTCCAATAACACTTAATTTACCAAAAAAAAAACAGGCATTGAACCTGATTTGACCATTGGACTATAATGACCCACCCCACACCTAGACTTACATTTTCTCTCTACCTCTTTCTAGCTACCGGTCTGGCCGAGTCTGCATTTAATCTGCAAAAGAGACATCACTGGACTACGTCATTCGTTTCAGAGGATAAAATAGATCAGTGTGTAACTCATTCTATGTAAGGGTTCATAAATTTCATTTCTTACTATTAGTCTCTTGTTACAATGGAAAAAGCTGTCAGCCCCAGCCATGCAGTTAGGAAGGGTCCACTTCACTGCACCAGGCAGCCTCAGGAAGAGACTTCCATGCTCCATGGAGTTTAACTTGGTCCTACTTTTGCTTTTGGCTAAAGAATATCTTTTTGCTTTTTTTCCTAAGTAATTCCATTCAAGGGAGGGTTCTGAGAGAGAGAAAAAAAGGAGAGAAGCAGAGGTAACAGGTCACCCAAATAGGTCTGGGCTCTAGAGGGAGAGAAATCACCCTGCCCTAATCTCGACTCCATTTTGGAGAAAAACTCTGTCCCCCAGGTTTACCCCATCTTGTCCTAAGGCTCACGCTGGCCAGGACAGACTCTGAAGGCATATCATGAAGCTGGCCCTTTGCATGTGGCATTGCTTACATGAGCACCCTGGCAGAACCAACCTTGATTTACTGCATGAGACACAATCCCAGAGGAAAAAGATCTCCTGGGATTTTATTCTTCTTTTCCCCTGAGACATTTTTTGTCATGTCTAGGTTTCCCCCTTAAGTTTTTAGGATTTCTGGCAAGCTTCAGGCTCTCATTTCTCTGTAGTGATTGTCAAATGCCCACATGTTATTTACACCTCCCATTCTCTCTGGGTTTCTAAGCCCTCATTTTTGTATTTACCAGCGTTTGTTTCTAGATCTTCCCTCTTTTTTTCCTAACCAGCAGGAGAGCTCCCCAGGCCTCAAGATAAACAGCACAGGAGATTGTGAATTTCAATGACAAATACAGCAGGTGAGACACTTGCCAGCCGCATGTCATTTTTAACTTGGGGATGGTAATTTCAGTTTTTCTGCTCTAAACATTGGCAGGCCCAGTTCCTCTTTCGTTTTGTCCTTGTTGCCTCTCTTCCTGAATGAAATTTTTCAATTAGCTTGCTCATTACAAGGCGCATGGCATTGCCCTCCTCTTAACTCAAATTTCCTTCTTCCCGGGTATAACCGGAACCTGCCGTACACACCGCAAGACAAAGAACAAAAAGACCTCACTAGCTGAGCGAAAGATTCAGTCATGTACACGATCTCACCAGGTTTCCAACTGTATAATGAAATCAGACTCCTCCCCAGGGAGGGAAGGGTTTCCTCCCCAACCTACTGCTCACACAAAATCCCACCCACTTCTTTGCAAGGACACACTTTGTTCTAAATCCCCAATGCCTTCACTCCTGCACACGCAAAAAAAAAAAAAAAAAAAAAAAAAAGCAGAAAGCTGCGCCTAAGTCATAAGAGGGAGCTGCGATCTTTCTCTGAGCTCAAGATAAAAAGAGAGTAAATGGGAAGGAATTACTCAATATGGAGCCTGCATTTGTAATTAGCAGGCATGGGATGCTGCACAGTGATCTGAGCATGGCTGACCCCTGGGTTGGGGGAGAAAAAGATTTTGGGGTTTTTTTTGTCTTTTTCATGAGCCTCTCACTCTCAAGCTGGAGAACTTAAAATCTAGAGAAAGGGGCAGATGTTCGTAATAGATCTTTAACGGGTTAATAATACTCTGGTTAAACCCTCATTTAAAAAAAAAAAAAGTTCATTCAATCAATGCTCCTTCAGGTTAAAGCATTTGAGGAGGACAGGTGTGGAGGAAAGGAGTTGTTTTCAGCAAGGGGTGAGTGTGTTTGAGCAAAGAACCAGAAGGTGTGCTAGAGGATTTTTTTTTTTTTTTTTTTTGTGGCACTGTTTGTAGAAGCAAAGACAATCCACCCACAGTTCATCCAAAAAGACAAGTGAAATACATTAAGGAACACTAGTCACAGAAATACTACACCACCACTTAAGACGTCAATTTTTTTCTCTCCAAGAGATCTAAGTAAAAAATGCAAGGTGAAAGGTACTTGGTAAAGACAAAGCAAGGGGTAAGGATTTGATATTTATACAGGCCAATCTGTGCATAGATTATTTTTGGATAATACCCTAAAAACTAACAGTGCTTGTCAAAGATTTTAAAAATAATACAGGCATAGGAAGTACTCTATGGTAGATATTTTAAGTGAATTAAAAGTTGTATAATAGTGTCGATAAATGATTCCAGTGATATATTTAAAACAAAGCATGTATGCATGTGTCTATATATAAATAGATATATGTGTATTTATGCGAAATGTCTGGAAGGATATATGTCACGCCGTGAAACTATTAGCCATCTCTAATGAGAACAGGAGCTAGTGTGGGCGACTAGAGGAAATGAAGAACTTCGGCTTAATTTTATTGTGTTTGAATCTTTTAGCGAGATTTCCTGTTGCTTCTATTTTAAATGTGAAAACTAAAGTGAGAAAATATACAAGAGGAGGAAATGGTCAAACGCTGACCCACACTACCTAAGAAACGTTGTGTGTGTCTTTCCAGGGAAATCAAGCTCCCGAAAGCCCTTGGGGTGAATGTCTGCTTCTGGCTCCTAACCGTGGGGCGTTCTACGTTATTAGGGAAGCTGGTATTGCTGTTTGCTGGGACTGCTCTTAGTGGCTTTCCGAGGTGGCCCAGTCGGTGTCTTTGTCGCAGCCAGCCCGCCTGGAGAAGCAGGAGCCTCTCTGCCTTCAGGGAGAAGGATGGAAACGCAGCAGCGTCAAGCAGGGGCCGGGCTGTCGTGAGCCAAGCGGCAGCCCTCCTGGTCTTGACTTTTCCTGCCCTGCGCAGTTGAGCTGCACTGGGATGACTCCATTAACAACAATGAAGTTACTTCATGATCGAGTCCCAACGCTGGGCTGTCTGCCGGCCGCCGGCACACTGCCACCCGGCGACCCGGCTTCCCTTGCAAGTCACACGCGATCCCATGGCAATCCCCTCTCCCGTCTCGATTAGCCCGAGGAAGACCTCTGTCGCGAGTTCTTCCGCCTTAGGCATGGGCAAAAGTGATGTAGGAAAAAGAGATAACGCTCGAGAGAGGAAGAGTTTTAAAAGTCTCGATGTGAGCCCCCTGGTTTCTAGGCGCTTCCACGGCAATTCACCTACTGAAGTCGACATGTTTTTGCAAATGGGCACGCTCTCTTTCCGGGGATTGGATCACACACATCAGGTCGAATCGCAGCCCTAATCATTCCTGCATGTGAACGTTTAGGGCAAGGAAATGCCAGGACGAAGTTTACAACTTGACCGACTTCCAGCGGTTCCGGGTTGTTGTTGTTGTTGTTGTTTTTCTCTCTCTCTCTTCTGGGGCAGCTTTTTCTTGCTTCTTCAAGGTTCTGTTGGAAACGCCCCTGCTCCCTCCCCACGCCAGTCGCTTGGAAATCTTCAACCTTTAATTTATGACCTGATGAATTATTTTATTCGGCAGGGAGAGGTCACGTTTGGAAGCCAAATGTATGCAAATAAGGATTGTGACAGAACAACCTATGATTTGAAATTGGAAGTGTGTGTGGGGGGGGGATGGGTCACGCCCCATCATCCTCCCAGGCAGCTGGAGTCTCTTGTTAATTTGGATCCCTTGAAATTATAATGGCTGCGTTTGCAGGTATTTCTGAGCCATCATCTAGACCCCTTTCGATTGAAGTACATTAAAATAAAGGGGGACACTCGACTGTCTCTCAAGATGAAGAAAAAAAGGCCCTACCGGCTATTGTCTGAGCTCTCAGTGCCTGATTGACTAGTAGAAAACGCATCTCCATGGGAACAGATAAATGTCTGCTTTTCATGCTGCGAAACAACCAGCTCAGCCCGGGAGCCTCACCAACCCAGCACTTTATTTGGGCGGCTGTGAGCAGCCTCTCCCTTTTCATGTTCAGCCAAATTATCTGCCAGAATCTCTTTTCAAGTCTAGGGGAAGAGGGAAAAAAAAAAAAAAAGGGTTTCCTCCCCTCACACCCCTCCCCCCTCTTCTGCATGGAGTTAATTACTGTATTTTCATCTGGGAGGGTGGGAAAAATGCACATTGAGCTGAAACAGCACACAGGACAGCGTGTCGTATCCGCCTGTTGTCTATTAGCTGCTGATTTTTCTTAAAGGTATGGCGGTCTGCGGCAGCACCAGGGTAGTGTTAGCAGGGTGACCATGAGGCCGGGGAGGCAGAACCTGGGGCCGGCTGTTTGGATCGCCTGTTTATTACGGTTGTGTCGGTGTTGGGCTGTGTGACCTCAAGCCAGTGGCAGCAGCTCTGTTCCCATATTGTGATCTGAGATATGGAAGTGACGAGGAAGCTCGGAAAAACTGCTGGAGAGTCTCAGGTATCTGCCTCCCCTCCCCCTAAAATCCCCAACATCTGCCATTTTAACTCCCCGATGACTGATCCAGTGCTCTGCGCCAGCAGAATTCGAGAAAGCTCTCAGGAGAGCTGGGGCTTTCTCGGGTGATTCCAGACACTTCTGCTTCTGTTCCTGGTTTAAAAAAAATACCACCGGAAGCAGCGTTTTCTGATGAGATTGCAACACTCCCAGTCCAGTTTATGAAGCGAAGGGGAAAAAAAGATAAATGGAAAGGAGAAAAAGTGGAGATGAAATACATATGCACTCACACACACACACGCGCAGAGATATTTTGAACACGTAAAGTTGAAGTCTTAGAGGGAAATGTCTTAGCCTGCTTGGTTCTAAGACTGGGCAGAAGCATGTGTGTGGGTTCTTTATTTTATTGGAATCCATTCACCGGCTTTTATTATTCTCTCCTTTGTCATTTAAGCGATCGCTCTGCCTTTGTCTCTCTCCTCTTCCTCGGCACCCCCACCCACCCCACCCCCTAACAAGTCTGAGCAGGAAACGATTAAAGACCAGTGAACAGAATCCAGGTTAAAGAATCCTGCCAGCCCACGTCGTAGTCACGGTGGAGTCTCATCCTCTAGCTCTTCCGTGGATGTGGTCCCTACACATCACGACCCCAGTGGTCTGGACCAGCTGCTTCTGATGTCGGGCTGGAATGTAGCACGTCAAGTGTGTGAACACTGCCTCCATTGTACTTGAGCCTACTGACTGAAGCCTGGATAATTGGCATGTAACCTTCTCTGTGAATAGTGTGGACAGATATGTGAATTAGCCGCATCCCTCCGACATATGCCATGCATTAGCTAAACGGCCTTCCAATTCTCCAAACAGTTCAGCTAACTATTACACAATAATTAGGCTTTGGAACTTTATAACTTTGGGGGAGAAATCGATGAATAATGAGAAGCTCCCCACTGTCTCTGAATAAATGCCTCTGTCATATTATCGTATGTCTAATGCTGATAGTGGTCGTTGATTATTTGAGGGGTTGAGAGTTTGGAGGTTTTGAAGTGTGTGTGTGTGTGTGTGTGTGTGTGTGTGCGCGCGCGCACGCTGTTGTTTCTGGATGAGGTTAGTAAATCTGGAGAGTGTTTAGCTCTTATACTCATCAAGGTGTGTGACTAGTCAACTTGTCATGTCCTGTTTGATTATCTTATTAAAGATTGTATTCTGAATGAGGCTGTTTAGAATGGCAGGTTTCTAAGTACGTAATCTCTTATCAGTTCCTAAAACGAGAGGAAGTGCCATGGGCCCATGGTTAAGAAAAGAAACTGCAGGCAGACTGCCCGGGCTGAAGACGGCTTTCCCACATACTACCTGGCGGCCTGGGGCAACTTGTCCAGCCTCTCTGTGCCTCAGTATTAAGATCAGAAAAATAGGGAGAATAATAATTCCTATCCCACTGGGACTTCATAAGGATTAAAGAAGTTGATTTCGTAAAATGTTCAGAACAGTAGAATATAAGTAAGTACTTTTCCCTTTTTCATTTAATAAATATGCACTGAAAGTATTTTTTAAGCGACAGGTTGTGACCTACCAATAGGTGGTGAGAGATAATATTATGTCCTGATCCCTATTTTTTATAGAATGGAGGGGACTAGAATGGAGTCCATACACCTAGAAAGGGTAAATACCGTCTTATAAAACTTCGTGCTATATGAGAGTGTGTGTGTGTGTGCGCATGCGTGTGTGCACACTGCCTCTCAATGTAAAAATGTATGTATTTCTTTCAGTGAGTCAAGTGTGAAAAAATTATGAAAAACCTGCAATCCAATGACTTAAATGCATCAATAGACGATTGGCTAAATAAGTTAAGCTATATCCGTACAATGGTTTATCAGGGAGCCATGGATAAGAACGAGGTCCATTTCTACGTGATAATTTGTCCCGGACGTGCAACGAAAGGCATTGCAGAGCGTATTTGTTAACAACCCCGTTTCTCTACAGTCACGAGCTGCCTCACGGTCCGTGAGAGACCGCATGTGCTCCGGTGGTCCCGGAAGATGCTCGCGGAGCTGGAAAATCCCCGTCGCCTAGTGATGCCGCCGTTGCCACGCCAGAGCACGAAGATTGCAAAAGTCAGCGAGGCCGTGGCTGAGACGGCAGACGGCCTGAGCCTGGGTGTGGATGAGGATGGCGCTGCGCAGCTCCTGGAGGTGGCTCCTGAGGAGTTGACTAAGGAGTCGTTAAAATGGGAACAGGAGCACTTAGCCGGAGAAAATGCACGAGAAAAGGAAACCGCGGAAGAAAAAGAAACTCCCGAGCAAATCCGCAGCAAAGGGGTTTGGCAGAAGCTTTTGCAGAGACCTCGACAAGCTCCTTGAAAAGTTTGAAAACGGAGATCCCCAACGCCAAAAGGTGTTCATTAATAGAGAGGGATGTTCGTGGTGGGTTAGCTGCTTCCAAGCAAATCTGTGATGGAAATAACAAACCCAGCAAACCATCAGGGACATATTTCTGAAAAGAGTGTCACTTCCTCACAAAGAGCCTCAGGCAGGTCCTTCAGGAGGTGTTCCGGGAGAAGACGTTGTCATTGGGGTCTCTCCACATTCTCACCAACCAACACTTGTTATTTCCATCTTTTTGTGTTATAGCCATCGTGTTGGGTCCGATTCATGTCTTTTAGTTTGCTTTCCGACACCCTGACACATGGTCTTAATTTCTTGTGGTTCTCTGTGTGAGTTCCTCATGAAAGCTGTCGTACAGCTCCTCAGAAAAATGTACATGCGCACATAAGAAACTGGCCTCTGACTTCAAGGATTCCATAGACCTCTCCAGAAACCATCTCTATAGTATCTGGGGGGGGGGTGGTCCATGCACCCCAGGTAAAGATCAGAAGATCCCAGTTAAAAAAAAAAAAAAAAAAAACATGGCTGATTCAGACACAGATGTAGAAAGGTGAGGAGGGCTGAGGTCCAGGGCCTCACTCAGGGAGACCCAGTGAGCCAGGAAGAGGGTGGAAAGAGTCTCCATGGAAACGCCCAGGCTCCAGAAGTGTACTGTGAGTGCTTATCTAGGCGTGGCCTGAGTTGAATCATTTAATCTTTTCAAAACTCCTTAACAAGTTTCCTCATCTATGTAAGAAGGAAAACAGAACCTCCTTCACGACGGTATCATTGAAAGGATCGAACGAAATCCTGCATGCGGCGTCTGCACAAGGTGGCGATCGATACTGTCATCCTCTCACCTGACCCCCCGACTAGCAGGGCGGCCGCCCTTTGAGCAGTGGTAGCCCCCTAAAGTCACGCGCTAAGGGGCACGAGCAGATAGAGCTGAACATCTGCTGCCCACTTCAGTTCACCGCAGTCACCACCCGTCCCTATTGCCTTAGACTTGGTCCACTTCACTCACACCTTGCCCTGGTTGGCAGTTGAGCTTGTCCACCAGGAGGATCCCAGTGGAAAACAGTTACCTTCCTAAAATAGGGTAGGTGTCCAAGGAGACTTGAACAAAGGAAAAATGTCAAGGAGGTGAGCCTGGCTCAGAGACAGGAACTCTGAGGCTAGTTACCTCTGCGGATAGCCACTGCTGTATCCAGGACAGAAGAAGCAGAGGTGGGCTGTGCCTGCCAGACGGGGAGGAAGCCTTCGTGGGGGAAAGTCACCTGATCAGAGCTATGTCCTTCAAGCAGAGGGAAGGGCCAAACCGGGACAAGGAGGGAGCTGGGGAAATAAAGACCTCGACCTCCCTTTCCTCCTCCACGGGCGCCTTCCCTCGGCTAAACCCAAGCAGGAGAGTAAGAGAGACTGTTAGAACAGTCGAGAAGGGCAGCCACAGAGCAGGGAGGAGGGGTTGGAGGGGAGATGGAGACGGGGAAAGGAAAAATATTTAATATGCATCTTTGCTTTTTAAATTCTTTCTCTTATCATTATTATTGGCTTTTAACAACAGGTAATTTTTTAAAACGCCCTCTTCATTGCTCATATTTCAGATTCCTCTATATTTCTATTGTTTCCATCCGACGATGCGAAGTTATCCCTCTTTTTCATTTCTCCCCAGTGGGTGTCACTCCTACTTCTACCATCCCCCCAAAGCTTTTCGCTTTATATTTAATCGTGGTCCGGGTTGCCTCTGCCCGCTGAAGACAGGAACTGTCCCGCTCATCTTGGAACTCACAGAATCTAATACTCTGCTAGACACATAATAACTATTTAAAAAAAAAAAAGCCCGGAGATGGCGGGCGGATTTCCATGTATTGTTCTAGTGATGAGGGGGAGGGCTGGACGGCGAGGGATGGGAAGAAATGCCATTGCCCACTGTTCCTGTCTCCATCCTTACTTCGCTTCTTTGAAGTAGATCAACAAAAGAACGAGAGTAACAGTAACTAATAGTTCAAGCGCTTACTACTTGCCAGTCACTTTATACACACGTTATCATATTCAAGTCTTTCAGCAGTGCCATAAGGCATGTGATATGATTATTCTTGTTTTGCAGGGGAGGGAACTAGTCACAGAGAGAGACATTTCCCAAGGTCAGGATTGGCCACGCGATCTGATGGATTCAGAGGCTTTAATCGTAAATACCCTTTGCCATCCCTAACGTAGCCTTCGCTCGCTAATGTCGTATCGGTAAGCTGAGCTACACATCTGTTTTCCTTATCAACATATATCAGAATTTTGGCTATGCAGCAAGCAGAGACCTGACTTGAGCAGCGGCTTAAGCATTGAAGGGTTGTTTCTCCTATATCGCAAGAAGTCCAGAGGTCAGCTGCTGCTGGCTTTGCTTCGCCGGCTCAAGGATGTGAAGGCCAAAGCTTCTGACACGTGTGGGGACTTGCCCTCTCAATCACAGAGTGGCCGCTGGAGCCCCAACGAGTATTCCCACTCTCCAGGCAGGTGAAAACAGAAAGGTAAAAAGCAAAATGGCACCTGCTAGCGAGATGAGGCCTCTTCACAGAGCATTCCCAGACATCTCCTCTATGTTTTTGGCTTTCATTTAAAAAATCACCCCTTTTGGCCAGAGAGACTAGGATGTCCACATAACTGGGGACATGCCGGCCCCAGGAGCTGGAGGTTCAGCTCTTAAAGGAGGGGATGGGTGATATAGAGGTAAGTACCATCCTCTGCCACACTTCGAATGTCTGTTTAGCATCTGTCTCTTCATATCTATATCTTTTCAATATTCATGCTTCACTCCAGGAGTTGACAAACAAGGCCCCCTGCCTGCTTTTGTAAATAAAGCTTTATTGGAAAATAGCTATGCTCGCTCTTTACCTCTTGTCTTGTGACTGCTTTCACGCACCCCCCAGGGCAGAGCCGCGTAGTTGCACCAGAGGCCATCTGGCCCACAAAGCCCCAAAGAGCTCATATCGGGCCCTTTACTAACATGTGTGCCAACTGTTTTTACAATCTCCCTTTTTTATCTTTGGAAAAAAACACACTGTACCTCGCTGCGTGTGACTCATTCGCTGAGACGAGAAGGGGACCAGCTAGAAGAGGTGAGCCAACACGCAGTCCTCTGCCGTGACTCGTGTCCCTTGGTCACTTCCGCTGTGGCTGCGATTAACAGAGCCCACTCGAGGAACATCTCGAGAGGCCATCTCCACTGGCGTCTGACGCGAGGTCTGAGCAATTCGGTGCCATCTTCCGGCATCTCTCACGACAATGGCAGTCATTTTCACCGAAGAATAAAACATACTGTTTGCCTCCAGATGCCCACAGACATTCCGAGAGACTCGCACACGGGGACAATCTAAAATTATCTAGCTCTGTGCGCTGTGGAAATAGTCTCATTCAAAGGCAACTTCGTATTTGTTGGGATAATTACAAGTCTGATAAGTGCACATTATCTGAGGGATAATTTCTGCGAAGAGTTATTGCACAAGTCTGGAGTGCTGGTTAAAGAATATTTTACAGCAAATCCCTACCAATTGAGACGAATCAAAAATATTTATGTACCTATAGGCACATAAAAATCAGTAGCCATTCTCTTATTCAGTTCCTAATACAGGGCAGACATAATTTTTGCAACAGATTTGCACCTGGATAACTCTCATAATTCAAAACCTTTGTTTGTCAACTTACTGACATTGGCATGTAGCTGTGCCGAAAACACTGTGTAATCACCTCAACCTGCTCACTCGAAAATTGTGTTTCTTGGCAAATTTGTGATTTGAGAGGAAAGTCACACCATATCAAATTTTGTCAAACGTTTTGGACATTTTACGTAACATTCTTTTAAATGCCTATAATTTAAGTTTTCGTAATGTCTTTCACACTAAATTTAATTCGAACTTATGGATCTCAGGACAATAGAGGATATGAATGTCAGTCGCTTTGGATCAAACTCCTGTCCGTGGACCACAGGATTTCTCAAATGTGGCACTTTTGACACTTGGGACTGGAAAAGTCTTTGCCGGAAGGGGGCGGGGGAGGGCGTTCTTGTGTATTGTAGAGTTTTGAGAAGCCACTCGCACTCTCTACCCAGTTGTGATGATCAAAAATGTCTCCAGACATTGTCAATTGTCTCCTGCGAGGCAAAACCATTCCTTGTCAATAATCGCTGTTATAGAATATTCCAGAGTGTTTGTTCTAGGCACAGGTCCAGACTCCATTATTTACTAGCTGCGGGAATTTAAGATTATTTAACCCTTGCGGACCTTCAGGTTTGTTTTTTTTTTCTTGGAAATCGTACATAACAGTTTTATCTCACAAGGTTTTTGTAGAATTAAATGTAAAACAAATTCTCAGCACAGGGTAGGAATTATACTTTGATTATCATTATTAATTGTCAGTATATCTTTTGGTATCAAATTCCCCGCTCTGAGCTTTATAGTGTAAACTTGAGAACAGCAGAAACAATTACATTTTGATAATAATAATAATAAAAGCTCGTGAGCTGTTGAAATAAGATCTGTCTTCCCAAGTGAAATGAAAAGTCGGATTTCCAGAGCCATTGAAAATATTTTAAAGAACATTTTTTAAAGCAAACGAGCAAACGAGTCCTCTTCTCTCATTGGCAGACAGAGGCAGAGAAGCACCCCTCCCCCCTTCAAGCCCGGTTCAGACTGGAGACAGATGTGAGAGCTTTAACTGCCTCTTCTAGGGACCCTAGAAGGACAGGCCAATGTGCCGCTTGCCACTGATGCCAGCGTGAGGCTCTCTTCTTCGTGCCGGGTAGAATAAACATGTCGGCTCTCAGAAGAAAGAACCAGGCAGATGGCTACCAGCCCAGACTATTCTCAAGTCACTTTTCAAGTGCGTGAACTCTATTGGTTCTTTTGTCTGCCACTCCACTTAGGGGCGGTTATTTATTAAAGCCAGGTGAGCTATTTGAAGCATGCCTTCTTGACTGTTGTTCTGGAGAATGAAGACTTTCCTGGAACACGGCACTCCCAGCACCAAGTGCTGGCATTCAACAATGTCTCACCTTCCAAGTCTTGAATGGGAAAATTCAGCCGAGGTTATGTATGCATACCTCCCAGGAACTTTCTTTCTTCAGCCGCACTCCCACACTCACGAACTAGAACTAGCATGCAAGGCTATTCATTACAGCATTGTCTGGAGGAGCAAAGGGGTGGAAGGGATTTAAGTGCTCACCTGGGGAGACTGGTTCCATAAATTAGTTACATGGAATACTACGCAGCCATAAAAAGAGAATGAGAAAGTACTTCACAGAGAGGAAGCAATCTCCAAAGTACACTGCGAAGCAGAAACAAGCAAGCAAACACGTACACAGCATGCGTGGCCGAGACCGTGTGTGTATTTTGAGAATACTCCGGAAAGATGCACGAGAACCTCGTAATGTGGGTTTTCTACAAGGAAGAGCACCAGGCCACGTGAGACACCATTTAGGAGGAGATTCGACAACCTTTCGTACCTTACGAACTTGGTATCATGGCAAATCATTGACTTTTTTCGAAAATAAGCAGTGTACTTAAAAGTTTAAATAACACCCGCCTAAATAAAACGTGTAATTATACTATTGATATGTCTCATTAAGAGGATGAGAAACAGTCTAAACTGTACAGTTTTCGTTTTTCTTTCATCTTTTTATATTGAAATAATTTAATATTCCCCTGTTCGTTACATCTCACAGAACCATGGTCCATTGATTAAAACCCAGATATTAAACACTGGTGCCATACTACTCACTAAACTACATATTTTACTCTGATTTCCCCAGCTTTTCGCCTAGCGTCCTTTTTTCTGTCCCGGAATCCAACGTAGGTCACCACGTTGCCGTATTCTGCACATCTCCTTACTCTCTTCCAATGGGCGACGAGCAGCACTGTTTTGTGATTGGCTCCATCCTCAGCCAATAGAAAGACTTGGAGGGACGGGAAACGCTTAGATGTGGAAATGGCCAGGACATTCGTTCTTGCCTAGGCACCGCCGCCAGATCTGGGACCACCGCCCTGCTGCTCCTTCTTGGAGGAAGGGGGTCTTCCCTGGGGTCTCGGCACAGCCGGGCCCCCTCCACACTTAGATCCCAAGTTCGATGAGGCTCTTCAGAGATGCTTTCTATGTCCGCCCTTTTGAAACTCAATGTTTTGGGTGAGAATGGAGCCCAGGACTCTCACTTTTAAAAGGGGAGGTGGCTCAAACAGATATTTGTACCCCCATGTAAGAGTGATAACTACTCAGCCTCCCAGACTCCGTCTCGTTCATCCACCTGCCCGAGTTTCACACCACAGACAGGGCCTCCCAACACTTCTTAGTGCCATGGCCATTTGACAGATATCGGTCTCTTCTCAGGATCATGTTTTTAAATACAGAACATAAAATACATAAGATTACGAAGGAAGCCAAGTATACTGAACTGCAGTTATCAAACACACACATTTGTAGTTTCTGACAAAATGATACATTTAAAATATAGGCAAGAGAATAGTTAGTGAAAATAAAGACATCACTCCGGCCTCATCTAAGTTCACAGATCCCCTAAATCTGTTCTTGAGGAGGGAGTCTGCGAACCCCAAGTTGAGAACCTCTATACTAAACCAATCTCTTTGTCTCGTTTTTTTTTAGTTTGAATTGCTCACAAATTATCTTATTTACAGTAAGTGCAGAGAGGTTCAGGGACTGGTCCAAGTTTACACAGCTAGCCGGAGTATAGGACAATGGTTCCCACCTAACGTGCACGCACCAGCAGGGTCGTGGCTGGATCATATGTTTTTGAGTTGGCGCAGGGCATTCGTTTTGTCCCTTGGACCTCAGACAACGTGAGTGGCTGAGCGAGGTGCCCTGGGGCTCACTTCCGGTTTCCAGTCTGCTCCCTGGGCTTTCTGCTTCCCCGGGTGCCTGACAGGAGGCAGGGCTGTCCCTCTGCTGGCTGCAGCCGGTGTGGACGGGACATCGGAGGATCTTTGTGAAACCTCGGGAACAGAAGAGACAGAGACAAAAAAGAGAAAGAGGGAAGGGAAAGTTCTCCCAATGATTAAAATCAGGACTGAAGCGAGCAGTCGGATGCGCCAGCAGACGCCACAAAAGGTTTTGCTTAAAATAATCTGGAGCAAGCAGACCAGGTCGGTTTGTTTTGAAACGAGGCTGTCGCGTGTCGTGCACTGACCTCGCCGACGCCTTACTCACCTTTGTTAGCAAGTGTGAGTCAGAGCTGGCTCCGGACCTGGGGGATCAAGGCTGTGTGTCAGACCAAGTGCTGGGAAAGGCAAGGCCCAGAGGCTGCGACTTGCCACCCGAGTTGTTCCAAGATGCTCAATAACTCGAAACGTTGGCTCATGCCACTGGCTGCAGATGCGCCCGCGCTGGGTTTGTCCTAACTACTCCGCTTGCTTTCCCTACCCAACATAGAGACATGTGTTTTAAACGAGGTCATGCTCCCAGCTTGGTCCAGGTGGAGAAGGTAGTAGACAGGCGGAGGGGAGGCAAGGCAGCCGTCATCATGTGACCATTCGGCACGTTTTTATTGAGCACCTACGGTAAGCTAAGCACACTGGTACGCAACCAAGGACAATCTCTGCGCTTCTAGAACTTACACGGTAGTCCCTGGAGACGGCTGATAAACGGACTGACATCTAAGATATAGGGTGATAACCCTTATGAGAAAAATAAAGAGAAGTGGAGGACTGGAGAGGGACAGAAGTGGGACTCTTTTAAACAGAGGGGACAGGAAAGACCTTCAGGAGAAAGGAGGTTTTAAGATGTACCAGAACACATACCCTCAAAGTTCGGGGTGAGAATGGAGCCCAGGACTCCCACTTTGAAAAGGGGAGGTAGCTCAGACAGATATCAGTCCGTGTAACAGAGTGATAAATACTCGGGCCTCCCAGACTCCTCCCTGTCGTCCAAGCCTGCTCCGTTCTTGCTGCGTAGACATACTAATCAGAGGAATTCTGCTTTGTGGCTGGAGTTTTTACAAAAAAAAAACAGCCCCTTGCTGTAAGGTGTCTCTCTCTAGGAGAGGAAATGGAGGAAATGTGTACAAAAATAATGATTGTTTATCAAAGTTTTGAGTCTCAAGACCAGACTCAGATCAGCTGGAATCCACAGAGGGGGAACAAAGACATTGAGAGATCACAGAGGGCGTCCTCAGCCCCCTGCTGGCATCCAGGTGTCTGCAGGTGATCAATCACCTCTTGCCCCTCCCACTTCCCCTTCCCTTGACATAAAAAAAAGCCTGAACTCTGTACTTTCAGAAGATGGACTTGAGAAACTGCTAGGGCTTCCTTCTTCTCCATCAGTAAACCTTTTCTTACTCCAAACTCTGACATTTTGAATTTCGGCCTTTTGAAGCATTAGGCAAACACCATGTTCCCAGGAGAATTATCCATGTAGCCAAAAGGCATAAAAAACCCAAAAGTCCATCAAGAGATGGACGATAAAATGTGGTACGCACACACAGTAGAACGTTATCCAGCCTTAAAAAAGAATAAAGTTCTGACCCATACTACGTAGAGGAAACTTGAAAACATACTAAGTGAAGTAAACCAGGCATGAAAGGACAAGCATTGCATGGTTTTCCTTGTGTGAGGCGCCTAGAATAATCACATTCGCAGCGACGCATAGAATGGCAATCGCCGAGGGCTGCAGGGAGGATGGGAGTTCGTGTCTAGCGGGTGCGGAGTTTAATTTTAGGAGATGAAGAAGCTCCGGATACGGGTGATGGTGGCGGCTCACACCCGTGTCGATGTTCTTCCTGGCGCTGAACTGCACACGCGAAACGGCTAACAGGGTGAGTTTTACGTTATGTGATTCTTCCACGATTCAAAAAAAAAAAATTAGCTTAAAAAAAAAAAAAAGGTAGGTGGAGGAGTAAAGAGAAAGAAGGGCGGAGGCAGACTCACTTTTATTAAGTGACGCTCACTCCGGATCATTATTAGCCTGTGAAAGCTCCTACATATATTATCAAATATAATATGTACGACATCTTCAAATGTTAGCTACGGTCCCAATTTACAGATGAACAAACCAACACTGAGAACTAGGACGCGCCTTTCTCAGTGGTGACAAAACTGTGATTCAACCCTACATTCCTCCCTCTCTGCCCACATTTTTTTTTTTTTGCCCACACTGTTAACCTACCACCTTAACCCACACGACAGTTCATTTGCTTAAGCCATTTAAAGAAACCACCAACTCTTATGCAACTTTCAACAGAGTCAATTGCTAAATAAATCCGTAATGATAGTCGTCGGCACAATGGTGCAGGACGATGAACTCGTGAGAAAAGATGAGTCCGTTCGAATTTTGAAAGCCCAAGGGTGACCATTTCGGCTTTGAAAATAAGTCACCTCACTCATTCCGGAAACAAATCCAGGTGCTTTTCTAGGCATTGTAGACTGTTAAAGAGATAAGAAGCCAGCTACTTGTTAAAAGGCCCCACCAAATAGAATAATAAGGACAGAAATGAATACCACCAATTCTGTGTTGAAAACGCTGCATAAATGTTGCACAGAGGTTTGCCCAGAATGCCGCAAAAGCCCAGAGAACCCCAGAGGACAGGTCTTTTGTTTTTATTTTTGTTTCGTTTTGCTTTGCCCTAAGAAATCAGAAAGCTCTTTCTTAAACTCAAACTAGAAGAGTGAACAAGACCTTAACTTTCAGTTTCTGACACGCTCACTTCCCCACCCACCTTCCTTCCCAAATTGGTCAGTGTTTTTGGGGAAACATTCACATTTTGAGAAGAAAAACACCAATGACATGTCATTGGAATGACATCAACATGACAAGAACATTTTGTTAAAATAACTCCTAGTCCAAAAGGACATGTGACAATTATTTTTAAATGCGATTAATTCCACAGCAGGGAGGCACTAATAAGGCACTTTTCCGTTGACATGAAAAATGTCTGATTTCTCGGGATGCCGATCCAAATCAGAACAGGGGTTGGGCTTTAATATTAACTTTGGAACAATCTGAGTAAATTCTGTTACTCAGGCAGAGTTAGCGGAGCCTCTGGGATTTTGTGATAGACACGAAGATAATGGGTATAGTAAAAACTCATTTTTAACTTCCTCCGAGAAAGAAGAATGGGATGTTCCTGCCCCCGGAGATTTAGGTTCTCATGTCTTGAGTCAAAAAAGAGTTTGAGGGTTTGGTGTCCTGGACCCCTGTGTCCTGGCTCTGAAAAGCTGATCTGCACACACGTCCCAATTCTACCTTCGCGATTTCACATTGGAACTCAGAAACCAGGCATGGTGGGCATATTTACAGCACGGAAAACTGGCAAACACAAGTAAGGGCTCCCCCGCGCCAACCCCCAGAGCCATCTACCAGCCAGCCTCTGGGCTGACAGCTAAATGGATGTTCTAGTAGCAAGCTTCTGTTTATCCCTGAGATCTTGAACTCGACTGTTTCAACTCCTATGAACTGCACGCCCGTGGTCAGAAACATTACTGTAATTTATAATACAAGGTGGAGCCCTTTTCTCCAATTTGAAAGTACATGGATAGGGTGCTACTGTCCCCAGATAGCTGGCTGTGGAAGGGGAATTTACAAAAGCAGCAATTTCTAGTTCTGGCAAGCAACCCTGTCTGGGCTCCCAGTAAAAGATTAAATATCACGCAAGCACATTCTTGGAGCAGACCGGTTCAACTGGGAAGAAAGTCTCACCACAGCTGAGGGGTTTAGAGGAAAATCCAAAATTGCTTCTCAGAACTGGGAGAGGGTGTGCTTTCAGTTTGAGAACACACCTACAGCAGAATGAGTGCAGAGGCAGGGTGGACGTTTTTCTTTTTCAAGGAATTGTGCTTACCACACGCTCTGGTTGCACGGACTGAGAAAACGTTTTACCTTATCTGTAAATAGAATATTTAAGATTCCTGGAATATTTCAGATTTCCTAAAGAATTTTATCCTCAGCTAATTACGTCTCGGTGGCTGAGTTTCAATCTTAGGAAAGTCACACATGTGGTGAAATCAAATGTTGCGTATTTAAGATAGTCAAGGCCTTACTTACTTATAGAGTGAGGTCTCGTGAGGAAAATTGACTTACTAATGGTGACCTGGCCAGGAAGTTTGAAATTCAAGGAAACACATCCTTGAGGAAAGAGATGTATCAATGAGGCTTGCCTAATGTTAATCTAGGTACAATTACGTGCAATTATTCATATATGTTTCCCCAAACATTAAAACAAAGATATACTTGGGAAAAACAAACAAATAAACAGAAACAAACAAAAAAATTTTTTTGCTTGAGTATCTAGCGTGGTTTAAAAATACCATTTCCAGTTCTAGAAAAATTGTATTTTATCAGGACTTCTGAAGAAAAGACATTTCTTAAAAGAAAACCCATAGCTGTATTATTTAAGTCCCTCTTTCTGAGTGCTAACTAGTAGAATTGCAGATAGAATGCTTGACAGGAAGTGGGATATTATGGCCAGTGTAAAACGCCTCTGCCGAGCTGGACTGTGAGCGTCGGGCGCAGTTTCCCTGTCTTCGTCTATTCCTTCTCTTCCTTACTGGAAAAATTCTTTTCTGACATGAATCGAGCGGTTCCTCAAACAGTTAAACAGAGAATTACCATATGACCCAGCAATTTCACTGCCAAGCGGAACCCCCAAAATGAGCTCAAACAGGAACTCAAGCAGAAGCTTATACACCCATGTTCTTCGCAGGGCTACTCACAATAGCCAGGAAAAGGTGAAAATAACCCATTTCCACTAACGCGCAGGTCCGGATCAGCACAATGTAATCTATACATACAATGGAATGTTATTCGGCCTTAAAAAGGAATGAAGTGGAGAGGTTAAGGGGGGACAGGTGGAAAAGGGGAAGGAATTAAGAAGTACAAATTGGTAGTTGTGAAATAGTTATGGGGATGTAAAGTATAGCATAAGGAATATAGCCAATAATATTATAATAACTACGTATAGTATCTAGCAGATGGACTCTAGATTTATTGAAGGATCACTCTGTAAGTTATATAAATGTATCATTGTTGTACACCTGAAATAATATAATATCTCATGCCAACTGTAATCGAAAAAGAAAAATATATATTAAAAATGTAATCTAAGTTATTTCATACACGCAAGAAAAGCAATGAAGTATCGATACCTGCTATGACATGGGTGAACCTTGAAGGCATTATATTATGTTAAAGAAACAAGACATAAAAGGACAAATATGGTATCATTCCACTTATAGGAAATACTGTGAAATTCCCAGAAACAGATGCAGAATAGAGGTTCATGGGAGCTGTGGGAATGAGGAGTCATTGCTTAATAGGAAGTTTGTTCGGGGTGATGAAAAATTTTGGAAATAGATTAGTGGCATGGTTACACAACATTATGAATGGAATTAATGTAACTAGTTTGTACATTTAAAAATGGTTAAAATGTCTAATTTTATGTTATACATATTTTACCATAATAAAAAATGGATTTTTTTCAGAAGGCGCTATAAAAAGAATCAAATCTGCTATAATTCTATGTAAAAACACAGGTGGTACCCATCAGATGGACATATTTCATCTTGCTCCCACTCACCTTTGGTTCTGTGAATTTCAAACTCTAACGAAAATGTTATTATTTAGTGTCTGCTGTGCCCTCCACGGACATGCGCTTTAGCCAAGACACTAAGCCTGAGGAATCTGACTCCCAGGGCTGAGTTCGACTGTGTTGAATCACATCCGCTTAGAAAGTCGTGGCCCTAGTGGTCCCCCGGAAGAGCCAGTCCCGCGGGGCGTGCTCGGGGGACATGGGAGTGACGTTGCAGGTGTACGGCGGGGCAGGTGGTTAGGGGTTGTGGTTGAGAACCTGGTCTCTGGGCCAGACTGTCTGGCTCTGTGACCGTAGACAAATGTCTTAGCCTCACTCTCCTAATCTATAAAAGGAGATAGATAAATAATAGCCACCGGCCCACAGAGCGATTTTGAGGATCGAATGAGCAGTACGTGAACACAGCCTGGTACTCAGGTGGCTTTTTTGATAACATATTCTAGCCATAATTCACCTTTACCTTAGAATGTTTGGGAGGATGATTTAAATAATATAATGATAATATAATATCTATACCATGTATTGTATTTATATAATAATAGCATGTGGAATACTACTCAGCAATGAAAAGGGATAACCTATTGATCCGCAAAACGACTTGGGTGGATCTCGAGAACATTATGTTGAGTGAAAAAAGCCAGTCTCCAAAGATCTCACATGGTATGTTTTCATTTACACAACTTTCTCGAAACGACGAAATTATCAAGAGGGAGACTAGCTTAGTGGTGGCCAGGGGGTCGGGCTGGCGATGAGTGGGTATGACAGAGATCTTCGTGGCGATGGCCACTCCCGTGCCGTGATTGCGGTGGCGGTCGCACGAGAGACAGAGGGGCACAGAACTCCACACACACGCGGCCTGGCTTCGATGTATGCTGTCCTATAGTCACAGAAGGTGTTACTACTGGGGAGAAATGGGAAAAGGGTACAGGGGACCTCGCTCTGCCAACCCCCTGCGAAACTACAGTTATTTCAAAATAAAAAGTTTTTTTTTTAAAAAAAAGCAGTATTATGGATGCAGCAAGAACGACCGAGTCCATTAAAAGGAGGACTCATATAAACGCGCTTACTCGAGAGTTGCTTTTTAAACGATTACATTTTCAGCGTTTGAAAGAGCCACACCATAAGGAGAAGAAATCTGGAAGGAAACACAACAAATTCTTGGGGGGCTGGTTTTTTTTTTTTTTTACTTGGGGTCATAATGGGAAAATATTCTGAAGAACAGTTTCTACATAGGCTTTAATGCCCATTTCTTGTGATTCTCAACGTTTAAGGAAGGGGATCTACAATTTATCAGGTGTTTATTTACTAGATGCCAGGAGTTTGCATATATGATATCTTTTAATTACCGCCACTGATGACATAAGAACACAGAAGCTTGAGGAGTTTGTTTGTTACCCAGAAACTACTGGGAAGTCGAGTGCCTGCTGAATTTCAAAGCTCACTTCTCCCCACTCCCTTCTTTTTACCACGTAAAAGTGGCTGTTACCATGATCTTCATCATGGACCTAAAGTCTAAAGTTTGAGAAGCTCGGTTCCCCAAACTTAAGTGTACGTTAAAACTCCCTGGGGAGAATGCAAATTCTTGGGCCATGTCCCAGAAAATTCCTCATTGTCAGTCTGAAAGGGGACCAGATAGCCTCACCCGCAATAGGTCCTTTGGGTCCTCCGATGTAGTGCATTCTGAGCCCACCCTTGAGGACTGCTGGCCCAGACTCTCCGACGCTACCACCAGAATGTCCTGGAATTCCCGAACACTGAGGGCAATCTGCTAAGGTGACCAACCATCCGAGGTTGCTCAGGACTGAGGGATTTCCCGGGACCTGGAAATGTCAGTGCTAAAACTGGGAAAGTCCCGGTTTTATTAGAAGAAGCAGAACCCCACTCTAGCTAGCTTAGAGAAGAGGCGGATTTGCCCCGCCTGGGTCACGTCTCGCTCCTGCTTGATTCAGTGGTAGTTGGAAGAGCAGAGTTTCTAGTTCCAGCCGGGTGGCTGGGGACCCCTCCGTGGAAGGAGGAGGGGCCAAGGCAGTTAAGCAGTCATTGTGAGCTGTGGCATTTCACTCACAGATATATCGTTAACCCTGGGCTTTCCAAATCTGTCACTCACATTGCCACCTTCTTAACAAGAGGGGCTGTGCTAACTGCCTAGGTACATGTCACAGTTCTGCTAACTTCCTCCCTGTGTGACCCTGAGCAAGTTACTTAGCCTTTCTGCGCCTCAATTTCCTCATCTGTAGAATGAGTGTAGTGAGTCCTGAACAAAGTTAGTATAAAAGTCTTAAAACTATGATTGTCACATAATGAAGGGATCAAAAACCACTTAGCTATTATTCTGCTATGAGCCTGTTGTTTTTAAATTCCCTTAGGGACCACATAAGATTATTAGCATTGCTTATTTTAAAAATATTTTTTCATTTTAAATAAAAATGGTAAAGGAAACTCATAAACAGAAAGTAACCATTTTAAAAAGTATAGCCAAAAAAAAAAAAAAAAATGCTAGACTGTAGCCATACAGCACTGCCTGCTGAAGGCTCTGAGGAGCCGCTGGGTGACCTGGGAAGGGAGATTTGCAAGTATTAGAGAGATCTTAAAGACATATTAGCGTCACGCTGAGACCTTCTTTTTTGAGTAAACGTAAGTATGGACCGGACAATGAAAAGGGTATTCATTATGTTCTCACTTTAGGATTCTCTATGATCAGCGCCTTGTCCCTGGACCACTAAAATCCTCTCCCAGACCCCAAACAGGGAAACACTTTGTTATATCATCAAATATCCATTCACATCACAACAATCAGGGTTTTGTCTGGGAGGGATCACCATTTCCTTTACCGGCCCTCGCCAGCCTTCTCTCCCAGCCTGGTGTCTCTCTGCCTCTTGGACATGCATGCTGCGTTCCTGGCAGAGCTGACCGCCTCTCGAGAGCTAAGGCACCGCTGTAAAACGCTGCAGCTACTTTGGAAAGCAGTCTGGCAATTTCTCAAAAGGATAGACACAGAGTCACCCTCTGACCGAGCAATTCCACTCCTGGATATATATATACCCATGATAATTGAAAGCAAATATTCATAATCGCCAAAAAAAGAAAAGAAAAGAATCTTAGTGTTCTTCGGTGGATGACTGGATAAACGAAATGGAATATTTGACAATTAAAAAAGATAGAGTATGCATACATGCTCCAATTAGGATGAATGAACTCGGAGGACACTATGCTAAGTAAAAGAAGCCAGTCACAAAGGAACACATATTATATAATTTGTCTACGTGAAATGTGCGGCATAGGTAAATCCATAGAGACAGAGACTAGGTTAGGGTTTCCTGGGATTGGAGGGAGCTGAGATTCAGGAGAATGAGGGCTAACGAGTAAGGGGTTTATTTGGGGGATGATGAAAATGTTCTGGAAAGTGGTGATGGTCGCATAACTCTGTGGGGAAACTAAAAACCACCGAACTGGGTACTTGAAGGAGGTGAGTGGAAAGGTATGTGAATTATACCTCAGTAAAGCTGTTTCAAAAGCAGCTCTCTCTCGCCTTGGGAGGAGCAGGCTGGCCAGCACTGTGCCTCACTAGGATGAGTAATTGCTCCCTGCCAAGCCCCTTGACTCACGACCAGGTTGCCAGTGACCACGTGGTTGTTTGTATTGCGTGGATTCTGCCTGTAGCAACAAATTTGAATACATTAAAAGATTGCTAGGAGAGTGACCAGGAGGGTGCCCTCGAACTAGCCTGCAGCAGTCGGAGTGGCTCACGCCAACCCCTGCAGCAAATGCCTTTCCAACAGACAGTGCCAAGCAGTGTCCTAGACTCTGGAGGGCCAGCGGTGAACGGGCCTTCCCGTGGAGGTGGCGCCCGAGTGAGAGTGACAACAAAAATGGGGGAACTCATACAGCTGTTCAGACAATTTCAGAAGAAGACGAAACCGTTGCTATGACGAGAAAATGGCATCAAGGGGGAGAAGGCCCGAGAAACAGGGCAAAGGTGTCAGAGGAGATTTCCTCGGACCCTAGACTTGAGTGAGGAGACGCCGTGGCAAACTCGAGGGAAAGCATTTTTCTGGCAGAGGGAACAGCAATTGCAAAGGTCCCGTGGCAGGGACAGGCTTGACGTGGGAAAGGTCTAGAGCCGGAGCTGGTGGGGTTTGACCAGGAGCCAGGGAGAGAGAGAGGAGGCCGGCGGGGCCGCTGCATCGCGCCAGATTGCGAAGCCGCCGCGTAGAGGGTTTGAGGACACAGTGGCGGAATCTGCTTTACTTTCCTAAGGGTCTCCGACCGCCGCCGGCCGGAGAGCGGGTTGTCAGAGGCTACAGTGGGGCAGAGAGATCGCGTAGGAGATGATCACAGTCGCCTGTCCTGTCCTGTGTTGTCCTCTCAGCTCCAAGACAGAGCGAAGGGCCTGTATTTGCTGTTAAAATCATCCGGCTACTTACAAGCCCGGGTTGTTTGGGTAATCATGGAGACGGGCCAGTTGAAACGCAATGGGCCTCTATGCTCGAATTCACCTGTGCATGTAAGTAGGTTCTTAATCTTGGCCGCGTTGAATGCTTTTGTGGGCGGGTGGTGTCATTCACTAGACCGTAATGTCCTACAGTATGACCAATCTGCTCGCGGATGCCCAACGGGTTGAATAATTACTAAAGAGTTGAAGACTACAAATTAAGGATGTAGGTATACATATTTACCTCTATTACATCTTTATCTATAAATACGTTAACATATAAATTAAAATTCTATTGTGTTCCCTATTTTTAAGTTAAAATAAATTTATAAATTAATGTAATGTATTTATAATATTATATATTCTCCTTAACTTTTTTGTATGTTATATAGCATAATAATTGTATGTTATATTAGATATTGATATATTACATATTAAATATATATACTTGTGTATAAATACTCCGTGATCCCCTACGTATAGAAACATATCCAGTTCACGATTGCTGCAAATGGGTCCTCCTAAATCAATATCGTTTACTTCCATTCAACGCCATTTGGACTAACAGTTCCAACGTGAGAGTTGGCCCAGCCCCATTCAAGCAGGAATGTGGTTTCCCATCATGTTACTCATCCAGGTCTGTTTCTATGGCTGCACTAAATCCCAAAGCGTATCTAACGGGTTCATTAAAACAGTATTTTTTCCCCTTTGGCTTTAATAGCAGCGCCTTGTTCATGTCGAACAGCTCTGTTATTTTCTCCTTGTGCTACTCACCTCCGGCCAGTCACAAACGAGCTCGTTTCTGTAGAAATGGACAGATTCGAGGGTGTATCATGTGATACGTAGTCACCGTCGCACTCAACGTAGTCAAGACAGAGGCAGCAGAAACGCTTGGGACCGATGTCCTTCTAAATTCCTTCTTGTCCCCGAAGGCCTTCGCGCAGCCAGTCAACTACCGCATCCTGTCGATTTTTTTCTGCAGTGCCCCGGAGGTTCCCCTGCCGGTCCCATACTGCACATCGTTGACCTGGCAGCTTCATGACCTCTTACCCAGATAACTGAACAGCTTCTTCTCTTCCAGTCTCCCCTGCTTCCCCAGCTGATAACGTTATGAGTCAGTCTTGACACCTCCTTCCTCCTCGCCCTCCTCGTCACACCATCAACAAGTGTCACCAATTTTGGCTCTCAGGAATCCCTAGGGACTGTCCCCAAGCCTTCGCTTCCCCAATGACACCCGTTCCATCTACCTTCTTAGACTGGATACTTGTAGGAGCCTCCGAACCGGTCCCCTGCTTCCATTCTCCCCATCCCACGGCCCGAGTAGGCTTTGAAACCTGAGTCTCTGAGTGTGCCGCCTCCCTGCAAGCACCCTTCTCATGGGGCTGAGACTAAAGACCGAAGTCTTCAGCATGGCCTGCGACATGTTCTGGGACCTGGCTCCCTGCCACTCCAGACTCACTTGTGCGTCCTCCTTTTGTGACCTTCGCACACGCTGTTCCTGCCAGAAATGCTTTTCCCATCCCAGATTACCGCATTAATGCGATATGCTCTTCAGACCCCAGTTTAACCATCATTTATCATAAAAGCCTGGCCCCTCAGATGCGAAATCGAGCTACCCCATGGTGTGGTGTGTTAGTTTCACACCTGTCTTCCCCTCTGCACCTGGCACAGCTGTAATGTCACGGCAATTGGTATCATATTTAATTAACGTCTTTCACCCTCACTAAGCTATAAGTTCCACGAGGACAAAGACTGTATTCATTATCCATTGCTGAGTAACAGGTTATTTCCAAACATAGCTTAAAACCACAAACGGTTATTATCGAGGTTAGCACGGCAGGAGGTTGGGGACCTGGCTGTGCTGTAAGTGGACGCCTCGAGGTCAGGGTGCAATGGCAGCATTGGCCGGGGCTGTAGCCTCATCTGCAGGCACAACTGGGGAAGGGTCCACTCCCAGCTCACTCTCGTGCTTAGTTGACAGGGCTCGGTCCTTTGCGGGCTGTTGGGCTGAGAGGCATGGCTCTCCCCCGACTGCAGGCTGCAGGCTTTGCTCAGTTCCTGCCAAGCGAGCCAGCCGCTCCACAGGGCATCTCACAACACGGCGTCGGTGCCCCTGTGGTCCAGCGAGCCCGTGAGAAAAAGCCACAGGGGGGACGAGCAAGACGAAAGTCACAGTCTTTGTGTGTCCTAACCTTCGAAATGACACCCCCCCCCCCATTTTTGTCGTGTTCCAGTCTTTAGAACTGAGTCACTGGGTTCAGCTCACACCCAAGGCTATGACTACCAGGAGGCGAAGGTCACTGGAGCCCTGTTAGAGGCTGCCTACCGCAGACACCATGTCTGCTTTGACTCATCATTATTTCCCCAAATTATTTTACAGCGCGGCCAGCACAGAATAAATAGGTAAACAGTAATAGTAAATTGCTAAGTGATTCTGCTTAAAATCCCAATCGAATCCACCACATCTGTATTTAAAACCTACAATGGATTTCTACTTCCCAAGCCGCAGTATTGATTTAAGCTCGTCCACAACCTGTTTATAAACTACCTTTTCATTTCAGGAGCTGCTTGCCACTATGCGAAGACGTCTCCCCAAGCGCATCTCCGTGACTTTCCTCGTCTACTTTTCACTCACGTTCACCTCTTCCACCTTATCTAGTCCCTCCAAATTTCGCATTCCAATTACTTCTTTTTCTTCTTCAATTTATTTTTTATGGTGACATTGGTTAATGAAATCCAATAAGTTTCAGCTGTATACTTTAACAGTAAGGGATATGTGTGTGTGTGTGTGTGTGTGTGTGTGTGTGTGTGTGTGTAACAGTATATGTATATGCCATATATCTGTATATATACCTATACATACACACATATATATTTATACTGCGCGTTCACCTCCTATAGTTAGATTTCTGTCTGTCACAACATATTTGACCCCCTTTACCCTGTCTACCTCTGGTGACCACTAGTCCATTGTCCATGTCCACGAGTCTCCGTCTGTGTGTCCTTTTCATTTGTTGCTTTTTTGTTTATCTCCTACATATAAGTGATAACATGTGATTTTCAACTTTTTCCAATTACTTCTTGAAAGTCCATATCTGTGTCTCAATTTCAGTGAGTATAATATTTTAGAACCCAGAAACTAGGGATTTTATTTTGATCTATTTTTTTTTTCTAAGTAGATGTAATATGGAGGGAGAGGGATGAATCAGCAGAGCATAGAGAATTTTTAGGGCAGTGAACATACTCCGCATGACCCTTATCATGGTGAATCTATGTCATGATACGTTTGTCCAAACCCACGGCAAAAATGAACCCAAATGTACAACGCCAAGCGTGAATCCTAATGTCGGCTATGGATGTTGGGTAGAAAAATGATGTGTTCACGTAGGTTCATCAGTTGTGACGCATTTACCCCTCTGGTGAAGAATGCTCACAGCAAGGGAGGCTATGCGTGCATGTACCTGGATGGGAGTCGGTAACGGAGAGTAGGGGTTGTGTAGGAGCTCTCTGTACCTTCCACTCAATTTGGCTGTGGACCTGAAACTTCTCTAAAAAAAAAAACATTTTTTTTAAAGTAAAAGATCAATAAAAGCGACTTCCTAATTATCGTTTGTCAACTTCTAAAAGGTATTTCAATCAAGCAGGGCGCGTGAGCTTCATGAGGCAGCCTCAGTGTCTACCTGTGTTTTCCATGGGTCTTCTCAGTGAACCCTGATAGGATCGTTAAGGAGGTCACTAGCATTATTCCCATTTTCAGGATCAGGTTACTGGGCCTCAGGAAAGTGAAGTGACCTATACACACCACGTGGTTTGTCATGGGTAGGGCTGAAACCCAAATGATTTAACGCCTGGGCTTAAATGCTTATGAGCAAGTGAAGCTTCTTTCTTTGGAGACCAAAAGAAACAAAATCAAATCAAAAGACGTCACACTTTTAGTTTTATTTTCAAGGAAGGAAGAGAGAGAAGTCTGCTAAGACACTAGGCCCTGTCAAGGACTTAACCCGTTTAGTTTTCCTTCTCAACGGCACTCCTAGAATGCAAGTTAAGCTACAAGTGATCTTCTTTGCAGACAGATAGACCTGGTTTTTTATCTAGCGCTGTCATTTAATAGCTGTGTGTCCTCATGCAAGTTATTTAATTTCTCTGGGCTTTCGTCATGGCTAAAACAAGGATAATAATATTATCTCCTTAAACAGCTGTGAGAACTTAAATGAAACTATCCATTTAAAGTTCTTAGCACAGGACCTCAACAAGTGTTAAGAATCAAGCAATAATTTTCAAATTGGGTTTTCATCAGCTCAATGTTTGCGGTGCCTGTCACAGAGCCTAGCACTTGGATGTTTAAAAACACACACGTGGGAATTTATTTCAGTTTCCAGGCTACAAGTTATATTTAACGCAATCAAGCTCAATTATAATATTTAGATATATATTTTTAAATGCGGTGTGTTACTATTATTAATAATTACTCATGAGAGGATGTCGGCTCGTACTCAAAACCATGTAGTAAACAACACAATATCATACAAAAATAAGAAACCAGTTGATTGTTTTTAGAAGGATAGAAAGGAGGGAGGGACGGAGGAAGAGAGAGGGAGGGAGGGAGGAAGGAAGGAAGGAAGGAAGGAAGGAAGGAAGGAAGGAAGGAAGGAAGGACCACAAGGTTTTCCCACAGAAAATAAAAAAACCTCACAAACCGATATAATGAGAAAGGTCAAAAGCTCCACAGGTAATGGTATAAAATGACAGATATAATTTCAGTTCTAATATTACAATACTATGATTTTCAAAAGCTTTCCTTTTTAATCAAATAATTATGGAAACAATATACCATTTGGCACAGAGAACTATAAAACGTATTTTATTAGAGGAGACTAGTTAGGAAATGTAGTGTCTCTTTTAACATTTCAAGGTACCACAGATTTTTTTTTTTCAGTACAAAAATAGAAAACTTTCGGTTCTCTTTTGAGCTAACGATCCATATTGTTTTTAAATAAACACAATTCAGCAATGCACGAATATCCAGGCAGTGAACTGACTTGGGATAAACAGCTTGTAAAGGTGAAATCTGAATTTCTAAATTCTGGCCTGATAGGCCAGCTTCCTCACAGAACTTGTCATGAATACGCGGTGTCCCCAAATGCTATTAAACTGACAGCCTCCTCACGTACGGGCCACCTGCTTCCAGCTGTGAGGAGCCACAGGCCACACTGTACCAGATACACCAGAGCCATTTTTAGTCGCTGAGAGAACAGCATCCAGACACAGTCTGGCTCAATTTGGGGAGTTCTAGTCACATTCATTATTATTGGGAGCTGGATTCCGATGCGATCAGTAGGTGAGTCAAAATCGAAATGACTCCTGAATTAGCACAGGACATTTAAGATAACAACTCAGTGCTTTCAGAATAAAAATATCTGCACAGCTGGGCAAGGTCCCCAGAGGTTCAACTTTTTTTTTTTTTTTTTATGTTTAAAATAGATGGGGAATTTATACAAACAGGCAAAATTCTAGACTCATTACTCACTAATAAAGCTCACTAATCACTACACACTAGATATTTCAAGGATTGACTGTGTTTGCAAAATGCTTTCCTTATTTGTAAGATGGGGGTAAAACTAGAACCGATCACTGGGTCATCACGAGGGTGAAGGGAATTAATAGCTGCCCAGTTAACTAAAACATTTTCAAATGTTCAGTCCTCTCAGGGTCTCTCTCGGGTGACACGATGTCTAATAAGCACCAGCTACATAATTTAGATAGACCATGCAAAATGAAAACAGGAAGCCCCTTGTTCAGAGATTATTAAGAATTTCAAGATGGCGAGGGCAGAGCCAAGTGTGGGCTCATTCTGAGGGCAAGGCTCTGTAGGACTAACCAGGATGCACACCCATGAAGCTAGCCCTGTGTCTAATGATTCCAGATATTAGAAATTAGAATACTGGGGTCGAGATGGTCACTCGAATAGTATAAGACACTAAACAAATAATGTAAGACTCATGCACAAGTCATGAGCCCAAGGGATATGTAATTTGGAGCCTTGTTACACGATCGAGTGTCCTTCCCTAGCTTTCGAGGCTAGAAGATTCATGAATAAACTTGGGGAAGGTCTACGAAACCTCTGAAATTGCGCATCTAATGTCTTGTTCGTGTGCCTTCTCCTGGTAAAAGGGTCCACAGAGGATGCATGACCACAAAACCAGGGGTTTGGAACCACTCTCAGGCTTTACATCCCTGAGATCTTCACATTCCCCAGTGCTTAGCACTGGTGTCTGGCATCTAATGGACCATCAGTAAATGCAACCATAGCTAGACGGAGGGAGGGAGGGAGGGAGGGAGTAGGTAGGGGAGCAAATAGCATTATTATGACGGCTGCTCACGTTCAAATCTTAGCTCCACTGTTACTCGCTATGCAGCCTTAGGTGAGTCACCTAACATTCCTCAGCCTCTATTTCATCGTCCGTAAAAGGAGAATAACTAGCCCCTCCCACTCGGAGCTGCTCGGGGGATTAAATGAGCTAATCACCGAGCATCAGGTGAGCCGTCAGTGTGTGTCAGTCTCCCCGGCTCTGCATGCATTTCCTCTGTCTCATTTGTGATTACTTCAAACCAATCCAGAAAAGAAAACTGCAACGTCACAGTTCTTAAATCCTACGGTATGGTCTTTATCACATCAGTTTATGAAAAACAAACGATGATTTTTGTAATTAACTTTCCCCCTCTCCTAATTCTTCTTAAATGGTAGAAATAAAACTATTGACTATAATTACCTAGTAGGAAAACTATAGATTTTCACTTTTTTTAAATACCTTTGTGCATTGTCTGCATTTTATTTTAAGGTAAGCAAATATAACTTTTACAAATAAAGCCAAATAAACATGTATGTATATATACACATATGTATGTATATATATGTGTGGGTGTACATATATGTATATATTTATAGATATACACAAAGCAAATATTAGTTTTGCAAATAAAGCCAAATAAAATTTTTTTTTCTTTTTCTTCCTATACAGGTTCCTGGCTCTCAACGCGTGGACCCCAGACCAGGAGTATCAGCATCACCGGGAGACTCAATAGAAATGCAAATATCAGTCCCGCCCCTCCGCCCCCGCCCTCTTCAGCCTATAGCCCCACCCCCACCCCATCCCCGGCACCCTGCACGTTAACGAGCCCTCCGGGGAATTCTGACACATACTAGAGTTTGAAGACCATTGCTCTGAGTCCTACAAGACACTGAAGAGGAATCCCCAGGTCGCCCCAAAATGTGTTTCTAGTAATGCCAGAAATTCCACCATTGGCATCCTCTGTGTTAACACAATCACCTTAAATGCACTTATTATGAAAAGAGGTTAACCCAAGAGTCTCAGACTCAAATGCAAAAAGAATCAGGGAAGGTCCAGAAGGACAGAGGGATTCCAGCGAGCGAAGTTCATGCCCATTGAGTAAAGTCATCGTTACTTAGCTATTGTTGCCACGTGAGGGAATGTGGACTCAAAGTTGCCTGATTTTCCTATTTTTCTAGGGCATTTCCGAATGTGCACGTGAATAATCTACCTCAATGCAAAAGTGTTTAAATGCTCAGTGAACCAAGCACAACGTGTCTGCAAAAGCGACTCGGCCTCCTGACTCGCCAGTTTGCAGCCTTCCATTCTAAGATGGCAACGTCGATATTCTTCCCGCTCTACCCAATCCATTCTTCAAAACTGTCAAGTAACAACAATACTATAAGTAACGGTGGCCTTTCCTCGATGGTACTATGCCCTGATTTTCTCATTTAATTCTCGTGGCACCTATTAGGCAGATCCCATTATCTTTCCGTCTCACGGATCAGAAAGCCGAGGCTTCCAAACCCTAACTAGTGGGCTTACGGTCACACAGCTTGCAAATCACGGTGGTCAGGACTCCTTCTTAGGGCTGGTGACTAACGCTCACACCCTGGGCTGCGACACTGGCTGATAACATCATTGGTCAGTTCTTCTGGCGCTTAGGATCTTTCAAGTCTCCTTTCACAATCAGCCCTGTGCCTTAACAGTCCCAGCTAGGCCTTACCTGTCCCTCTCAGCGCGGCAGGCACCCTTTCGTACCATCTGACATTTCAGTTGCTTCGAGTACAGTTGGCTGCTTGTGCAGAGATGAGCACACAGTACGGAAAGGGACACATTGCCACTTCCACCCTCAAATGACACTGAAGTGCACCAGCAAGCAGATAAGTAGATGTTCAGGAAACTCATTAGTCGGTTGGTTACAACCAACGGCTAAAAAATATTGACACTTCTGGGTAGAAGATTATGGAGAATTTTTCCTGTTCTTCTTTACATTGTCAGTTATAGAACTTTTCCAGTTTTCAACGCTAAACACCTCTGGTCGAAAAAAAGAAGGCAAAAAGTCATGGCTGAAATTAAACTTGGAATATTTTCATTATCTCACAGAGTTCTTTTCTCCTTCTCAGCGTCCCAAGAGCATTAATGGTAGAAACTTAGTTGAAATGGTAAAATTGACAAAATTTGCAGAACTTCCCCTCCAGAAGCATCAGAGAAGGGAGTTAGGAACCTGCACATGTTGTTCGTGCTTTTAATACTGTTACCTGGTGTCTATTTTTAAACAAATTTTCTTTTTCTTCTTACACACACAAAAATCAGCAACTACTCATTTTATCAATACATCTCTGTTCTTCCAAGCCCACGCCTATTATGCTTTTTTATAAAATATTTTTCCACAAGGAAAGAACATAACCTCCATGTAACTATCAAGGTGTTTATCTTGGTAAGAATAAGCCCATCTTCCAACTGCTATGTTTTCTAAAGCACGTGAATATTTTCCAGGTAATCCGCTTTTAAAAGGATTTACAAGCAAGCAATTCTATTTTAACTTATTACCAAACACAGGAAAACCAACTCATCAAAATGGGAGCTATAGAAATAATTTTAAGCATAACCGTGACTCCATACTAGACAACTCCTGATACCTGCCTTGAGCCAGACGTCAGCTGAATGCTCTATGGATATCGTCTCTTTTAATCCTTGACCGACTAAATGCGATGAAATAGTATTAAATTCATTTTACAACTGGGCGGATAGAGGTGCACGGGAAGTGCTTAATTAATTTGCCCTGGATGTTAACAGTACAGCGGGTCGGCCCAACAATTAAATAGCTCACTTGTCAGTCCAGAAGTATTATCTTGCATGAAATCATAGTAGCTTTTTGTCATAAACAATTCCTGGAAATACGGCGATAAGCAAAAGTTAACTCTCTTCCCACGTTCCCAATTTTTTTTTTTGTTTGCCCTTTATAATATGTATTTTTTTGTTTAAAGGAAACAGTCTCAATTATCAAAGTCATGAAATTCACATTGATACGGTACCATTATTTAGTCTACGAACCTGATTCAAACTTTGCCTGTTGTCCAATTAATGTCCTTAACAGGGACATTTTAAAAGTCCGATCCAGGGTCCGCTTCACCTGTCGGCTCATTTTTTTAAAGCATCATTTATTATCTGTGCGGCTGTTTTCGACACATTAAACGAGAAAGCCGCCCTGGGCGCTGTGATTCTCGTGTCTTTTCTTTCCTTCCCCCAGAGGTACTGCCATTCGTCTATGTGTATAGTCACACAGAACCTGAGCGATAGGTGATTTATAGAGAAAAATTCCACACACATTCCATAAATAAGCCACCGCTTGGGTTCAGCATTCCACCACTTTCAAGTCGGAATGGCGTTCTTTCTTTTTTAACGTCGTCCTCCTATTTTTTCTGCTTTCTGCATTATCATGTGCTAAATATATTAGCTCACGGCGCCAAAACCCTCATACACCCCTCTGCTCCCACCTCAGGAATTGACGTGAAGGGCCAGCCAATCCCTAGAATGTGGAAAGAAGTCACCTACGAAAACATTTGCTTCCATGTGCCCTGTTTTCTCTTCCCATCCTAATCCCATAATTTTCTCCTTATGGGAAGCACACAGCACTTAAGGAAAGCACCTGGTGAAACCCCGGTTTATTTTGGGGTAGGAGTTAGCTCTCGGACGTTCTCAGGATTGCTCTGTTCCTGGCCGGTAGTCAGCCTTACCTCAGCCAGCCTTTTCCTCAAAGATCCTCCTTCCCCCTCTTCAAAACCCTCTCTCCCTATTTCATCGAGGAAGCCTTCAGCCAGAAAGGGCCCTCGTTTGTGGGCAGGAAGGTCTCAGCTGCTCCTTCCCTTTCTGAGAAGACATTAAAAGCAGCAGCGTGCAGATCGGTGGGATATGACAGCTACAGCCCCCAGGACTGCTGACGCATCCCGTACACATGCTATGTGTATGGAAGCATGGCCGGTATTTAAGAATCTCAAAGTAAACAATTCTTTGAAGTTCAGTCTTCATATTGGCCTTCAGGGAGCGAGTCGGAGTGACTGTACCGTTTTTTGAGCTTGGCATCTGATTTTTTTGTTCCTTCTTCGAAATGACTATTTAAATCACCTCCTCTGCCATTGTATTGTAAGCACTATAATTAGCACTATCTAAACAATGTAACCATAACTAAACCAGATTATTTATCTGGACTTAATCTAGTGAGAACAAAGAAATCCATTCGGTTGGCCCTGAAATCAGATTTAATATATAAACATGAAGAGGTAAAGTCAACATTTTGGGTAACTTTAACGCAATCATATGATTTTTAAAATGTAACGTGCCAGAGAAAAGGAAATGTCTTAAAGGAAAAAAAAATAATAATGAAAAGGCCGTAAACGCGCACTCACACCCTTATTTCTCACTGAGGGGCCTTCCTAATTCAGGACTAGCCATTCAAGCTTCCCGGTGGAAGGTATTCAGCGGAAAGGAAATCGCTTTGTGTGTGTCACGGCTGCTTGTGTATTCACACACCCTCCCAGAAGCAATCCCCTCTTCACGGGTTCCTTCAGTCACGATATAATATAAAGCTGTGTTCGATCGAAGTACAGCCTGGCACTCAAAACACCAAACTTCTGATAGCCAAGGCATGTTAGAAGCAAAATCAGAGGGCATGGTGAGAAAGGACATCATGAGTGTTCATAGCTCTTAAAGACACCAGCAACGAGACTCCAAGAAAGCCAGTCTGTTCAAAAGACACACACTTCTCTCTCTTCTCCCATCTTTTTTGTTTTGTTTGGATAAGGCCAGGCATGTACTTTTCCTTTAAAAAAAAAAAAAAAAACAAAAAGAAAACAAAAAACATTGCATCGCAAACTGTAGATTTGTTTTAGTATTTTCAATGTCCAAGATGTTGGAACTTTCTGTGGAACCCTGGCTTGCTGTTCCATGCTATGATTGTGGTCTTGTTCAGTCTGCTATAAGCTGCCCCTATCGGCAGAGATGCAAGGGAGATGAGAAAAAAAACGAGCATATTTATCAAAGGAGAAAAAAAAAAAATGAAGAAAATAAAGACAGCACGAGCGCTATTGGATACATAAACTGTTCTTTCTAAAAAGATAAACGATTTGGTAATGAATAGATCCTTTAGGCCATAAAAAATCCATTTATTTTCGTTTGAATTTGAATGGAAGAGATTTGCATTTTTTCTTGAACAGTTACACTTAAATTAAAATGCAGAGCGTGAGGCTAGCATACAATCAAACTAAATAATAACCAGGGCACACTGTATTATTCATAAAAATAGAATTAATAGTTTGGGGAAAGGAAGCATTGTGGCAGGAAAAAAAAAAAGTACATTGACACCAAACACCTACTGTCGGAAGAGAAAATAAAGGCGATTAGACTAGTGAAGAATTGGTAAGAGAAGTTTGGCATTTATTCTTGTCACTCCGGGAGGAGGGGGGAATGGCCGTGTGTGATCTTCATGTAATCTGCAGCGTCTGAAATGTCTGCGTTTCTGATAGCAGGTTGCTCGGGACGTTTCTCTGTGTTTTGAAGTCTAATTATACGTACAAAGAGAGTCAACAGTTATTTTCTCAAAGCAAAGTAGAATCAAGATCCCTCCCCCTTCCAAAATATGAAATACATATACATACATATATATATGCATTTCAGGTAAATGTCTTGCTGGGGTTCGTCTGACAGCCAGGAATGGCCGAGAAGAGGAAGGTTGGGCAATGACCCCCGTCGGCTTTGTTTCTCCCCACCTCCCCTCCCCCAGCCCACATGCATGGGGGGGCGGGGGAGCAGAACAATGTCTGTGCCATCGACCTACGGCAGAGTTTGCTGAGAGACCGTCTCTGGGATGTTGTCCCCGCCAGTCTGGTGAAGACACAGAACAAAATACAGGCCCTCGAGAAAGGTCTGAAGAAAAGGGAAGAGAGAGAGCAAACGCGCTTTGAATGGGAGAAATAAGCTAAGATGAGCAGATCTCCAAGACAGGTATTCCAAACGTAAGAAAATAATAATAAAAAAAAAAGGTGTGGCAAATCCAGATGCCTACAGGAGCTGGGCAGGTAGGCTGGTGAGCCAAGCAGGAGGTAGGGGCGATGGCAGCCGGGGGGAAGAGCTCGTCTGTCCCTCACCCTCAGCCCTCTATTGTTCTGTGGCCGGGAGCTGGTCAGAGCTTGGCGTGTGACTTGGTGTGGTCAAGAAAAGCCAAAAATCCAGATTTTTATGTAAAAGCTAAGTTTTCACAGAAATGTAGAAATGTTGGTGACTGGTCCAAAATGTGTTAAAAAAGGAAAGACCGGGAGGGGAGAGGGACTGTGGGTTGACGTGACCCTGTCCTGCCCACCGGTGTGCGGTGACTACTTCGGAAAACGAACGTCCAGGAAACAGTTGTTCAGAGCGTATACTTACACCCACTGGTGACCTATTAGTCGTGCCTGAATAGCTTCAGCTGATTAGATAGTCTCTCACTGATATGACGAACGCTTTATTTTTTAACTTTGTCAGATGTTATTCATTCAGGTATTTCATATTGAGTACCTACTGTGTGCCAGGAACTGGGCATTTTCTGGAGTGCTCTTGTCTAGAAGGAAACCCAGCATTATAAACCCATTCTTTTGGACACACACATTCAATAATTCCAAGAGAGTTATATGAAGTAGGTTAGGAAGACAGTATTCTCTCCTAAATTAACAAGTTGTTTATTATACGTTAAGTAAATAAACCTTCAATTTCATAGATTCATATCTACTTAAAGAGACCCACTATGTATTGTATTTCCCAAGTGTTGGAAAAGGTAAAACTTTTTCTCATGTGTGTTTGTTACAGTGTTGAGCCCAAATTTTATCTCTATGCTGCTTAAAACATGAATAAACCCCTGAAAGGCACATTCACGGTTATCTTTTGGCATTATCTGGACATAATGGAAAAGTAACTATTTTCTGTACTGTTGGCTTTGTTTCCCCCTCCCCCTTAGAAGTGATCTGCTTCACAACAGAACTCATCTTTTTTTCCTAGAGAATACACTAGAGATTGAGAGTGGTCTTAAAAGTGGCTTTAAAAATGCAGGTATCGGAAGAAGCAACCTCTTACATATTTGGAATGAAGGTAATTTGGCATCATCCTCTAGAAAGCATTTGGGCAACACGAGGCCCAGGTAAGACACACGCAGGTAAGCTTTGATGCAGACTCTCACCTTCCAGGATCTACCTTCAGGAGAACATCTCTTCAGTGTGCAAAGCTAGACACACAAGGGTGTTCGCACAAAGCCCGACTTGGAATAATTATAAACTGCAAACAAACGGAAGATCCCTCGAAAGCTTCAAAAGGTGGCATGAACTTTGACACGGCCACATAATGGAATTATTTTTAGTCATTAACAAAGATAATGTTGACCTATGTTTATTACTGTAGATAAAGGTCTGCATAACGTGCAGCACAGAATTTAGGTAAAATTACTGTGTGTGTACAAGGAGTTGAGAATGATGTCCGCTGAGATGTTAAACATGCCCTTTTCTCATTTGTTTCGATTTTTAAAAAAATTCCACATGTAAGTGAAACCACGGGGTATTTGTCTCCTCCATCAGACTTATTTCACTTAGCATAATACCCTCTGGGTCCATCTATGTTGTCACAAATGGCAGGATTTCATTCTTTTTAATGGCTGAGTAATATTCCATTGTATATGTACACCACATTTTTTTATCTATTGGCATTCATACTATAAGATATATAAATGTCAAATTGAGACATTGTACACTTGAAACTAATACAATATAGTAGGCCGATATTGTATTTTAAATAAAAATTGTGCTTGCTTTGGCAGCACATACACTACAAAAAAGCAAAAAATAAAATAAAATAAAACAAAACAAAACAAAGAGAGCCCTTTTCTATGTTGTAGAGGCTTAATAATTTTTATTCTTTTTGTATTTTTCTGTAAAGCCAAGCACAGGTGGTTTCAACAACAATAAAAATCTTTTTTTCCAAAGAACTAGGAATGCTTGAAGCAGAGAAACAACTTGGGTGCAGAATAGGAAAAAAAAAAAAAAAGCAAAAACGCATAAATAAAGAAGCTGAAAAAAATAACTTTCTCATTTAAATAATAGTGTTGACCCCAAATTGAATAATGGCCACTGTTGTGATTTTCTGAGGTTAGAACAGCTCTCACTATAAACAGGCACCACGTGGTACCCGGTAGCTTGCCCTCTGCACCTCATCCTGGTGCCACATCCTGAACGGGGCACCCCTAAAAGGACGAAGACCCAACACCGCTTTTTTCACATTGTATAAGCAACAAACAGCACCTTTTTCCCCTTCCTAGCTCTAGCTTCTATCCACCAGGTCTTCTGCCATTCGTGATTCAGCCTTAGATTCTGCACACAACCACAAGCATTAGTTGAAAAATGAATGAGCTGCTCATCCGCCCGCCTTGCCTCCTGGATGCTAACCAACGGCTCCCATGAAGTCGCAGTCTGTTTCCGATGGACACAGCCAATGTTTGCTTGGGTTTCCCACCGACACAGCGATCCGCCAGAGGTTTCCAGACGATGTCCCACATCTTAGTGATAAAATGCACTACGACGACAAAAAAGATGTGAGCGGTCGCATCAGCAGAGGAGATGCTGGCCTACGGAAAAGCAGACCATTTTCTTAGTGCCTTTAATATGAAAACGTGTGCTGTGGATTTTCAAAGGAAGGAGATATTTCCTGAATTCACTGACTATGGAGCTAATCTCTCCCCAGCAACTAAGTTCTTCAAAAGGATAATAATGTGCGAGTCATCCTTGCTTTAAAAAAAATCATAATTTTTTTTGTATTCTGATACTGTTTCCTAGAGATTCACAGCTATTCTTTTATTCCTTCATCTCACTGTCCTCTAGGCCAGGGGGTGTGCAAAGATTTTTGCATAACGGACAATTTAGAAAAAATGAAAATGTTTTATATATATATATAAAATTCAAAATGAAAAGTGAAATACTTTTACTGAATTGGGTGATTGGGTGGGATATGTTTTTATGACTTAATTTACCTACCTTAATGGATGGATTCTAAGTGTGGTGATTAGGAGTGAAAAAATGACAGGTATTAAGTGCCAATAAATATTATCCAAATATAACTATTCTTGGAATTGTATGAACTCAGAGAGATAGGTTCTCTGGGCTCACTCAGTTCACGGATGACGATATCCGTGGACACGTTAAGACGCTTACAGAAAGTTACGCAGTCTACACGGTGGGTCAAAATCATCCCGCCCAAGAGTTCAAACTCGACCAGCGCAGCTTTCAATGACTATAGCCCTGGGCCAAGCAGAAAGCAAAAGCTCATCTGGCAGCTATTATCATGCCTCTGCTGTGCTCAATGTTTCATTTCAGGGAGTGGCTCTCTGGGCTAGATTGGACTTCGGTCCCAAGACAAAGGGCACCGAAGAACCAGCTCTGAATCGAGCGCAGGGCTAAGACAACCTGCCGCAGTGAAATGAGACCCATGACCATGGACAGGATCTTGTCCGACATAAAATACACCCGCTTCCTCCGGACGTCCCAAAGCAGTCTTGAATTCATTCATTGACTCGTTCATTCGTTTCCTTCTCTCAGCGACAGCTATATCTGGAGAGCCTGTCAGATGTTAGCTATTGCGTCCATCACGTGATCGCTACATTCAGCTCACAAAGGCAAGTTTCCAGGTCCCTCACTCAAACACTGACTATTATCGAAATGTTGTGAATTTTTAAAGGTTGGAATTTAAGAGTAAGTAAGGTGTTTGATTTTTTCAATCGTAAACTTGAAAATCATTTCAATGTATCATTGTGGGGGTATAAACGTGGATTTATACTATTCGGCCACAAACGAAGCAAGTGCTTCTTAGGTTTAATAATCAATAGTATGTGCATAGCACGTTGGAGCCTAAAATAATGTGCTTGCTCATCCAGTGTTCATGTAAGCGTCTTAAGTGTTGGAGATAAGGTGTGAAAACCAAGGCTTAGGAGGTCACACAGTCCACTATCTTGACCCAGGTCTCGGTATGATGTTATCGTCATTACCATACGCCAGTCCCCGATACCTCGAGTTAGCAGAGCTGTAGCTCTTCCTTCCAAACTTAAAGGGTCTAATACACATCTGAAGACAATGGAAGGCGTGTGCAGAAGCGTATATACATTAAAGTGCTTTAAGGTCTCCGCTTTACTGTTGAATTTGAAATGTACGTGAAGTCCTACTGTCTTGAGAATACCAAATCTACGTACTTCGGGTTGTATTAGATCTCCTTTTTAAAAAGATATCCGGAGTGTCAAAATAATTTTTAAATTCCTTTTTTAAAAACGAGTTAGCTTTTCCTGTAGTTGAATTTGACCAACTATGATTGCCAATAACATCGAGAACAATAATAGTAATACTAATAATAAAGCTGACATGCAATGAGGGCCTACTATGTGTTTGACATTGCACTAAGCATTTTACACATACTATACATAGGATCCTCACGTGGCTTTATGAAGTGGGCACTGTTATTAGTTTCATTTCACAGACGAGGAGACTGAGAGACGATTTTAAACTTTTGCTCTTAATCTGTAAGGAACTCGTAATTAGCCGGTAAGAAGGGATCTCTGCCTTCAGGGGCTCGGAGGGTAGTGTCTTCCGAAGTGGACAGGGCAATCCACTGGGCGGCAAGAGAAAATATTAAAACTTCTATATCGTTCTGCTTCTTATATAAAACTGATAAGGGAGACCTTAAGCTTTACTATCATTGCATGTGCAGTCGACCCTGATGGCCCCACTCTGTCTGTAGTTCATTCGGTCACTTGTCACGTGGCAAGTTCTAGGTATCTTGATAAAACGGGAGAGATGGACAACGTGGTGGGGGAGGGGGACAGTAAGGTTGCCGGAAGAAAGATACAGGACGCCCAGTGAAACCTGACTTGCGGATCAACAACGAGTAAATTTTTAGTACAAGTCCGTACCAACTACTGCATGCAGACGCTGGTTGGCCAAACCTGGCAGCCTTCGCGGTGACTCTCATGCCTGTGTTGACATCCAGTGGTTTGTGTCTGACAGAGCCGTTTCACTGATTACATTACTTAATTTTGCCTGACTCAGTTTTCCGCTCTGGTAGTGCTTTATTAGCATTATGGGCCTGGGCCCAGGCCTCAAAGCACTTTGCGGATTTCACTTATTGTCCTGTGGGGCCCTGAGACCATCAGGTGAAGAAGTTCGGGCTGCTCTGTTGGAGGATAAGTGACCACACAGAACAGAGACAAGCTGTCCCAGCTGAGGACTCCTGGACTATCCAGCTGACCGCCAGCAGACATGGCTGGGGGCCATTCTCCATCATCTAGCACCCGGCCACAAACCTGTGAGAAAACCCAACAGTCACCAGCCTATCTGGCTCAAGCTAGGAGAATATGACCTAGAAAAAAAACTGTTGGGGGCAGGCCGTGTGTGTGTGGAAGAGGAGGGGTGTATGGAAAGCCTCTATACCTTTCTCTCAATTTTGCTGTGAATCTAAAATTGCTCTAAAAAAAAAAATTAGGCCTTAAAATAATTTTTTTAGCAATTGGTTGCTTTAAGCCACTCCATTTGTTTTTTTGCACAGCAAAAAGCTAACCAATACACTGAGGAAACGTATTTAGCTGGCCGGACCTTGCCTTGACCTTGATTTGGTTTTTCTTTTTGCCAGGGCCTGGATCTGCCTTCAGAGGCCTTGTGCTCTTAAGAAGGGGGGTGGGGGTGGGGGGTAAAAAAAAAAGAACATTATCTCATAGCTTTCATTTTTTCTGTTGTTTTTCACTCCTAGAATTCCTTCGATGCTCACCTCTCTTTCACAGGTGTATACACACACACACACACACACACATTCCCTTGTTTCTTCCATTACAAAAAAACCTAGTGCATTTTACACACGTGGTTAATTGCAGGAGTGACACTCACACAAGCAAAACTGTGGTTGGAAACTTTTAATTGGGCATAGAAATGGCCACCTAAATGTTCAAATTACATGGTTAGCCATCCGACCGCGACATTGTAAACGCAGGGGAGATTTCTCCCACAACGTTTCATGGTCTCAGATGGCGCCTAGAGTTCAAGCGACATGACAGTAGCCGAGCTAGACACTACTCATTCATTCATCCTTCCATCCCTCCATCCCTCCATCCATCCATCCAACACAGTTCTTGATCGCCCACTGAGTCCAGGTGCTCTGCCAAGGACCGTGGAATACAGCAGGGAACAGAATCTTGCTGGTCCCTGGCATGAGGGAGCGTGTGCTCTACGCACCAAATGTTGTGACTTTTTAAATTTCCTTGGCTACGGTCAAGTCAAACAAGTTCTGTGAAGTACCTATCCCTTGAAAGAGTCCTACAGGAAAGGTGAGCAAAAGATGTATGTTAGAACTTTGTTTCGGCCATTCTTCGTGACACCAAAGAATGCATCTTTCTCATCATTTTTTCATGGGAATCGCCCGATGATTTGAACGGATAAAGAATGTATATTGTTTTGAGCATCGGAGAAGCTTCGACCACATGATAAATGATTTGGATCCAACGCTAAGCCTGTCACATTCAATGCAGCCGAAGCATCGCAACCTCCACCCACGTAACTGAGCCCTGAGGCCCCACGAATGCTGATAACGCAAAAGGCCGTGGTCCTCCTCGGTTTGAATTATTCGAATGACTGTCTCAGTTTTCTCTCATCGGCAGCTCTGGAAGGTGGGAAAATAGTGCCTAGATTGCTTTGTTCATTCAACAAATAATTTTTAAGCGACTGCCCTGTCTTTGGCGTTTTCGTGAATGCCGGGGGTACGGCAGTGAAGAAAACGAGATAAAAAAATCCCGCTCTCACGGAGAGGACATTTTAAGCTAAAGAGACAGATCAATTAACGCAGTAACTGAGAAAAACGCACCTCTCTGGAGATCATCATAAGCACTGTGTAGGAGGATCCACATAGCCTATCGTTTACTGTGTGACTGCCAGGTACTCCCAGTATGACCGTCATCATCGTTCTCACAGCGAAGCCAGTACGGAGAACATTTCTGTCTTTGTTCAGTTCATAGCGACACATAGATGTTGAACTCCAACGAGCTCGGGGAGAAGGACAGAGGCAAAGATCACGTTCCCTGCCCCAAAGACTGAGAGCAAGCAGGGCCACCACATTAACACGGAATGTCAGTTACCACGTGGGAGCCCTTGACAGAGGTAACTATGGGTTTGCTATGGGAACACGAATGCTTTCTGGAAGCTTCTGGGTTTCCTTTTGAAGTATAGGGAGGGGTTTGTCCCACAAGGAGGCATGGAAAGGACATTTCAGGTGGGCAGGACAGCCTGAGCAGAGGCCAGCATCTCTATAGTAAAGACGGGAGTGGGGACAGATTTGGAAGAACTACTGGCTCTTGGATATCCCCAGGTCACAAATGTGTAGTGGATGTTTCCAGAATATGTCTATCTAGCTAAGACTGCAAAAAGTCCTTCCACAGTGAATCCAAAGTCTAGAATGCCAAATTATTACTTCCACAAAACTCTTTGACAGATAAATGCAACGCGAAAATAAAAACATCTCTTCTTCATTCCCACTGAAATCTTTTCCCCTTTTCAAAAGCTTTCAAATAAAATGCCTCTTTACTGTGGAATCCAGTCTATTGATTTGTTTTAAGAAGAGCTCTCCCTTAAAGAGAGAAAAATCCATCTTTGATCTGACTTGACCAAAAAAAAAAAAAAAAAAGATCTAATCAGACAATAAAATCTGTGAAGGGGGAAAAAAAAAGGCAAGCTTCTTTGAGCCACATCAAATATATGAAAGAGAAAATGCTTCATTTAAATGCTGAAAACTAACACAAAACAGCTTGAAATGTAATAACCTCTGCTGAATAAGTGAAACCACATGGTGATCTGACAGGAGTTTCTAAGACACAATTAAAGGTCAGTTCGTGTACAAACATCTCATTCCTCACTGAGAGGCTGGGATTGTTGTCGGCACTCTGGGCTGCCGTGGGGCAGGTGCTCCAACCTGTCACAGACCTCGGAGGTGCTTTAAGAGAGGGTTAAGGAATACTCCCCTAACCAAAAGCTTGAAATCAAAACACCCCAGGACATGGACAACCCTGAATTTTACGTATTCCTGCCTTGTTGAAGTCGTAGGAGTCAGGATGAAATGTTTTAGAATCCTTGCTAATTCAAAGCCGATATTCCCGCCCCCGCCCCTCACCCCCCCCACACACACGGAAGCAGCGTTACTCAGAAACAAAAACACAGTTTCTTTTTTCTGTTCTTCCCATCCCGACCTCACCAAGCCCCCTCTGGAGTCCAAAGAGAGAAGCTGGGGTGCTTCTCCTGGAAGCAAGGGTGTTCCAGCCACAGATGCAGTTGCAAATGCCTTTGGAGCAGCTGGGAGATTTCAGTTGGAGACTCTGAGTAAGAAGACAGGGCATTTGGAAAATGGACTTTTAAACTGTTCTCAGCCCCGAGGCCTGTCTCCTTTGCCCACATCCCTTCAAGAAAGGATGTGCTGGAGAACGACTTCATCGAAAGGGAAATCACATCTAGAAAGCTTTTCTCAGAATGAGAAGCGACTTATTTGATTTGCAAGAGAAGTAAATCTCAAGAGCAATGAGGGAGGATCAAAGAATAAGTTCATGTGAACTTAAGAAGAGACCCTTTCCAGGGGAACGTGACCTCACTCTCTCCGATTAAGGTGACACATTTTGGAGATGTAGTATAGTTTACTTGAGAAGCAAAATACAGAAGCAGCCGGCGTTCCCGAAAATCACGTGATCTCTCTCTCTCTCTCTCTCTCTCTCTCTCTCTCTCTCTCTCTCGACTTATAACTCTCCCCTGCCAAACTGCATGCACCAACTTTCACACTGTCATCGTGGGCTGGCCCTTGCACACTTTGGGGAAATCCGTGGGTGGGGGAGACAGAAAAGGGCTGAGAACGAGGCGACCCAAGGAAACAGCCTGAGTCGCCCCCATTTCTTCCTGCCCGGTCCGCCCCCTTACACACCCTCCCCGCCCACTCGTCTCCACTTCCTGTCCTTTGGGCCTGGCAGGTGAGCCTAGTGGGCAGCAGATTAAGGAATCTTGGGGTGTTGTCTTTGTACTTTTAGTTATTCGAGTAGTATCTGAATACATTCTACTTGTAAAAAAAAAAAAAAGTTATAATCTCAGAGCAAAACAAGACAAAAAAGCCGTGTCTGTGAGGGGGTGACATCAATCTGTACATGCATTTTCCCATCCTAGCTGCCTGGCTTCCGGGCCGGCACGCCAGGTGCTTGTCTCAAGCTGGCATGTACCTTCCAGACCACAGAGATGTGGACATGATCTATAAATATAACTAGAAGAACGGGATTAGTAAACTTAAAAGCAGAAAATGGTGACATGAATCAAAAAAACAACTAATACGCAAAGTCCAGTAAAATGAAGACAGATCGTTGGTAAAAATGAGTAAGAAAAACAAGGAACGCACTTAAAAACACCAAGAATAAAAACATACGTGATTACGCCGAGAGATGAAACTCTTAAGATTTTTAGGCACCATTATACCATTTGACCTGAAAATCTACTTTTCTCTAGTGAGAGAAAAAAAAAAAAAGAATTACTGAAATTAGCCCATGCAGGTGTTCTATTAACACCTGACAGTATTACTTTTCCTTACCTGATCGCTTAGTACGGTACAAATGCCCACTGTAGAAAATTGTGGGGGGATTCCGTTCCTTTCCTCATGGAATTACTATGTTCTTAAGAAACAAATTGGGCTCAAGGGTCTGGAATTTCGTATCTAAAAATGGGCTCATTTAAAGTTAATTTAGCTTTTAGAAGTTTCCATAGTGGGTAAGTCATGTCGGTGAGATAAATTTTTTCAAGAATCACTGATTTTTAATATTTTCTTTAGATGCTTATCAGTCCAATTTCAGGCTGAAAAAAGTCATGGCATCTTCACCATTAGTAGCTTGTTAACGGACAATCCCTGAAAAAAACGACCACGAAAACAGTGGCCAGCCTTATCTGAAGCTTCCTCTGGGCCAGACAGACACATCGGCATGCTTGGTCCTCATAATGATGCTTAGCGGGCAATGACATTATTTTATACCCATTTTACAGGTGGCAAAACTGAGGTATGGAGCGGTCGCCCAAGGTCCTCCGGCTCCAAGGGAGGAAGGGTATGTGCGAATGTGTGGGGCATCAAAGTTGATACCTTACACCATAGGAGAACCCTTCCCTTATTACATGATAACTGAAAAACGTCATAATTTCACCCTGAATGGTGTATCTTTCTTGCGTAGATGGCCCTTAGCAAGAGTGGGAGTGTAAGGTAGGAAAAACAAAGATGCCCTCGGGACAGATGACGAAAGGATTTTAGGAAACCGAGGTGTGTCTGTCAGCTAGGGTGAGGTTTACCCAACCAGAGGTTCAGGGAATAAGAACCGAAAGCCCTTAGCCCAAACCTAGTATTTCAGAAACATCCATCCAAATCGGCTATCCTAATTATCACCGTGATTGTTATTATTACTGTCTCTCCCTCTTTTTAATTAAAAAAAAAAAACAATTCCTTTTCTTCTTCTTCCTTCTCCTCAGCCCCTACCTTACCCCACCCCCCAATCAAAACGACTGAATGACTAAATGCAAATCCACTCAGTAGACCTGATTGGCTGTGAATGCCATATTTGCATTTCAAAGGAGAAGAATTATATGCAACAGCTATTAAGGGTATTTGGGGAGAAATGTGCTTCAAAACTTTCCCCTCCCAAACCCTCTTCACCCTCCCATCCAGAGAAACCTGACAAGGAAGAAATGTGGAGAGTCCTGGGCCCACAGTCACTGAGGTCTACTTCAGTGAATATTCTAGAAGGACAAAACTGTGGCTCTCCAAGTGTTCTATGCGGTTGTAAACCCCTCCAGCGCTGTGAGCGGGGCTCAGCCTTCTTTTGAATAAAGACATTCACTAGATAAATACCCATTTCTTCATGGAGACATTTAAAAAATACCCTAGTAACAGAAAACAGAAAATAAACTTTGAGAAAGTCATTTTAGGTTTAATTTACACAAGAATTGGATTAACTTTTGTTTTTCTTTTTTTGTTCTAGAAAGTTCCAGGTGAGTGTTTATCACCTGGCTCAGGTCCCACCGCCATTAACTGCAGGGAGATCCTTTGAATGACCTCTTACTGCTTTCTGTCAAAGGGTGTGTGTGTGTGTGTGTGTGTGTGTGTGTGTGTGTGTCCCTTTCAATGCGATAAGAAAAACACAAACCATTTTCCCTTCTTGAAACCATATCTCCAGTACTTTTTTAAATAGCTAAACTCTTCTGTGTTCAGAAGACAAAATTTTACCTGCATTTATTTCATAAGCTTTATGTAGAGTTTCAGAGCCAGATGTATTATAACATCTCAGAGAAGTTTTTCTCTTTATCTGTTTGTTTGAAGTGAATTTGGTGCTTTCAGCTGACCTTTCTTGATCCTTTATAATAATGAGAACTTTGTTGTAAATGTGAAATCAGTCAAGAGCAGAAATACAACAGTATACTGCCTGTGTTTTATCGTTTCTCTGTCTCAGCCTTGTTATTTTCAGAGGACATTCATTGAGCAACTTGTTTCTGAATTAAAGTATTGCTCAATCTGCTTGCTTTCTTAAGAAGAGTTACATTAAACCTCTAAACTAGGTATCTCTGAGATCCTGCTTTTGAACAAGGAATGATCTTAAGAAGTTAAGCCTGCGGAGATGTATCAACATGATGGATTTATTAATTAGTAAAAGCCATCCTCTGAAATTACCTAGCATTAATCACAATTCATGCAAAATATATCCAATTAGTCTGGAGATGTAGGTTTGACAAACTATCCTTTCTTCGGAGACCACAGTCAATTTTAATAACTTTTGCTGGATAAATCATTAATGCTCAGCCTGAAATTATGAGTAGTTGAGGAAATTCTGGCAAAGCTGAAAACTATGTGTAATGGAGACAGGAAGGCTGGGCGAAGCAGGAAACGAGATTCTGACAATTCTGGATATTCTAGTATCTGCTGCTACTTGCACTAAAGGAGTCAGTCGACTCTAATTGGATTCTTCTGAGTCAAAGGCTGGTGAAAACGCACAGACCCAAATGGGCAGGAACCCCCAGCTGCCAGAGCCCAAGTTTTCCTTAAGGATGGCTAATGCCTCTCCAGAGCCAAAGTAAACCAACCAGTTGATGGACAGGTGGGGCTGACCAGTCACCCGGAGTCTTGGATGTCCTCCTCTGCATGATCCAAATCCAATGCTTCCCGAATCACAGACATTCAAATAACTTAAAATCATGTCTCCCAATGGACCCATTTTACAGATGAGGAAACAGAAACCAGCACCATTAACCAAAGACCCAGCTTTTCTCAGCCTAAATTTACTTTTATTTAATCAAAGACCTGCAATAAACAAAATTATATGATTTTCAATTCTCAGCTGCTGTAGTTTTAAGATCTTGATTCCAGGCCTACTTTCTCAATAAGTTCACTGAGCCTAAGTATTTATGTGCATAAAAACATGTAAATATACATATAGGTGTGAAAATATTATATACTTCGGTGAAAATTCTACAGGACCAAAGTTTTGAGGAGTCAAGTTTAAGTGATTTGTACATGACAGAATTTTAAAAACATATTTAATGTGTTCATTTCCTGTTACTACATGTGGGTTTTTTGACCTACGGACTATATAAGAAAAAAAAAAAAAAAAGGGAAGCCGGATATTTCTGGAGATCTTAAATTCTCTCTTCTTGAGATGAAATGAAAATGATTAGGGAATTATGGGAAAATAGTGTTGTTGTTGTTGTTGTTTTTGTTGTTTTTTAATCCAACTCATTCTTTTATTGTAATGATTGGACTTTGTCTAGATTTTCTTAGAAAAGGAAAATTCTGCATCATGGGCCAACTCAAGTCATAAAACACAGTGAATTTTAATGAATTTGTCTCCCAAAGAAAGCTCACTGCCGGTGGAGTGTAGTTCCCGAATAACCTTGTGAGCCAAGTAAGTAATCAATCAGAAAAGAAGCCAGGAATAAGACTCAGGATGGTTTTGAAAAGAGGCAGAAAATGTCCGTAGATCCTGCTGTTAGAGGAAGTCTTCCTTCTTACCACGCTCACCACTGTACAAAGTAAACTACAAAACCCATTTGAGTATTAATGAATGCTCAAGTACTTTGGATTATTAAAAGAGGGCAGGGAAGAGAATGAGGGAGCGTCCTGCCGTAGGAAAACGCTCTGTGCACAGGCTCTGAAACACAAAGGAAGCTTCCATTTTTAGAAGCAGGGGTAATTTGGTAGGCGACTCTTGGAAATGAGTTTACTGCTTCCTTAACTTTGAAACTCTCAACTCTTGATCACTCAACACGTAGCAGCCCTTCAGTTCTGCCGTTAACAAAGTTAAACCTGAGGCTGGGGCAGTCGAGTCGAGCTGAGTTTTCTCTGGTTTCCTTCTGAGCCCGAGTCCTCACTCAGCATCAAAAAGGAAAGCCTGTTTACACAGCTAATTGTTTAAATCCCGCACGGTGAACAAAATACAGAGCAGGGAATACTATTACCTTTTAGGATGAATTTGCAGAGCCTTTGAACGTAGCTGAATGTTTTTCTTTTGTTCTGGAGGCCTCTGGGGAAGTTGATAAAGCTATGATTTATCGTTTTGCTAGGGACATTCCACCAAAGCAGTTTGTTTAATTTTTAATTTTTTAAAAACAAGTAAAGGTCATAGAGACCAACTCAACGTTTAATCTAACTTCTCAAGGGTTGTTTTGAAAAGAGGAATATTGAAAGACACTTGGAGTCTTTTGTTTTGTCAAGAATACATCATTTAAAAAAATTGTTTTATTATTTTTTCAAGTGCCCAACAATAGATTATTTATTTATTTTTTTATTATGGTGACATTGGTTAACGAAATCCAGTAAGTTTCAGGTGTACAGTTTAGCAATAAGGTATACCCACACACAAATACACATTGCATTGTGTAAAGGTATAGAGATATATATATATATGGCATTGTGTAAAAAATAATTTTAACTATACCATAATATCGAAATGCATGCCAGTTATTTTTTAAAAGTCACTATGTAGGAAAAGGTTTATGAAAAACATGGATTTCATAAGGAACATCAGAAACTAATCAATGGGTATTATTATTGAATATATTTAAGAGGACCAATGTGATAAGTTTCCAGGTAAAAACACCAGAATCCTAAAACCAAATTCTCCATTCTGGTCCACAACTTGCTATATGTCTGAGCTACATTTTTTTTTTTTTAATTGAATTTTTAGAAACCAGCTGAGGCTTCTACTTCCTTCAAGTGTGGGACAATCCTAGCTACTTCCTCCTAACCCTTCCCTCCCTTGAGCCCGGAGGCAAATACGTAAAAATTTCCCCTTTGATAGCTGATAAATGCTGATAGCAGTGTGAGAACCACTGCTTTTTCCCAAAGCTGGGTAGGCTTTCTCTCAATTTTAATGTCTATTGTTCCCCTATTCACCGCCCCCCTCCCCACGCTAAAGCAAGTCTTCAGCTCCTAACCTCGGCTTGCTTTTGCAAACTCTTGCTTAAGGGCTAAAAAAAAATTTACCTCCTGCAAAATAAAAAGGGCATTTAAAAGTTTTTAGTTTGCAGATACACATACCTAAATGAAGTGATAGCTCTTAATCTTCTCATTCCCAACTTAATCTTTAAGTGAAAGTTCCAGAAAAGCAGTAAACCTGAAATGCTCTTTAAAAAGAAAAATAAGAAGGAAAACCCTAAAGGTTTTAAGGATATATGTCCAAATTACCCTATAAAGAGTTCTTTAAAAATAAAACAAACGAAACACCACAGTCAGAGATGAATTACAAGAGATCTAAATTGAGAATGTATGATGTTGGCATGAATGGTCATGATAACTGACAAAATTGAATTAGCCTCAGTGTGAGGCCTCACAGTTAAAGAAGAAAACGGAAAAAAAAAAAAAAAAAAAAAAAAAAAAAAAAAAAAACCCTACCGTGTGAAGTGTTTAAATATCGGCTGCTGTGAAAGGGGTATAAAAATAAAACCCAAGAGATGGAAGAACTGTTTTCTGTGTGCAGTGGGAAAGTTTACCCAAATGACAAACTGTCACGTGGGGACGGCCCAACAACATTTGAAAGTTTATTTCCTTAGATCAAAAAGAACAGACAGAAGCCCAACATTTATATCTGTGCTGGTTGGTCATGCTCCCTTTTTCCTAGAGTAATTACATGCTACGTCCATGAAGCAATGTGTCTAATACCTTAAAGCTGTGACTACAAAGACGATGGGGTCATATGACATTGCTATATTTAGAAAAGGGCTCTGTTTTCTGTTTTGCTCAACCTTACAATTTTCTGCCCTGAAGAAAAAGGAGTTTCAAATGTACATTGATCTTTCTCATATCGTGAATGAACTGAATTAGCACCTGTTTTCAACTGTCAAAATACATTTTTAAAAAAAGGGGGGAGGAGAAAGAGAAGCCTGCGTACTCCGAATTCAACATGGGAGGTATACTTTTGTCCCTGCTTTCTTTAAAGGAATATAACCTAAAAGGTACAGTAATAATATTTACCAAATTCTATAAAATGCTAAGGTATGTACTTAACTGAACAAAGAAACAATATGAAATGGTGATATTATCAGAAGGCAATTTAGATGAAAGTCTTCTAAAATATATATATATGTGTGTATATATATATAAAAAATATGTGTGGATATATATGTGTATGTGTGTGTGTCTATACACACACACATATACATATACACTGCAAATCTTGGAAAACAACTACTTTGTGTAACTAAACAAAGTGACTATAAAAAATTATCTCTGAAAAAGCAGGAAAATAATTTATTAGTTTCAGGAATGTGTATTGACTTCCTTTCTTGTAAAATGTCTGAAAATAATAATGGTCTAGAAAATGGACAGTTTTTCAAAGTAAATGTCAGAGACCTCAACTGCCTACAACAAACCCAATCCCTTGGAAAGGAGGTTTGCTGTTTATAAATACTCTCTCTGTGGGGGTAATCCAAATATTTTCCTGAAGTTCAAATTGGACTGATTCAATCAGTGATTAAATTAGCAGATTATATCATGTTCAGTCAGAGATTTGTGTTCAGAGACCCATAGGTACAGAATTCATTTATTCATTTACACAATGTTTATTAAAATTTATCTCCTAAAAATGATGACTACAAATTTACAGGTCAGGTGCTCACTATGTAAGTAGATTTTAACATAGTGTTAATTTGTTAAGAGGATGTAGAGCTCTAAAAACTTCCTAGGTTAACCCGGGCAGTATGGCATCAACACTACTATTTTAATGAAAAAAATGTCTACCCAAGTCTCCCTTATTTGTGCATCATTATAGTTTTCCATCTGCCTTCCTCCAGGGCATGTGTGGTTGTTTTACATAATTCCTATTGCTGTTTATGAGCAGAGATTTTTATTACAGCTTTAACTAATATTTCATTTCTTATTCATCCATTCATTTATTTATATATATATATATTTTTTTATTTAACAATCATCATTATACAAAACGGGTCTTGATGCCCAGGGGTTCTAGAATTTTGATTTTATAAACTAGTCAAAATTTCCAAAAATGGTTTTTATTTAAATACTCAGTTGTTTGGAAATAGGTCATTTTTAATATACACATTTGTGTTTCAATGTCACGGAATTGGGGTAATCTAGTACTTTATTGATTCTAAGGTACACTTTAGTTTTTACATTTTTAACACCACTGAAATTAGGATGCATTTTGCAATCGATGGCATTTTGCAATTATACTTAAAAGCATTTCTCTCTTTCTTAATAGTCCATAAAACAATGGAGCATCTCGTAAGCGGTGATGTTTTAGGTTTGACAAAATTCAGTAACCAGCCCCTTTAGTTTTCCGAATTATTTGGATATTATTGCTTAAGTATTTCTTCCATGATGGACTTCAAAAGGATTCTTAACATTGATGGAAATAATAAGATAATAACAACTACCATTTATTGAGCTTTTCCTGTGTGTGAGCAATTGTGCGAGTTCCCCAACATTTAATCCTGAAAGTTGATACTATTGCCCCATTTTGTAAATGGAGAAACGAATGACTCACCTCACTCACGGCACCCTAATCTCAATCCTGTATTTATTTGAAAGTTTGGTACATCTGTGACCATGCTACCCTGAACAAGCCCGATCCCATCTGATCTCGGAAGCTAAGGAGGGTTGGGCCTGGTTAGTACTTGGATGGGAGACCACCCAGGAAGACCAGGTGCTGTAGGCATGAAAAATAAGGGATTGTATTGTAAAGTGACAAGGGAGGTCCTTGCAATCTGTTGCAAGGCAAGGGTTGCCTTGCCTAAAAATAATAAATAAATAAATAAATAAAAGTTCAATGTTTTGTTTATTGTGGATTTTTTTTTTCGGCATTAATTTGATTACCTAAAACATCATCTTAAAATGATATTCATCTCAATCACTGAGTTTTGGGGCTGCTGAGATTTTGTGCCTGAGGCCAGTGCCTCACTGGTCTCACCCTAGTACCTGCCCTGGGGCAAACACCAAAATTCAGACCCAGGCAGTCTGACATTAGACACTGTGCTCTTAATGGCACTCTGTTTCTCTCTGGGCATTTGTCACGATTAGTAATAATGAACTCCTTTGTCCTCTTGATCATTGTCAGTTTCCCTCGAGTGAAATATAAGCTCCAGAAAGACAGAGGAAATGTTCATCTCGCTCATCATTGTACCACCATCCAATATATTATATTATATTGGAATAGAAGCATCTTACTTCCTTTCGGCAAATAGCCCTGAACGATGCTACCTGTCGGGTGTTGTTTTAACGCTGGGCATACAGCAATGAGCTGGTTTCTGTGTTCACGGATTACTGTCTTCGCATAAACAAGTTTAAAAAAATTAAATAAAGCGAGGTCATGTTGCTTGAATTGAGCATTATTAACACCGTTTTCTGCTCTAATTGCAGAAAAAGTAGCTAATGCAAAACAACTGGCGAGTTCCCAAACTTCCTTATATTTGGCTTTTGAAGTATTTTAGGGTAAGAGTTGGGTTTTCTTCGTTCCTTTTTGTCTTATAGCAATAGTAAAAATGGGTGTAAAGACGCAGTGACCGACAGCAAGATGGTGCATCCCGCGAGGGACCTGCAGGCGGCCGGGGGACGTGGGACGGCCATGCCAATCACACCGCCACACCAGACGCGTTGTGGAGAAGCCACAAAGCACTCAGTTCTCAGGGGAATCCTTGAGTGTTGCCTCTGGTTAAGTTCTGCGTGGAAGTTAACATTCCTTGCTGGGAAACAAAATGCCCATCCAGTGTGCTTAGGGCCAAGCATGCGGCGTACTGGGGTGGGACTCGCGACTCCGCATCCGGGCCGTGCTGGGCTGGGATGGCGAGCGGCTGACATTCCTCCCGTTCCTTTCCTGCCCTTTCCCGCTGTCTGCACCTTGTCGCTCTGTCAGCCAGTGTCCAGCACCCGCTTCTCCTGTGTCTGCTCCGGAAGATCACCGTCCCAGGGGACCGAGTCATTAAAACGCGTCATTTAAAGCTTACGAAATGAACGTGTATTTTGTCTTATGATCAATATAGCTTCAAAAATAATAAAAGACAACAAAGTTGGTCTCCTTCCACATCAACCCACCCCTCCCATACACATTCCTCCCACCCGGCCCATGTAAGGGCAAGCCAGCTGAATGACATTCCAATATTCTATAATTACTTGCATTTTAACTGAAATCGCAGAATACCGAAACAGCAACTTGGGGGCGTTTGATATTTGAAATGTGCCTAAAGGTGTATTATTAACCGGTTTCTTCTGAATGCTTTGTCATAATTATTATTATATTATCACTGATTGTGCTAACATTATAATAATAATAATAATAATAATTATTATTATTATTATTATTACAAAACACCTAATGTGTGCAAGGCTTTTGCTGGACCCAGGGAAAGAATGATAAACAGGACCCGATGTCTCTTCTTCAGTTTATATAAAATATAAATATCGGCTGTCTCCCAGGTGTAAGGGACCCTGCTGAGTGCTTTAGCCCAGGGGTCGGCAACCCTATTCTGTAACGAGTCAGCGAGCACATATTTTAGGTTTCGAGAGTCGTATAGTGTGTCTCAACCACCAACTAGTCATGAGAAGACAGCCATAGACCACCCATAAATGAATGGGCACAACTGCCTTCCAATAAAACTTTATAAAAACAGGCAGTTGCCGGGACTGGCCTGGGGCAGTAGATCCCTGAGACCCGCTTTAGGTGCTTTGTCATTTAACTGTTATAACCCATCCTTGAGGCCAGTATGATTCTCATTATCTTTATCCCATTTTAGGAGGGAGCAAACTGAGGCTTGAGAGAAGGTAAGTAACTTACCCCCAGGTACGTGCACACACACAGCCAGGGACTATCAAAACTGGGATTGGAACACCCTATTTCCCTGTTATGGAAATGAGAGTTATCTCCATACTGTGGGGCCAGAGTGGCAGATCCAAACCCTGGCTCCCTCGTTAGCGACCTATGAGACCTTGGACAGGTGACATGAATTCCCCCCGCCTCACCCCTGTGTCCATCCGTGTGATGGGATCGTATAGCATCTGATTATAGTAAGGTTTAAATGAGCTTATATGCACAAGAGTTCTTGGAAAGGCCCCCGGCGCCAAGTGATCAAAGAGTAAATGTCACCTATTATTATTACAAGGTGTCTAGGGAGGCTTGAGTAGGTGTGGTTGTGGTGGCCTCCCGCTCAGAGGCAAGGAAGAAGAGAACTGAGAAACGATGGTGGGTTGGGCGCCGGTGTTCCCCACGGGTGAGGAGTGCCCCTCGCCCACCCTGGCCCCTCTCCACCTTTACGGGTCTCCTGCCATCACAGGCAAGGGACGCGGATGCATCTGGCGGGAGGAAAACCCGGCTGGGTTAGCTCAGCCCTTAATGTTTGGACTGAGACGCTTCCAGTCACCACCCTGCCCTGGAGGCGACGTCCGGTGCTGTCCTGGGCTGCCCGTCACCGGAGGGGGAGCCTGTCCCTCTCGAAGTCCAGAGCCAAGAAACTCCCCACTTCACTAGTGCTATTTCTCTTGGTCTCCATTTGTTTTCACCTTTCTTCTTTTTCTTTTTCTTGTTTCTTATGTATTTGTCAGTTGGGTCAAGACATAGGCGGAGAGTACTGTTGAGTTCCTGGGTGCTTCTGAACATCCCGGGGTACAAAAGGGCACTCACTGCAGTCCCTGCCATGCGACCTCACCCATTCCCTTGGCTTTGCAACCCATCTGCCTGCTGAAGGCTCACCTGCCGCCCCTCGAGCTCGGCCCTCCAGCCCGGATCTCATTCTCGTTCACTCAGCTGCCCACGTAGCCGAAGCCGCTCCCCTCACCAGCCCGTTTCTTCCGTTGTATTCCCACCTGAAACATGTTAAACAGCTATTTGTTTGATCACGATTTGTTCACCCTCATGAGACTCTAAGTTACACAAAGGTAGAGACTTAATTACATTCACTGGGTCCAGAACAGTGCGGGGAACAAGGGAGCCCTCAAAAATATCTGTTGAATGAATGAGTGAATGAATGAATGAATGAATGAATGACTAGAACAAGCAAGCAGGCCAGATGGGATGGTTCTGAACTGGAGTCCACGCCTCATCCAAAGGGGGCACCTCACCCTTTGCTCCCCCCTGATTGAGCTCAGAGGAAATCGAGGAACGTCTTGCAATTTTTCAAGATAAGCCAAAAACCTGGATTTTATAATGTAAACTTTCCAGGTTATTTTACTTTAATTAAAAATAACGTTTCGTCTTCGCAAGTGCAATATATGTGTATTTGGTAGAAAATTAGAAAATCGTGTCAAACAATAATGAAAAATAAAAGCATCAGACTCTAACCTCTGTTAACACCTTAGGCTTCCCGATCTTCTTCTCTGTGCATTAGATAAGCATCCACGTATTTTTTTTCCCAAAAGGCGATCATGCCTGATTTCGCGAGTTAACGAACCCCACCTTTTCATTTCTGTACGTTGTTTTCTTATCTAGTACCACTTCGCATTCCGATCTCCCCACTGACCCTCCCCCCCCACCCCCCCAAATGTCCTTTGCAGCTGGTTTATCCAAACCAAGCAGCAGCCCAGGCCCGGCCATGGCACTGGGTTGTCCGTCAGTCCAGTCTCTTCTGGTCCGGCACAGCCCCTTTTCTCTTTCTTTCTCCCTTGTTAGGGAGGCCAGGTCAGTCGTCCTACAGAATGTCCTTTCTTGGGGTTTTGTGTGGCTATTTTCTCATTCTCCAGGACTTTAGAGGCTAACAAGGAATTTTTAAGACGTTAAACCATTGCGCACGACAAACCGCACCTGTCTGAAGGCTGAGCTTGGCCCCCCAGGGGCGGAGGGGGCACGACACGCCTTGCCCTGCTGTGGTCCCCAGGCTTGAACGTTCGGTTCTCCGCAGCATGAACGTGAAATTACTGAGAGATTCCAAGAGGGTGAGTGACAGGAACTGCACTTTGGAAAAATGACTCTCGTGGCGAGAAAGGGAAGGGATGGACCGATGGGCGCCAAGACCCTGGGGAGGTGACAAATTAGGAGGCCAGTGTAGTAGCCGGGCATGACCTGACGATACAGGGGCCCCGAGCGTGAATTCTGGGCCCAGAACTCCTGACTTCAAACCCTCAACTCGCCACTCAGCGCTGTGACCGTAGGGGAGGAGCCGGGGCTCTGTGTGCACCTGTCTGAGACGGGGTCACAGGGACATCTGCCCCTCACAGCAGCTGTGAGGACTCAGGGAGCAGATGGCTGTGAAGTTCATAGAACAGTGTCCAGCACACAGTAGGTTCTACTTTCCCCCAGCTTTATTGATGTATAATTGGTGAATAAAATTGTAATATATTTAAATTGTACCAAGTGATGTTTTGATAATATATATATATATTATCAAATGATTAGCATAATCAAGTTAGCTGACATATCCAACATCTCAGATTTACCTTATTTTGTGTGTAAGAATGCTTAGAATTTACTCTTTTAGGAAATGTCAAGTGTATAATATGGTATTATTCACTATAGTCATCATGCTGTATATTAGGTACTCAGAACTTACTCATGTTATATCCAAAAGTTTGTACTTTTGACCAACATTTCCCCACTTCCCCCAGCCCCCAACCCCTGGCAACGACCCATTTACATTCTATTTCTATAATTTTCCCTTTTTTTTTTTTAAAGGAAAAAAGTCTATGTGTAAGTGATATTATATAGTATTTATCTCTCTGTATCTGGCTTATTTCCTTGATGTTTATCCACATTGTCTCAAATGGCAAAATCTCCTCTTTTTTACGGCTGAATAATATTCCATGTGTATACACACATACACACATGTACACTTTCCATTAGATAGAGAAGTCTATGTATACCTCTACATACATTCTGTAGCCATTTATCCCTTGATGGATGCTCAGGTCGTTTGTATATCTTGGCCATTGTGAACAATACTGCAGGAGTGCGGGTCTCTCTCTGAGACAGCGATTTCCTTTCCTTTGGGTACTATTGTTATTATGATAGATGAACAACTGGCCCAGTTTCTCGTGCCTAACAGACTGTGTTCTAGAAGCCAGACTTTCTAACTTCCACTTCGATCCCCATTCCATTCAATGCCGTGCATGGAAAATAAGGGTATTCAAAACAGATAAGCGACCTGAGCATTTGTAGATCATTCTAACTCAGTTTCAGCTGTAATCTAGGAAGTCAAACTTTTGTCCGAAATGTCAGATTTAGTCAGGTTTCACAGACATGTCCACTCCAGTTTTGAAACTTCATCAATTGACTTTAGAAAATAGTAGTATAGTGCAAAAAAGAAAAAGAAAAAAACACCTCAGGAACTATATTCTTGCCAGATTTATACCAAAATTTTACTAAAATTGTTTTTTTTTTCTGACAGTAAACGTAAGACATGATCATTACAGAAAAATTTAAAACTATGAAATGGTGCAAAAATAAAAATAAAAATCCCTCACAGATCTGTTCCTCCCCAGTTAATCACTCCAACAGTTTAGGGCATACCCTTTCAATCTTTTACATACATATGAAAATATTATTTGTTTTTATATTGTTCTCTCTCAATTTTTAAGTAGACTCTATTTTTTTGGTATGCGACAGACACTCCTGGCTGCGTACACAGCATGACAACCATCCCATTCTTCCTCGTTCACAGACTCCTAACTCTCCTCAGATGTGCTGCTGCAGAGGGGAGGCGGGACTCTCTCTTGTGGCAGAAGGTGGGACAATTAAATCCAACACAAAGATCTCTATGTTCCTTTGTCTTTATCTGTGAGCAGTTTAGAACAGAATTTCTGGACCTCAGAACTTTTGCCATTGGGGGCCGGATTAATTCTAGGCTCTGTGTGTGTGTGTGAGTGTGAGTGTGAGTGTGTGTGTGTGTGTGTGTGTGTGTCAGGGGGCTGTCCTGTGCACTGTAGGATGTTTAGCAGTATCCCTGGCCTCTAGACACCAGTAGCAACACCCCACTCTGCCCTAGCTGTGACAACCACAAATATCTCGAGACATTGCCAAACGTCCCCTGTAGAGCAGAAACACACCTGGTTGAGAACCACTGGTCTAGGAATAAGCAGGTGATACGATTTTGGCCAGTGAGCCACGATGTCCCATGTCTGCGTTATTCTTCTCAAGGACCGCAGACTATTTCATAGCGGAACTAGATCACCGTTTCTATAACCATTCCGTCATGATGAACATTGATTCCTTTTTCAATTTTCTGCTGTTATAACGCTGCTGTGAATATCTGTGCTTTTATGTATCTGCATACTTTAGGAATGAATTTTATAGGACGGATGCAAAGAAGCGGAATTTGCGAATTAAAGAGAATGCAGGTTACATGTTGCCCGCCTGCCTTCACAGAACTTCCAAAAAGTCGGTGGTAGTTTTTTCGCTAAATATGTGAGTATCCATTTCCCCCGACCTTCACTAACTCCAGGGAGAAAATCCATTTAAAAATGTGTTTTGGATTTCAAACATGAAAAATGGTCATTTGTTCCTTGAAAACTCTGATTTTCTTAGTGATGGAAGAACCTTCCATTAACTAGAGGTGCCACACTTAGTTCTATTCCCCTGATTTGAACACTCAGGTGGTTTTTATTTTGTATTGAAGTGTTTTTTTTTTAATGAGTATAAATATTTTTTTATGATGGCGACGATTCGCTGACAGAATTTTTTAATGTTAAAAAATTTCTGTCTCCTGTCATCATTTTATGATGATTTAATTGGCGTCTCTACACCATGACTTTCTCCAGGAAAAACTTCCCCATTCAACATAGTGGGCCCATGAAAAAGTTTTAATATCTTTTAAAATCAGAAGGAAAAAAAGTGACCTTATAGGTTGAAGAAATTATTTTAATATTTCATATTAACATATTCATTTTTATGCCAATGCAGTTACGAAATATAATTTATTTTGTTTTACTTTTTGATGGAGGAAGGGACTCACGAAAATCATATTGCAGCCCTGCCTAGTTTTAGCAAATTTGTTCAAAGTGCACAGATCAAATCTGGTTTCTTCCATACAGAATACACATGATAAAAGTAGCAACTCGAATCTCAATGTGTAACACTCAGATAATTTCTCATCAATAGTGATCAGTTTTCAATTTTGCAATGTAACTAAATAAAGGAAAATGAGGAATATTTCATACCGCTTTTCATAAAGATCCATGAACCCCTGGACGTGTCTGTGATCTGCCGTCCTCAAAACATTGAGAGGGAAATTCAAGTACACATTTTTCATTTTTTAGTGTCTCCATGGTTTTGCTTTTCCTATTTGACATCTTTTTATTAGTAAAAAGTGTGCTCAGTTTTCATGTCTCTCTCACACACTGCTTTAGTGTATGTTTTTTATTTAAATAGAATTTTATTTTATCTTTTTATTGTTTAAAGATATATTATGTTTTTATAATGTTGGACTTATTCTGAACATTTTTGGCTTTGTTCATTTATTTATCCAACAAATTAAAATTGTTTAAGTGCAAAAAAAAAATTAAGTGCCAAATTAAAAAATAGTGGCTTGGGAAGGACCATTTTATTTGGAAGCAGACAGACCTAAGTGGATGATTTTAAAAAATCACAAATTCATAGGTTTATTTTAGAAATGAAAAATGGAGGGTGAGCTTCCTGCATCAGTTATTTGCTTCTGGACAGAGGAAACAGACCAGGGACACAGCCGAAGGGAGCAGGCCCCGCTGGACGTAGGGGACCTCTGGAGGCGATAGCTAAGCCAAGCCTTTGGTGCTCCCAGTAAGCTGCCTTGTGCAGGTAAGGCGGTTAATGACCTGCCTTCCTCCCTGGTGTTAGAACACTTTCGGTTACAGTATTGCGGTGAATCATTTCCTTCTATGGTTCTGGGTGATCTATCACACGGGCGCCTTATCTAGATTTTAACAATATGAGCTCAAAAGTTTCCTCATTCCAGAAATGTAAAACAAATTACAAAAATACAGAAGAACCGTGTTGTTTAGAAAAAAAAAAATCCACCTATATAGATGTAAGGACTGGGAAGAAAAAAACATGCATGGAAAAACAAATCTCAAAAAAAAAAAAAAAAAAAAGAAAGAAAGAAAGAAAAAACAAGCTCGTCTAAGAAAAGGAGGTTTCTCTTCCCTACTCTAATTTGTAACAGTGAAATTCTTTTCTGAAGGCAGGAACTGGACTGGGGGGTGGGGGGCCTGGGTGGATTTGCCTTTGCTTTTCTGAGTCTTGCAGGAATTCTCTAAGGACAGAGTGAGTAAGGGATGGAGATGATGTGGAAACACTGGCCCTTGTATATTACTACGCACGCCACAGGAGTTTTTGGTTGCCAAATCAATACCTCGGTTGTCCTTGAAAAAACCCTGTAGGTCTGTTTTTAATAGCTTGCTACACGGGTGAAATTACACTGATTACTTAGCAAAGCCTCACCTTTGATCTACTGATCTAGTTAGGGATGTGTGACAGGGAGAGCCTGCAGCCCCAGAGATCATTAACAAATTAAAAGAAGGAGGAAGGGAAAACTACAAGTTACGGAAACACAGGAAGTCTGAGGTTTGTCAGTTGTTGAAACATTTGATATTGTCTTTTTAAGAGTCACAGTTCTCTGAGGGCTTTCTTTGGATGACAAAATACTGACATTTAAAAGCAACAACAACAACAACAACAACAACAAAAGCAAAGCCACACACTTCAAACTCAAGAACAGTGGATCAATTCCAAATTCATTAATGGTGGCTGGATTGTTTTCCACCTCAGGCTATATCAGGAGATACATATGTTTAAAAAATGTTTCTATTTCCCACTTGTACGATAGTGAAATGAAGGGTCATCTTCACAAGTTTCACACTCATTAAAAAGTGTGGCTTTTAAACTATTTTTTAATTAATAGACTTTATTTTTCAGAGTGGTCACAGGTATACGGAAAAACTGAACACATAGTGCAGAAAATTGCCATGTCCCCTCCTCCCTTCCCCCATACAGTTTTCCTATTATTGATGTCTTGCATTGTGTGGTATATTTGATACAATCGGTGGATGAACCAATATTGTTACAGGATTATTAACTAAAGTCCGTAGTCTACATTAAGGTCCATCCTTTACATTGTACATTCTATGGGTTTTGAAAATGTATAATGATATATATCCACCATTACAGTATCATATAGAAGCTTTATTCTCCTAAAAACAAAACAAAACAAAACGAAAAAACCCTTTTTGTTCCAGCAAGAGTCATTCTAAATTCTGTACTCTCAACAGAACTGCTATATTTTTCCCTTTTCGTCCTTCTTCGAGGGGCTTTCATGTTAGGAACAAATGAGTGCTGACTCTCCTTTTTGGCAGACACTCACAGAAAGTCACATTGCTTGGCTGCAACTTGAATATCCCTGGAAAATCTCTCTTGGTGCTTCTGTTCTTGCCCAGGCAGGAAAATACCCAGACTCGCTTTGCCAAACCTCAGAGAGGACGCCCCTCTCCCTGAAATCAGAGCAAACAGGGAACTGGAAGGGGCGTGTCCAATGGCGGCCAGCGCCGCCCTCGGCTCACCGTATTTCATAACTGCATATGCTGGTCACCTTACTAAGATGTGACCTCTTGCTCACAGATCCTCTTCTTTCCCGCATGCCTGTCTGGTGTTGAGCTCTTCAGCTTACAATTGGGACCAATGACTTCTACCCTGAGGGTCCAGGTGGCAGATTGCTAGGCTTTTGGGGAGAGAATACAGAATATAAAAAGGAGAAAATCATCACGCCTTATCCATTTTTTTTTTTAATTTAAATCACTCGACAAATATTTGAGCCCCTACTTCTTCTTGTCAGGCTCTGCCCAAGAATAAGAAAGAAAATAAAACGGTCATGGGATCGAGATGGATGGGGGGCTATTTGGTTTGCAGAGCGATGCAAAAATCTGCAAGTGGAGCGTCCCAGGCAGAAGCGGGAGCAGACAGAGGCCTGGGACCCCGTGGTCTGCGTCCGTGGAGGGAAAGACGGGAGCAGTGCAGTCAGGAGACAGGACAAGGGAGTGGTCAGGAAGGCGTGACGGACCTGACGGGAGCTTCGGATTTTATTATGAAAAAGACGAGAGGCCACTGGAGAGGCTGCCTGTGGGATGCGGCTGGGGAGCGTTCGACGAGAAGAGTTCTATTTCATTTTGTCTGTCTTTCCTCATTGCCTCGATGAACTCATGCGGCCATACAACAATGACAGGCAAATACATATCTCAGAGCTGAGCCTTCCCCGAGACTCCCGCCACCCGGGTCCGGCTACTTACCCAACATCTCCCCTCGAGTGTCTAAAACCATCTCAGATTTAGGATAAATCTGACCGCCTCATCTTCCCTTACCCAACCTACTTACTCCTCCCACAATCTTCCTTAGTTCTGCTAAAGAAAATTCCAGTCTTCTGTGGGTTCAGGCCCAAAACCTTAGCGTCATCCTTGACGGCTCGTTTCACTCAGCGAAATTTATTAAGAATCCCACGAGAGAAATCCAAGGATTCTCCCACTGCTCCGGTTCGACCCTTCACCACCCCTCGTCTGGGGGATCAGAATGCCCGCACAGCGGCTTTCACCGCCGCCATTCTCGCCCTACCCTCCCGCGTCCATCTGCTCTTAAATTGGGAAATACGGTCAAAGAAGCCAGACCCCATCACCCCTCCCCACAAAGCTCCCATCTCATCACTCAAGCGGGGAGCCAAAGCGCTTACAATGGACCGCGTGCGGCCCGGTCCCCCGTGCTTTCTGAACTCATCTGGCCTGTTCCACTCACAATGAGTTCCTTGTGGGGCCAACAACGTCCTGGACGTGATTCTGCCTCAGAGCCTTTGCATGAACTGCGACATCTGTTGCATCTTTCCTCCGACCAGCGCACGCCTTGCTCCCTCATTCATTTCGGGTCCTTCTTCCAATGACCCCCTTAGGGCAGGTGTTGCCAGCCTTCTTCTGGAAAAGGCCAGGAAGTAAGTATTTTTGGCATTGTGTGCCACACGGTCTCCTTGGCAACCGTGCACGCAACGCTGCCATTCTCGTGCAAAAACGCTACCGACAATAAACGAACTGTTTCAATAAAACTTTATTTATAGACATGAAATGGGATTTCCTATCATTTTCATGTGTTACAAAATGGTCTTCTGATTTTTATTCCAACAAGTTAAAAGCAGAAAAATCGTTCTTAGCTCACAGTTCTATAAAAACAGTCAGTGGGCCAGATGGAGCTCTCAGCGCCCAGTGTGCCCAGCCCCGCCTTCGAGAGTACTTCCTTGGCCATCCTCTCAAAACACACACACACACCATGCACACACACACACACACACACCACGCACACACACACACACACACACACGCACACGCACACGCGCACAAACCAAAACAAACTCTTTTTCATAGCTTATCGAACTCTGGCTTTCGCTATACTTAGCTTGTTTATTTATTTACTTTTCTCTCCTCTTAAACCTCCAACTACGAGGTCCACGAGGGCAGGGATTTTTTTTCGTCTGGTTTTGGCACATTCACGTGTCTGCTGGCCTTAACGTGCCTGGCACACAGTGGGAGCTCAGCGCGCAGTGGGGAGTGAAGGGCGCCTGGGAGGAGGGGCAGCAGGGCAGCCTGCCGGGGTGGTAGTGACCTTTGCCCGTCGCATCCAAGGCGCGAGGCAGGGGAGGGCGAGAGGCAGCTGCATTTGTGGAGCTCGCCGTCTATGCAGGCATCAGGCTTCACATGTGCCGGACCTAGAATCTGGAGAGTGGGGTTTGGCCCGGGGAGATGCCATGTTGGTGGAGGACAATGCGGCATGGTAAGCCTTTCGGGCCCACATCTGTGTCTGCCTCACGATGACCTGAAAGAGTTTTCCAGAAATGAAGTCTTTCGGGCCATCTGCCACGCTTGCCAAAATCAGAATCCCTTGAGAGTCAGGCAGTTGAGAGATTAAATCCAGACTCCACCAAATGGTGACCATATGACGACCTTGGACAAGTTACTTAAACTTCTTGAGTGTTTGCTGCAAAACGGAGATAATAATTACCTCATAGAGGGCCACGCGGACACAATGAGCTAATAAGTGAATCTCCCAGCACGGAGCTTGGCACCCCGTCTGCAGTAAATACCAGCTATGACGGACTTTTCATTAGAAAGGCATGCTCCCTGCATGTAGAATAAGTAACGAAATATAGATCCGCAAAAAATAAGGTCATTCTCCTTCCACAAAACAACCACTGGTACTATTCCGGGGCACAGCCCTGAAGATTTTGATGTCTCTGTGTGCTTTTTAACACAACAGTGGGGCGCCTGTCATATTATTGACTGTATCCCCCATGCTGCACTTTACATCTTTGTGACTCTCTTGTTCTAGTAGAGAGAAGGGTTGATGTGGGGGGTTGGAATCAGCAGGGTTCCAAACGCGGGATGTCTACGGGACAAACACCCCAGTTTTTCCAACAAATAAACTGCAAAGAAAAGAAAAGGGCCCAGGGCACCTCACAGAGCAGTGCCGTCCTGTAGAACTTTCTGGAAATGTTTTGTATCTGCACTGGTGGGCACTAGGCACATGTGGCTATTGAACACTCGAAATGTGGCTTATGTGGCTGAAGGGCTAAATTTTTTATTTCATAAATATTTATTGAAATAGTAATATGGGGCTAGCGGCTATCGTGTTGAACCGTGTGGCTATAGATTAAAAGAGACACATCGAACAATCGCACTGAAGAGAGCTCGTTTAGATTCTTAGTCACGCGAATTTAACTTAAAAAAAAAAAATCTATGAGACAGGGAAATTTCAACACCGGCAAAGATCTTCGATGACATTAAAGGCTAACTGCTTATTTTGTAAAGCGTGATAACGATATTACCGTTTTGCTTTTTTAAGGACGTCCTTATCTTTTAGAGGCACCAAAATATCAATACGGTAGTCCCGCCTTAGCCGAGATTTCCCTTTCCTTGGTGCCAGCTACCACCTGGTCAACTGCAGTCTGAAGATATTAAACCGAAAATTCCAGAAACCAGCGGTCTGTAAGTTTTACACGCGGGGCAGTCTCGAGATAGCCCCTCCTTCCCGCCGGGGACGGGCATCTCCGTCTCGTGCCCTGTGTGCTCCCCGGCCGCCGGTCCCGGAGAAGCCATCTGCTCGCAGATCGGCTGTCGAGGGATCGAAGCTCGGACGTTCAGTCGCCCTGACCGTGGGCCGAGGCCACTCGCGACGCCTACATTCCCCTCGCTGCATCTCGTCGCGCGGGCATCGCACCGCCTCGCATCCGCACCAGAAGGCGCAGCAGGGTATTTCGAAAGAGAGAGAGAGAGACCACGTTCACATCACTCGCGTTACAGTTCATGGTTATAATTGTTCTGGTTTATTATTAGTTAGTGACTGTCGTCTTACTGCGCCTAATTCGTAAATGGAACTTTATCATGGGCATGCAAGTATTGGAAAAAACACAGTACACGTGGGGTTCAGTACTATCTGTGGTTTCAGGCATCGGCTGGGGGGTCTTGGAGTGTGTCCCCGCAGATAAGGGGGGGCTACTGAAGATAAAACAAAATGGCTTCTCCTTCTTCTTCTTCCTCTTCTTCCTCCTCCTCTTCCTCCTCCTCCCTCCTCCTCCTCCTCCTCCTCCTCCTCTTCCTCCTCCTCCTCCTCCTCCTCCTTCTTCCTCTTCTTCCTCTTCTTCTTCAATAAAAACCCCTTAATCAGCGGGTTTTATGTGTATGTCTTTCTTCCTTAGGGAGTTCCATTATAAGTGAACATTGACACTTATACATGAAAAGCCGTCAATCCTAAAAGTAGTCGAATTTTGAGAGGGAGACAGAGCAGGGTGTTCGCAGAGCTCATAGCCGGGCCTGTGTTAACAGCTTCCTTTGGTAGGGCTGGAATCATTCCATCCTGTGGGGTAGCCGCACAGCAAACTCAGCTGCCAGGACAGAGACCACTAGTTTCTCCAATATCTCATAAAATCCCCAACTTTTAGCTGGCACATGGCCACCCAGATAAAAGAGGATGTTTCCCAGCCTGCTTTGCACCTGAGGGTAGTAGCTTTGTGACTACATTCTGATCAGTGGTTTGTAAAGGAAAGGGGTGTATATCAGCGGCCCCCAACCTTTGTGGCACCGGGGACCGGTGCTCCTGCGAGCATCTAATGCCTGATGAACTGCGGTGGAGCTGAGGCGGTGATGCTAGTGCTGGGGAGCGGCCGCAGATACAGATGGAGCTTTGCTTACTAGCCCACCACTTACCTCCTGCTGCGCAGCCCGGTTCCTAATATAGGCCCGGTACCAGTCCATGGCCCGGGGGATTGGGGACCCATAAACTACATATGATTTCCTGGAAGTGCTCTTCGACAGACGTGTCTCCTTTTCAAACTTCCCTTCGTTCTTCCTGCTTGCTGGAATGTGGTCTGATGGCTGGAGCTGGAGCAGCTGTTTTGGGTCACGTGGCAGAAGATGCATGAAAGGAGGCTAGAACAGCGAGACTGAAAAAGCCACGTTCCTGACATGATGACTGCCACATGGCCTGAGGCTGACTACTCCCAAGTCGATTCCTCACGCAGGACAAATAAACTCCTATCGCGTGGGTTTTGGGATTGTTGTTGTTGTTCACAACTGATTGAGATCCTAATTCATATAGTTGCTAAAATTTATCTCTAGCCGTTCTGTATTAGTTATTAAGCGTTTACGCCGCAGGTTGTATCACGCTAATTGCTATAAGAGAAACAAGGTAAAAGTCATAGAATCAGCACAGAAAAGGTTTTTCAGTTGAGAGAGGTACACACAATATAAGATGATTAATTAAGATACAATTAAATAATAATACCAGCTAGCATGTATTGAGTGCTTATGACGTGCCAGACACTGTTCTAAGCACTTTACGCGTATTAACTAATGAGTTCTCATGAGACTCAGAATTATTATCATTGCATTTACGGGTGAAAAAGCAGAAGCAAGAGAGGTTAAGTAACTTGTCCAAGGTCAGACAGTTCATAAGGTGTGGAGATAGGATGGATAGATGGTATCGATCAGGAAGGTTCCAGAAGGAGAGAAAGAATTAGGGTCAGCTGTCACATCTTTGTGGAAACGACAAGATGTCGATCCACTCAACAAATATTTGTTGAGCGTTTGGGGTGGGTCCGCCGCCGCTCGAGCTGAGAATGGAACGCACACGGGCCTGATTCCCCCGGGCGTGAAGAAGGGGTAAGCCGTGACGCCGCCCCACTCCGAGGCGCTGCTCTCTGAATGGTGCCCCCCGGAGTTGTGGAAAGCCACTCAGTGACCCTGAATTTGAAGTCCACCAGCGGATGGGGGCCACAGATGCATTTGGGCTGGCCCTTGATATTTGGAAAGTTGAGAGACTTCGCACAAACACCCAGGTCTTAAAAGGCGAAATACACATCAGTATTAGACCAGCGCTTCTACGCCTCAACATCTGGCTAACGCTGAATATGGCTGCCTCCTTGGGACTGTGTATTTCCTCTGTTCGTCACAATTCCCAACCCCCCCTGGTGTTATAAGTGGGGTACGGTTACAGGAGTGCCCCTGTGTGCCATGATAGGACCATCGGTTTCATGGGCCTCATGCTGCCAATGTGGAGTGTGATGATAAACGAAATCACAGTATTCATGGCTTTATTTCTCCCCTCACCTACCGGAACGGAGTAAATATTTTGACGCTAAAACCTTCCCAAGTTTTCTTACAATCAGACATAAAACTTTTGAGACACTTCCAGCCTGTAGCAATAGTGATGACAACTTGATTACCCTGTCTACCTATCAAATCTCAGCATCAAAGAAACCAAGAAAACTTCTGGGAGACAAAGAAATTTCTTTATTCTGCATGTTTTCTTCCTTCTTTTTTTTTTTTTCTTCACAGATACCCTCAGACCCTAACAAACAAAAATCTAGACAGTTATTAGCATTAAAAAGATAACTAAAAGTAGATAGTCATGCATGCTTTGCAAATCAATAAGACAAAAATCAATAGATCTGAGAGATTTATCTCCTCTTGGAAGCAAACTACTCCTTGCTTATTCCTTCCTATCCTGCCTTTAGGGGAGTTGATTTCTACTTTCCTTGCAGGTCTCAGTTCAACTGCTCCTTCTACCTGGAAACCTTATCCACCACCAGAGCCATGTCCCTTGTATAGATGATGTAGCCCCATAGCATCAGGGCCAAATTAGGGCTGTTGTGGGACCAACGTAGTTTTGCCTTCGTGGGCTTCATCTTCCTTAAAAATTATATTTTGCAAATGCATTGGCACAAAGGCAAATATAATCCATGCTGTGTTTATTATTATATATTCCATTATTATCATATTCGTTTTTTTCTTTTGGCTTTAAAAGGCATCAGAATAAACACTTTTCTGGGCCCCTAAAAGCATCCTGGGTCCCGGGTGTCGTGTGTCTTATTCCTCTCGGAGGAGCTTGCCTTCAGAGTGCTGTGTAAATTTTCTGCTGAGCACTTATTCCAATTGAAGATAAGTACTTTCTGCAAGGTGCCAGCTAGAACACCTGCCTTTACATCCCCTGGGGTGACACTCAGAGGGCAAGAGACCTCGGGGCACCCCGGAAGTCCCCACCCATCTGCATTTTTAATCAAGCCGGTCATTAATTCTAATGCTTACAAATGGTCGGGATCCACTAGAATGAGCTATTTAAAAATGTCTGTTTACCCGGCTAAAACTTTGACTCCTGTTAGGGCCATCTTTTTTTTTGTTTGTTTGATTCTGTATTTCTGTGCCAACACAGGTTCTGGTACACGGTAGGTGCTCAATAAATTTTCAGTGAATAAGCAAAAGAAAAAGAATGTCCCTGGCTATGTTTTATGAGGCTACAATTTCATCATGGCTGCAAGAAAGTAACTATATTTTCAAGAAACTTGTGAGTACATTATATATTATTATATGGATAATATATATCATATATATTATATTGATATTACATATCGATGTAGCCCATCCCCTAAAATATGGCCCGGTGGAGTAGGTCCACCATAGACGTATGTTATTGAAGGGATCTCTGGGTGTAAGATTTTCACTTAACACTCTATCACAGCTTCACTCAGACTGCACAACAATCGGGTAATAAATCTCTTCCTATATCCATTTGAATTCAAGATCTGTAATGCCAGAGACATAAGAAATTCACAGTTTTTACATAGATGGTACATTTGGCTGCATTTGCTTGCTAAATTTTCCTTTCGTCAAGGTTTGGGTAAACGGGGACCATCATGGCTGCAGGCGGCAGAGGCCACCTCTCCATGGAGAAAGGACCAGCATAGACTTATGCAGTCGTGGTATCTGGCTTAATCAGTATAAATCTATTTTATGCGGTAAGAATAGAAAGTTCCTCGAACTCCTTCATACAGTGAAATCATTTCGACTTTCTCAGATGGGATTTACGTGGAGTTCACGTTAATGTAAATGAGAGCCTTCAGGTCTTTTCGTCATACCTAGAATGTAAAGCTTAATTAAATTACACTTCAGTCAGAGCGCTTGCCTGCCTTCCTCAGCGTCTAGCAACCTGATAATAAAGACAAGTTTTAATGACCCATGTAAGTTCTGCGCACTGAAGTTGTGAACCAGACATAGCTTTTCTTGCTCTTGTTAAAATTGCGCTGGAACGTCCACATAGCGTGTGCTGCGTTTAAGAATGTGTGTGTAAAAAAACTGAGCCCTTTTAGTTTTTCACTTCCCTCTTAGAAAGAGGAAGAGATAAATCATGAGAACAGAACCAATATTAGGAATTCGGTCCAAAAGAAAAAGAAGCTTCCAGGGAATGTTATGAAGTCCACGCAGGTGAAGCTTAACTTAATGTTTTTTTTTTTTTCTATTTCATCATGAATGATTATTTGATTCAGAATGAAGACACTGAAGAATTGTGAATTATTCGAGAAAAATATATTTTTTTCTACTCGTGGTTTAGTTTACTGCTACCTAAACTTGTTTCATAAAAGATGACATGTTTACCATCTTGCAATGTTTAAAGATTGAGGAATATTTCTTGCACATTTAAAAATGTACGAGAAAGATGTATACAGACAAAAACATATTTTACAATATGTATTTAAGTATAGAAAAGAAGGAACTAAATTTTTATTTGTGGACATCTGAACAAGTAGAAAATATAATTAAGCAAAATATCTGTTTCTTAAGCATTATGAAGTAGGTCTAGCTTGTTGGTTTGCTTGGTCATGTTTGCTTTATTCGTTTTTGTTGGTTTCTAGTTGGCTCGTCGATTGTTTTTTAAGATAGCAACTATGAGTCCTTCGGCTAGTGAATAAACTGCAAGTTTTAACAGTTTATGACTTAAGATTTATAAGGATTTAAAATGAACCGAAATGAATCTGCTCGTTCAAAGCTAAAGCGTCTAGAACTTACTCTTAAAATGCCATGCTTTCTAGCTGCCCTGACCCAGCTCGGGAATCACTACATGTTTTTGCGTTGCGACAGCCTGCTGGCTCAAAGATTTATAGGAAACAGTAATGGGCAGAAGTAAAATGTTGACCCAGATCAATGTCACATGCATTTTCTTTCTCAGTGGCTTCCTGCTGTCTATTCAATCCAAGTCTTCTTCCTGAGACGCCCCTTACTTTCACTTACAGTCCTGTGACATTCAGGAAAAAAAAAAAAAAAAAAATCCTGCCTCTGGGACAGAGGTCAGTGAGCTACCTTCATCGAAGGTTTGCAGGCTGCATTGACGCCTGGAGGGAGCAAAAAATAATGAGTCAGAGCCTGGCCACTGAGCTGTGTGGTCATGGGCAGGGTAGTTAACGCTTCCGTGCCTCGGTTTACCCCTCCGCGCGGTGGGCCCCGCCCCACAGGGCGGTGGCAAGGCTTCACCCAGCCAGCGCACATAAAACACTTAGAACAGCACTTGAGACTTTAGACGTGGTGAGAAAGGTATTAAAATGATGCCCTTATTGCGCTGTGAGCTGGGGACAAGTCCCCCTCCCCCAACGGCGACTGCTTTGCACGTAAGAGTCCACACGAGGGGGAGGGATCTGTAACCAAGGGGGTGGGGGCGGGGGGGGGTCATTTACTAAAAGAACAACGTTTTCTTTCACATATTTTGAAAATGGAATCGTTCACAGGAGGCGGCTCTTCTGCATAGTGAGCATGCCAGGGAGGGAGAGAAAACGCTGACTTCCCACAGCCTGCAGCTAACAGCGAGGAGGGACTTTTAGTGCCAAAGGGACTTTTAGCTGAGTAATAAAGCAATATTCCTCCTGAACACCACCCTCTGCCCTTCTTCCCGCGATTATAAACTCTAACAGAATGTTCAAGGTCTCCTAGGTATCTCACAAAAATCACTTGAGGAGGACTGTGCTGGAATCGCCAATTTTTAACCAGCGCTCACCAGGCATATTCTAAATGAGTGAGACATGAACAACTAACTGTCTAAGGGTTCGTCATGAAACGCTGCAATATATATATATTTTTACTGGTGTTAGTAATAACCACCCCTCGTGTGGATTACATAAGGCGAATTACACAAAAATAAGATAAGTTTTTGAAAAAAAAAAAAAAATTGTCCTAAATAGACTGGGGGTGGTGGGGAAGATCACTGTTTAAAAAAAATGTGAAAAATATACACACACACGGAAAATTAAAGATCTCTGGGGATTATTCGTAACATCTCAGTGGATGAGAAAGGGTGTTTTTAAAAAGTCCCTCATACGTGGTGCAGAATCTGGGATTTTTTTAGGTGTTGGGATAAAATAACACCAAAATAAATTCAAGGAGAAAAAGAGGAAGCCGCTCTACACTAATAACCAGAATCTAGACCACTTCCTTCTCTAAGGAGTGCATCCCCATTGTGAAAAAAAGGACCAAGGTCTTCAGGTAGGGAGTAGAAAGGAAACTTGAATGTTATTCCTTGGGAATTTTAGGACTGAAGAGCACTAGCTTACTATAGCAACAGGCCTAGATGCTCAGGGACATTCAGACCCAGCTTACAAGGGGACAAGGCCAAGTACTCTGCCAGGAGTCCTGGACCTCCGCCATCCATTAACTCTGTGACCTTGGAAAGGTGACAGCGTCTCTGAGCCACTGTTTCCTCATCTGTGAAATGGGCCAGTATGCAGGTCTCCTCTCTACCTGGCGGAGTGATATTAAGGTATAATCTGTGAGTAAAATCCTTCTGATAGTACAACGCAGACACGAGGCGGTATGTTAAGGAGGCACAATTCCAACCTTTTCTGTATTGTTTGGATCAAAACATTGTTTCCTTGTCTCCACTATTTATCTACACCGATTTACAGTTGTTTGCAAAGATGAAATAGGCTGCTTCCACTGGGCTTGGTCAGAAACATCAATGGTTTAACTCTTAGTGAATTTCTCCCGAGTCATGCTTAGAAATACCCTTCCTCAGCAAGAAAGGGACAAAGTGAAGCTGTGCCGAGGTTCAAACCACCTCACTCACAGTGTATTGCTGATCCAAACGTCTGTCGACTGTCTTTGGACGCTGTTTAATGATGTAAGCGTAAGCCCTCTTGATAAATGGATCTAGAAGTCACTATTTCCTCGCCAAACGCATTCTCATCTGTATCCACCTCTGGCCAAATTCTGTAGGGCTCTGGCCATAAATATGTAATGGCTTCTAAAAACACGGGCCTGCCTATCTGCGGGCCCACGCCCATTTGCTGTTACACATGAAACTTGGAGGCGGGCCAAGGGTATGGCCGAATAATTGCTGTGCCAGAACTAGTTAATCACAGGCCCCCCCAGAGGGAGGGGACGGGGGCCTCTCCCCGCCACGGAGGCACTTCTGAGCCTGCCATCCTGGTGGGACAGTCACCCTTTAGGGCATCTGGAGTCTTTGTTAAATTACTCCAGTCTTGGGCTAATTTGGGGCAGGCTTGGCTTTTCTGAGCCTGCTTTTGGCACAGGTAGGAAAGGAGGAAAAAAAAAAAAATGGTGTAAGCAAGTTTCGAAATCTTAGATCATTTCATGAATGACTCAGTGTTTCCTTTTGGAAAAGTGCAATAATTGGCTTTCATTAATAACTCAGCTTTGAAAAAATGATCTAAATATCGAGGAGCCTGTGTGCCATCTGCACACAGCCATCCTCCAGTCTCCATGTTTATAGCTTCCAGAGGAATTTCATTCACTTGATAATGGGGACTTGTTGAAAAATAAACTGTCACATACTTCCTCTTTCAGGCTTCCTGTTCTTTCTGAGAAAAGTATTGAGGTTGTCTCTCTTTCTCGCCTTCTTTCCTTTTTTTTTTCTTTCCATTTAAAAATTGTCAAAATATCATCAACACAGTGTACACCTTAAACTTACACAATGTTACAAGTTGATGCTATCTCAGTAAAGCTGGAAAAAAATATTCAAAATATAAAGCTAATACTCCTTTTAAAGAGACTAGCTATACTCAGCACAAGAAGAGAATATGCCTGTCCTTTACCTCTTGATAGAATGAGAACGTCATACAGTAGATTTCTTTAGTGTGTGAAATATATAACTAAATACGTTTCAAATATTATCTGTAATTCGTTTGGGCACATTTCCATTTTAGAATGAAAAACAAAACAAAACAAAACAAAACCCTCTCTCTCTGTCTGTCTCTGCACATAAAGAGTCCCAAGTTTTAATACAGAAGACATCAGTACTGTTGAATCCAGCTCTAAGCTATAAACCAGAAGATGTCTCAAATGACTCATTACTGGAATAAATGTTGATAATGTCAAAGGTATGCAAATAGAGCTTAAACGGGTGAAGGAAGACTCTGCAATTCAATAAATAAAGTTGAGAATGTTACTGTGGTTACGGTGGACTCTATTTGCATACAGGCTTATCTTGTTTTTAAAGCAGGAGGGGGAAAAAAAAAGAGAAGGAAGAGAAAAATCCCAACTTTCACCGCCTGTTCTCAAAATACAGTCTCATAATGAGGCACAACAGTTTAAGCTGTGTTAACAAGCCAAAAATGCTTGGTGTGGAACACTCCAAAACGCATTAAACATATTTTCTAGTGTGTAGAAAGCAAATACGGGACTAAGCCTCAGGTCAGCTTACTGAGAAAATTGCACAATCAAGCTTTTTGTCACTCCAGTCTGGTGTTTGGGTCAGGACTGATTCTGTTACAAGAGTGACCCTGCCTGGGCTGTCGAGCTAATCACCAGCGGGTCCCTGGCTCGTCCTCCAAGTTGGAGCAACAGTCACGTTGAAATAGAATAGAAACAACAAAGAATCTACCCCATAGTAGATTCTCACGCTATATACCAAACTACAAATCTTGCAACACTTGATACTGTGACTTACAGCCAGATTCACTTGTCATTTTTGGAAGGCAAGTTCACATGGTACATCTTTCTACATCTGTGTAAGCACACATGATCCATTTGGTGCTCCGGAAGAAACGGCTTCATTGCAATTGCTAATCATGTAAGGTGGAAATGGTTCAAGGAAATAAGATGAGCGAAGTCCATACTGACTCAGGAAGAGCATGGATTTAAATAAATGTTTCAGAAAATGAATGGATCACATTGTGGCGGAGTGTGAGCGAAGGGAAGCTCATCGGAGGCAGCTGCCCCGAGAGGAGCCTTCCCCTTGCACCCACCGTACACTGTCTTACACTTTGTACTCCAAACAGGATGTCAGTCCACCTTTCAGTCAGTGACTCACAAGCTTCCAGTAGGATGTGTCCGGAGAATGCGTGAAAAACGCCTGGAATGGAAATTCTACAAAAACTATAAAGATTCATTGCACAAATATCGTTAGATGTTTCTATTTTATGGGGGTCGATAATCTAATTTGGGGAGCGTCATCAAGGCTTTTCTGACAATATACTCATGGACAAAATGGAACAGGTGTCCTATTTTTAGTTACTGTGCACTGTCCTCTCCAAATAAAGTTTGATTTTGAAATGGAAAGTGAGATAATGGAGGAGTGCCAAGAAGCTTATGTACTAAGAAACAGAGGTGGTGTGTTTCTTATTTAATGAGCTTGGTCCCTGAAGATTGTAATACAGATTCACTTGTTACTGTACTTAGAAAGTACATTTATATATTTTTAAAATGTCTGTTTCTGATCTCCAATTCAAGAAGTACAAAGGGGACACAGAAAAGAAGCCAGTCCCCTTCCCACTGTGGTCCCCAGCCTCCCAGGTCTCCTCCTTAGAGGTCACCACTACGACCAGAGTGAAGAATTTTTTAGAGGAGATAATTGCCTTGTCAATTTGGTTCTCCTTAACCATGTGAATACCCCTTTTGTGGTCTTTATTCCTGAATAATTCACTCTGAAATATCTTAAGAAACGGGGAGGGGGGAAGAAAGAGTTTCAATGGTATTATAATCTTTTCCCATTAGAGTTTTAATTAAACTGTCAGTGAAACCTTTTTTTTTTTTTTTTTTTTTCTGTTTCCCTTTTCATAGATATTCTGCACCATCCCGCTCGACCACAGGGAGTTAGTGGGAGGGTGCTGGGGGCGGGGATGGGAAGCCCGTATAATATTTGTATTTTATGTACTTTTATAAGAGAAAGGAAAGATGTGATTTAAGAAGCTAACATTCTGAGCACATGAGGAAAACCGTCATTGTAACAATCAGATAAAGAAGAGCAGGGTACTACCAAGTACTACACTGTTTTGAAAAAGCTGCAAGAAAACTCATCAACATAGGACCTGTGGTTGTTTCTGAATGTTATATGTTGGGTTTATGGGTGTTTTTTTTTTTTTTGCAGTGTTCAAACTTTCTGTAATAAACAGTAAGGCTTTCTAATCATAAAATTCAAAAAGCCTTTTTTAGGAATTGTACATTGCATACTAGAATATGTCCTCTGATCTTTTCTAAGGATGTCGCAAAATTCAAGAATCCTTGTATTTAAAATATGGCAGGTAGATAGGCCTAATAACAATATTCTTCTAGATTATGGTGGAGTTATCACAAATAATTCTGATTCATCTACTGTGGCCTCTACTTAACCATACAGATGCCATTTTCCATGCTTATCCCATAATTTGGAAGGTGATATTTTTTAATATTATGCAGGACATTCTGTATCAGGTCAATAAATATAAATTAAATTTGAATATTGAGAATCTGATCAGCTTTTCTTAAAGGGTGTCTTGACACCTACTATAAGCCTGAGAATGGATTACAGACATTTAGACAATATTCCATAAAAACCCTGGTAGTAGCATTCTTGGCTTGTTCAGCTTAAAAACTCATTTATATTTGTAACGTTATTTTTCAATTGTATGTCTGTGTGTGCTTAAGGTAAAAAGGACAAAAATAAATTTTAGGGAAAAAAACATTTTAATTACTTTCAAATGTTCCAATAAACTATTGCTCAAGAATTTCCTTGCCAGATTATTATATACTTGCTTGCCAAATCTCTCTAGCTTACTCCTATTTTCTTAATCTTAGGAACCGTAGACGGTATTAAGGTTTTCTGGCTGGTCAAAATACGTAAGCGTTTTCAAAAGACTTAAACATTCAAATGTCATAGGAAAGAATAATAATAATAATAAAAAAAATCCTATCTCTACTCTTAAAAACAGTTTGAGAGTCAGAAAACAGCAAAATGATCGCGAACCCTCAAGAAGAGGTTTTTGTGTTTTTTTTTTTTCACATTCATGCTTAAATAACCATTTTGTTATCTTCAACTGTAGTTCCTACTGAGAACATCCCAGTAAACGGCCAGTCTCCATGACTAAGGAAATACTCCAACTTATGATCTGCTGATAGGTGAAGAAATATCAAGCAGACCAGGAGGTCTGACAGGTCACTATCTAACAGACAGTGGCACCAGCAGCAGGCCAGCTAGATGAGGAAGGAGCAGAGGTTGTGCCCAAACCATTACAAGTTTGCTAAGATTCCTTCAGTCCATTGAACAACCCCAGGTGGGCACCATTCATATTGGATTCTATGTAAACAGAATATAATAGAATAAATACACTGCACATGGTGGGTGTCCTGTGTTCCAAGGGGAAGCTTTGAATTATTACAATGGATTGTCATTGATGGATTTACAATGTTTTGCTACCTACTTGAAAACTAAGATAGACATAAAATCTTTAATAACTTGGAAAAATAAAGAGCAGAAATTGTTTTCTAATATACAGAAATGGAAGGAAACGAAACTTTAGAGTGAATTCAGATATCATCTTCTTGTTACAAGTAAAACTCTCTCAGATAGGAATAATATCCCTCAAATATTAGTAAGAACAATTTTATTTCAATCTTGACTACTTAGAATTTGAAAGAAGACTCAGTTTCTTGGGTTCTGAATCATGTTTTACAAGGCACTGTTTTTGTAAACAATATTTTTGGAAAAACATTTTCTATGACATCTTCGTCTCCAAAAGATAACATCTTAGTCATAGGCACTTTCATGCTCCCTCAAAGTGTTTTGTGTTATAAGGAAGGATTAGGGAAACTGAGTCACGGATAGAGTCAAACGGTTGCATGACCCTTACATGAGCCAAGAACACCAAAAGCCCAAGGTCTGCTTAATTTCAGCCAGTGCCCTTGACTCTGGACAGAATAGTGATTTCATGAATAAAAGTCAATGAATTTTAAAATATATTTTTCATTGTAATTATCACTTAGTGTCAGAAGAAATTCATTATTCCCTGGGGTCAGAAGGAAAGGCTTTCAGGTACTAGATTTATCGGGGTGATCACTCTGTTAAGTTATATACATGTCTAATCACTATGTTGTATCCCTGAAACTAATACAATCTTGTAAACTAACTGTAATTGAAAAAAAAAATTATTAAAGAAAAAAAAGAAGGGAAGGAAGGCTCTCATTCTGAAGAGATACAATCGAGGGTTAGTCTACAACACTAAACAGCTTCAGCAGTTCTCTCTAATGCTGGAATGTGTCGTCAGAAGAAATAAAATTCCTACGTAGACCTTCTTTGCTTCCTCTCAGCTACCTCAGAAGACACCACTAAGGCAAACACTCGCTTTCTCTCGGGGTTTAAGCCTATGAACTTTTCTTATCTATCCTCTTATTTACAGGTAAAGAACTTAATTAAAAACCAAATATAAATCTATCAACCTGGTGGTCAAAGAGGAGGATCCTTTGAAAAGATAGTTTAAGGAAGAGAGGACTGAAAAGGGAAAATGGAATAATGTATAGTAGCACTGGGTTAGAATCACTGGAAATGCAAAACTAATGTTTTCCAAACATATATTTTTTAAAGTTTAGTCCGGCAAACCCATCAGTCACCTGCTTAGTATTATTTTTCATTTCTTTAAAACCTCTGAAGTGCGAAGTAAATAATTGCTCATCAGGGTTAAACCCAATGTTGACAAGAAGAGTGTTTCCTGAGAATTTGACATTTTCAGTTAAGATTGCAATAGTGCCGCCCTTGTCTTTTCAAGGATGATCTAGTTCACCACATTGGAAAAACGTGTAATCTTGTTTGGGAATTTTTCTCACACTCTTGCGTCCTGTGCAAGTTCTGCCAAAAGGAACTTTAATACAAATCAGGAACTTGACTGAAGTAAGTGGTGCTAAAAAGAAAAACAACTTCTGGCCTAGTACTTCACTTTGTATCTTTTCACTATTGATCATGAAGAGAACTGTATTTTCACGTTGGTGAAGCATTCATCCATTCTGCTCTCAAGGGTGGGTGAGCCCAGCATACACAAATGCAGAAACAAAGGAGAATATGAATAATGTCATCACGGACACCTTTGACCTGCAAACGTTAGAATACGACGGAATAGAATAAACCCAAAACAAAGTGAAGTGATTTCTGATTTCATGAAATTAATTAAAGGACGCTCACTGCATTTCCAGACTTTCTGGAAAGACTCTGTGTGAGCTCGTGGGCCGCGTCGGGCCAGCTGAGTAGCTGCATGAAATGGGAAGCTCTACGGCAGGAAGTAGCGCTTTTCTGATGCTGCTAATTAAGGAATGTGGAACCCTTCCTTCTGAGTCAGCTTGGCGGTATGCGGGACTCTGTGCTGCTTGCTGCTTACATGATTACTGCATGCAACTTTAGAAATAAAACCGGAGTATCTCGCCACTGAACGTTTAAGAGGTGAGACGTGGTATGTTTTTAAATGGTTCGTAATCTTTAAAATGGCTCGGCGCAGCTGGCCTTTTTATCAGCTGATTGTACTTCAGGCATAGTCTCAGATGGCACCGTGTTATCCCAGGGGCAGGATCTGGACCATTTATAAACTCACATTTTCAGGTACACAGGCTTACAGCATTCTGAGGATTCATGACTGTTACACAGCAACAGAAACATCTTTGCGAAACTGTCAACTCTTATTTTTAATTTGTTTTTCGTAAAATCAGTTTTTTCCCCCCCAAAGGTAATACAGGCATATTAAAGAAAATAATTTGAGAAAAAAACAGGAGGTAGGACAAGGCCATGCCGATCTCCTGATCACAAACAGCCATTCAGAAGCCTTTTTCTCAGTCTGTTGAGATAGTGCTTCCAGGCATGTCCTGTTTGGCTCAAATGAATTATTATAAACAAAAATAACAAAAAAAACAACCATTTAATTTTTTTTTCTATGTGGCCACTAGCCATATATGTCTATTTTAAAAATATATAAAACTTGAAATGTACACAAAAGCAGAGAGAGAATAGTAAAATGAACCCCTCATACTCAAATACAGTTGTACAGTTTCAAGATGTTAATCACATTTGCTTCGATTCTCCTGTTTTTAACATTTGCTAAAGCATAAATTCCAACATGTCATTCTCCTCCTAAATGCTTCAGTATTTGTCTCTAAAAATATATATATATATACATTTTTTTCTAATAACCCATAAAGCCATTATCACAGCTAATGAATTAACAATGTTCTTGGTATCATATATAGTGCCCTGTTCATAATAAAAATTCCCTGATAAACAACTTAAAATTTTATGTATGTCTATATCTTCCCTTTCTGCTTACTAATACAATATTTATAATCTGTTAAAAATACAATTTTTCATCTTGAGTTTTCAGTTTGCTATTATATTTCCCAACAGCATATTTTTCAAAACTTTCTAATTTCGAAATGGCTGTGTGCAAGAGTGTGTTTGTGTGTGTGTGGGGGGGGTAACTTGGATGATTAATCATTCCTCCATTTGAAATGTTTCCACGTATATATGGACAGAGAGTGTGAGTGTGTTTTTCTTCCCTTTATAGTAAACTTGTTGCCATAAATATCTTTCTTCATATTACCTTTCCCTTGATTAGGGTTATTTCCTTAGGACCCATTCCAAGAGTGTTTATTGCAGCACCCAATGTATGAACATTGTAAGGCCCTTGACTTGTCTCCCTGAGTTGTTTACAAAAGGACTGTACCAATTTACACTTCCACTTACAAATGATGAGAGAACCTCTATTAAAATGTTTCAAGGCAGTACTTTTCAGAGCTCTTATAAATCATTGGCTAAGGCTGGCTTATGTTTGTCATATGGTCATAGCCATCTCAGAATAAATAAATACACATTTTCTATAGCTATGAAAACCCGGCATGCTCAGACTGCCAAACAACCACAAACTAACTTTGATTAAAAGAGAAACCGGTCTATTTGAAAATGTGGTAATGAGAGAGTTCCCACCCACCGGGAAGCTCGGTTCTGGAGGGGGAGGGGCGCCTGCGTTTCTTCTTGCCTCTTCCCATCCTGAAGAAGGTAGAAATGAACAGGTCAGCGTTCTCTTCGTTTACTTTACGATTTTTTTTTTTTTTTTAAAGCTGGGTATTTTATTTGTTTCCATCTGGCTGAGTTGATGATGCAAAAATACGGTTGAAAACTGCTTGAAAACTAGCAGAGAACTTCTGGTGGCGGGCGTTTCCTGTAAACGCAGCCCCATAGCACTGGGTAACAGAGGATTAAGGCAGAGCCATTTTAGCTTCGAGTCCAAATTCTACTTTGTTTCCTTGGGGACACGTTGTTCTTATTTGTTGACTTCAAATAAAACTGCTTCTGAAACTGTTTGTTTCTGTATATAGCATGCTTGTTTTCCTTAAAGAATGTAGCATATCAGTTACAAATCTTTGTAGAAAATTCAGTTGTACTGGTTTGGAGAAATTTATGTGACAGTTTTTTTTTTTTTTTTTTTTGAGGCAGGGAGGAAAAAAAACTATCTCTACTGTCGTGTTTATGGGGGAGGGAAAAAAAAGGAGGAACTCGATAAGAAAATACTTAGCAAGATGGTCTTTAAAAGCTCAACATCTGAATCTTTAATAATAATAATAATTTTTTTTGGGGGGGGAGGAAAGTTCAGGAAAGATGATCCTATTGTCCTCATTTGCTTTTCACTGTTTTCATCCCACACGATGATGATGCTGAGTCGTTTTTCAAAACAAGTGGGAACAAAACATAATCTCTTAAAATATTTTTAAGAGGACATGCAGGCTTGGTACTTGTAAAAAAAAATGTCTATGTAAGTGTGTGTATATGTATGTGTATATACACACACGTGTGTATATATGTGTGTGTATATATATATACATTATATATATCTAAAAAATCAAAATGGGATAACCATATTTAAAAAAAAAAAAAAAAGATGTCCAAGGAGCCAAAGAGATTTTTAGTTAATTCGAAGGGTTGTTTTAGAACAGGAAGACATCCAGGGAGAATAATGGCTAATGTCATTTTGGCTAATGTTTATTAAGTGGTTGCTGCGGGCGGGAAAGTTTTAAGGTTTCATCCCCATCAGCCCATTTAATGCTCAGAAGCCCCAGAGGCGCTGGGCGACATTATTATTCCCATTTTACAGGCCACTGGCCTGAGGTCTCCTGGCAGCGGAGCAATGGAGTCGTGATTTGGATCCAGGTAGGCTCTGAAGGCCGTATTTTATTCAGTTCTGGTTTCTGAGAAAGCTACCTGTGTTCGTTTTGGGAGCTGCTGAGCAAAAGCCCAGCGGGCTGCACGTGGAGGGGTCAAGGCTTTGCATCGCCCACACCGCTGACACCGAGGGCCGCTGTCTGAGCTGGAGTCCAGACTCTTGATTTTTTTGGTCATTTCACTCTCTACGCCCGTCAAGGGTGTGGCTCTGACCCTAATCTGCTCTCCTGCATTTCCCCCCCATCCTAGTATCCTGCCCGAGGGCGTGGCTTGAGGGGACACACCTTACCCGCGGGACTCGTCCTCCCCCGCCCCACTCGCGCTCCCTGCGCCCGAGGTCTCTGGGGTCTCCCGCTCGACGCCCGGTTTGGAGAAGACGCCCAAGGAGCACGGAAAGGCGGGTCGTCGCCCCGCTTTCTGAGGATCACCCGGATCCAGGTATCTTTCTCGTTGTGTTTACATTGGGTGGTCTAGTAGCTGGACTCCAGCCGCTGAGTCAGAGCGAGCTACTCGGGTCCTGGAGCGGACAAATCCGGGTCCAAATCCGACTGTGTTCCTCGCCCGCTAGAAAACAGACTCGCTTCACTGTCGCTGTAAAGCCCCTGGCTGGGCCCTGTAGTGGTTAAGCACAGACGTGGCATTCCGTGCTGAGCTTCTGTGCCCTGGGCAATGCTCTTTATAATAATAGCACGTCTTAATTGAGTGCTTACTATGTGCCAACTTCTCCCGGAAGCCGTTTATTAGTGAGGACTTGTTTATTCTTCCCGAATACACTGGTCAGTGAGTACTGGTACCTCCAGCTGTAGAATGGAGAAACAGAGGCAAAGAGAGCTTAAGTGCGGTCGGCAGAGGCCGCACAGCTGGGTAGGCAGCCCAGAGTCGTGGTTTGAACCCAGAAAGCAAGATTTAGGCGCTCACTAGGCATGTGGTTGGTTGCTCAGGGGTCCTGCCTATGCCTGGGTATCCAGACGTGATGCATACAGTGAGCTTGGCCTATAATAAAGAATCGACGATCGCTATTATTGTTCTCTATTCTCCTAAGGCCACTTAGTACAAAAAAGAATGGCATGAGTCAGCATGGTCTGTTAGACTGGGCTAGAATTCCACTTTATTCTTGTTGTAGAACCTCAAGTAACAGAAGTTAGTGAGTCAGAAAGCTAGTTAACCTCTCGTGGCTACAGTTTTATCTGCCTACTGAGTTAAATAACAGCATGATTGGATAAATTGGATGTGGAGATAAGCCTGCCCAGCAGGGGCTCAGTCAATTGTATTATTTTTCTCTATTCTTATCCCTATTTATTACCATTATTGTTGTTTGTCGTTGTTGTAAAAGTAACCTGAAAATATGGACGCACTTAAATATCCGAAGGATTTCGGCAGAGGAGACTTTCGTCATTGCTGCTTTAGGAGTATCCTTGGTTTTATCCGTCTGCTTAATAAAACTCTTAATATCCGAGAGCCAGGTCATTATTATTCTAATACCATTCCGGGGCTCTCAAGTTCATTCAGAGTAAAATCCAGCCGTTACAATGCCCCAGTGGCCCAGCCGTGAGCGAGCGGCATCTCCCTCCTCCCTCTTAATTTTCTGACTTGTTTTCTCGTCTTGCTCCGGACGAAGCCCGCCAAAATGCCGTACTGGCTTCCTTGAGCCGCTGGGCAAACTTCTTCAAGCTCTTCGGATGCCAGTCCGTTAGCCTGGGATGCCCTTTGCACAGGACTCCGCATGGCTCACACTATCTCCCCTTAAGATACTGACTCAGATGCCCTCACCTGTGAATTCTTCCCTATTGAACATCACCCTCTATTTCTCGACCCCTTACCCTCCTCTCATTTTTCTCCACAGCACTAAACACACTGTCATTAAGTGTTAACTCCACAGGGACAGGCGCTTTGATAGGATTACTTTCCTGCTGCATCCCCAACACCTAGTACAGTGGCTGGTACACAGTAGGCGCTTCGTAAATATTTGTTGAGTGAGAAAGTAAATGAATGAGTGAATGAAAGAACCCAGAGGGCATGTTTATTTAATTAAGTAGAACAACTGAATATGGGGACACTTCCTGTGTGCGGGCCCTAAGCCACACGTGGAGGAAATTGGCCCTCCCTTTAAGGAGCCTGTAGCCTGGTCAGGCGGTAAGACTAACACACATCCAGGGCGAGGCATAACCCAGCAAATGTCATAATGGGGGCCCTGAACAAAGGATGACTGAACAAAGAGAGTGGTGGCATTTGGAGGAGACCTTGGGGGATGTGTAGGACGGGTGCGGATTAATTTTTGCATGTACCGCGGCACGTGGTTTGGGAGAGTCACGTTAGGGTTAGTGAGCAGCAGGCACAGAGCCAGGAGATGGGTAAGCACAGAATGGTTTACCAGATGTTTATCAAGAAGCGGCATATGGAAACCTTATACATTTTACTTTTTATTTTCGGTTATCCGGGGCAGGAACACAGTTTGGAATTCTGTGTTAATGGGAAACTAAGTTTTAATTATACAGGTGAAATATCAATGTTTTACATGTAAAAAGATCAAAACCTTTAGCCACCACTTAATTGACCTGGATCTTTGCCCACATGTAAGAATTAACCACTTTTGGTATGGGGTCTTCCCAATTTTAAGGTATTTGCATATGCATTTATCTCTCATTTATTTGTTTGTTTATTTATTTAGAGATAATTAACATTAGTTTCAGGCGCACAGCATAATTATTCAATATTTGTACAGTGAAAAGATCAGCATCCATGTTTCTTATGTGTGTATTATAAACATAGGGATGTATTATGTGTATACATATATACACATACACAGTTATATATTATATGTGTACATATATTTCCTTTAGAAAACATAGTGTGTGCGTTTTAAAAAAAAAATGGCATAGCTCGATTCTTTTATTTCTCACTCCACAATGTCCTGGTGATTTAGCCACTTATCAGTCTTTCAGACCGCTATCTGTATTCTTAAATTTAGATATACCATGGTTTATGTGCCGTTTTCCTTTTGATGGACGTGCAGCTTGTTTCTAATTCTTCACTATTGTAAACAGTGCTGCCGCGAACACCCCTGTGTATGCTGCTCGTGTACCTTGACTGATGATTACTCTAGGGTAGGTGCTGGAATTATATATGCTTATCTATTTATTTTTTAGAAAATGTGTTTAATGTCTCTATTTCTCCTGTTAAGATATAAGCTCCATGAGGGCAGAAATACAATTTGTTTTGAACCTCGCTCTTTAATTACTATTTTAGCCAAGTGCCTGGGACAAAGGAGTTGTCAGTATGTATTTCTGGAATGCATCTGGTTAAAAGGTTGGCTGGGGCCGCGGTGTGGTTTTACATCCTAAGAGAGGGAACTATGACTTATTTTGGTAAAATTCGAGATTTCTTTTTTTTTTTTTTTGCACAGGGCAGTTGCAGGATGGTTATTAGTGGGGTTTAGAAAAAACTGCTCTGGGCTAGGAAGAAGACAGATTCAGGAAAACTGGTGACGAGATTATTATACAGATCAGAAGACAAGAAACAAGGACAGTGGGAATGGAAAGGAAAGGGTCCCTGCGAGAGAGCTCTTCCGGATGACAGAAGGGTCTGTAGATTTACTAACTGATTAGCTCCTGGGGCCATGTAAAGGCCTGCAAGACCTAGTCCAGGACACCTTCATTTCACAAACATTTGTTGCCTCCCAGCTCTATGCAAAAAGCACTCTGCTAATTGCTGTTGGGACGTGAATTTGCATGACCTTTCTTCCCTGCTTTCAAAGGAGAGTTGCAGTGTATTGGGGAAGAGGGACAAGTACACAGGTTACACCAAGAATGCAAGGGAGTGACTGAGGAGGGAGGGGACTAGCCCGGGGGCAACCAAGCAAACTCTTGCTGGTCCAGAAGTGGGGGGAGGGGAGGAGGGTTAGGGCGAGGTTGTTTCACCCTTGCCCCGGAGCTGCACACGGTTGACTGGTGAACGTTCAGGAAATAGTGTCTAGAAATGTACATCAGTGTAGATTTTTAGAAGTGAGGAAATTTAGGTTGGTGGCAGAGCTGAGGTTTGACCTCAGGTTCAAATGGCCCGTTGGCCTCGGTGTAGTCTGGAAGGAAGGGACACAAACTGTTAGCCCTGTGACGTCACAGCGGGCTACTTAACCATCCTGAGTCTCGGTTTCTTCTTTTTAAAGAAAAGGCAGTAACAACCAAAGGGATGACGCTTGCTAGGATGACGGCTAGGGCCAGTGCCACACGTCCTCCTCAGTGACAGCTTTGATTCGCGTGGGCATAGCCTGGACGCTGAGGAGGACGGTGTCTGTCCGCGCGAAGTTAAAGGACCATCGTCAAGTCTGCCGTGTCCTCTTTGTTTGGCCAGGATGAGATCTTGGAGGAGATAATCGGAGATAATCGTGAAATTCAGTAGTTCTTTCGATTTTACTTCCCTTTCCTGTCGGTGGCTTCCCCTGTGCCTTTGGAGTAAAATCCAAAGCCTTCGCAGGGTCCGCCAGTTCCTGCCCGCCACGGCGTCCGAAATTCTGTGCTCGTCCTGAGGCGGGGCCCTGACGTAATCGGATTTGACTTTTGAAAAGATCAGTGTGACAGACATGTGCTCGTCTGCATTTCTGCTGGAATGGGGGCAGTGTAAACACGGAGCCCGCGTACCTCACGGTCGCGTCCCCAGCATGCGGGGAAAGACGCCAGGCACATCACGGTAGGTGTGCATTCTGTTGGTCGGAGGCATGCTTAGCCTCCTGCGTGTAAAGCAAGACTAAAAATAGTCGTTTGGTTGTGTTACTAGGAGAACGTAGAGAGATAGCGGATGTCCGCTGCCCGGCGCGCATAGCCGTTTACTCATTTTTCATCCAGTGTTTAATGAACATCTACTACGCGCTTGGCGTGGTTCCAGGTCCTGGGGATACACCGTTAGGTGTAGGGCGAAGGCTTAGCCAGCGTCTGCATGGGAAAGGAGGCTGTGGGGAAGGACAGAGAGGGAGGCGGAAAGGGGAAGTTAGGAGCTGAGGTTGGAGACCCAGTGGGGGGTGGGGGCGGGGAGGGGAGGCCATCAAACATGTAGGTAAGGGCGAAGGCCCTGGGGGCCCGTGCGGGATTTACTCTAACTTTGCCGCTTATTACCAGCGGGCCTGGCAGAGTCATGTGATTTCTCTGTGCCCGGGGTTCTTCATCTACAAGAATGGGAAAACACAGGCCTTCCCTCGCAGGGTCCTTAGGAGGATTCAGTGAGTTACGGAGTAAAAAAGCACGCATCGAGAATGCAATAAATGGCGGTGCTTACCAGCTAGCCTCCCGGCACACCGGCCCTGCTGTTGGCAGGGAACTTTTTCGAAATCCCAGTGCTCTAGTCCACTCGACCCGTCCCCAAGGCGGAGCAATGCAGAAGGCATGGCCGAGTGAGTTTGGACAAATCCGCGCTCTTGATGGAGTTAACGGTCTGATTTATTCCGGAAAATTAAATAATAATAATAATAATGATAATTCCTAAGTGACCTATACGAACAACTTACTAGGCCATTTATGTCATCCAGAAGGGAGAAGGGGAAGGAAAAGGACAGAGAGGCTAGAGATTCTGACTGTTCTAGCAGATGCGGAACCTGTCGGGGGCCAGGCCTAACGTAGGCGTCGTCAGGGGAGCCGAGACTAGAGGGCCCGGTGTATTCGCAGATGCGTCCTACACAGAGCCCTCTGTGGAAGCTGGTAACTCACCACGCTTGACCCTTGAACAACGCGGGGCTTCGGGGTGCCGAGCCTCTGCAGCTAAAAATCCGCATATAACTTTTGATTCTCCCAATACTTAACTACTGATAGCCTAATGTTGACCTGAAGCCTTAACCGAAAACATGAATAGCCAATTAACACATATTTTGTATGTTGTGTGTATTATATACTGTATCCTTACAATAAAGTAAGCTAGGGCAAAAAATGTTAAGAAAATCAGAAGGAAGAGAAAATAGATTCACAGCACTATACATATTGGGGGAAAATCCCCCCCGTGTAAGTGGATATGTACAGTGCAAACCTGCGTTGTTCATGGGTCAAATGCATTCATTCACAACAAGTCATTATATGTGTGTGTGTGTATATGTGTGTATATATATATAAGCAAATGTATATGTATGTATGTGTGTGTGTGTGTGTGTATATATATATATATATATATAAACAACACTTTGCTGGTGTGCAACACAGAGCCCCGCCCCCCCCCCCCCCCCCCCCACCACAGTGCAGCACGGGGCAACCCAACCAGCCAGAGAGGCAGACCGGGCAGGGGTTATAATCCCCATTTTACACATGAGGAAACTGAGCCAAGATGCCGGTGGCTGCTTTGAAGATCCACATTTCGATTCCCTTTCCACTGGAACTCACTACGTCTGAGTTCTGTGGATCGTTAATCATTTCTATGCGCGTTTGTTTTGAATACATTTATAAATTGCTGCTCTAGGCAGATATTGTGCTAAGACTTGGAGATCCAGCAGAGAACAAGACACTGTTGTCTGTTATGGGGTTTAGAGTCTAATAGGAGGAGGACCGGCAAGAACAGATAATCGCGACGGTATAGTGTGTAGCGAGTATAACCACATGGGTTTGAGGTCTGGGGGTGCCTGGCAGGAATGAATGATCTAATGTCGGTGGCTAAACCATCTCCACCCACTTTTCATCTCCATCAACATTCACTTCCCGCAGAGTCTCCTACAATTCCATGCTACATATTCGTCAGTGGTGGCGAGTTGCGGGAGGTTTCAGAGTGGTCTCAGAATCTAGAATTCACTATTGGACAACTAAGAGGAGATGGAGTAGGCAGTTGGAAATTTTGGGAGTCAAAGGGAAAGGTCTGGGTGAGAAATATGTAAGTTCAGGAGCCTTATAGATGGCATTTTGAGCCACTGAATTGGATGAAATCACCCAGGGAATAAATAAGAGAGAGAGAAGGCGCTAGCATTGGGCCCTGGGGCACTTAAAAGTAGAGGTCAAGGAGAGGACAACCAGCCAAGGGGACTGAGAAGGAGCAGCCAGTGAGGACTGGGGCAAATTAGCAGAACCTGATGTCCCAAAATCAAGGGGAGAGGAAGAGGAAGGGATTGACTCTTGTCAAGTGCTGTTGATGTAGCAAATAAAATGGCAGTGGAGAACTGACCCTCTGGCGTCCTGCAGAAACGGGAGTCAAAAACCCGTCCTTGTCACTGTCTTTCCAAGGTCCCGCCTACTCCCCTGCTTTCTGTCCTCACTCGGGGGCCAGGTGCACTAGCTTCCAGGTAGTTCTTTCTCCAAGCCAACCTCCCTTCTGCCCCGAGCCTTCCCACCTTCTGCTCCCCCGTCTTAGTACACCTGCTGCCTGACTTCCTGGGCGGCTTCTCCTCTCCAGTGACCTTATTGCAAATATAACTTGTCTGTGTGTTGTCTGTCTCCCTCTAGAAATTCCAAAGAGGCAAGGACTTTGTTTCGCTTAATGTGAACTTTATCTCCTGTGCCTAGAACAGCCCGTCTCCCCGCAAGACTCTGGGCTTACAACTTTGCAGTGTGTCTCATTTAATTCTCCAAAGAATCTTACACAAACATAAATTCTTCTTATTTACATAAATAATATAATTATATATATTTCCTTTCCCAGTGTTACCGAGATACAATTGACATATGACACGGTATAAGTTTAAGGTATACGGCATAATGCTTTGATGTGTGTGTGTGTGTGTATTGCGAAATTATTACACAATAAGTTTAGTTAGCATCCATCATCTCATATGGTTACAGTTTTTTCCTTGTGATGAGAACTTTTATGTAGTTGTTCTTCCTCTTACACTTCCTCTTCTTATCATCATCATCACCCCATTCTGTGGATGAGGAAACAAACCCAGAGAGATTAAATAATATTCCAGAATGAATGCAGCTTTCAGGAGGGGGAACTGGAGTATTTGAGCCCAAGTGATAGGACAGAAAACATCCCCATACCTTGACAGAAGGCTTCCCCCTTCTCGGAGAACACTGGGCTTGACCCACTCTCGGGGAAGGAAGAAAAGCTGATTCCAGAAAGAATGGGAAGGGGGTACTAGGCAAAGGGAACCATGGGTCTGAAGGATCCAAGAGAAGACCTAATGGCTGAAGCTTAGCGCCCTAAATAAAGAGTTGGCCTGGACCTGAGCCTGGAGAGTTAGGCAGGGGCCAGATGTACTGGGCTGGTGAGGCAAACTCTGGAGTTTGTTCTTTGTTCCTGAGGCAATAGGAAGCCATTAAGTAGGGCGGGTGACATGATCTGATTTACACTGCAAAAGACCTCTTGGGTTATGGGTGGAGAATGTATTAAGGCAAACCTAGAAAGAAGTTTGGTGAAATCTCACTCAGTCAAGCAATTTGGAGAAGAGAGTGAGAGTTTGTGGTGCTGCGGAGTAGGCTTGTTTTACGAGATGAAGTGCATGGACTTGGGACATAGTAAGAAAGAAATTGCAGGCTTTGCTGATGGATTAAAGGTGTGTGGGGGGACGGAGGTGAAATATAGTTTGGCTTCCAGGTTTTGGCTTGAGTTAAGCGGTTGGAAGGAAGATGGTTCGATTTATTGATGAGAATCGGATTTCAGTAAACGTTACCTTCCTGGAACCCTGCCTCCTCTTATACCCCGTTTGGAATAGCTGATGAACGCAAAAAGCTTTAAAGAGGTGCTCCAGAAGTTATGCGGCCCATGTAATTTTTCAAGAAAGTTTACATTTACATTTTGAGTGACGTCAACCCTGGAAAACCATTTAGAATATTAGAGGAAGGCAAAAGTTGTGTTTGCAAATGGGGGTGGGCACTGATCAAACTCACCAGTGGGACAAATGTGGTTGTAAAACAAGGCTCCCTGCATATAATCAAGTTAACCTAATCAAGGCATCAATTGAGTCGGTGGTATCTAAACTATTTAAATCGAGCCTTATGCTTGGCCCCTCCCTTTTTGGTTTGGTTATAAACTCCAGCAATCGCATCTCTCTCTTCCAGTATTGTTTAGAGCCAGGTGGACTGGGAAACTCAGAAAGTCTCCAGGTTCCAGACACTGCCTCCACTTCTGAAAGGTAATTTCTGCTATTTATTTTTATCATCTATTGTTACGATGTTTTATAGAGGGTTTAAACATTTTGAGATGAGGGTTTAAACATTTTGAGATGATTTGAATGAAATCAAGACATTTAATAGAAGTGGAGTGTTTTCTTCAAGTTGTTGGTGATCCCTACTTAATTTAGTGCATTCAGTCGTGTTAAAAGGGCTGCCCAAGGTTTCCTTCTCAAATGTCCTTGCAGAAGCTGGCATGTTTGGCTAACTTTTCCATTCTCTTTCCTGCTAACTCTTCACAGCAGTTTTTCAGGTTTTCCTGCTCTGAACACTGAATTCTTTTTAAGTCAAGTATCTATGTTGGCTTCATTTCAGCTACAGGGTTCTACAGAGTTTCCAAATTGTTTTTCTGTAATAGTTTCACAGTAGAATAAATACTTGTGAAATAAGATCATACTGCATTCTGTTCTTCTAATTAAGGCGAAGTTTCAAAAGATGATTCCAATAAATGTTAAATATAGCAAATTAGAAGGGTTTTTGTTTGTTTTGTTATTAGATCTGAGACTGTTGTGGCAGGCAGGATCTGGAGAGAGAAGTCAGAAGCCAGCTAAAAGAAGAGGTCTCAGATCACTAGGATTAAATCAGAGATAATGGTGTGATTTTAAAAAAAGCATACATTGAGAAACATCCCTTAAGGAGGGCTGGACTGTTTGGATAGTTGTGAAAAATGAGGTGTAGCTGATGTTTGTTGCATTAAAAAGAGGCAAAGTGGGGCTGCTTCTGCCCTTTTCTCAAGTATCATGTTTAGAGCTTCAGCTCACATTTAAAGGGACATTTCTGGTTCCATGTTTTGTTTGTGTCGCTCCTGACTCCTTCAGAGTTTGTCTAGCTAGGGGGCGATGACAAAATAGGATTACTCATGGGTGGAACTAAGTATATGTAGAACAACGTTCGATTTTCAATTTTTATTTCACAATAATAATATGAATTCTTAGCTTTTATTACTAAACCAAGTATTCCAGTGTTCCCTTATTACTTTTGGAGTTTTCATTTTTAATTTTTTTTTAACTATACACGCTTTCCAAATACATCTTAAGTATGAGTTGCTACATTCTAAAGGGAAAATGTGTCTCAGACGCCCTTACAGCAAATTCGGATCACTCTATGTCCATTTAAAAACACAGTATGTGTTTGCAACCCGGCACTCAGTCGCTGGCAGAATCTTGCAATGATTTCCCAGTTTTGTTGGCAGGCTTCCAGGAATAAGGTTCTTTGTAATTCTTTGCTCAAACATAAGAATTACATATACAGCTCTTAGGAGATAAATCATTTAATACAATTATCTTTCAATTTTAAAAGCTATACATAATAAGGGTTTTTTTGGGGGGGGGGTCAGGAGGAGAGAGAAACAGTAGCTAACAAACCGTATGATGCTATTATGCTAAAAGTAGTAGCTTTGTGAGGGAGGGAGTAGAGAAAAGCACAGCCGTTTTGCTCAGAAAATAATTCGGTAGCAACAAGGTCTAAGGGCCAGGAGCCTCATTGTTCTTAGTGAAACAATTATTTTTCAAAACTTTTGATCGTTTCCCTATTCCTGCAGAACAGTTTGGATTCTTTTTGCTCAATTTTGATAGGAAGATTTTTAACTCTCAGCCTTATTGTGTTTACAGCATTCAAGGTTTCGGAGTTCAAAGGTTATCCATTAACATGTAGAGTGAGGCTACACTTAGGTTAAGACTCAACCTGGTTCCACGAGTTTATACTTTCTTTGTTTAGGAGCAATGCTGGAAGTCATTTAAGTTCAATAAAGCTTCTTGTTTATGAAGAGTGTGTCTTTGGACTATGTTTTAGGATGTGACTATTTAGAAGGCTCTAAAAAATATTTTAAAGAAAGGTATTCATCTTCCCCGAGAAAAGGAACCCTAGCACTCAAAGTAATCAGTGTACTTGAGGGGGGGGGGCGGGGGGAAGAGTTCTGGCCTAAGAACCTACTTCTGGCGCTAATTAATTAAGTGTGAGTAAGTAATTGCTTCACTTCCTTTTTATAAAAGACTAACCAGACCATATGTGGGCTTAGTAGTTATATATAAAATGACAGCAAAACATCACACTTGGAAATTCTTCCCCTTTGCTAAGAGTCTGTCTCTCAAATTCCATTTCCTATTTATTAAGGATTGCATTGCTCACCAGCTGAGCACATTTATGTAGTTTTTGTGGTCCTGTTTATTAAATATATACTTTGTCATTTTTGTTTTAAGCGTTCCCATTTTTAGATACACCGAAGCCCCCCTCCCCCCAAAAAAGGAATCCAAACTTTTCAGTAGGAATAGGGAAACTTCAGTAGGAATAGGAAAAGTTTTGACAAATAATCGTTTCACTAAGAACAATGAGGCTCCTGGCTCTTAGACCTTGTTGCTACTGAGTTATTTTCTGAGCTATTTTGTTTGTGGTGACTTGCATAGCTCTGTTTACATTTGCATTCGTTTGCATCTTGGGGCAGAAAACTTAGTGGATGTGATTTCTTGCTTCTGATTCCTCCTTGGAGCTTACTTAAAATGGGGGAAGTCAAATCAGTCCTCGGAATCATAACCTTTTTGTTTTTTTCTGAGCAAGAAAAAGAACAGTAGGGAAATGCTTTAAATGAGTTGGGCGTGACGAGGAGGGGACAAGGCTAGTTTTTTTTCCTTTGGTTCCCAGTTTAAGCCCAGTTTCTTCCACGTGGATTTCTATAAAAGCCAAGTGGATTCTTGGAACCTAGGCCAAGTTTAGAAATCTCAAATTATAATAGCGAAAGCTGGCTCTCTCAGAAAAAATAACAGCAATTAAAGGATAGCTTTATGAAGATACTAATTAAAAAAAATTTTTTTAATCGTATTATTTCATCGACATTCTTCACACTTGAAGGAAATTTGACTAAGTGTTTGTGCACATCTGCCTTTTAACCTACCCAAATGGGTGTAAAAGCTTTTTTGTTGCTAATTCTGGATGACCCAGGAGTTCGGGCTAACAGCCCCTCCCCTCGCCGGGGCACACCTTGCAAGGGAGGGGGAGGCGGCGAGGCAGAGGCCTGGATCTGCGCCTGCGCGCTGCCCTCGTAGCCCCCTCCCCGCGTACCTGTCACTGGAACCGCCGGGCGCGCGCGGACCACGTTAAGCCGGATGGCGGGAGGCGGGGGACGTGGGGGCGGCGAAAGGCGCGCGCGTGCGCGGGAATCTCCCGGTCGAGAGCAGGGAGTGCGCGCGCTCGCTCGCTCGCTCGCGTGCCGGGGGCGGAGCCCGCGGCGGTGGGCGGGGCAGGGGCGCGCCTGCGCGGGTCACGTGGCGCGGGGCGGGGCCTCGGGCGGGGCCGCGCGGCCGGTGAAGGCAGGAGGCGGGGCGTTTCCGAGCGGCCGAGCCGCGGGAGGGCGCAACAGCTGCTCCCAGAGCACTTTCTGACCCAACAGTCCCCGAGCGCCGGACGCGCCGCGCCCCGGCGGCTCTAGGGACCCCCCGCGCCTGCACTGTCCCCGCGCGGACGAGTAGGGGGCGCCCGCGCCTTTGCCCCCCGTGCGCACCCCCGCCCCGCTCACCTTAGCCCCGCGCCCGAGGTGAGCCCGGCCCCCAAATCCTCCGGGCGGGGGTGGGGTGGGGGCGGGGGCGCTTCTTTTGGGGGGGTGTTCAAGGCGCAAGGCCCTGAGGCGCTGGGGGGGATGGCCTCGCCCCTCGCCCGGTGGCCCCCCGTCTCTTTTGGGGGGCCGGTGCGGGCGCGGAATCCGGGAGGTGTCCGCACAAAAGGCCGAGAGAAACTCCGCGTCGCCTCCCCTCCCTCCTGCCTTCCCCGCCCCCTCCCCTCCTCGCCTGCTCCCTCCTCATTCAAACCTCGGCTCGCTCGTGTGGTGTCAGTTCAGCCCCGGCCGCCGCCGAGCGAGGAAATGGCCGAGGAGCCGGAGCCGCAGGTAAAGGGGGCGCGTCCCCCGCCCGCGCCGGGCCCCAGGGGGCGCCCCGCTTCGCCTCTCGGGCGTCCCCCCGAGCCCGCTCTCGAGTCTCCGGTGCTCGTTGTCTCGCCCCCTTTCCCGGATGGGCGCCCCGCCCGCCCCCCCCACTCCTACTCCAGTCCACTTCTCTAGGGCGCCCCCTCCCCACCCGGCGAGAAGGTGTCGGGCGAGCCCCCGGCGTGTACAGTGTTCTACCATCACACTCACTCTTGGAAATAAGTCGCGATGGCTTGAGGGTGGGGGAGTCCCCCTTCCCCGGGTCTGGAGCCAGGGGATGGCCGGAGGGAGCCCGGGGGCTGCGAGCGTGGGCGCGTGGGGGGCTGTTCCTGAAAAGTTGGGTGGCTCTGCCGGGCAGGTCTCCCGGCTTGCCGACTCGGTTGTGGGGAAAGGGGGGGGCGGGGGCCGGAGCAAGTTGGAAACAGCCAAAACAATGCGTCCTAACAGGCGTCCCCCGCAAACAATGGCCGGGACCGTCCACACGGGCCGGGCGGAGGGCGAGCCGATAGGGGCCGGGGGAGGGGCCTGGCCTGGTCGCGGACCCCGATGCGCACCCCACGAGCCCCCGGGCGCCCCCACATCCGTCCCGGGAGTCCTGGTGGTCTGCCCATCTCCGAGCAGGCGGTGAACGGGCGCTGCGTTTCCTGGATCTGTGATTAGGCTTTTTTTTTTTTTTTTAATTCTCCCCTTTAATTGGAAAGATTTTAAAAAACTTAAAAAATAACACTTCAACGCTTAAAGAATATCTTTATAACTCAACTCCAGCGGGACACCCAAAGCCAGCCAGAAGCAGAATAGGAACTCCAGAGGGCAGGACGGATTGAAGTGTTAGTCCAAAAGTGTTTCTTATTTATTATATATATGTGTTTTTAAGAGAAGTTTCTGCCAGCGGGCGCTGAGTGGCGAAACCGCGCAGTTTCAGATGTAGAGCCCTCTTCACTTGGGATTTGGCCCCCAAATGTGAGGGACACGGATGGGGAGGGGAGGGGAGGGGAGAGCGCTGCTGGGGGCCCGGGAGCCTGGATTTGGGGCGGCCTCGGCGAGATCCGGCCTGCGAGGTGCCGAGGCCGGTACCTGCGCGCCGCGGGTCGCCGCGGTTCGGGTCCCGGGTCGGAACCCACATTTTAGGATTTGGGGTAGGGCCACCGAGGACGGGAAGCCGCGTTCTTGGGCGGGTGGGGTGGGCAGGCGGGGCGTTTTCCTCAAGGTTTAGTTCCAGGGGCAGTAAAGAGCCACTAATGGCCACTTCTGGGACCCCCCAGTCGTCTGTTCACACTTGGAGCAACAGAAACTTTTTTTTTTTTCCCCTGTTTATTTTTTCTCCCCCCAAGAAAAGGAAAGTCACATCGGAGTTTAAGGCTTTGGTGTGTCATTCCCCTTTGAAATTCCTTGAGCCTCAATTTATATTTCCGAGTCAGCCTGTAGGGCTTGTGAAGCGTTGAACATTCCTGAACGTGTACTAAATGGCGGTTGTCGTGGTCCTTCGGCCAGTTTGGGGTCGTGTGTTATTGGCCAGCGTGCATACTACAGCCTGGCTGGCTTCCCGGTTTTCTAGATCGTTTGCAACCATTAAGCTGTATGTTTTAAGAAGCCTAGGTCTGATTTAGTTCAGGTTGATTCAATTATGTCTTCATCGCTTTTGAGTTGGTTGAATGAGTTGACATGAGATTAAGCTCAACAAAAGAAAGGGAACAGCAGCTGCTGGCCAGGCCTGGCGACTAGGTAGGGTCTTAGGAGGCCTTGTACCTTCTCTCTGCTCTGTGTCGAGTCTCTTGAAAATGTTCTTTTACTATACTTTTTTCCCCTTGGAATGGATGGACTGCCTTGATAGCAAACAAGACTGAAAATACTAAATTTTATAATATTTTGGGAATTAGTAATCTAGTTTTCTAAAAAGCCCTCAGTCTCTATAGTGACAAGTGCAGAGTAATATAATCTAATTGCTTTTTGTCTGAAAATATAACAGTCAAGCCACTAGTTTGTGCTTGCTTAGTTAATGTGTGCTAAGAACTTTTAAGGTGTGTCCTTAATGGTAGATGACTTTTTCTGAGAAGTCATATTTATTTTAGATACTGTTTTGTTCAGTATTCCAAAGACCGTAGTACTGTGTGTATGTGTGTGTGTGTTAATCCTGGTATTTTAGTCAAAGTCACCTCCCCATTGCTGCCATTTTTAATCACTTATATAAGTATTAAATTCTAAAGGCAGTGCCTTATTTAAAAATCCAGAAGCCAATAGCTGCAAAACAAACTTAAAATGTATTCGGCTTGTTTGGGTTTATTACCCAATTGTTTGGAATTTTAATTATTTGGTGTGAGAAGGAAGACTGCTCTGTTGGCTGTGCATGTTGATTTGCATGCTGGAGGAGGAAGTAGGGGGAAAGATTGACTTTTCTAGGTGAGGGACACAAAATTTTTCTCTAGTGTCCTACTTCTTTCAGTCTTTATCTTCGCAACACTGTGTTGCTTGTGAAGTTTGACCTTTGCTGTTTTTTGTTTTTTTTTTTTAATAACCTGTGAGATGGAAATTTAGCAGTTGTCTTGGGTTCATATTATTCCCTTTCATTTCTTAATCAAGAAGGGAACTAATAGACCACTTAGATAAAATTTGTAGAAAATATTTTGCCCCTTAACCTGAAGAATAGTCTATTTAGATAATAGCTCGTTCCCCCCCTCCCCCCCATACTAGGGGAGGGAGGAGGGAAGGTTTGATTCTGCCTTTACTGTTAAGGTTTAAGGTCGAGGGAGATTTGCATACTCTTATAAGCCTCCGTTTTTGGCAGTGGAACTTGGGGCGGGGGGAATAGTAACCCCAGTTTTTGCTTCCAGTGGTCCTTTTAAAAGAGGAAATCTGAAAAGAAGACTTAATCAACAAGTCACTTACAAACTGATGAAATAATTAAGGAGTATAATGGCCTGGCAAAGACAGAGTCCCTCACCTCATTTCAGAAAAATGCTAATCACTTTTCTAACAGTATTTATGACAAAATGGCATGTTTTTGACACAGCAGGGTTGCCTTTTCCCAACTCCCGAGCACTCTTAACTCTGAAACGCTTGATGAGAGCCTCAGGGGTCCCGAAGGATGTGCTGTTTTCCCACTTTACAAAATTACATTCTTTTCTTGAAGTTGTCACAAACATGGTATTGGCTGATAAGAACTTTTGAGTAGTTTTAATGACTCTTGACTGCTTACAATCTACTTAAAAAAAGGATATGCTTTTATCTGACTCTTAGGACTGTAATGATTGGTCCTCTTTTATGTTTTACATGAAGCTTAGTTTCCATTTGTTTTTTAAAAAAAATTCCAGTTCTGATTGTTCCATCTCATGGGTGCCAGTGTGGCCTGGGAGTTACGGTTTTGACTTATTTTAAATTCTTTATTCCTAATTCCCTATTTCAGTTTAATTCTGTAGCAGTATGGTTAGTGAGTAAAGTGGAAAGGTAGAATCCAGGGTACTAAACAATGGCTAGGTGTCTCCATGCCTTGAAATTTATACAGTAGGAATAAAAACATGAGACAGTTCTAGATACTGATGGGCATTCCACTAGAATAAAATAAATGTAATGAGATTTTAAATTAAATAACTGCAATTGGGATATACAGAATAGTTTTCAAATTACTGAGGTATTGCAAAATAAAAACCTGGAAGATGTTTACAGAACAAGAACAAGCATTAAAGGAGTCACAGTCATATTACATATTCCAAAGAGCGAAGGGTTTACTTACAGCATGTAAAGGAAACCTGGGCCGGTGGGAAGAGGCTGGATTTGTACACCTCATCTCCATGCTTTGGAGGGAGGGGAATTGACTAAGTGCACATGGAAGAAAGAATGAGTTACACAAAGAAAACAGGAAATTTCTTAAATTTGGGTGAGGGAAGCTTGATCACTCTTAACTCCGTGGGCTCATGTTAGGCACAGTAAAACAACCTGACTGAAATGCTGGCTTTGAGGAATAAGGTTATTTGGATTCTTTTTTTTTCCTTAAACACAGGCGACTTTGCTTGGTGGAACGTGGGGCAAAGGATTTTGAAGTGAGACCATGCGGGCAGATGGGACTCTGCCTTTGAGGAAGTGAGAGTCCAGGGACCATCTTTCCTAAAATCTGCAGCTCGCGATGAGCAAGCTCGATTCTTGTATAAATAAATCTATCTTCCAGATAAATGGCGGGGCAGCCCCTGCCAGCCGGCTGCCACCACCAGTTGCCCTGTGTGCCTAATGTTGGAAAGCTCATTAGAAAACTTCACATTCGAACATTTGTTGACTGATTGTTCTTAACATCCTCATTACTTCCTGCCTAGGGTAACAACATAACTGAGTTACTGGAAATTTGGGGTCAGTTTGGTAATTTTATGATAAAGTTGAGAAATAAAATTACTAAACCTGAAAAGACAGCTAAGTAAGTTGTCTGAGAGAATTAGTTTAATTCCTTAGCTTTTGTCCTGAAGCTTTATTTACCAAAGTTGTTTCTGAAGGACATGTTCCTCTACAGAGAAGATTTATCCTGGAGTCAGATGAGGGTTTTTTAATGGGTTCTCACAATGTTTTGTGTATTGGTGTTCATTATATTCTAATGTTAGAAAACCTTTCGAATTTAAAAATGTAAGTTATATGGCCTGGAGATGGAGACTCCAGGTAGTTTTTGCTCTTGAATAATTAGTGTATTAGGAGAAATACTGGTTTTCTTTTCCCTACCAGTATCAAATCTGGATAATTGTAGAACAGTTCTGTAATACTAGAAGTGTGTGTGTGTGTTTTTTTAAATCAGTGGATACTTTTTTTGTTGTTGAGTATGTAAATCTAACCTAACAAACAGTGACTGTGTTAATTGGAAGGAGACTTTCTTCCCCTTAATTTTGTAAGCAAACAGGTGATTTGAAAGAGCCAGACATACAACTTTAGTATTTGCTCAACAAAGATAGGGAGGGGAATATTTAAATGTCTCTAAAGATCTCATGCCTTAAAAGGTGTTGCTATGTGTGTATTTAATCTGAAGTTAGTTAAGTTGGGTACAATTGAGAACACTCACCGTTTGGCCTTGTAGAAAAAGCAATGTAGGTGTGTAGGTTAGTGGTGTGGTGTAATGGATGGTTATAGTTATTTGTGTATCTATGTACAATTATTTGTGTGCATATACTTCTTTGTAGAGAGTTAAAGGATATAGGTAAAGATAGAACAGTTTATTTTATTAGTTCTCTGAAATCACTCCCTGTCTTTGATGTAGTTAGTCTAAAATCTTTTCAAAATATTTAGGGTAGTACTGGTTAAGCCATAGTAAAAGAAACTCACTGATAGCAATGCTTAATATTTCTTAATTAAAAATTCTTTTTTTTTTTTAATCAATTTCCCTTTTTTAGGTCAAGATGGAATTTTTAAAATCCGGTTTACAGACCACAGTATCTCTTAATATTGACAATACTGATAATAATTGATAACGCTTTAAGTTTATGTAAGATCCTTAAACTAACTTTAATTGATTTGGAATGATCAGGCAGAGTTTTTAATTATGATATTCAAATACACTACTGTGTTATTTTGTTTTTATATTTTACAGTTTTATATATTTTTATTGTGCTACTTTGGTCTCTAGTTCTGTTTAGAACTGAGCACTTACATACAATTTCAAGAAAATGAAACTTTGTCCTTCCTATAGGAGCTTCCCAAACTTTGCCTTTGAACAGTCATTTGCTTTTAAATAGTTGAGGCTGTAATACTCAATGTCAACTTTGAGTATTTTAATCCTTTTCTTTCTCTTAATTTTAAACATCTTATCCACAGCTGTATTAGGGATGTCGGGGTTGACCATTTAAGCTCATGAATGTGACCTTAGTGATTTCCTTGAAATAGTGCTGAAGGATTTAAAGTTACAGGTTTTAATTGTTCCTGTAAATTACTGTGTAGAGTTCTCTGCTTGTCAGAGTAAGAAAAAGTAGTATGTGAAAAATATGTAAGGGGAACTTAAAAAAAACTACGTTTCCTAACCAGATCTTGGAGATAATTTTGCAGTTTAAAGGGTACAAATGAATTGGTCAGCAAGTAGCAGTTTGTTTAGTAGAATGTTTTAATGATCATTTAACTGGGTACTTAAGTAACTGGGGGTGTGGGGGGAACTAGTAGATTTGCTGGATACTTCAAATTACATGGCTTATAAATAGGATTTTTATGTGTTTTTGACAGTTTTTGAGCACTTTGATTATTTTATTGCTTCACACTATGGTAATGAATATTTCCTATCAAGAAATGTTAAGATGACTTCAGCTAAAGTAGAGCTATGCTGTCTCTAAAGGTTAACAGTTTGACTACGTTTGTACATGAAGAACATTTTAAAGTTCACAGCCACTGGCGGCGTGGTGGCATTTACCCCTAATTTGTTATGCTTAAACACATATTACTGTGCTTTTCTTTAAGCATTGCATATGTATACTATTTGCTAATTTTAAGATCTACAGGTATTGACAGAATTTACAGTAGGTTTACTCACAAGTAAGTATCTGCTTAAAAAACAAAAACAGAAGAAATGACCTAATGAACATTAGATTTCTATTTCAGGCAGTCATATAGCAGTTCGGTTCCTGCTTTTTTTTTTTTCAAAAATTATGTTGTAAATTTAAGTAATCACAATGTAACTCCAACCCTAGTATTTTCTCATAATGTAAGGTTGCAGTGAATAACCCCTTGCTTTAGGCGTCTTGGGGTATGTGGCTGGAGAGGTAAGAGCTGTCATTTCATTTACTTGAGTAAAGGTTTAGAAATTTTTTTTTTTTTTTTTAAATATTGAAAAACATTTTGCTAAGTGCCTCTCAGTAAGCTTAGTGTGTTCGGAATGCTCGCTCCTCTGCAGACTAAAAGCACTTAGTGTGAGGGCGATGGCTTACTGTCCTCTTTCCCCCTCCAGTTCTTTGTCAGGACAATTTACTTTATCAGCAATGTCATCGATGCGCTGCTGGTTCCTGTGTGCTCCACGCGGAGCATTGAGGGTTCTGGGAAGGCTGTGTGCACGCACGCCCATGCACACTTCACACGGTTGGACATGCCGATTGGTCATTGCTAGTAATTAACCTGGAATGTCTATTTTTAAATAAGTTCCATTATTATTAAAGTCTTTATTACAATCAGTCTACAGATTTTTGTTTGGCAGGTTGGGTTTGAGTGATGGAGATAGTGATTTAGAGTTTAAGCAAGTGTCCTGTCTCCATGTAGTTTCTAAGGCAGGAGCTGAAGGCCTTTGCTGTCAGAGTTCCTTAGCGTGGCCCACATGTCCTGTTGTCCTGGGTCAGTACGGAACCTGAGCGGTGCGCTCTTGCTCATGCTGGTCAACTTTGGTGGAGTGAGTAAATGGTTCTTTTCTTTAATCACACTTTTGAAATTGCGGAGAATGGTAATTAGATGGCAGCCATAGATAGCTAAGTGGACGTTTTGATGAACATTCAAGTTAATTTCATCATGAGATCAGTTATGTGGCCTGAGATGTGCACACTGATTGCACACCTGGACTGGCTGTAGCGTTTGTTCGTTTCTTCAGGTGTTTGTCCAGGGCCTAACCCTGTGCCAGGGACGCGCTCCCGGGCAGGGGCCAGTGGCACACCAGGTGACAGGGTCTGTGCTCGGGTGGCCCAGGGTTTTCAGATCTCTTGGATGAGTAGTCAGGACGGCTGTGACCCAGGGTAGTCCAGAGCTTGGGACAGTTGGGCTGAGGTAGTGACTATCAGAATGTGTCAGAAGCCTCCCTGGAGGAAGAAGTGCTTCAGTTTCGCCTGGGAGGGTCTTCTTCCCCATCCGGGCTTGCTGGAAGCCTCCCCGGCCCAGGCCGACCTTTCCCTCATCTTCAGGCCTCCATCCTATTCCCCCTCCCTCCCTAAAGGAAGCTCTTTCTCCTAAGATTTGTTTCCACTGTGCCTCCTTTAGGTCCTGTGTTAGAAGCTTACGATAGTTTACTAGCTGAGTGGGAAGTAACGGGGATGTACTCACATCATGTGTCTAATCCAGGGTTGGTGTCTTTTTGGGAAAGATTATAAAAAAGGTAGAATTCCCCAAGTTAATGTTACAGACTAGTCGAATTTCTTAAAAAAGAATGTTGATTTTGATAACTCTGATTTTGCCAAATTAGGATATTAAAAAAAAACTATTATTTGTCACTTGCACTTTCATTTTTTTAAGGATATTTTGACACCAAAAAGTAGAAAAGATCTCAAGTAAAGGACAGTCTTTATTCAAATTGAAACCAACTGAACTCATTGAGTTGTTCCCCTATTTGTCATTGAGTTTGTTGGCCAGTGAAGACAGTGTTGTCAGAGTTTGTTAACTACTTTTCTAATTCTAGAAAATGTGCTGTGAATTTCTTGAATTAAAATATTACTTAGGACACTGGCATTCTGTCAGTATTTGCTGAATGAGTGAATGCCTGCATGGAAACCTGCGTGATCAGTCACACATCCAAATATCTTTTCATATTTTGATTAGCATAGTCATAAAGTATTCTTTCGACTATATCTGTCCATAAATGTAGATCTAGCCATTAGGACTATAGAATTTTGGAACTCTATAGTTTAACCATCTGCATTAAGGTAGGGAAAGATATGAGGCGTGTGGGGGTGACAACTCGAAGGTTGTGACTTGGCCAGGACTAGAACCGGGGTAACTGGTGTCCTTCTGGACCTCACCAAGCCTGTGGGCAGTCCACGTGTTTATCCTCTGTCGGGATTGCAACAAAAGACTAAGAAGTTAAGATAAAACATTCAGGACATTTCTTTTCTTTTTACCCTAACTTTTGATCTAAGGTTCTATTTAGAAAAAATTAGAGATTTAGTATATTCAAAACTACAGATAACAAGGAACATGAGCATTTTTTTTTTTTTTAATGAGTGTAAAGAAAGGGAAGAAATGTTTCCTTTTCTTCTGAGCTTACAGGCCCTTGCCCTTTGAGGAAGTGGAGAGAAGGAAAGTTTTTTTTTTCTTCTTTAACGTTGCCTGTGGTGGGAGTAGCTTGCGTGTCTTTTTGTTTTCTTGGGCAGAATTAACTGACTTCATTTAGAGAGTGGGGACTATTTAGAAACCTTTCCTATGTTCACTGTAAAAAGGTAGAAGGTGTTGGCTTTGGACATTAATTCTTCAAGCATGAACAGTAGCTTCTAAGTAAATCAGAGCCTGCTGAGCTAACTGGTCCTCTGTTTTTCACCTGGCCAATCCAGAATGTGAAAGGCAGATAAAGAATGGGAGGATCCATCTTCTGCTGAACCAGCTGTGTTGCGGATTTTATTTTAAACATGTGCATTCACAGAGTGGTTTTGTGTACATACTTCCTTATTTATTGTTTGGACAAGGAAGCCCTCCCCTGACACTTGTTGAAGGCAGAGAGTTGTCAGAAGTGAACTGGGGTTTGGGCAGTGGATTGAAGTTTAGAATATCCAGTGAACCAAAATTTGTCGAAGGTACCCTTGGTTAAGATGAGACCTGTTCCGAGGTATTCTCTGTTGCACAGGGATTTCAGGAAGGGTCCCTGTTTTTCTGTGCTTATGTTGCTGACTTATGTATGTGGAGTCTTCCAGTGTGCTTTGAGGTTTTTGTGTGTCTTGTATGTGTGTTTGTACATAAGATAATTCGAAGCTCTGTCTTAAATTTTTACCTAAAGCGATGTCTTTAATTTGTCATCATTTTTTCACAACTCTTAAGAGTCTTTAGATTTGTAGAGGCTGTTTATAAGGATACACATGTGCATTTTAAATGTGTTCCTCTGAATTTAACAAGTTTTGTCCTGAAACTTCACATTTTAGATCTAAACCATTAAAGTACCACGTGGTAAATTTCTCAGCTGGATGAAGTTCTAGTCATTTAATAAGTGCGCCCATTGGATAAATGTTCATGAGTTAATTAACAAGCACGTTGACAGGATGGCACTGTATTAGTTAAAAGTGATACCTTCTCCGCCACATGGAAGAGGCCACTGAGTCATGCCTGCCAGCCCGCCCTCTTCTCTGTGCAGCTAACCGTTCCTATTTTTTTGCCCCTCTAGGTTTTGGAAATCCCTTGTCTCCAGGTTGCTGGAATTGACTTCTCGCTCAACTGAGTCATTCGATGGAGACAAAGGGAACGAACACTTCGTGCTGACTCACGTTTGAATCAAAGCGTTGGAGAGTCTGTCTGCCTTTTTTGTGGAAAGAACCAGTGATCCTATCACTGAGCTTCCTAAGACTTCTGAAGATAAGAAGTTAGAGGAATATACACTTTCCTTTGAACTTTTATAACAAATATTTGCTCTAGTTTGGAAGCCCAGGGCTGCTCGGGGTGTGAGTGACAAGTCTTACAAGTGGCCTTATTCCAACTCCAGAAATTCCTCAGCCGGATTCTTGCTTTATATACAGTCCCGAAGTGACAGGAAACATGCCGACTCAGTCCCTCTTAGTGTATATGGATGGACCGGAAGTTATTGGCAATTCTCTTGGCAGCCAAATGGAGCTGGATGATGCCGTGTCAATCAAAGGCGCCACTGCTGTTCCTTTCAGAGCCACACAAGAGAAAAGCATCATCCAGATGGAAGGGTACACGCCCTTGGACTGCATGTTCTGCAGTCAGACCTTCGCCCACTCCGAAGACCTCAATAAGCACGTCTTAATGCAACACCGCCCCACGCTCTGCGAGCCCGCGGTCCTGCGGGTGGAGGCAGAGTATCTCAGTCCTCTGGATAAAAGCCAGGTGAGAGCGGACCCTCCCAAGGACAAGAACGGCAAGGAAAATGAAGAATTCAGCTGTGAAGTGTGCGGGCAGACGTTCAGAGTCGCTTTCGACGTTGAGATCCACATGAAGAAGCACAAGGACTCCTTCACGTACGGGTGCGGCGTGTGCGGACGGAGGTTCAAGGAGCCCTGGTTTCTCAAGAACCACATGCGGACGCACAACGGCAAGTCGGGGGCCAAGGGCAAGCTGCAGCAGGGCTCGGAGAGCCCGGTCACCATCAACGAGGTGGTCCAGGAGCACGCCGCCGAGAGCATCGCCTCTCCTTACAAAATCTGCATGGTTTGTGGCTTCCTATTTCCAAATAAAGAAAGTCTAATTGATCACAGGAAGATGCACACCAAAGACACGGCTTCCGGTGGCAGCAGTCCCCAAACAGACTCTCAGCAGGAGGGGATGCCGGCCCCCGGAGAGGAGTTCCTGCAGTTCTTAAGCCTAAGACCCAAAGCCTCCTCGGACACCGGGAAGCCGCCCGCCAGATGGATACCTCAGCTCGACCCGTTCACCACCTACCAGGCCTGGCAGCTGGCCACCAAGGGCAAGGTCGCCGTCTGCCGAGAAGTGAAGGAGCAGCCGGGGCAGGAAGGGAGCACGGACAACGACGATTCGGACAAAGAAGAACTCGGAGAGATTTGGAACGTGAACAAAAGCCATTCCGAAGGTTCCGGGAAGTCCAAAACGAGCAGGAGCGGTTGTGCAGGCCTCTCCCAAGACAAGGAGAAGCCCAGACACGCCAACGGCGAAGTGCCTTCCGGGGACGCGGACCCCAAGTTGTCCAGCAACAAGGAGAAGCCCACGCACTGCGCGGAGTGTGGCAAGGCGTTCAGAACCTACCACCAGCTGGTCCTGCACTCGAGGGTCCACAAGAAGGACAGGAGGATGGACGCCGAGTCGCCGACCATGTCAGTGGACGGGAGGCAGCCCAGGACATGCTCTCCAGACCTGCCCGCCGCGCTGGATGAAAATGGAGCCATCGATCGAGAAGCCGGTTCTGAAGATGGATCTGAGGACGGACTGCCCGAGGGGTTCCATCTGGGTAAGCTGCAACACTGGCCTCTGTGCTCCCCACAGAACGCTGGCGGGTTGGGGGGTTCGGGGAGCTGGGTTTGAGGTCAGGCTCTTGGTACCGTCTTACTGTAAGTCGCTAAACCCCCTCTGGGTTGAGTTAAGAGGCTGCACTGTCTGGAGACATTTGTGGTTGTCACAACTGTGTGGGGGTGTGTGCTGTTGGCACCCAGTGGGCGGAGGCCAGGGACGCTGCTAGACACCCTACCCTGCCCAGGACGACCCCGCGCAGAGAGTTACCTGGCCGCAGGTGTCACTAGTGCCGGGGTCGAGAGACCAGATGATACGTGGGACTCTCGATGCTTTTAAGCTGGTGCCTGGTTTTTTTTCCGGATCACGTGATGGATGCGAGAGTAGTTTTCATATCATGTTTAGAACGTTATAAGTTTTCTGCGACACAGGAAACCTAGCACTTACAGAACTACGATGTTCCGTTTTCAGAACTCCTGAAAACACATTATGGTGCCTTAGTGACATCGTAAAAAGCTTTCATCCCAGACCTCTAGTCTTCACCTGATTCTTTTGAGGGCACTGTATGACGGGGAACTCATAGGTCAGGGAGAGAGAGGCCCCAGCTCCCTGCGAGGAGTGAAATGTCCAGTCATGTTCTGCCAGTAGGTGGTGGGGCAGAAAAGCCGGGGAAATTTGGGCTCTGTCACCAGGGGGCCGGAATGCCCACGGCAGCTGGGGCACCAAGGCCTGGGTCGGGTCTGGTTCTGCCACTGCATTGTTTCGTGACCGATGGTTTGTTACTTCACCTCTCTTTGCCCTGATTTCCCTGTTTGCAAAAATGGGCTCATCGATCCTTGTCTTCTGTCTCCCAAGGATGATTTAAATCAGTAGCTGATTTATAAAAAGTTTTCGGTCCTTTAAGGAACAGCCCTGTAGGATCAAAGGGGATGCTTAAAGAGCAGGAACCAGGTAGATGTGGACATTTCATGTCCTTTCTGTTAAAACAAAGGCGTTTCATAACTTCTTGAATGTGATGCAATGTACCATAAATCCTGACACATAGTTGGAAGTAGGAAATTGCGATAAGGTACAAGCCCAGCTACCAGCTCAGCTCGTTGGTGTGATTATAAGAAAGCAAGCTGGCCATTCTGTATTTAGGGTATTGATTTTCCTAGGTTTATATTCTGATGTGGTCTATTCTAGATTTATCTTACTATAATTTACTAGCAACCTGGCTTTCTTTAGGTTTACTATTAAGAAAATCAAAAAGAAATGTAAATTCTTACATTTTTTTTTTAACCTTTATAAATGGGTTTATAGTTGTTCATGGGATAATTGATTTTTAAAAGTCTTCATGACACATTTTTAGATTGAGAGTTGTCTCTGTTGTCTTAGAACGTTTAGCCCAGAGGTGTTTAGAGGTTTATAGGTAGGTGGATACATTTTTCCTCGGGAGCTTAGGGATGACAGGTTGTACAGTTCTGTCTTTATTGTCCCTGGAGGGTCACCAAGGTTTGCTTGTAACCTAAGCTACATTTTAAAAATCAGCTATAAATAATCTAGGATGTAAAATGTGGAAGGAACAGGGGAGAGACCTAGTTGGAAATCACAGTTTTTCAAGGTGAAACGATCAGTTTTATTAGTTATGCTAAATTCTAAGAGATGGCCTGACTTCAGAAGTTGTCATGTTGCAACATATGTAATATGAGCTACAATAAGAGGAGGTTTATCCAAAACGTAAACACTTGGTGTTTGGTGGGCAGGTGTTTTCACCGTAGCGTATCTAATTGTCTTTCAGAAGGCTGACATTCCTGGGAAGGTAGCCACCCTTTAACTGGTATCACTAGTGGACTGACTTTATTGCACTAAGATACGTGCCCTGATCATCCAGCTGAGGTTGACGTGTGAAGCTCAACACATTGTAATCTGAGGATGGATTTGATTCGTCACACACGCCGTGGCCACGAGCGCTTGTGGAGACGCTGCTCGAGTTGGACAAACTCTCCTAGGTGTTTGTCCGGGTCAAACCTGTTTGTGGAGATTAAGTTGTGCTTGCTGCCCTCTAGTGGTGACTTGACTAATCTTAAAATAAAAAACTTATTTTTCTCCCGGTGGTTGGGAAAATTGGCAATTTATAGTGACTCAGTTTTCTCAAAGCCTCACTCTGGAGGAGCTGGTTATTCCAGCTGGTGCGTGTAGGTCCGGCTTCCGCTGTCCAGAGCTGCTCCCGTCAGCCGTGTCGGGGGCTCGCAAGCTGCTCGAGCATCTGTCTGTGATCGTTCCTGTGATGAAGGCAGATGGAAAGCCGACTCTTTAACGGGGGGCTCTGCTACACGCAGGTCAAAAACCAGACCGACCAGAAATAACAACACACACACGTTACACAACTCCAGAACTTGAGACAACCTCAAAACAATGTTTAGGGTGTTTTTAGTGTTTTTGGTTTATCCAACAGTAATATAAAAGTTACTTTATGATTTCCAAAAACATTTTTATCAAGAACATTTAAGTCGACTGGCTTTATTCCTGTACCTGAGCTGTCTTCTAACTTAGTTTTTGTTTTTGCTTTAAGATAAAAATGATGATGGAGGCAAAATAAAGCATCTTACATCTTCAAGAGAATGTAGTTATTGTGGAAAGTTTTTCCGTTCTAATTATTACCTCAATATTCATCTCAGAACGCATACAGGTAAGGAGCATCTTAGATTATTTTTTAAGGGTGCATTCGTGAAAAGAATTCTGAGGTAGTTCTGTGTCCGATTTTTGTGTTGTTGTTTAAATATTCTGCTAGACCCCCGGAATGGCTTGAGAATAAAGTGTGTGTAGTGTGCAGATTGCAGCTGTCATTTTAATTCTTTTAGTGTCACTGTATTTTGAACTGTTATTCCCGTTTCGAAGTTAGTTTCTGACTACTATATCCTAACCCATTTTCAGACCTCTTTAATGTCTTGTAATGCCACGGCTTCTTTGTATTTTTATGGTTTAGAATGAAATGTGAACATGTGTAGCAGTCTTTTCCTGAGATTGTAGAAGCAGCTAGAACGATGGTTCGGAAGGCTGCGTGCACTTGAATTTCATCTCTTCCACTCACTAGCTGTGAGCCCCGGTTTCCTTAGCCGTAAGACTGGGATAATAAATATTCACTTCTGTAGGGCTTGTGTGAAGTTTAAAGAAGTTTCAAGTGTTGCCATTTTATCTTAAAGACGTGTATTCACGTTTGGATGTTCTGTGTAGTAAGCGTGATGAAGAGCAAACGGCATGAGAGAAATCCTGGTTACGCAGATCAGTAGGTGGAGGAGGGGAAAGGAACCCTGTCTTCTGTATTAGATGCTTCCAGTTTCCAAGGATCTATTTTGATGCTTTTCAAAAACCCCGTGTAATGTAGTGACATTTCTTGTTTTAGGTGAAAAACCATACAAATGTGAATTTTGTGACTATGCTGCAGCCCAAAAGACCTCTCTGCGGTATCACTTGGAGAGACATCACAAAGACAAGCAGGTCGACGTTGCCAACGAAGTCAAGAGCGATGGGAAAAACCAGGAGACCGAAGATGCACTACTGCCCGGCGACAGTGCGCAAACCAAAAATTTGAAAAGATTTTTTGATGGTGCCAAAGATGTTAAAGGCAGCCCACCCGCAAAGCAACTTAAGGGGATGGCCCCTGCCTTTCAGAATGTTCTGTGCGGCGCTGTCCTCTCTCAAGTACACAGAGATACTCAGGATTTCAAAAAACATGCAACCGAAGACAGTGCTGATAAAACGAGCACAAATCTGGCCTCTGCTTATTTGGACGCGTTGAAGAAGAGGGTGGCGGTGGAACCTCAGGCCAGTCACCTCACCTGTAGAACGGAAGCGGGCGCCGCTCCCCAGGCCGGCGCCACTGCCCACGCGGAGGGCGGTGCCAGCCACGGGGCCGAAGTCGGCCGCAGGGAGAAGGTAGAGATGGCCGCCGACTGCAAGTTCAAGCCAAGCCTGGACTGTCAAGAGAAGCCTTTAAACCTGTCCCTCGGGGCCCCTCACAGTTGCCCCGCCATCTCTTTGAGTAAAAGTTTAATCCCAAGTATCACCTGCCCGTTTTGTACCTTCAAGACGTTTTATCCAGAAGTTTTAATGATGCACCAGAGACTGGAGCATAAGTACAATCCAGACATTCACAAGAACTGCAGAAACAAGGCTTGGCTCAGAAGCAGGCGCACGGGGTGCCCGCCAGCCCTCCTGGGGAAGGACGTGGCTCCGCTGGCCGGCTTCCCCAAGCCCAAGGCCAGGCCGGCTCCGGCTGCCCCGTCCAAGACGCTGCCATCGGAGCGGGGCAAGCCGGGCCCCCCGGGGCCGGGCAAAGCCGCTCCGGCCCCAGGGACTGACCCTAGCACTTTAGCCCCCAGCAACCTGAAGTCGCACCGGCCGCCCCCGGGCGTCGGGGCGCAGGGGGCGCAGGGGGCTCCGGCCAGCAGGCCGCCGCCGCCCGAGATGTTTGCTAAAGGCGGCGTCTGTCCGGCCGCGGAGAAGACCAAGCGGCCAGAGGCCAAGGCCAGAGCGCCGGCGCCCGCCGCGACCCAGCCGGGCCCGGGCAGCGGCCCCGCCGACGGCCCCGCCAGGCTCGACGGCCCGTGGCCGGCGCCGGCCAGGGACTACTTCTGCGGCCGCAGCACGGGCGGCGCCGGCCCGGAGTTCGGGGAGCCGCACCCCAAGAGGCCGAAGCCCGCGCCCGCGGCCCCGGACGCCGAGCAGCCCAGCTTCCGCCGCGGCTTCGACCTGCCCAAGTACCACGTGGTGCGGGGCATCGCGTCGCTGCTGCCGCAGGAGTACCTGTGCCCGCCGCCGCCCGCGCCGCCGCCCAAGCCGCGCTTCCTGGCCCCGGGCGAGGGGGACGCGGCCGGCGTGCTGGCCGTGCACAAGCCCTTCGCGGGGGCCCTGCACGCTGCCGCCCAGGAAGGTGAGCGCCCCGCGCGTCGCGAGCCAGCCGGCCCGGGGCGGGGACGCGGGCGCCGGGCCGCCCCGGGGGGTGGTGGGGCCCGACTGCCCAGGGTTTGCCCCCCGGCTAGCCTTTCCTCCGGGGGCGACAGTAAAGCGTTCAGGTTCAGACCTCCTGGTCCGGCCCCCTCTGCTGGCGGCATCTCGGGTGCCATTTAGGCCCTCGCCTCCGGCCTCCTTGTCTTTTCTCCTTTGCGCGTCTGTGGTGTGCTGCGCGCATACCCCCTCCCCCTTGGGACCTGGAATTCGAGGTGCTTCCGTCCACGTGTTAGCACCCCTACTGGGCTGTGCAAGCCTTCAGAGCAGAAAAGGCGGCGTGGAGCAGTGGGAATTGCGTGCAGCCCCTGACACACGTGGCCCTGGCCAGACGGGGCGTGGTGCATAACACACGAAGACCCTTGACCTGGCAGGCTGCTGGTTAGACAGTTTGGATGTCAGGACTTCTGGAATGGCACTGCCCTTGTGAAATACTAAGTGAACTTTAAAAGTGACGTTACTTCCCCTAACATGCAAATTGTTACCCTTGTAGATTGCTCCAGGGGTCTCCCCGTGGAGGAAGCGCTTTGAAAGCTGCTTCCTCCCGGAGGAAGAGGTTCCTGAGCCCCGTGCGGCCCGTGCTGCGTGCGGAGGGGGAGGCAGTGTCCCGGAGGCATGTTCCACTCGGCAGCGGCGGCTAAACCACCTCGCCTGTCCGTGGGGTGCGAACTCTGCCGGTTTGTGCTGCCTCAGGGACAAATCCATTTTAAACCTCTCATTTTGTATTAATTTCAAATTAAGGATTCTGTGTGGTGACAATACCCCATCAAGGATAGCTTGACGCCAATTGATCTGGTACGGATAGCAAATTAAAAAAAAAAAAAATTGCTTTCAACACTCCAGTGACTTTTACAAAAATTGTGATGAAATATTAATTTTTGCTGCCTTTTGATTAAAAGCGTCCATTTCCCTCTCAGCACTTACAGTGGACGTGAGTCAGAATTTTGTCTTTCCTTGAGAGGAGGCGTGTGGCAAGGAACGTCTGTCTTGGGTCGTTGTCATTTCTCTTCCACCCACACAGTTTTGGCTCATGGTAGGGACACGGACTTAAAGTACACCACGTCGCCATCCTCTTTGGGCTTTTACGTCCTAAAGACAACCTAGCACTTAGGACGAGCTTAGCTCTAGTGATTCTGTGGTGACAAATGTCTTTGTGGCACTTGAAAACATTGCAGCTATAACATGACGTGCGTGTGACGGGTGTATTCCGACTACCTTTTCAGAGTTAGGAATTTTGAAAATTGACGTCATAACAACCCACCACCATCTTACCTAATAATTTGAATTCTAAAGCCTTTTTACACTTTTTCTCTCAACCAGGAAAAAGGCCTGTGTCGTATCAACACTTATCTAACAACATGCTGCAAAAGAGAAACTATGAGAATTTTATTGCGAATGCACATTATCGACCAAATGACAAAAAAACTTGACTTCCTATTTTGGGGAAGAAAGGTGAGCATACATACTGCATCGATTTTATTTCGTTGAAAATAAACCATCTATCCAATATAACTTAAGTTAGAACTGCTTCTGATTTTCATTTGTCCTTTTAGGTATTTTAAAACTGGGGAGTGCTCAGGCTGGAAACAGTAAATAGCAACTGGAAGTTTCTAAGCATTTATGTTCTGCCCAGGCATTGAATGAAGTGGCTTATAACCGTGGCCTCGTTTAACCCTTCTCCCACTAGGGGGCGGTAGCTCAGATGAGCAGATCGTTCTCTGCCTGTTTTGTGGGTGAAGTTCTGTTGGCACCTGGGCATGTCCTGTTACCTGTTACCTGTGGCTGCAGAGTCGGGTAGTTGTGACAGGATTGTATGGCTTGCGAGGCTGGAAATATTTACCATCTGGCCCTTTTACGGAAAAAGTTTTTTGAGCCCCAGGTCTGGATGCCCTGTGCACACTTCATAGATGAGGCTGACGCTGGGATTATGTCACTTGCCAGCGCGCCACTCTGCCCGGTTTTTGACCTAGCTCTGCGCAGTCCCCAGCCTGTGTCCCAGCCCTCCGTTAAGACCTTATTCAGCCCTTTGTACATCTTCTTTGGGGGAGGGGATCAGGGCAGGGGCAAGTAGAAGGTTTATTGTGACTTTTCGGTGCATGTGGTACATGTGTGTAACTGGAGAGTAGCCCCAGGAGGTTGGAGCAGTGTTCTCAGCCGAGCGCTGGTGTGTAAGTTGCGCTAGGACTTACGTGACACACACTGAACGAACAGCTCTAGGTCTCTCAAGCTAACCCGTCCTGTCAGGCACCCCCCCACCCCCCCACGGCCGGCGTATTCATGGTGCAGTCTCTTGACGGAGAGCCCGCTAGATCTAGATGTGGAGATGGGGTACACGGGCTCGGGGGAGGGTTTCTCCTCCTGGTTTCCGCGGGGATCCATGTGGGCCCGCTGGCCATGTTCGGGTCTCTGGACTGGCAGACCATTAGCGACAGGCCGGCTTGTGCACAGTTACACCCAGTCCAGCACTGGCCTCTTCTGCCCGGAACCTCCTCCCGTGCCCTCTTTGTCAGGCCTTTCCCATTCCTCAGGATCAGCTCACCTGTCGTTGCTGCAGACGTCCTCTGGGAGCTGGGGGCTTCCCCTCGCGCTGCTCTGCATGCGTGGGTCAGGCCCGTTCTGCCCGTCCCGCCTGTGTGTCCGGACTCTCCTTGATGCCCGATAGGTGTTGGCAGAACCAGGGACGTTGTGAATGTTTCATGCATCCTCGCGGAGGGAGGCTGTTCTAAGTCGTTTGTTAACTACTCCTGGTCCGTGCCCTACCTTTTCCTTTCGTAAGGTTTAAACTTCCATAGTTTCTTGGAGGTGGCACTTGGCTTTGCCAGACTTACTGTCACTGATAGCGATTCTGATTCTTGGTTAAAACAGGGTCAAGTTTATGTTACCATCACAGTCCTATGGCCTCGTGTGTTTATTTAGTCTCCTGATACTTCCATTGCAAAATTCAAGCTTAAACGGAACCCATTTAAATTTGTTTTTTTTTTTAATTTTTTTGTTTTTCCTTTTTTTTTTTTTACATTTTTTAATAAAAAGATCTTTCTAAATTCTATTCAGCGTTTTATTAATCACTTCTTAAACCTTTTTTCCCCCCTTAGGTCTTGATGGATGTGTGTACTCCGTGAAATTTAGTTCATCCTTTGAAAAAGCGAATGGTGAAAGCTACTGAAATAAGCTGTGATTGTACTGTACATAGAACATAAGGAACACTACAGTTTTGTAAAGTTCTGTTAACTTTTGTATCAAATAGCAATAAAAAAAACTATAGTTGGAACAGTTGAGTTATAAACAAATGGAGACTGGAAATCTCTATTTTGTCCCTGAATAATATTTTTTTTAGAATTGACCAAATAAGAAGTGGATTTTTTTTTTGCATACTTGAGCGCTGCTGAAAAAAAAAAATCATTTGGGTTGGGGGGCGGGGCGGGGAGAAAGTATATAATGCTTGCACCTCAGGTAAAAATCTGTAAATATATAAGTGGTGAACCTGCTTGTTTAAATGCCACGTGTATTCTTTTCCTCTAATGCAGCTCATCACTTTGAGCAATTTCTATTTGTGCTTTCATTTAAAAAATATGTTTTTAAAAATTTTTTTCTCAATGATTTGTATTATGTTAAATCGTCCTCAGTCTCTTGTTGTCTTAAAGTTGTTGATGGAAGTAGCGACTCTATGAATATGTGCTGCATACATTGAGGTCAGCCATTCAGAACTCGGTGCCCTGTTATTGCAAGTCTCAGTGTGTCGGCTGAGGGGGTGCCCAGGGCCACGGCCCTCTTCCGAGCGGGGCGGTTTGTGGGACTCTTACGTGCGTGTGTCCACAGAGAAACATTGCCTCTGTGGAGCAGCCAGCTTATCCAGTAAACATACCAAGTCGTATGTGAAGTTACTCAATTTCCTGCCAAAATTAATCATTTTTGTTGGTAAATTCAGTTTTTTTTGGGCGTGCGTTCGCCTAAATTAGTAGGTAAAAATATGAATGCTAAATTATACATGTGAATTACATACATTGGAAGCAATTTTAAAGGAAAATGAAAGTTTTGGGGTAGATTTTAGGTTCGTATGTGGAAGAGTTGGTGTGTCTGCATTTGAGTTGCGAGTGGACACACTCAGGTGAGACACGTCCATTCTGACTGAGCTGCTGGCCGAGCGAGCCTTCTGGCGACTGGGGAGGAGGTCACGGTTCCGGACCTCACCTGTCTTCCCAGTTTTGGTTGTTTTGAAGCGTTTTCTCAGTGCACTTGCAATTTGGGTTTTGAAGTGAGGATAGCCACCACTTGGCTTACCAGCTGTTTTAAACTTTTGTTCCCTGAATTTGCTGTCCACGGCTGAGTTTCTTCAATAGACTCTAGGTTTAGCAACCACAAAACGTTTTATTAAGAAAACTGTTTCAAAAATAAATTTGCACTGTTAATTTTTCTCGTCCCGTCCTGCTCTAGTAGAGCAAGGGTCGAGTCCTAAAAGAACCCTGATCTTTTGTTTCGTTCTGTTTTCTGTTTTCATTATGCAACGTGAAGCGTGCTCGATGGAGAAGTCTTAACCTCCCGCGTGAGAGGGAGGCCCAATCTGAGATGGGTCTGCTGGCATCGCAGTCAAGTGCTTTGTATCAGGAAATTGTACACTATTAACCTTTTTTCCTGTTCACAAGCTGAGCCATATGTACATAATCTAGATCTTTTGTTTTCATAGTTTTGCACTTTTATAGCATATTTTTGAAGATGAACACATTTGCAAGATGATTGGCTTGATCGTTGCCTGATCCGATGAGTGTTGCAGAAAGCTTGCTCTGACTAGAAACGTAAATCTTGAACGGGGGTACGTGATAACAGAGGGCTGAAATGTAAACTCGTGTTTAAAAAAAAAAAATCACCAAATCTATTTGAAAATAAGTCGGTTCGTGTTACGCTGAAATTTTGGGGGCTTTCATATTTCTCCTTTCTAACCACATTACCGGATGCATAAAAGTAACTTTTTTTTTTTTTTTTTTTTTACAGCCCTTGTACTTCAGAATGTTTTTCTTTTTTGTCCATCAGTATTAACTCTTGGGATACTACTGGTTTTATATGTTTTTTTTTTTTTTTCTTTGAGACAACAGTACATATAATAGAGGTACAATCTGTTGGATTTTTGTTTATGTATTTATTTCATTCCAGTTTGATTTATTTTAATTGTTGATGCTTAAGTTGTCAAACAGTAGACATTTACTTGTTTTATTTATGATATATTTCAGCTTAAAGTTATGTTATTATATGTGGATGTAAATATAGATTTGGTGTTTTGCATCTTTTGGGTTTGGCTCTTTATTGTGTTTCTGATTTCTGATTTTTATTATTTTATAATTATAGCCTTAAACATACACGATGACAGAGAGGTCGATGCGATGATTGCCCCGTCCTTATCAGCAACATTTCGCGTCCTTTTGCAAATCCCCCCTTAGTACTTTAAAGGCGTGGTTTAATTTCATCCCTAAAATACTTGAGCACATATCTCTTAACAGATAAGGGCTTTTTTTTATGATCACACCAAGCTAGATGGACAGCGATTTCTCGCAGCCAGCCTCCGTGCCTGCATTTCTGGGACATCTCAAAAATGTCTTCTTACGGGTGGTAAGTTGCAAGCGGGATCTAAACAAGATCGGCTTGTTTTTGGGTTTCTTAAGGTTTCCTAAGCCTGTTTTAATTTAAACCTCTCCCCGCCTCCACACAGCAAGACGGTTTATTTTTTGAAGAAACTGGGTCATTCGTCCGATAGAAGTTCTCACATTCTTGTTTGGGTTTCTTGTGTATTTGTGGTTTTATCTAACCTGTTTTTCTAGCCTCTGTATGTCCTAAAACCTAGTAAATTACATCTAGGTTTAAAGTAGATTCGAGTTCAGTTTCGGGGAGGAGGCGGGCTGCGTGGTTCCCGCGGCATCGCCGTTCACAGCACGGCATTCGGCTTTCTAACCCGCGGGGTGTTGAGTTTGACCCGTGGCTTCAGATGTCATGCTGACCAGCCATTTTAAAGTTCCCCATCAGCCTTTCTTTGGGTTTTAGTAGCCATCGATGAACATTAGGGATGTTACAAAGGTGTTCCCCTCCTCCCCCAAAGTTCTGTCATTCTTTCTGCATTTATTAGTTGGAATTCCATAAAGCAGCGGTCCCCAGCCTTCCTGGCACCAGGGACTGGTGCTCCTGTGAGGATGTAGTGCCTGGTGATCTGAGGTGGAGCTGAGGCGGTGATGCTGGCGCTGGGGAGCGGCTGCGGACACAGACGAAGCTTCGCTTGCTCACCGCATCACTCACCTGCTGTGCAGCCCGATTCCTAACAGGCCACGGACCAGTACCAGTCTGTGGCCCGTGGGTTGGGGACCCCCGCTATAAAGGAGACCTCACTGGTGATTGTTGGTTACCCTGAAATACAGCTTAAACAGGAAGGGGTCAACCTCGATTTTCCTTGGTTAACCAGCATCGGGAATAACACGTTGGTGCCCAACATCTTCCAGACACGACTGGTGAACGAACTTTGAAATTTTTTGGCGTGAACTCGTTAGACGGGTGCTGTGTTTTAACCAGTTGCAGGCATCATTTGATGCCGAGTCTCCTGTCTCTGGCCCACGGGGGCTCCGAGCTGGTCCTGCGTTTGGGACGACAAACAGTCTGATGGCTTCTTAGCTTTTAGCCACGATGAGGTATTCTGAGCTCATCTTGAACTTTTCTTGACCCAGACATAGAGACTTATTTCTCCAAGTGTCCTGGGTTCTTTTTACGGGAAATGGTGATTTGTGGGTAAGGAGCGATCATTACAACTGGGTTGCTTCAGCTCCTAGGCCTTCTCCATGTAGAGAACAAGGAATGTGTGTGTATGTATATATATATATGTATGTATATATATATATATATTTTAAAAAGCCAAAATACCTACATGAATTATACAATTTTCTAATTCCAATTAAGACTTTGTTTTTTACTTTAAGATGCTGATACTAACATGACTTACCTACCTTATCTTACTATAGGTAACATCATGATGCCAATGTAATTTACGACATGATTACTAAGCAAAGTGTCCAAGAAATTTTTTAAAAATAATTTTGCTTGTTTATAGCGGTGGTTCCTGTAGCCCTAGAGCAGTAAAATCACCACCGGAAAACTGTTAGAAATGCAGATTGTCAGGTTCACCTGGACCTTGGGGGTGGGGGCCAGCGTTTTGAAGCCTTCCAGCGTTCACTGGTCTCTGAGTAAACACCTGTAGTACGGAGTCAAGTCACTCATGGGGGTTGGCATGGCAACGACTTCATGGACTGTTCAGAGTCGTTTTCCATCCAGAGACACTGCTTTGCCCCTCCCCTTTTTCAGTATAATTTTATGGAAAACATACTTTTGAAATCAAAGGTATGAAACCAGATATATTCACAGACTTCTGGCTTTTCATCCCTTTCTCCCTGTTGCCCTCTCTTCTATAAAGTAACCATTTTAAAAAATTAGTTTTTGATTTATCCCTCCATTGTTTCTTTTTGGAAGGATAAGCATATACTCAGGTGATTCATAGTCCCTGTATCAAAAGCGTACCATACACATCAGTGCAGGCAGATTTTAGGGCTGTTTCGTTTTTTCTTAGTAAGAAAAGTTCTGAAAAAATGACTCAGAAAAATCTCACCTGGAGAGGTGGGAGTGGGTGAGCTCTGGCCGGTTTTAGTCATTGGGCACGTGGTTACTGGACTTCCTGAGGGCTAGTGCTAGGTGCGAGGGTCCTGCCTCGGGCACCCAGCTTCCGACGCCGACCCTTGTGGGGTGCCTAAGACGTGCAGAGGCCTGTGATGTTGACGCTGGGGAGTGTCACACTGGGTGGCCGGGTCAGGCCAGGTTCCAAGCAGAGACCTGAAAGCTTCCTTTGTTTCTTAGGCAGCCACAGGGGCTTGGTTTTCCTTCTGGAAACTTCTAGGCGCCGTTCTCTTTCAGCAGTGGGGTCTTTTTGCCGTTTCGAATCTGGTCACACTTTTATCTCGGATAATCCACATCAAAATAAAGTGCTCCCGTGTCCCCCCGGCCTCGAAGCCTGTCCAGCCCACTCTGTCTCTGCACTGGGCGTGGGTTTTCTCCCTAGCCCTCGGCACCCCCTGCCAGCACCGCCTGCATCAGTTTGCCAGTGCCCCCCCCCCCCCCCCCCCCCTGTCAACTGTGACCCCCCGAGGGCAAACGTGTTTTATCTGTGCACCTACCTCCTGGGCTTAGTGCGGGGCTTGGCGCTCTGCATGTTTGCCGCTAGGATGGATGGCCGGATGGATCGATGGATGATTCTACGTGGTTTATTCTAGCTTAGCAATTCATTAATGACAGAGGTGATCTAGAATTAACTGAGAAAAACTGCATACCTTCGAGATGACTCGGTCACTCCGTGTAAGCATGCCCATCATCTGTAGCGTAAGTGGGATGCACGCCGAACACACGTTAGGTTATTTTTCCTTATGCGTCGTCACATCAAGCGAAGGGCGTTTCACAAAGGGAGAATGCGAGGGTCCGGCGGGTATTTTAGAAGAATCAAGGGGAGCCAGGACTGGGAGTGTTTTGAGCTGGAGTATTTGAATGGCGGGTTTTTCAGGGTGTGTGTGGGTGGGGGTGAGGGTGGCGGAGGGGGCTGGAGGGCAGGGTTTGATAATCAAATTATAGGACATTAGAGATGCAGGAATAACCTCATTTTATTGCACTTCACCGATACCGCGTTTTTAATTTTTTTACAAATCGAAGGTTTGTGGCACCCCGGTGTTGAGCGATTCTATCAGTGCCCTTTTCCCAACAGGCTCAGATGATGGTTAGCATTTTTTTTTTAGTGAAATTTTTAAATTAAGGTATGCACATTTTTTTAGACATGCCGCTCTTGCACACTTCACAGACTGCAGTATAATGTAAACATCACTTTTACATGCCCTGGGAAGCCACCACATTTGCGTGGCCTGCCTTGTTGCGACACTCGCTTTGTCGTGGTGGGCTGGAGCCAGCCCCGCGGTACCTCTGAGGCGCCGGTACTGCTGGGTGTGGGTGGCGGTCACGCCTGAGACGTTTGGATGTTCTCAAGCCGCCTATGTAAAACGTCTTCCCTGGTTCATGCCAGTCTAAGCATCACTCATCATAGGAAAGGTTAACATAAGTAATATGGCCATTCTTAAAACTTTTGACTTCAGAATCCCTTTACACTCGTACAGATTATTCAGGGGGACCTCAAAAGTTTTTGTTCGTGTGGGTTAGGCCTATTGATATTTACCATATTAAAATTTAAAATGTTAATTCACAAGGAACGACAGCATACCCACTATATGTTAAACTAAATAACATTTTCACGGTAAATAACAAAAATTTCAAAGTGAAAATAATCTACGCGAAGAGCAGCGCTGTTTCTCTTTTTTGTAATTGTCACTGGTGTTTTAACTAAAAAAGCTGCATGCCCTCTGCCCTATGATCAGTCTTTGGTGACATCACACACATCGTGTGGCCTCTGGAAGACCCCACTCATGAGAGAACGAGAAGATGAAAATCAAATAACTTCACAGTATTAGGTCTTTTTGGCCCTTGGACCCCTGAGGCGTCTCGGAACTTTCAAAGGTCCCTGGACCACGCAGGTTAGAACTTGTGGAATCGTATCATGATTGAGGGCTTTGTAGGGGACAATGTTCGGCGCTTCCTGTTGGTTCCATCAAGTAAAAAACCTAACTTTGCACGAAAGGACCGATATTGTACGACTCTGCTGCTTAGAGGAGGTACCCCGAATAGTCCAGTCCGTAGGGACGGAAAGCAGGATGCCGGTTGCTAGGAGCCAGAGGTGGGGCTGGAGGTGGGGAGTCAGCGTTTCACGGGGACAGAGTTTCGGGGTCGGAAGATGAAAAACTTCCGGAGATGGGTGGTGGCGACAATGGCGCAGCGATGGGAACGCACTTAATGCCACTGAATCGTACACTTAAAAATGGTCGAAGTCATACATTTTATGTATATTTTACCACAATCCCAAAACCCCTAATTCCAAAATTACAAGCATAATCAATATGTCTCTATAAAAAAGCAAGCCTCCTCTAACTCTCTAGTGTGGAAAGTGAAATTTCCCTCCTAAACGTAACTACCTTGAGTAGTTCAGAATCTGTGTGTCTTCTGATTTTCCTCTCTGCCCACATTACTATTTGTTTGTTACTGTTACCAGAACGAGAGTCTGCTGTAGCCTTTTGAAGGTTGCTCTGCGCCCCCCCCCCGACTTAATATAGAAGCATTGAGGGTTTATTATATGTATTATCTTAAGGTGGAAGATTTATTCTCACCATTTTACAGAGGAGCCAGCCGAGGCCCAGAGAAGGTAAGTAATGTGCCCAAGGCTGGTAAAGGGCTTGAGCTCGGTAGGTCAGTGCTTTTTACATAGAGCCGGGAAGCTGGCTGGACTCTATAAGGGCGAGTTTTGCAAAAGGTGGTTATTTCTGTGAATTCAGGTGAAGCGGTAAAGTAGGTTGATGACAAATGGAACCCGGCGAGTGTCTGGTCACGAGGAAGACTGATGAGCACAGCACGCGTCCACCGAGTGGTAGGTGTAGAGGCGCGTTCCTGAAGACGGCTCAGTTGAGCACTTCGGATAACTCAAAGCCGTTTTGCCCATAGAGCTGACCGACGACCCCGCCAGTCCTTTTAACACCGAAAAGTGTTAAATAAACTGCGCCACAAGGCGGCGCTGTTGCAAACACACGTCACGCGTCCCCAGCAGCTTTGCGAGTCAGTCAGTTCCGGACATCGTCAAAGACAGAGCGTTTGTGCTGCTCCCCATGCCGCGGGAAATGTGGGACTGTTCAGACGACTTCATTGAAATATTTGAAACTCGTATCATTCATTACTCCTCGAGCTAGCCTTTACGTGCATTGCGTTGGTCAGTCCTTGCGCCTAACCGGTTTGTAACATTGAAGCGGAATGACTCCGTTTCTATTCTGGTGTTTATTTCCAGTAACGCCTAAAACCCAGTTTAACTTTTTTTTTTTTTTAAAGGAACTCTGGTCGCTACTGTCTTCTCCACTGTGCCCTCAAGCGTTGGCTTTTGAGAGCTGGCCAGGGGCGGGACAGAGGGGCCTCTGCCTTCTGGCTTGCAGGGGGGAGTAGGGCAGGAAGGTCCGGAGTCAAACCGATTGTTCTGGCAGAGAGGGGTCAAGGACAGATAGAACCTCTCAGGATGCAGGTAGGGCAGATTGAGCCTGTCACCTTTCTGTCACCCTTTCCCTCCTTCTTCCTCTTTTACCACCGCACCCTCCTCCTGCCTGTCCTCTCTCTGCGCCCTGCCCTCCCCGCCCCCATTCTAAGCTGACTCCATCAAGAACTTCCGGAAGGAATCCGGCTTAGCGTGGCTCCTGGGACCTAAAGAAGACTAGGGGACTCTGAGCATCGCACTTAGTCACAGCCATGTCCCCACCTCGCGGCATGGTGTCTGTCCATGCTGGGCCATTGAATGGTAGCGTTACCTCCAAACGGGGTTGAACATTCATGCCACAGAGAGGCCGACAGGGCTGCTCGCCCCACCATGTCGAACTTGATTTTCATTTCCGGAAGCTGCCGCCTGTTGGTGCATGTGACCCCCAAGAGGAGGGCTGGGAAGGCTTCCTGGAAGAAGTGTCATCTAATCAGAGACTTGCAAGAGGAGCCAGGAGGGCGTGCCATTCCCTCTGGAATTCGCCCCTGGGAAACTGAAGGCTGCAAGGCCCACTTCAGGGATCATGAGTGGCCGGGGGCCACTTGGGGAGAGTTTTGTGCCAGGGAAGGATTTGAAACAGTGCAGGTCGCCGGTGAGGGAGGTCCCATCCTCTCGTGGCCAATAGACACATTGCAGGGTGCAAAGTTGCAGGACGACGAGAGTCACAGTTTTATCGACTGGAGGCAGAAAGGCAATGTCAGATATCAACGGCGAGCCTTGAACTTCTGGTTGAACTTGTGCGAAGCCTCCCTCATTACTGCTGGTTGGGTTTTGAAGGTGAGCAGGCAAGTGTAGCGAATTGGAAAATGGATCCTGTAATGACTTCTTATTGCTTTTTGCTTATCCTTAATATAAAACAAACAACCATAAATCATAGCCAGCTCGATGGCTTTTATCTACAACGTAAACGACATGGAGCCGGGAAGATTAAAGATTTTCAGAAGGCGCATGGGCCTGGCTGGACCCTAATTGGAACAGGGAGGTCTTACCGTATGCAAATTCGAATTATGCAAGTGTAACCCTGTGAGTTAGCGACATGTTGAGTTCTACTGCATGCACCAAATTTACAGCAGTGAGAATCCCACGAAATTAGAAATTCGCGGGGAATCTTATTTCAGGCGGGGAGGACTGTGGATGGCGTAAACGCCTTCGCCACACGGTGGCGCCCGTCATCAGGTAAACAAACTCGGGCGATCCTTTGTTGAGACGAGGCTGGCACTCCGTGGCTTCGAACGGTGTTGGGGCTTTGGGTTTTCTTCCCTTAAAAAACAGGCCGCGGCTTGTAGGTCCACGCTGGACAAGCCCCTGAAAGCAAAGGCCATTTGGCAAAAGAAAACGCTGAAAATGCAAACGAAAGATTGTAGCTGATCCCTTAATGGCGTAGCGACTGTCTTCTGTCACAGCCCTTTCTGTACCGTCGCGACTGCCCTTTAAATAAAAGTGAACAACGTCACATCGGCAGCCGGTTAAAACAATGAAATCGGATTTATAATGAAAAACAGGAGTCTCGCGCTGGCTCCCTCAGCTGCAACCCTGCCCTCGGAGCGGACGTGGGCGTGCACGTGGCTGGGCTCGCGCTGGCCCTGCTGGCCACCTCGCTGGCCACCTCGCTGGCCACCTCGCTGGCCCTTGCCTCTCGCAGCCTCTCGCCCCGTCTTGCCAGGGCGTTTTTAATTTGCCCAGTGCAGAAGTTCCCAATGGAGGCGCCGTTGGCCCCCACGTTGGACAGGGCCCCTTTTTGTGTGCGACTGTCCACCCCCTGCGAGATGGTCTGTGAGCATTCCCGTCCCCGACCCCGCCCAAGGGGGCGGCTCCGCGCGTCCTGCGAGGAAAGTGGCCTCGGGGTGCGCGGCGCCCCACTTGGGCTGAGAGCCCTGGCTCGGCTGCCGACGACAGGCGTGACCAGCGGCGGCGCTCAGTACAGGTCGTGGCCCCCAACTCTTTGTGGGTAGTGCCGCTGTGGACGCGTAAGTAGTCCCTGTTTTCCGTTCTTTTGGGTGTATACCCAGGAATGGAATGATTTGGCCACATCACATTCTTTTTTTTCCCTTTTATTTTAAAATATGAAAACCTATTTTTAGGGTGATACTTCCCCCCAAGACGTTCGGTCTAAACATGACTAATCGCGCCCACTCTCCCCGCCCCCCCCCCCACATTGAATCTCTAATGCCTGGAACAGCGACCCACAAACAGGAAATGCTAAATAAATATATTTTAGTCAACAAATGGGTGATGGTCATCGACACAGCCCTTAATGACAAAAACCACCAAGACTTACTGCACCTGTCAAGGAATTTGTACCTCATTCATTACATTTGAAAAATTGTTATATTTGGTAGATATCTGGGGCATGTAAGTGAATCTCTATAAGAACTAGATTATAGGGAATATTTATTAAACCCTTATTCATACCAAGGGGCATAGATTGGGGTTCGTTTTTAATTTTCTGTCTTAATCTCACAACTAGTGTGTGTTCCATTTTATCTGCTCCGGAACCTATCAGCTTCGGAGCCCAGATTCGCACTCACATCCTAGAGCAGTCTCTACTTAACCGGGTTTCTTTCTGTCTCCGGAGAACTCTGGAGCACTTAGAAACCAGACGCCGGTAGAGACCACACTTTTATTCTATCCAAGCCCATCATAGTGACTTCCTTAAACAGTTGGTGGACAAGAGAGGAAAGGGTTTTTTTTTTTTTTTCCACCCAGGCAACGGTAATGCAGCCTCTGTCCACACGGGGGCAGTGTTAGCCAAGGATAGCAACGGCCGGAACAAAGGGGGCGGCCGCCGCCTGCAGAGGCCTGCCACCGGATGTCTCGGGCAAGTTTGGGAAATTAATCAGCAACTGCAGAACTCTGGGTAAACAGATGTAAAGCCGTCCAGGCATCCGCGCAGAAAAGCGCAGCGAGCATTCTCACCTGTGTAACTAACGCGCGGCACACCCTCCCGTCTGCAGGACAGCTGCCCAGGTGTGGTCGCTGGTTTACTCCACCTGAGGGCTTCTGTTGTCACAGACAGATGACCGCGCAAGCGAAGGGGCACCGGAAACACGTTCAGGCTATCCTTTTTTTTTTTTCCTTCCTGATTTTGTCTGTTAAGGGTATTTAAAAAAATGCAGTTGACATTACTGCCACTGTCGCGTCATAAAAGAGGGCAGGACGGTCACAGAAATATAACCGAAGACTAAAGGGCCGTCCTTAAATTGACAAAAACGAAAAAAACAAAAGCAAGAAAGCAAAACACAAATCCCCTGAACCAAAAACACAGCCCCCATGAAAAGCGAATCAGGGAAAACTTCATTAAGACTTGTAGAAAGATCCCATTATTCTATAGATGCTAATGCCTGTGGTTTGAGAAAAACGTCTTATAAAAACCGAGGTGACAAAGGACCAGTGAACCCTCGGAATTCCCCAAACACGTGGCCCGTTTCCACCAGAGCCGGGATGTCCCGGGTACTGAGCACGCGCCATGGGCCGAGTCCCTGCTGCGCCCTAACTCAGTCCTGACGACGCCCCTTGGGGTGGGGAGCTTCTGCCACCCCGTTTCACAGGGAAGGGAACCAGTTCTCTGAGCGTTGATGGAACCCGCACGCCGCTCGCCAGGGTGCTGGGCTCTGAGTCCCGGCTGTGGCGAGGACGGAGCCGCCTCCCCCACTAACCCTTCCAGAAGCCTGCCTGGCTGTTCTCTGCTGTTCTCTGTTGCTCCCGGTTGCTTTAGCAAGAAGAGCAGACTATGCGCTTCCATAGTCACGGGGGCACAGTTGACAACCTAAAAGCCCAGTTGACAACCTAAAAGCCCATCAACAGAAGATTGGATAAAGAAATTATGGTTTACACACACACACACACACACACACACACACACACGCACGCTGGAATATTACTCAGCCTTGAAAAAGAATGAAATCCTACCATTTGCAATGCCATGGATGGACCTAAAGGTTATTATGGTGAGTGAAATCAGTCAGACAGAGAAAGATAAATACTATATGATTTCACGGACATGCAAAAACTAAGGAACAAAAAGAACAAACTAATCAAAAACAGACTCACAAATATAGGGGACGATTTGGTGAGGGAAGGGGGATTGGGGGCTGGGGGAAGGGGGGAAGGGTTAAAGAAGTTCAAATTAGTAGTTGCAGAGGGAACGCAGTCAGCATTAATATGATGGCTAGGTGGGGGGCCAGGGGAGGGAGGGCGCAATTATGGGGATTGTTTTACGGGCTATATAGATGTCTAACCAATGTACTGTATTCTTGAAATTAATTTAAATAAATAAATTTTTTTAAAAAGAAGAAAAGCAGAGGGTTTCCTGATACATTAAAAAAACCAACCATTGACCATCAAACAAGAAAACTGCGCATTATCTCCCAGTTGTGAGGCAGCTAATGAGTGAGCATGGTTCTTTTTATTATTAAAGAAAAGTTTTGTGGGTTTTTTTTTTTTTTTGAGGTTGAACTTGATAAACGAATTTGTAAGCTCCTTGGCTCACTTAGCGTAAGATAAAGCAAAGCATTTTCTCCGGTTATTAACACGCTTCGTAGACATGCTTTTTGAAGGTCGTGACATCGTCCGTTGATGAATGAAATGTGTGCTTGGACGCTACTGTCCTGTACTTAAGCGTCGTGGTCCGTCCCAGGTGCTGATGAGCCTCTTTTATAAGGTGTGCCCCCATTTGTGTGGGCTGCACCCTCATGAGCTCATCACCCCGCAAAGGCTCCACCTCAGGACAGCCTCACGCTGGGCATTAAGACTTCAACACGTGTGAATTTTAGTGGGGCGCGAACATATAGACCGTGGCACTTACTTTAAATCGCTTCCCGGATTTGGTTGTTTCTAGAAAATACTGCATTGGACATCTTTGTGCTTTTAGCCTCGTTCACATGTCAGATTTCCTCCTGGCTGGACTTTTCAGAGGTGGAATTCCTGGGTCGAAAGCCGGAATGTTTTAATATTTCTCAGAAAGTATGCACAATGAGCACACGGAGGGGATTGTAGCACAGGTCAGTCAGAAGCGGCCATACCGGTGGGTGATGCCCGAGGCGGGTAGTACCAGCTGTTTTCAGAGAGTGCCCCCGGGCTGGGTTTGTCCACATTCAGTTAAAGGATGCCTTCACACAGTTTCCATTAAAAATAAAAAAGCCATTCACCTTACATTCGCCTAGAGTCTGGAGCACTGGTTCTCTAGTGGGGGTGACTTTGCCCCCCAGGAGACATCTGGTCATGGCTGGGGACTCTGGGTTGTCACGGCTGGGGGAGGTGTGCTATTCTCATATTGCGTGTGGAGGCCAGGGGTGCTGCTAAAGACCCCACAGTGCCCAGATGGCCCTGCCACCAAGGAGTATCTGGCCTGCAGTGTGCGCAGCGCTGAGCAGGACAGTAACGTCAAAATGCACATTGCATTCATCATGCTCTAGGATCTAGAGCTGTTAATTCCCAAACGGCGTTCCTCGGCACATTCGTATTCCAGAATAAATCATTAGCAATGATTCTTACCTCAAGAATTCTTAACCCCGCTGAAGAATAGATACGCTACTTCCTGCACAATGCTCAGCCCGGTCCTGGCATGTGGCCGCCATCTAACGATAACAGCTACTGTGGTTACTGAGATGTTTGGAACACAGGTTGGGACACAGGTGCATGTCCTGCAGATTCACCGAGAATGTCGTCCCAGCAGAGACTGGGAAGGGTCCCCTAGTATAGAAACTCATTAAAACTAGAGTCAATTCACACTTATTTGACCTCGGTCCCCATCTTATCTTTGTTTTAGAGAGACCTCTTGTCACCGTCTCGAGGAAGGAGCATGTCTCAATGAACACTGTTTGGAGAACGTTCTGGTGCATTCTTTGGCATGTTATGGCCCGTGAACCGAATCCTGCCTGCTGCCAATTTTAGTAGGGCCGGCAAGACAAGAATGGTTTTTACACTTTAGAATGGAGCTAAAAATGATTTTTACATTTTTAAATGGTTGAAAAAGAATCAGAAGAAGAATAATATGTCATGACCCACCAAAATGATACGCAGTGTCCATAAATACAGTTTTATGAGAACACGAGACTCTCGTGTGTTTACGTACTGTCTGGGGCTGTTTTCGCGTTGCAATGGCAGGGTGTTTTTTTTCTGGCCTTTCCCAGAAAAAGTTCGTCGACCCCTGATGTAGCACCTCCTCTTTAGAATGTCTACGTGTACCCCCGAAGATAAACTTCTCAAAGACACTTTTTGAATACCACAGCCACAAAGCATAGTTTCAGTTAAACTGTTATTTCTATGAAATATGTCCAAATTTCTGTTTTAGGTCCTTTGTGAAATGAGGCAGAACATACATTTTAAAATGTCATAATAAAAGTCCATATGATTTAATCTAATATACATAGAAATATCCTCTATGAATTTTCTTATGAGAGAAGAGAAAGTGTCGCGTTCTAGCTGGTCATTCCTGGAGCCGAAGTCTAATCAGAAACATCTTCTACAAATTATATTTTGAATTTTTTTTGGGAAAAAAATCTGAATATAGAGAGAAGGGGGCTTATTTCTTCCAGTCCCTGCATTCCAAGACAGGGCTTATCTCAGTCTGTTGAGGCCACTGTAACAAATACACCGCGGCTTAAACAATACCTTTCTCACGGTTTTGTCCAAATTCAGTTGAAGATTAAGGCGCGGGTGGATCTGGCGTCTGGTGAGGGTCTGCCGACGGGTGTGTGGTCTGCGTCTTGTCGCTGTGCCCTCACCAGGGGTTGGACGCAGCGAGGGGGAGGGGGCCCTTGAGTCTCCCTTTGTAAGGGCGCTAATCGCGCCCGGAGGGCTCCACCCTCATGACCTAATCACCTTCCTCCAAAGGTCCTGCTGGGGATCGAGGGGAACACGAACATGCAGTCCGTAACGGGGGTCGCCCTCATTGTCTGCCAGCTTTTTTTTTTTTTTCTTGCAGTGAGCATGCTTTGCATAACGTCCATCATTCTGAACATGCAGTTTTGAGTCTTGCCTCTTTGCACCCACCCCTTCCACGTCGAAAGCTTTCTTCCGATGGCTTCTGCCAGGGGGCTGGGCAAGGCTGAGGACATCCGATGGCCGGGAGAAGGAAGGCGGAGAGAAGGTGAGGATGAGAAGCAGGAAGCACCGAGCACGCAGGGCGGGAGGAAAGGCGGAGTGCTGGGGACCACGCCCAGCGCCTTTCTTCTAATTCTTTCTCTGGCGTCCTTCATTATTTCCCCCCAGCTGTATTGAGATACGGTCAACACGGAGCATCGTGCACGGTTAAAGTGTCCGACATGTTGATCCGTTCCTCTCATCTATTGCAAAATGATGGCCACCTCAGCCTTCGCTGACGCTTCCCTCACGTCACATGACGACCATCTCTTTCCTGTGGTGAGAACATTTAAGATCAAAGGTCTTTGCAACTTTCAGGTATATAATACGGGACCATTAACTATAATCGCCAGGCTGCACGTCAGGTCTCCGGAAATGCCTTGTCTTCGAGGAGCCTTGGTCTTGCCCTAGACTTTTTCTATTCCTCCAACAGATACGCCGTGTAATTTGCAATTCACTGGTTCCCTCCTCTCAAAGACAGGGAGCTGCTCTGGGGGTGGCGGTCAGCGTCCGGGGTTCTGAGTGCCTGGCACACGCTGGCTGCCCATCTCTGTTGAAAGAACGTAACGGGAGCAAAGCGGACATGTCCTCCTCCTTGTGGCATCTGACCCCTGCCTGTCAAGATGCTGGTGTCTGTGGCTGGTTCCGCCTTTGAAAGTTCCAGTGGCCGCCTATCCTGCGGGGCCAGGGGGAGGCGGGTTCCCCACAGAAGATTCGGGACGGCGTCCGTCCCCCGCTCGAGGCCGAGCGTTGTCTCCAGGCCCCCTGTCCTGTCTTGATTTGAACTTTTGGTGTTTTGTTCACCATGGCTTTCTCGGCATTCGTTTTGATTTTTAGAAGACATCAACATTTAAAGTGTTTACCTTGATTACTGGGGGTTTTGGTGACCCCTCAAATGTGCCCAGAGTGGGGGCCTCACTCGTTTCTCTCTGGCCTTGGTTCTGCCTGAGCAACACACTGACGCTCGGGGTCTCCCAGCTGCTTCTCACGAATCGGCTCCTTTGGGCTCATGCCGCCTCCTTTGAATAGGTCCCACGGGTGCGAGCCCTGACGCCCTCCTGCATACCGCCCTCCCCGCTTCTCGCTCACTCGCTCGGGGCGTCCCTCCACCCCAGGCAGACACGTTAAACACACACCCACGCGCGTACCCACGAGCGGAGCGCCACTGACCAAACGCCACGGCCTCTGCCCGCACTCAGACCAAAGGCTTCCGGGCCCATCCGCACGCGCAGAGTGACATCTCCCGACGGCGGGGGCGGCTCAGCAAACGGCCGGGCGGTGCCTGCTAAGGGGAGTAGATTCTGCTTTTCTAAAGAGGAGACGGTTCAGCCTTGAAACTGCTCTACATGGCAGAGAACACACTTTGTAGGGGTCAGCAAAGATCTCCGCCGAGACACGCCTTCACTTGCCCAGGGTTTTCGCACTCGATAGCAACTTACGGCATCTGAAGATCGGCTAGCAGAAGCCAAGGCGTTCAGCTAGCTGAAAGGATGATGCGATAGAGTCCTGCACATCTAATGGTATCCCACTCATCCTCAGGGCGCTAGGGCCCGCGTCGAAGCTGTCAGGTCCTCAGTACTGGGTTGTTCAGAGAGAGTAAAGAAGAAATGGGAGAGAGACTCTGGCGGTGGGCGATGAGCAAGTGTGGCTCTCTACCTGGACAGCAGGTGCGGTCCAGGTCTCACCTCAGTGGGGCGTGGCGGCTCTGGAGGCTGGGTTCACATCCCATCGCCGGCCCTCCCTGGCTGTGTGGCCTCGGTCGTGTTACTTAACCTCTCTAGGCCTCGATCGCCTCATCTGCGAGATGGGGAGATTGATAACACCAATCTCACACGGTCGGGAGGATTTCATGAGTCAACGTATTCCGGTTGAAAGAGGTCCGGCACTTAGTAAATTCTCAACTATGATACACTGTTATTATTTAAAATGTATTATTATCCCTCAAGGTGAAAAAGCGTTAGAGGTCGACTCTTGCTTTTCTGGATGGTTCTTTGAGTTTTTAAGCAGGTATCTCTCCTCTCCGGGTTTATCACGTCCTTTCTGGAACTTTCTGGGAATGTGTGTTGCTCCTCCCAGCTCCTGCTTTCCTCGCTTCCTTTCCTGCTATTTTCTGGCAGCTTCTACCCTTGATGGGGGAGCATCAGAAATTCTCAGGTGTGTTTAAAACCCACTCAGTGCCCCTGTGTGTGTGACTTTCCTGATCTCAGCCGGCGATCGCATGAATTGGCATCTCGTCGGCCTCCTCCAATGGCGACTCCGTGGCAGAATCGAGCCGCTGCGCCGGCTTGCACGGCAGGAGAATGACATTCACGTCCACCGAGTTCTAACTCTCATCCAGCATTTCCTTGATTATGAAAGTTGGCAGCAAACCGCGTGGTGGCCGGAGCACCTGTGACTTTGCCAGTGACAGAAGCCCTGGTTGCTTTCCTGTCACGTGACAGCAGTCCTGGGTATCCGGAAATGTCGTTCTCTCATCGTGACTTCAGGATTAGGGCCGTTATTCAGCTCTGAGCTAGAGCTCATTAGTTAACGCACGTGTGACAATATCTCAACTTTGTTTTTATAATTTATGTTTTAATGACTTTATTTAAAAATAATTGATCGTGCTTGCCATCTCTGGATTTTATTTCACATGGTTTCAAACACTCTTCTGCGCAGGGGTTTGTGGGCTTCACTGGGCTGCCCTCCCCCAGGAGTCTCTGGAACCCCAAAGTTCAAGAACTCCCCACTTTGGACCAGCTTCCATCACTTGGGAACGACCACCCTGAACGTGAAACAGGAAGAGAAAGGTAAAATGTCCTCTTCGTTTCTGTCATCTTGAAGCATCGAGCAGGGGCATCCCACATAAAAAACTATCTCAGTGACAACGAGGATGCTGGGAGCCAGGAGGCCGAGGGATCCAGTCCTAGTCCATCGCCACCTGCCGTGGGACTGGGTGGGCCGCACGACCCAGCTAGGTGTCAGTTTCCTCGATGGGGACGTACGGGGTTGGCTTAGGGCAGAGGCGGAGGGCGCTCATGCACAAGGCGGCTCAGGTGTGTGCGTGCCCAGGGGGCACCTGTGAACTAGGGTGGCGGCAGTGGCTACTCAGCTACGGCCGATGGGCGCCAGGTGGGAAAGCAAGTCCAACGTTGCCGAGTCTCTAGATTTTTTTTTTTTTAAAGCCGGAAGCCTGGATTTTTACGCGGACAGTCCTTTCATAAAACAATACTGCTTTGACAGCTACGAGATGCACGGAGGAGGCGAAGCGCGCTCGCCAGCTCCCCGTGTATGCGTCCTGATCCGTGCGGCTCGGATAATGACGACGGTGACGGTGACGACGATGGCAGCAGACATGCTCACAGGGCACTCGCCGTGCGCCAGGCTCGCCTTCGTTCCCTCGGTCACGACAGTCCTCTGCAGTAACTGCCACTGTCATTCCTATGTTAACTTTTTTTTTTTAGAGGATTTTTATTAGAATGTATTTGAGAAGGAGAACAATTGCCGGGAAGCAGGATCTTAAATGTTTCTCTTCCTATTTTTTTTTTTTGATGAGGAAACTGCACAGAGAGGTTAAGTCAGCCGCTCAAAGTTGCACAGCTAGGAAGTGCCTGAGCAGGGATCCGAACCTACGTTACCCGCCCTCAGAGGCAGCCCTGAGAGATTCCTGCCCCCTTGGGTGTCTCTGCATTTCAGGGTCTTGGGGGAACGGTGTCCCCCGAAGGTGGCCAATGAGATGGAAAGAGACGACAGAGACAGAGGAGAAGCCGTGTGACGAAGACGAGGCTCGGATGGGGAGAGGCGGCCACAAGCCGAGAACCTGCCCCCCAACCCCCGAAGTTCCTGGAGGGAGCAGGGCCCTGCCGACACCCCATGTCAGACACCTCCAGCCTCCCAACGGGGGGAGAGTGAGTTTCTGTTATTTTAAGCTGCTCGGTTTGTGGTGACTTGTCGCAGAAGCCCCAGGAAACTCAGACGGAGGGACTCCTCGAAAAAGTTGAAGAGAAAGAAAAACAAAGCGACTGTTTCTTGTCTCCTCATCTGCGCGCCGAGACCCAGGCTGCCGGGATGCACACCCGCGGCCTCCCTCACGTGTGGAAGTGGCTCTTCTGAATTCTAAGCATCCTTAACACAAGCGTGCACGCACACACACACACACACACACGTGCGCGCGCGCACGCACCGGTGACAGGCAGATGTGTCCCCTCACAGTGACCCATGGCCTTGCTTTCGCTCTCCCTTCCCGCGTCAAGGGGCCCGAGGGGGCTGGGGACCTGGCCTCTGCACTGACCCGGGGCGGCTTGCATGGCCGCTGTTTGTTGAGTGCAGGGCGAGGGCCACGCTTTTCTGTTGAAGGAGGAGGTTCGGGGTTTGATAAATGACTGTTTAATGCTGGCGGCAGAGCCAGCTAATCACCGGGCAACAACAATCATCGTAATTAGAGATGGAGGAGCCATGCGAGGTCCCAGCCCCGCATCCCTTCTGCCGCAGAGATGCGACTGTCACACTGGGCCCTCCTGGGCCCGGGCACCGGGGGGCGCCGCGGGGATCCGAGGAGGATGTCCTCTGCAAAGCCGGCCTGGGCCTGCCGAGCAGCCGGAAGCCCAGGCGGGCCCTGGGGACCCGGAGCAGCATGGGAGTCCTTCGAGAGAGCCCTTCTACTTTCTGTCCCCATGATTCTGAGCCGGTTGTGTTTTCGGGTGACACGCCCTCCTTGAAAATGTGGTTTCACTCGCCACGGGCCACTAGAATGCCTCTGTGGGTCACCAGGGTAACGCATCCCCTCGGAAGCCTCGCTTTCAAACCAAATCTGGCTCTTCCTCTGACTTCCTGTGGCACCTTTTACCTGAAATGCAGCCGTCAGCCAACCCCATCTCTCGACCTTTCACGTACCCCTGGGACCCAGCCTGGTCTCCGTTCCCACCTCTGCCCCTTCAGCCCTGGTTCCTGCAAAATGCTTTGGGACCAGGCAGCTTGAGTTCAAATCCTGACTCTGTGACTCGGGACGCATCTCTTCACATCTATGTGCCTCAGTTTCCTCATCTGATAAATGGAAGCTATAAGGGGACCCACTTCGGGGCATTGCTGTGAGGACAAAGCGAGTTCATCCGTATAAAGCCAATTAATGGAAAGGATTTCATTATTATCATCAATAAAGCCATTGTGGTTACTACACGTGATTTCAAGATGTGTCACAATTATTCATTTGCATGTCTGTCCATCTGAGACTGAATCCTCAGAGAACAGAGACCCTCGCTAACTGATGTGTGGTCCTCCAGAGCCTGGCTCGTGCTTGGTACTTATTTAGCAGGTGCCCAATTCACGTGTGGGAGACGAGGTAAGTAGGTAAGTAGTATGAAGTTAGTTTTCCCAGTGGAAGGTTAGGACACACTCAGGACATCCAGTCGGAAGCGAGGACCTCTCCCAGGGTCCCTGGAGGGCTGGGGTCCCCACCCTCACCCCAGATCACAGATGCACATCGCTTTCTTGTTCGGTTATTACCAAGTAATAAACTACCCCAAAACTTAGTGGCTCAAGACCACAGCCAGTGTCACGTCTCTATGAATTTTGGGGGTCAGGAATTTGGGCAGGTTTCCCCTGGGCAGTTTTTTGGCTCCTCATGGCATTGACTGAGGTCACACAAAAGCCGGCGGACAGGCTGGTCTGGGAGGTGAAGGCGGCTTCACGCAACGTCCGGACCCTCAGGCAGGATGGCTGCACGGCTGGGCTCGGCCGGGACCGTCCTCTGCAGCCTAGCGGAGCCCAGGGCTCAGTGTCCTCAAGTGGAGGCTGCTTCCCTGAGAGCGAGTGTCCCAAGGGGCCCAGCGCTGCAAGCGAGGCTTCCGACAACCAGCCTCGCAAGTCCCAGCGCCCCACTTGGTCGGCCAGGCAGATCACAAGGCCAGCTCAGCACCCAGGGGAGCGCGGCCCCATCGCACCTCCCCGTGGGAGGGGCAGCAAGGGGCTGGTGGCACCGTGACCCGCCCCCTCCTCCTCCACTGCTCAGGTGTTTTAAACCAGGGGCCGTGGGGTCTCACGGACGGTTCCCGTGAAATCTGTGACCCTCCTGCACGCGGTTTTGTATGGATGTGCAAAGTGTGTGTTTTTTCAGAGGGATGCGCTGGCAGGCGGACTGTGGACCACTGCATGGCGGCCTTCCTTTTTCCCGGGCTTTATCTCGTCCTTCTCCTCAGGCAGATTTTCCCAAGGAAACATAAACAGACTCTTGCAAACTATTTCAGCAACGCAGAGAAACCAGGCACCCTCTAATCCCCTGCCCTCCTCCGAGATAATCTCGCCGTCCGCTCCGTGTGAATCTTTCAGGATGCTTTCCCAGGCACTAGACAGATGCGGATTGCCTCCTTCTCTTCGTATTTCCGCACCCCGCTATTTGCTTATTTTTCGCTTTGAGCATTACGTGCAGGAGACTGGTCCACGGTGGTCTGATTAGAGTCAGTCCGCGGGTAAAGACGGTGTCGCCGAAGCGGGCCAGTGGGCGCCGCCGTGACTCGTGTAGGGGCCCGTCGCAGGCTGCCTCCAGCTCCCCGCTTGTGCACGCCTCGCCGCTGCGCACAGCCGCGCTTTGCCCGCCTGTGCTCACGTGATCGTACCCCTCCTGGGTTAAGTATGGAGGGGTGGAGTCTCCGGGTTATTAGGTACGTGCTTACCCAATGTGAATTTTTATCGCCAAATTCACTTCCAAGACAGAGGCACGAACGCATGCGCCCGCCAGCAGGGTCTGCCCGCCCGCCCCTTCTGTGCCCTGGCCTAAGCGAAACGTGCCCGGTCCCCTCCCGCCTCTCCGATCCGGAGGCTGAGCATCTTGCCATCTGACGTACCATTGCCACCCGGCTGACGATTACGAACGCGGTCTTCGGGGTCAGGGAGAACCGAGGTCCCCGTTCTGTCCCTCAACTCAGTTGCCTTCTCTTCCGATGGCACCGTCACGGCATCCCTGTGAAAGCTGCCCGGGCGCTTCCACAAGACGTCCTGGAAGGGGCTGGTAGCAGTGTCTGGAACATGCTTTCGATTATTGGCAATGGTTTTTGTTATTATTATTCCAAGAGAGTTTCCAGTGCAGTGGCCGTTGGGGCGGATGCCACGGCACCTGTCAGCCTTGCCAATCAAAGCTCAGTCCTTCCGGCCTCGTAGTGTAGATGCTCAAACAGCTCAAGCGAAGCCTTACCCTTGCGGGGAATGCCCCTAAAAGGACCTCGGTCAGAGTGACTGACTTCACCAGGTCTACCATGTGGCCCGGGCACGCATTTCATCCTCCCGGCCCGCTGAGGGAGGCGCTGTGATTCCACCCATTCGAAAGATGAGGAAACCGAGGAACAGAAAGGTCAAGTGACTCTCCTGAGGTCACGGCGCCAGTAAATTGGCAGAGCTGGGAACTGACTCTGTCAGTCAGGCCCTGGGCTCATGTTCTTCACCAGGCGTTTACAGAATTTTCTAGATGGATGTTAACATTGCAGGTGATTTGACAATGGTGTGAGAGAGACTCGGAGGACTGGTTCCCGAGAGACGCCTTCTCAATGCTCTACCTGGCTTTCTTTTCTCTCTTTAGATGAATTTTTAAAACAATTTACAGTTATTTTAATTAAATTTTTTTTCCTTTTTTAATTAATTTTTTTTCTGGTGACATTGGTTGAATAGTTTGCCTTTCTTTCTTTCTTTCTTTCTTTCTTTCTTTCTTTCTTTCTTTCTTTCTTTCTTTCTTTCTTTCTTTCACAGTAAAGCACATATATATGTACACTGTGTGTTCACCTCCCACAGTTAGATTTCTTTCTGTCACCACATATTTGACCCCCTTTGACCCCGTCTTCCTTTCCTCTCCTCCCCCCTCCCCCCACTCTCTGGTAACCACTAGTGTATTATACATGTCCATGCATCTCTGTTTGTTTGTCCTGGTCATTTGTTGTTTTTGGGTTTATATCCCACCTATAAGTGATATCATGTGATTTTCAACTTTTTCTGTCTGGCTTATTTCGTTTCGCATGATTACCTCGAGGTCCATCCATGTTGTCACAAATGGCAGTATTTCATCTCTTCTTATGGCTGAGTAATATTCCATTGTATATATGTACCACAGCCTCTTTAGCCAATCCTCTATTGTAGGACACTTTGGTTGCTTCCATGTCCTAGCCACTGTGAACGATGCTGCTATGAACACCAGTGTGCAAATATCTTTTCGGATATGGGTTTTCAAGTCTTCGAGTAAATACCCAGTAGAGGGATTGCTGGATCATATGGTAGATCAGTTCTTAGTTTTTTGAATGCTCAATTCTTAGTTTTTAAAATGCTTTACCTTTCAGTGGGAGAGGGGGGACCTGTTGGTTTTACAAACTAGGAAACTGTTGCAAGAATGAAGAGTTGCCAAACGATGGAGACAGACAAAAGGCTGGACTGAATAAGTCAGTGGTCCAGTTCACAGCTGCGAAGCTGGGCTGTGTGGGAGGGCAGGGTCTGGAGCTACACTAACCAGCCCGGACACAGCTTAAAAAACTAACGCTGAGAAAAGCAAATTGCAGGAGGATCCGTGCAGAGTGATACCATTGGTATGAAGTTTAAATAACATACAAAACAACACTATATATCATATAGGGACAAGGATATTAAAAAAAAACATAAAGATATGCAGGGGAATGAAAAACATCAAATCCTGTATGGTGATTATCTTAAGGAAGAAGGGGGAAATATGATCAGACAGGGGAAAGGTTCATAGGGGTTTACTGTAAAAACGTTTTTGGATGTAATTATTTATTCACTAAAGAAAAACAGCTGCTTAAAAATACAGTCCATTATGAGTGCATAAGACACTGTCACTATAATTTTACTGTTAAAATTTCTTTTATTGCTCTGTCTACTGTTTTATTTTTTAAAAACTTGTTTTCATTTTTTTATGTTTAGCGCATCCACGCATGTCCATGGTTTAAAGACTCAAGTCATTTTACAAGGGTTTGTTAACTAAATAAACTTCTTTCTTTTTTCTTTTTTTAACTAGGGGGGTAGAAACATAGGTGTTTGTTTTATTATTCTCTAACACTTTCTTAAAGATCTGAAATATTTTATTTAAAAATACTTAGAACATCATAAAATCATTGTAAAAAAATGAATGAAACTTCTTCAGATTAGCTGTGTGTCTACAAATTGAATGACCTTAAATTTTTCTAAAGCTAGAATTCCTCAGTCTGGCATCTCACTAGCTTGTTTGTTTTCTTGGAGCTCTTATCACCCCTACGTTTATTTCCCCCTCCCCCCCACACACTGCATCCAAGTACTATGGTTTGGAAGTTTTGGGGGTAGGTCATTACTCAGGTGCATTTTCCTAATCTCTCTTGGTCGCAGTGGGGAAGATAGTTTGAAAAGTATAATCAATAATATAATTACACTTGGACGACAGCTAGAGAACGCCCCGCCCCTTGATATCTAGGTAAAAAGGCCTCAAAGACTCCATTCCATAAGCCCGTGCAATTCCAGAGCTTTTTCAAAGATTTCTGCTAATTCCTGTGGGGGTTTAAGGAATCCCGGCTCTTCTCTCTCAGGCTCTGTTTTCCGAGTGCATTTCTTTCTCCTCCCTGAAATTCTGCTCCTCCTTCTCTTTAAAGTGCAAAATCCACTGAGACCAGTCACTTGCTAGGCACTGAGGACTTCAGTGACTCTTTCTTAGGACAAGCAGAGAAAGTTCTTACAAACCGACATGCAAACATGTCTTACAGCGACTGGTCGGCACTTCTCCACTTAAGACGCCTGCAGGGGCCTTCGCGGGTTTTGTGTGTCTCGTTTCCTTCCTCTGTATCCTGCTGGCACCACAGCTTGTATTTTTCTTTGGGGGCATCAGCCAACTCTACTTGCAGGGTTTTCGGTATTATTTGCAAGGTAAGTATTAATTACTTGCATTTTATAAAGAAGAGCGAGACTGCGAGAGGTTTGCACATGTTGGTCAAGGTCAAACAGCTAGGCAGTGCATGATTTGGAATTTGAACTTGGATTTAACACTAAAGCCTGTGCTCGTAACCACTGTGGAATAACAACAACAACAACAACAACAACAACAACAACAACAACAAGTACTATCAACTCCCAGGTATATCTCCATTCCAGATCTTTCCCCTGAGCTCCAGACTTGTATAATCAACTGTATATATAATATCTCCACTCACATCTGTGATAGTTTAAGACATTCACGAATTCATTGACACAATGTCCTTCAAGAAGTGGAGCTTAATTTCCCTCTTCTTGAGTGTGGGTGGAATTCATGACTTTCTTCTAACAGAAGAGTATGGAAATGGCGGTGTACGATTTCCAATGCTAGGTTGTAAAAGGGATCGTGACTTACGCCTTGCTCTCTTGAATCACTCACTCTGGGGGAAGCCAGCTGCCATGATGTGAGGATACTCAACAAGTCTTGTGGAGAGACACACATGGTGAGAAACTGAGGCTTTCTCTCAAGAGCCAGAAAGAAGTGGAGGCCGTCTGCCAACAGCCACAGGAGGCAGCCATCTTAAAAGTGGATCCTCCAGCCCCAGTCAAGCCTTCAGGTGTGGCTGCAGCACCTGCTGGCAGCTCGAGGGCCACCTCACGCCACCCTGAGCCAGAACCACCCAGCCGAGCTGCTCCTGAGTCCTTGACTCACAGAAACTGTGACATAATAAATACTCGTCATTTTAAGAAGCTAAGGTTTGGGTAAATTTATTATGCAGCCATCGATCATGAACAAGCATCTCCAACATGACATGTTAGAAGCTGAACTCCTAATCTTCATTCCGCAAATGTAATTTCCCCTCCGTCTGCTCTGTCCGGGAAACGACAATGTCGTGACTCCTGTTTCTCATGTTAAAACCTCGATGACATCCCTAGAGCTGGGCTTAATTTCGCAGCCCAAATCTGACGTGAGAGCAATTCTCATTGTCCTTGCTTTAAAATGTACCCCAAACCCACGCCCTCCATTATCATCGTCGCCTTGGTGCACGCCCATCACCCCCCACTAGGTTGGTTGCAACTGCCATCTACCCAGCCTGCCTTTGTCCTGGTACTGCTAGAGTCAACTCTAAATTCAATAACTATAACGATATATATATATAGTTATAACTATATAAGCCAGATTGTGGATTCTTCTGCTCCACACCACTCATGGTTACTCTTCCTCCAGACCTGTAAATGGTGTCCTCCTTTCAATTTCTTAGTGAGGACTTTTCTGACTCCTGAACATTCTCCATAGTGTATGTTTTACTTAAGTATTTTCTCTTTTCCTTATAGAATGACAGCTCCTTAAAGAGAGGGACTTTGTTGTCTAGTTTACTGTTGAAAATGAGTCTCGCACATAGTAGGTGCCTTATAAATATTTACTGAAAAAAACCCCTTGATTTCATAAGCACTGTTGTCCTTGGTGTATGTCAGAACTACCTGGGAAGCCAGTTAAAAATAAGAATGCCCGTTTGGGTGCCCAGGGCACCCGACACAATCATGGGCACTCAGAGTCTGATGAAAACTAGGTGGCTATGAGATGCATCCATGGGAATCTCTATTGCATTTGCCTCCTAATCTTTCAGCAAAATTTGTTATTTCTGCTTTAACAGAGGTAAGGAAATAGTAAAATATATTGAAATTGGTTTGTATTAAAAAACTCCTTTGTAGTTAGAGCAGTAAATTATAGACATACGATTCAATATAGGCCATAAATTGAATATTTTAGTGTGAGTCGAGTTGTATCGAGTGTTCCTTTGGGGATTAGAGTTTATTTCCTAAGCTTTTGTTCACTACATCATGAGTCTTTTCAATAAAACGATCTCATTGCCTGTCAGCCAGACAAGCCTTTCCATGATGCAAGAGGATTTTATCGGGTGTGGTTAACTCAGAAAATGGCTCTCCGAAGATACTTTATGACCAAATATTTACTAATGTCCCTTAGCAGGCCTGGTTAATTTCAGAATACCTAAGAAAGCCAATAAATGTGAACAAACTAGAACACACACACACACACACACACACACACACACACACGCACTGTTGCTACTCTGCTCTAAGTAGATAAAACCAAGAAATGTAACTGAAATAGGAAGCTTGATGTTATTATGACCTTGATATTAAAAGTTTTTGGGCAGATGAAAGGAAATAGGGCTTGTGAGCCTGTCACACAGAGATTCAAATCCATCTACCCATCTCTCCATCCATCCATCCATCTGGCCAGCCAGCCATCTATCCATCCATCATCCATCCATCCATTCATCTACCCATCCATCCATCTATTCGAGAAGGTGGGCATTTGCTTTACAATACTGGACTTCGAAGTTTTTAATTATTTTTTTCTGAATGAGGCAGATTTGTTCTACCTCTTATCAGTCAGAGCTTGATGGATGTAAGAAACGAAAGTGACTCTTCAGTTTTGAAATGGTACAGGGCAGCTGACAAACCACCAGCTAAAGGACTGGGCTTGAGGAGGGCAGCAAACAGGGCAGCTCTGGTGTTCCAGGGAGTTGGAGTGGATGGAGTTTATGCAGAACGAGGAAGAGACCGACAAGCCCGCACACCCGCCCACCCCGGCACAGTCCGGGAGCGTGTGAGACACAGCTTCTGCGACGGCCCACCGACCCCCACTTCCTGATAGTCACGCCTTTGTGTGATCCCTTCTTCTCGAGTGTGGTTAGACCTCATCGCTTGCTTCCAATGAAGAGAATGAGGCAGAAAGCGAGGCGGTAACGCTTTCAAGATGAGGTTACGAAGACCCTCCCCGGCTTCTGTCTCATTGCACACATGTGCTTGCCACGTGTGAGCCACTCTAAAGAGAATCCCACACGGCAATGAACTGACCGAGGCCTCCAGCCAACAGCCGGTGAGGAGCTGAGGTCCTCGGTCCAACAGCTCATTGATTACATCTGCCCACAGCCACTCATTTTTACCTGGAGGTAGATCCTGTCCCCGTTGACCCCTGATGGGAGACCACAGCTCTGGCTGACACCTGAATTGCAGCCCACGAGAGATTCGGCACCAGAGGTGCTCAGCTGAGCCGTGCCTGGATTCCTGGCCCACAGAAACTGTGAGATCGCATGTGTTTGTTGTTTTAAGTTGCTAAACCTTGAAACGATTTGTTATGTGGTATATTGAATGGTACTGCCTTAACAAAGTACCACAAACTGGGTGTTTTAGAATGAGAGAAATTTATTTTCACACAGTGCTGGAGACCAGAAGTCCAAAGTCAATATGTCAGCAGGTCCCGGCTCCCTCTGAGGACACTGGGGAAGGCCCTGTTGCTGGCCTCTCTCCTAGCTTCCAGTATTCTCAGGCAATCCTTGGCTTGTAGACGGCCACCTTCTCACTGTGTCTCTTCACATAATCTTCCCTTTGTGCATGTCCGTATCTGTGTCCAAATTTCCTTTTTAAAATAAGGGTACCAGTCATATTGGAGTGGGGCCCATCTTAATGACCTCATCTTATATTGATTACATCTGTGAAGACTGTTTTCAAATAAAATCACATTCACAAATATTGGGGGTTTAGACGTTCATATTTATATTTTTGGAGCAGTATAATTCAACCCATAACAACCAGTAATAGATTCTAATATAAAGAGGTAACTCCTCCAGTAGGCACGATTATTAGAAGGAAGAGGAAAATCGCCCCACAAGTATATCGCAAGTTCCCATCCAATAGAACCGATGTAGTTGTCACCAACCACGTGCGGCCACTGAGGCCTTGAAATGGGACTTATCCAGATATGTCCATGAGTGTATAAAATACACACCAGATTTTGAAGACTCAGAATTAAAAAAAAAAAAGTAAAATATGTATCTCTTAACTTTTCATATGCTTCCATGTCGAAATAATATTTTGAATCTATTGGGTTAAATAAAGTGCATATTATTAAATTTAATTCCACCTCTTTCATTTAATTTATTTTTTTAAATGTGGCTACTAGGAAATTTAAGCTTAGGCACATGTGGCTTGCATTTCATTGCTCTTGGACGCTGTTGTTCTGGACGTTGAGATCCATGTAAGGGACATTCGCTCCCCTGCCTGGAGTTAAACAAAGTTTCGGGGTCCAGAAATTGGTAAAAATGTGCCCCTGGTCTCGATCGCATCGCGATCAAAACTGAGATACTCATGTCCAAAGCATTTCTACTCCTGCAAAGCCAAGTGGTTCACCTTTCTGAGCTTGAAGACAGGGTCCTTTTGCTGACGTCACGGAGCTATGACACCTGCTGTCCAGCTCTCGGAAACTACAGGCTTCCACGCCAGCCCCTGGGTCACTGCAGCTCCTTCGCCGGCCCTCCATCCCTGGGTCCCTGGGGCTGGGCCACTGGCGCCTAGCTCCCCCTACCCCAACCCCGAGGACGGTCTCTTTCCCTGAATGACCCAGATCTTTCTAGAATCTTCTATTTGGAAACAAAGGTCTATTCATTCTCTCCTGAGGAAAAGAGACACTGGAGCTCACACCGTTTTCAGAGCACAGAGGCAATAGAAATATCTTCCGCTATTTCTGTGCTTTAGGATGAACGAGACACATTAATATTTCAGTAAATAATCCTTCCGCAAATTCATTTGTTCAGCAGATATATTTATTGCCATGTTTCAAAGCTCTTTTCCCTAAATTATCTTCATTTATTCAATACATGTAGGGAGTGGTTATCTGCCAGGCACTTTGGGGATTAATTGGTGAACAGGTGGACACAGCTTTCTCTTCATGGAATTTATAGTTGAATGGGGGACGCGGCAGGATGCGGACAGCCAAACAAAGTATTATCACCTTCTGGATCAGTGCTGCTAGGGAAGGCTATCACTGCTGCATCCAGGAGGAGCTTGCCTAGTGTGTGTGCCGGTGTGTGTCTGGGGGGTGAACTGAAGAAGGCTCGTCTAGGACGAGATCTGAAGGATGAAGAGGAGCTGGGGTGAGGAGGCGAGGGATTAATAATACATTTTCTGAGCTCTCAAATTGAGCCACTGTTCATCCATCCATCCGTCTATCCGTCTATCCATCCATCCATCCATCCATCCATCCATCCATCCATCCATCCATCATCTATCCACCCACAAATACTTCCTGCGCATCTACTATAAGGCCCCGTCCCAAACCGCATGGAGACTACGAGCACGTAAACCACAGTTCTCAACCTCAGCACTACTGACATTCAGGCCTGGGTCACATTTTGTCTTGGGCGTTATCACATGCACTGTAGAATGTTTCGCATCAGCCTTGGCCTCTACGCATCAGATGCCAGCCTTAACACTCCCCCTTCCCGACACTCAAAAACGTCTCTGACATTTCCCAGTATCCTCTGGAAGTGGGGGGGGGGGGGCAGAATCACCTAGTAGCAAACCATTGATGTAAACGAATAACTATATCATATCACATCATCATGTCATATAACATATGGCATATCATCATAGCATAGCATAGCATAGCATAGCATAGCATAGCATAGCATAGCATAGCATAGCATAGCATAGCATAGCATAGCATAGCACGTCCTGTAGTAATGTGTCCCAGGAGGAAGAATTTAAAGTGGGTTAAGGGGATAGAGAGGGAAGGCATCACTGACAAGGTGGCATTTAAGTGCGGAGACGGAAGCGAAGCGTGAGAACAAGTCGCGCCTGCGCGGAGTGTTCTGGGCTTGGGATTTCACCGTGAATAAGGTGGGGGCCGCTGGAGGGCTGGAGCAGGGGCTGGTATGATCTGTTTTGAAAGGGTCACACCGGCTGCTCATCGTGAAGACTGTGAGGTGTGGGGAGGAGAAAGCAACCAGTCAGGAGTCGAAAGTTCAGCCCTAATTCTCAAAGCGTGGCCCTCACGACAGGACCTGGGAGCTGGGCAGACATGCAGATTCTCAGGCCCCGCCTCCAAACTCCTGAGCCTCCCGGCCAGGGCCGGCCACCTGCGTTTTGTCAAGCCCTGCAGGTGGTTCTGATGCTGCCTGGGTTTGCGAATCCTGGCTGACGAATGAGCACGATCTCCTCTGCCCTAAAGGCCTCTTTCCCACCTTCCCTCAGCGACTTGGTTGAATAGCCAGCCTCAAGCCAGCTAACCCACCCACAGAGGCGGGCCTTTCGCAACCCCGGAAACCCCTCCTTCCCGGGCCTGCCCGCAGAGCCCTCTCCCTGCGTCCCGCAGCCTGGCAGGCGCGCCTGGTTCAGCAGGGATGACAGGTGCCTTCTATTGAGAACGGCTGACAGACCTCTCATCGAGGCGTGATTGACAGCGCCTAATCGGCGGGAAGAGAATGGCGTGCCTCGACAGTGATGTTTGCTCGGTAAATATTTGACATTATCTCCTCTGAAAACCTGAAAGAGAACTTCACTTTTCTTTCTTTTTCTGGGAACACAGCAAGTCACGGAACACCCTTCCGTATAATTAGTCTGACACGGGAGTTTCCGACTGGGGCAGGGAACCTACGATGTGGGAACAGGTCTAGTAGGTGTCTTTGTGGCTTGGTTGCTCCAGGTGTTTGAGGGCCACTCACCTGCGCACGCGGGAGTCCACCTCCTTCAGCACACGGCGCGCAGACGGTCCTCGGGGATGCTGCGGGTGCTCACTGCGCATGTCCGGGGCTGCGCCGCGCCCGCGGCTCCAGCGCGCCCGCAGGTGATGCTGCTGCTGGGGTGGCTTGAGGACCACGCTCGGCGTGGAGGGAGTTGTAGGACCCGCCTCCCTCTGACTTAACCTAATCCCCGAAAAAGGGGCTCTCGGGAGTCATGTAGGACGCGGCTTTCGGCATTAGGGAGACTTGGGCTTGAATTTTGATGTACAAATCACACGCTGTGTGACTTCGGGCAGGTTAGCTCGCCTCTCTGAGCCTGCGCCGTAGGGTTAATAACGCAGTGTAATTAACCTTTTTAAAAAATTGCCCCTTGAAGAACTTTTTAAGAATTTTTCCCTCTCCCCATGAAATTTGAATGCCACGGATCTATACTATATTTATTTACGTGCCGTGGTCCTTTGGGGAACCAGAAAGCGTCATAATAGCTAAGATTTTTCACCCCCTCCTCAAAGAATCTGCTGCAGAGAAAGCATATTTTAGGGTAATAGTAAAGATTACAAAAGAGGTCATTTCTGTCAGGAACCTGATACAGAGTAAGTGTCAATGGGTATTATGTAAGCCGTGTTAAAGATAATAAAGTATTACTAATACAGCATATACTAGTCAGGTCATATATCGTATCATATCACATATCATGCCTTATCATATCACATCATGTTTGCTCGCAATCTAATGCCCGCAGACTGGCTACGGAAGGGAGAACGAGGCGTATAAGGCAGCGCGGCGGAGAGGAGACACCACGTGCTGAACAGGGTGGCTCAGCGCGTGAGGTCACGCGTGGGTCTCAGGGTCGCTTCCCCGCGCCAGGCGTCCTGGGAGGTGTTGCTTTGCGCCTCTGGGTCGCTGTGTCGTCCTCTCCTTCCTGGGCGCCACACACTTTTCCTCTCTCCGGTGCAGTGAAGAGCCGATCTGAGGGCACGTGGAGGGAGACCACGCCGGGGCCTTTGTTAGTGGCGACACAGCCACCTTTCGCTGAGCGTCCGCCAGGACAGGCCGGGGGGCGTGGTGCTGGGATGCAGTGGGGGGCAGAGCGGGGTGGGGTGGGGTGGGGGCGGGGAAGACTGCCCGCCAGGCCCTGCCCTCTGGTGTGTGCAGTAGACAAGCAGACAGCCCAAGTCAACACAAATGCAGTGACTTTGCAAAAGGGGAGTCCCGGTGCCACCCCAGGGCAGGGGACTTCTAGACTGGAGTCAGAGCAGAAGGGAGGCTCCAGCCCTTGCAAGGCGGAGTGCTGGAGCTGAGAGCGCTGTGGCTTGGCTGGAGTGTCGCATGCGCTCGGGGAAGCCAGTGTCCGGGAGAGGCGGGAGCTGGACCCGCAGGGGCTCAAGCCGGGCCACGGAGAGCCACAGAGAGCCACGGAGAGCCACGGAAAGTAACAGGCCAAGGGCCGAGGGCCAGAAGTAGTGGCTGGCGTGCAGAAACTTGTTCTTACATTGTAGAACACCGTGCGTTTTCCCAAATTCTTTCCGTTTCCCCTGGGATGGGGGAGGGGGAGGGGGCGGAAGGGGCGAGGGAACCTTAGTTCTGGAGCCTGAACCTCAGACCCAGGGGCGGGGAGGGGACACGAACTCCTATCTCAAAGCTCTTCGCGGGTCCCATTCTCTTCCTCTGCGGTGTCTCCTCTGTCACTCACGCTGCAGCTCTCCAAGTCCCACTGCTGGTCCTTGGGAGTCCTGGGACACCTCCTGCTCACACCATAGAACTTAGGCCCAATGGCCTTTATAAAGATGGCGAATAAACCATTGTTTTTATTAAAGGGCTTACCATTCGCCAAGTCCCGTGATAGGGGGTTCGAAGGGTGTGGCTGTCCTATGTCACAAACTTGGGTCTGAATTCTGTGTCCACCATGTCGATCAGTATGGGACGTGGGGCAACTCGGTCTTCTCGGCTGTAAAATGGGGGCATGAGTAGGCACTCTTGGGGTCGCTGGGCGGGACGTTTCTCAGCATTACGGGTTGGTTACTCGTTGGGCAGGCATCAGTGCATGGAGCGTATTGAGGTTTTAGCCAGGCTTAGGTGCACACTTACTGATTATTGCAACAAATAGTATCCGGAGCATCTGTGATGGGTGACACATGATAGGGTGTCCTAGAACTTTGGGATACAGTGGTGACCCAAACAGGATTTGGTCTCTGCCCTCATGGATTCTACAATCTAGTGACAACATGACAAAGTTCGGCAAATGTGTTTGGTAAAAGGCCAGATAGTAAATATTTTTGGGTTTGGAGGGCCAAGAGACAAAATCAAATTACAGCCTGTCACTGCGTCTTGAGGGGCGCATGCAGCAGTGTGGAACAGGCGAGCACCACATGGGGTCTCTGTCTCAATTACTTGACTTGGCTGTTTTAGCGTGAAAACAACTATAGACAATAAGTAAACAAATGGGTATGGTTGTGTTCCAATAAAACTTTATTTTAAAAAAAAATGGGGGCCATGGGCTGCAGTCTGTTGACTCCTGGTAGAGAAATGGCCAAGAACACAGATGTTGGAGCCATTCTGCCTGGCTGAACCCCAGCTCAGCCACTTACCAGCTGGTTGACCTTGAACAATTTACCTACCCTCTCTGTTCCTCAGTTTCCTCATCTGTAAAATGCAGGTAAAAATCGTACTTACCTCAGAGAGTTTGTGTGTGTGTGTGTGTGTGTGTGTGAGGATTAAAAGAAATAAAATATGTAAAGTTCTAAGTACAAGGTTTGCCATGTGATACATATTGTTCTAAATGTCAGTTATTTTCATGTAAGTGAGGAGCTAGGCATTAATCAATTATGATCATGCAGATGAGTAACTTTTGTAAGCGTTATTTGACAAAGTACTAGAAGGACTTTGGCTAATTTGGGGGCCATCACTGAGATGTCCCTGAGAACTTTCTGTGTCCCTGTGGCTACTTCATTTTAATAAATTTTTATCAATTTTTTGAGGGGCAAGGGGAGAGTTCTTTCATACATTTTGATCATTCTACATTGAGATATTTCTTTAAAAATTAAAATCAGCTCATAAAAGGGAAATCATACAGTGTTTATCTTTCTGTGTCTGACTTAATTTATATAGCATAATGTCCTCCAGGTCCATACACGTTATCACAAATGGCAACATTTTCTTCTTTCTTTAAGGCCGAATAATATTTCATTGTATATGTGTGCCACATTTTCTTTATTGTATTTTATTATTAGTTTAAGTATCTAGTACATTGGTTAGATATTTACATGGTCTATAAAACAATCCCCCTAATTGCTCCTTCTCTCCTCTGGCTCTCCACCTAGCCGCTACATTAACGCTAACTGCATTCCCTATGCCATGCTCCCCATCCCCAGGACCATCTATCAACCACTAATTTGTACTTCTTTAACCCTCACCCCTTTCTCCCAGCCCCCTAACCCCCTTCTCCTCTGACCATCACCAGATTGGCATCTATATTTGTTAGTCTGTTTTTGATTAATTTGTTCTTTTAGATTCCGTGTATAAGAGAAATCATATGGTATTTATCTTTCTCTGTCTGCCTTATTTCACTCAGCATAATAACCTGTAGGTCCATCTGTGTCGTTGCAAATGGAAAGAATTCATTTTTTTTAACAGCTGAGTAATATTCTATTGTATATATGAACCATAATTTCTTTAGCCAATCGTCTGTTGATGGGCATTTAGGTTGCTTCCATATCTTGGCTGTTGTAAATTATGCTGCCATGAACATAGGGGTGCATAGATCTTTCTGGATTATTGTTTTGGTTTTCTTCGTATAAATACCCAGAAGTGCAATTGCTGGATCAAAAGATATATCCATTTTTAATTTTTTGAGAAACCTTCAGACTGTTTCCCATTGTGGCTGTACCTATCTGCAATCCCACCAACAGTGTATGAGGGTTCCTTTTTCTCCACATCCTTGCCAATACTTGTTGTTCTTTGATTTCTTGTCGAGAGCCATTCTGACAGGTGTGAGGTGATATCTCATTGTGGTCTTAATGTGCATTTCTCTGATGATTAGTGACCTTGAGCATCTTTTCGTATGTCTATTGGCCATCTGTATATCCTCTTTGGAGAAATATCTGTTTAGGTCTTCTGCCTATTTTTTAATTGGATCGATTGTTTTTTTTTGTTGTTGTTAAGTTGTAGGGTTGCATACCACATTTTCTTAATCCATTCATTGGTTGATAGATACATTAGGTTGTTTCTCTATCTTGGCTATTGTGAATAGTGCCGCAGTGAACACGGGAGTTCAGAAGTCTCTCTGAGATATTGATTTCATAACCTTTGGATATATACCTAGAGTAGGATTACTGGAGCATATGGTAGTTCAATTTTTATTTTTATTTTGAAGTAACTCCATGGCTTAATGACTATTTTTTTTTTTTTTAGCACTGAATAATAATATCCCATTGTGTAGACGTAGCAGTTTCCATTCACCTACTAAAGGGTATCTTGGTTATTTCCAAGTTTGAGCAATTATGAAAAAATTGCCATGAACATCCACGTCGAGATTTTTGTGCAGACAACGGTTTTCAACTCCTTAGGGTAAAAGCCAAGAAGTGTGATTACTGGATCACATGGTATGTTTAGTTTTGAAAGAAGTTGCTGACTATCTTCCAAAACGGCTGTGCCATTTCGCATGTCTACCAGCAATGTACGAGAGTTCCTGTGGCTCCACATTCTCGGCAGCGTTTGGGTGTGGACATCTGGTTGGTCCGGCACCATTGGTTGACGAGGCTGTCTTTGCCCATTATATTGAGTTTGACCCCTTGTCAAAGCTCAGTTGACTATATTGGCGAGGGTATAAGTTCTGGGCTCTCTATTCTGTTTCATTGATCTATGTGTTTTCCTTCGTCTCAGAGGTGTACCCTAATTTATGTAATCGATTGCCTATTTTGGAACACTTCGGCTTTTTCCAAAAAACTTTACACAATTATAACCAATGTTGTGATTACACATACTTATTAAATAAATCTCAGAGCGCATCTTCAATTATTTTTGGAGGAAAACTCTCTAGAAGAGTAATTAATCAAAGGGCATGCACATTTTAGAGAGATTGATAAATACCGTTTAATCGGTTTCCGGAAAGTTCCTATCCATTTTCACTCCCAGCAGCAATGTGTGTGGATGTCTCTTCCTTGAGCCTTGTCCAATAATGAAAACATTATGTTTTACTTTTGTCAATTTGATAAGTGAAAATGATTTCTTCTTGTTTTAATACTTGTCTCTTTGGTTATTACTGTCACTCGATATTTTCTTAAAATATTCATTAAACATTTGTATTTATTTGCATGCTGTCAGTTCATGAATTTTGCCCAATTTTTTCTATTTAGATATTATTCACTTTTCTTAGAGATATATAAACACTCTTTGTATCATTAATTATGCCAATCATCATAAATCACATATTAATACAAATAATTCCTCCCCCAATCTGTGACTTTTTATTGCATTTACTATTTTTATTTTATTTTTTTGACTCCTGGAATTTCAGTTCCTATGACATTTTTCCTTAGCATTTGTACTTGGAAATAACTTCTTGGCTGATATCAGGCAAAACTATTGACTTACATTTTCCTCTTATGGTTTTCTTTCTAGATTTAATTCTTTAATTCATCTGAAGCATTTTGTTAGCTGTGAATGCACCTTTTCTCTATAAATTTAAAATTCTACTTTTATACTATGCTAAATTCTTTAAACATTTAACATATTCCTAGACATTATTTTGTTTTTACATTGAGTTGTTCACTCTTGTGCTGGTTCAGCATTTAAAAATTATTATAACTTTATAGTATGTTTCCATGCCAAATAGGGACATTTGTTCATCATATCTATTTTTGCTACTCTATCATCTTTATTCAATTTTTGATTTTTGAAAGGGCAATACTTAGTAAAAAAGTCAATATAACTGTAGTGTATTTATTCATTTGTTTGTTTGTTTTTAGGTATACAGTATTTTGGTTAGACATTTATATAGTTTATGAAGTGATCCCCCATCTGGCTCCGCACACAGCCATTCTGATACCATTGACTGTATTCCATATGCCGTACTCTACGTCCACATGACTTTTTTGTAACTACTAAATTCTTCATCCTTTTCACCTTTTTCTCTCACCCCCCTAACCCCTTCCCCTCTGGCAGTCACCAGATTGTCCTCTGTATCTGTGAGTCTGTTTTCATTTAGTTTTTTGTTCCTTAGATTCTGCATATAAGTGAAATCGTATGGTATTTATCTTTGTCTGACTTATTTAACTCACGATGATAACCTCTGGGTCTGTCCTTGTCGGTGCAAATTGTAGGTTATTCAAAGAAAACCAAAACACTAATTTGTAAAGATCTGTTCACCCCTACACTCACAGCAGCATTATTTATAATAGCCAAGATATGGAAGCAACCTAAATGTCCATCAACAGATGATTGGATAAAGAAGTTATGGTTCATATATATAATAGAATATTACTCAGCCGTAAAAAAATGAAATCCAACCGTAGTGTTTTTAAATGCTTGGTTTGTTCAATACAGATTCGGATTTGCAATATGTGAGATGTATGACCATCTGGACCCATCTGGGGCTTGTTGAAAGATCCTAGTTCATCAGTGTGACCCCTTTTACGCTGGGAGCTGTGTCTCGGCGTCCCCAGGGCTTGTCTGTTTCTGGCTTCTGTATTTAGTCTTCGGACGTTCTGCCTGTGGCCCTTGGCTTTAGAGCAAAGACACCCTCGGCTCTGAGCTCGGGCCTGCTACCTGGTGCGGGGCCTTATGCCTGGACCGCCTCCTCTCCCAGCTCCACCTGAGACCACACTCACTCAGGTGGAGCTCTCTGTGGCCCCTTCCGGCCCAGAAAGTTAAGATGGCTCAACTGTGTGTCCCTAGAGGCAGTCGATCGTGGTCTTTGATCCCACGAAATTCTTAAGAAATGCATCACTGTGCTGGGGGTGAGTTGGAGGAAGCGGCTCTTGGAGGAGGATTCAGGCCATGGTTGGGCAGCCGGTAAGGCAGGGAACATTTCAGAGAGAGTGACTAGGGAGTTCCCAGGTCTCCAGAAAAACGGCACTCATTTATTGAACGGATATTTGTTGGACACCTGCTGCATCCCCAGTGCTGCGCCTCAGACTGGGAATGTGCAAACGAGACACACGTTAGCGCCTGCTCTCACACGGGGCCTGTGGGGGACACCCACAGTAAGCAGCTGATCACACAGCGGCAGCCGGGGTCGGCAGCCTGCGACCAGCGCTCTGGATGAGGGATCATTCACATCATCACTTCCGGCTCCAAGCACCGGCCACTCTGGGCCCGGGGGCGGGGGGGGGGGGCGCGGTACACGGGGAGACCGAGTGTTCAGCTGGGCCATCGCTCTGAGGGGAGAAGGCCGGGTTGTCTCCATCACACCTGCCCTCTGCCTAGCATCCTTGAATTTGTGAGACAGCTGCCCACAGCCTCTGCTGACAGTACATCATCAGTTACTCAGGCACAAGCCAACCAGATATGAGAGCAGGCAAAGGCAGCCCAGAAAGCAAGCAAGGGGTGCTGGTCTTTGTGGGGGAAAAAAAAAATCCACCAGAGAAGAGGATAGAAGCTGGGGGTGGTTTGGTGGGGGTGGGTCGGAGCAACAGAGAGGCCTGTCGATAACATTCTCCCTTGGCCCCCCGGGGGTCAGTGGTATACCCCCAGTCCCTTCTTCCCCTCTCCCTTGCCTCTCTCCTCTCTTGCTGGCTTTAAAAAACACACATAGGCAGAAATCATTCCATCAAATGTCATTACAGATTTATTAAGCCTGATGTAGAAAGACATTTAACAGTAATATCTTCAGAAAGACTAAAAAGAGCACTTCTATTCAGTCTTGTGCTTTGAAAATCTAAATATATTTTTTATCATATAAATAATTCTTTTCATGTTTTAAGTGCATCTGTGTTTTTTTCTTCTTCTTCTTCTTCATCTCTCCTTTAATTTTCATTTTTCAATTGGCCAAAGCGGAAGTAGGCGTTGATGGAAATGAAGCCATTTGCAGAGCTAATGGTGTTGAGAGGCGTGTCTGTGCTCTACCGGGTGAGTTAGGTTTCCGAAAGGTGGTTCAATATTTGCAGCATTAAAATGAGGGACGGCCTCCAGCAAAATCATAATTGAACACACCCAGGTCCTCAAAGCGGGCAGCTGGCTTTTCTGATGCAAATAACGATAAAGTTTCAGATGGGAACAGTCTATTTCCAATAACTGCTCAGTAGGAAGTAAAAAAAAAAAAAAAAAAAAAAAGGACTTTTTTTTTGTCACAAAGGAAAGAGTTATCATGTTTGAAAATGTAAATAATACACTTATAGAAACCTTTTTGATGGAAATGAGGAGCTCCATATAACCTTGGTGAGTGTGTTATTATTTTTTCACAATAGCTAAAAGAAGTATCTATTATTTAGGGCTTTAATTACAGTTCTCAAAGTAGAATGATTTCCCTTAAAAAAAGAAAAAAAAACAACTCTTTAGATGTAAAAAATAATGGCTTCAGTGATATAGTTTAAGGGTTTTCTTCATCTCTACCCTCAGAAGTTATTTCTAGTGGTAAAATTATATTTAAAAAAAATCTCCCCTTCTAGAGATGATTTCGACACTGCAGCTTCATACACAGGCATACATCTCGAATGCAACCCAAACAGAGCCATTTTCATTCAGCAAAGGGCTGATGCGAAGGTTTCTTTTAACCTGATGTAAGCGATATGAGATATCACAACCAGATCGCTTCTAATCGGGAGGAATGATGAGATGGTGGCACCCAGGGACAAAAGTAGGAGCACCTTTTCTGAAAATCCCTGGATTTTTTTCCAAGCTGGAAAGCCGTCATTTCCGGCTGGGTTGCTTGTCTTTGGGCAGTGACACCTGGGCCGAACCTTTGTAAATTTGCAAAGAGTGACTGCATTGAGTGCGAGCATTTGGGATGATGGGGAGGAGGAGAAGTGTGGCCAGCCAAGGGAAGAATTTTCCAGATCGCAGGAAAGTGGGCACGGGTGCCTATCTGCGATGAATCTGTTTGGCCACAGGGTGGTATAATTTTCCTAGTAGAAAACTTTTTTTTTTTTTTTTTTCTCATTGCAAGGACAATTTATAATCATCAAAAACAAGTGAAACATGGTTTTGATTAAAACAGCCTGTTGGCTCAATAATCTCTGTAATTTTAAAAACATCCTTAACGCAGAAGAAGAACACTCCGATGTCGGGAATGGCCTGGGGCCCCATTACGACAGCAACCGAATAAATAAGGAGCAGAATCGCGAGGTCATAAAAACAAAATTAAGCTAATGCTTCAAATTTTGACAATTATGAATTCTTCCTCTGAGAAGACATTAAAAAAATTTCAGGCACTATTAGATAAAATACAAAGAGGATAATTCTACATGGGTGAGTTTGTGGTTTTCCCAAGGGGTAAAGCATGCCTTTAAAGGAAAACTCTGAATCGGGTTGTTGGTTCCTCCCTACATCCAGCAATCGGACGGGACTCATGCAGACAGACAAACTTGGGTCTTATAGTTTCTTTTGTAAACGCAGATCTAATTCTTTCATAAGCTATTGAAAGAGAATGATCAGGAAAAAATTACAAGCATATTTTTTTTTTTTTTCTGTACAAAAGAAACCCCATTGTGGGCCAGTTTGGTAGGAAACAGAAACGAGCAGATATAACAAAATCTGTGTTCATACATGGTGATATAGTTAGTATATACAAATATGTACAGTATAAAAATGTACGGGAGGCTTGCGTTCCCAGCCATCCAGGCTGCATGGTACACGAGGCAAGCAGCCTGGTTTTCTCGCCGTGTATACAGGCAGATGTACTATATACAGCATGCAGGCAGTAGAAAATTAGTACGCTGCTCAGAAACTTTCTACAGGTATGGTTGCCGTCATTTTTCTTTGAAAACGACTCGTCTTCTTTCCTAATATAAAAATGTGTTCGCCTTTCTTTGCTGGCAAATAAACACTTTCCTTTACAAGCAAGGATGAATGTAATTCTCCCAACTCACTCTGCCCTACCTCCCCCACTGCCTTTTTAAAAGAAAAAAAAATCTAGAATTAACATAAGGGGGCAGATGTGTAACAGAAACATGATTCATGGCTAATTTTCTAAAAAGCTGTAAGTACTCTGCAGAGTAAGAACTGGTTGACCGTTAAGGAGACAGTGACCGTGTATGGTCAACGACCTTTTGATTTTAAAGGGGTGTGGAAGTTTATGAGTCATGCCGACAATACCAAGATGTAAGGAATCCAAGTCAGAAAAGATTAGAAAGATACCAGTATAATCAGAGACCAGAATGTATATTGTATCCCGAGATATTATGACATTTAAGAACCCTGAGCCAAATGAGAATTGTTTCATATGTAAGCTTTTTTTTGACTCACATTGCACATTCTAACATCTGATGTGTTAGATGCCAAAATATCGTTTCTGTAGTATTTCTCTCAACGCAGAGCAGGAAGAGTTTGTATCGTCTCCCCAGACTGGTTAAATTTTGTGTATTCAAAAAACGTACATACAAATTTACAATTCCTGGATGTTCCATGGGTCATTTAGAAAGTGAAAATATTACTGCATAAAGTCTTCACATTTGAGAAATAATTGTATGATTGTTCAAGTTCTGTAAATATAAGCCTTTGCCTGGGACTGATGTCCAAATGTAGATTTCAGGTTCAAGATAATTCAGTGAACGCAATGAAATTCGTTTTCTGGAGGAGTTGAAGGGAGTGGTAGATTTTTTTTTTTTTTTTTTAAGTAATGCATTTTCTCGAATTTTTCAACTTCTCTTGGGGGTTCTCACAAAAGAGTCATTATTTGTAGTTCCAAAAGTGGTTTTAAGCAAATAAACATTGTACAAAGGGCTGTGAATATTTAATCTGTCCTCAAACAGATCATTTTTTAAAAGCCTTAATGACGCTCATATGGCTGTTGGTAAAATCATTTGCACGCTGAAAGGTGTCAGTCAGGATGCCCTTTGCTTGAAAGAGCCATTTTACTTGCAATATATTTTTCCAAAGGAAACGGACAGAGTCCTGTCGCAGAAATAGTGTTCCACCTGGTACTAGCATTTTAAAATCGTCCTATTCTAATCCATAAAACATTTCTAGTTTTCCCTGAAGCTTCGAGCTGCCTCGCGCATGAATAATTTTTGGAGAAACACCCACGCCCGTTAGCCTGCTGTGCGTGGCTATTGGAAGAAGATTAACTAGGAGCCTGGAAATTGTATATCTGCGTATGCCTCTGAATCTGTCACAGGAAACCAAAGGAGATAAGTGGCTTTTACTTTGGATGAAGAGGTAAAATTCTTCTGTAGGAATTCTAAAGATGATTCACAAGTTTCAAAATGTTTAATGCTTCCCCTACAATAAAAACATGTCTCTCTCTCTGAGGGTGGGGAGAGGATGGAAATTTGTATCTTTTTCTCCTGCTCAATCTTTGCCTAAAAGTATTTCATAGATATTTTGAGAAAGTGCCACATATAGGAAGGAAGAAAATGAAATTAGCATTTTAACATCTCACAGGGGGAAAAAAAAATAAACTGAAAGTTCAGTTGTGATTCTTTTTTTTTTTTTTTTTTTTGCCTAATGCACGTTCGAAATAGACATGACTTATTGCTCTTTTTAGAACTGCGGATGTATATGTGTGTGCGTTTAAAGCCTTCCATAGATTTCTTTGTTATAATAGTAATAATTATTATTTTAGCATTCATTAGCACACTTCTATTCTTGTTGCGAAGAATAGAAAATAATGTGAAAATGGCATTTTAATGTTGTTGTTTTTTTTTAAACAAAAACATTTAACACGCTTGAAAAATGAAACCGTTGCAAAGGTTTGAACACAAATAACTTGGGAAGCGACAGATGGAAAAGCAACAGAATGCGAGTACCTTCGAAGGCCTCAGAATCTTTGGATTTACTGCGAAAAGTTTCTGAAAAGCATGGACTCTTTCTGTGGCACTGTCCAGAGGCCCTGGAAGGTGACAGCAAAATTCATATATATATTATTCACATATGTATGTGAATACACCCACACGTGCCCACACACTCACACACACACCTCTTCACTGCTTAACCAGAGTTACGTAAATGCTTCTCAAATATGTCATTTCATTTGTTCGTTTTCTACATTTCAGCTCAATCCAATGGCTTGTGCCCGTGACATTAATTATGCAAGACTCCAACAACAAAGCAGGCACATTTTGGGGGTGAGTTTGAAGAAATCTGTTCGTGACCTTAAAGAAATTCTGCGGGGACTGTCTGGGCTGTCCAATTTATTCTAGGATTCTATTCTTTTAGGCCTTGACCTATTTTTAAGCTAGTTCCTCCTTCTATACTATTCAGAAGAAGAATTCCCTGTTTTGAAATATCACTTTGAAAAACAGAAATAAAGCGCGAATAACGTGAGGGGAGTTAGCGCCTACTTGAGCTCCTGCCACAGGTGTTTGACATCAGTTATCTTTATAATAGCAGGAGGACCAGATGTGTGAATTCTTCACTGTCGATCCTGTGGCAGGCACCTAGAACAGTGTCATGCACACAGTAGGTGCACACTGATATTTGTTGAGTGAACTTGCTGAATAAACTGTGTTTCCTCTTCTGCCTTTAGTCCCTAGTGCTTTGTAACATGCTGTATGTTTGGTGAATTTGCCGAACTGCAAAATGGGGCCAAATATGTAAAATTTAAATGTTTATGTACAGATTGTTCAATGGGAATTTCAATTTGCAGCTGGTTGGTGGCTTTAGCTAGAAGGAGGGATGGGAAGGAAAGGCAATCTCTTATCGTCACTGATACCAAGGGCTGGTGGCTGCCTGGAGGTACTGGAGTGTAATTTGCATGTCATCTTCCTCTTCATTTCTAAAGCTCCAGCTTCTCAGAACTACATTTATCCACAGAGAGAAAAAGGACGGTATGAAAGCAGATAAAAACATTCTCCTGAGTTCATATTATTCAGTTTTTCTCTCTAGAAAGAAGTTTCTAGAAGCCTCACAGAGCCGGCCAAATGAAGACAGGCTTGATCTCTAGGAGTATACTCGGAATTGTGTGTATTTCACAGCATGAGCTCAGCTCTTGTTTCCTAAGAAAGTTAGCAGCTGTCCCTCAGTGACATTTATGGTTACCAAGCGACAATTCATGAGTCTTACCAAATTTATCAATATTTTTGTCTCTCGCCTCCCACCCCGCCCCTCCATAGAAATTGCACTAACAAAGCCATATAGATTAGAAGTCGGTGCAGATGATTTATTTATTTTTTTCTTTCTTGGGAAACTATTTCCAAGGAGTTGAGAATGGTATTGTTTCTCTCCCGACTTGGAACAAGAGCCCAAGAATTTGCTTTTGGACGGTTGTGGCAGAATCTGAATTATGAAGCTCTATCTCATAACCCTGGGTTGGAGCAGGCAGTTTTTTTTTTTTTTTTTAACAGCTTCAGGAACCCCAATGCTAATGCATCGATTTTCCCTTAATAGAATTTCTTTGTCGAAGGACAGTACTCGGCAGAGTCCACCCTTCAATCTTAACCCATCCGAAGACTGTTTCTTTCCAGTTGAGCTCCATTCATTTCTGGTTGAACAGGTTAAGCAAAGACAGACCTCGCTGTTCTCAATTCACTTTATGATCCTCCCATCATAAAAAATAATATCAGCACCTTGCTTTTCATGTCAGAACTGCATTTGAGCCGCTATTCCCTATGCCCACGAGTAAATCCCATAAAAGCCGCCCCTCGCACTGTTGCTATTTTTCCTTGTGGGTGATTGATTGATGGATGAGGGCTGACACTTCAATGAAGCTATTTCGACTGCCATCTCAATCCGATGATGTGAGGGGTATATTTTCTGTCCATGCCTCATTACTTCAGAATGACATTCCTGGAACTTCATTTACTTTTTCCCTCCTTCCCCGAAGCGCCATATTTTTTCCCATCTAGGTTATGCATGCCATAAAAAAAGCAATTTGCTATTATATGTGGCATGAGGGCAACACTTTCCCTAGGAGGTAAATAAGAAGTTTTTTTTTTTTTTTTTTTTAAGTCCCAATGTTGAATTTAGGGATCATGTCAAAATTTCCAAAACAATTCCAACAGGCAGCCTCCATGAGACATGGTGAAGAGAATATATTTGGATATATTTGGCTTCATTTTGTTGGTGTTGAGATTTTTTTTCAGTGCGATAACCTTGGTAATTAAAGCAACAGCAAAAAAATATATATATTTCTTTTGTTTCAAAGTCATCTAGTTCCTAACGTTGAGCCTAGAATAGTTAAAATATTTCGCCTATAGTTGAGTAGCAGTTTACAACACAATCCAGACTTATTTGTCCTTTGAGAAAAAGGAAATTCATTGTTTAAATGCAATGATGGATTTATCTATTATAGGTTGCTTTCAGTTATACAGAAAATGCTCGGCTAGAGTAAACAGATCTACCCCTTGCATTTCCAAAGTGTGCACTAGGTATGCAAGACTTTTAATATTAAAACATGCTCTTAGCTTTTCCAAGTTGACTTAGGACCTGATTTTAATCTGTGTAATACAGTATTCCTGTTAATAATAACGTATAATTAAGACATCCGTTAAAAATCCATAACGTTAATTTAATGGAGAAAATCTAATACAGTTCTATTGGAATTTTTACGTTAAATTAACTTTAACGGGCTTTTAATGGATGTCTTAATTAGATCTCATTATTAACGGGAATATTCCACAAATTAAAATTGGGCCCTCAAAGTTTTAATGAAAAAAGTTGCAGAAACACATTTAAAATGGACACCCTATTTCATGCTTTCTGTTGCTTCTGAAGCTAAGCTGCGTTTGAAAGCCCATAAACAATGGTCCTGCGGAAAGAGGTTACCAGAAAAGGCTGCTGCTGAACTTTCCACCCTGCAATGATCTCATCTCCTCGCCTTCCTCTCGGATTCTGCATCTTACCAGCTTCCCCAATTCTCCCCATTTGCAGGTCTCATATGACAGCGGTGCATGCTTAAAATTATTATTATTTTTTAAACCAGTGAAGATGAGGATGATAATAAAGATGCCCACTGCTATATGGGGGAAAAAAGTTGCTGGCAGCGACATGGTTAAGAGTATCTGAACAAGTTTCACAGAAGATGAACATTGTTCAGAGGTTTTCTTGGCGCAAACTCTGGTTTAACTTAATAATTCTTCCACTTTGCTGTGATTGATGACTCCCTAGGGCAGGGGCAGGACTGGGCAATCCAGGTGCAACCGTAATTGTTGCACTGAACAGAAACATTTCCTTTAGACAAACGTTCCCAGAGGGGTTATAAATAGGAAATGGACATTACCATGAAAAGTAAGCTTCCAAGTGTCTACATTTAGTGCAGCCCACTTGGACATTAAACTGTGGAGACTGATACTCCCCCCACCCTTTCCTGTCAAGTGTTACAAACTGACAAAATAAGTACATCAATGTTCCCAGTCATTATTTTTCTTCGGTGGCACTTTGTTTTCTCGTGACAGTGAAAAGGGGACCGTGGAGACGAGACGGCCCCGTTGCAGTTTATCAATGAAAATCTAATATCATCCATAAGCAGAGAAGCGGAAATCAATACTTCATTACCAAATTGTTAGTGAGGATGAAGAGAAATGGCTGGGGCGATTTTTTTTTGGCAGTCTTCTCAGAGCAGGGTGTCAGGAGGAGTTCAATGTCAGGTGCAATGAAGAAAGACTCAGTGTGAGGGGCATCCAGGCTGGAAAGTTGAAACTAAGGCATTTGTCCTGCAATGGGAATCAGAACAACAACAACAAAAAGATGCATTATTTTCTGAGGAAGAGTGGTTATTTCACCCAGGTAGTCAAATTGCCCACCTATACTCTTCCATTGGTGGTAACCATCAGCCTAGAGTCATCCTTAAGTCTAATCAAGGGTGTACCAATTTAGAGGGGGGGAACCCTTAAAATATAACGTATAGAAGAGATATTCGTACACCCACGTTCGTAGCAGCATTATTCACAATAGCCGAAGGTGAAAGCTCCCCGAATGTACATCAACAGACGAACAGACAAACAAAATGTGGTCTATTCATACAATGGAATATGACTCAGCTTTAAAAATGAAGGAAACTCTCACACATTCTACGACATGGTTGAACCTTGAGAACATTATGCTAAGTGAAAATAAGGCAGTCGTAATATGACGAAGATACTCTTAATTATATGAGGTACCTAAAGTAGTCAAACTCATAGAAACACAAAGTGGAAGTGTGGCTTCCAGGAGCTATGTGGGATGGGAGAATGGAAATTGCCGTTTGATGAGGAAAGAGATTCAGTTTTGCAAGATGAATGGTGCTGATGGTTGTGCGACAATATCCACTTAAAAATGACTAAGGTGGTAAATTTTATGTTGTGTGCATTTAACCACAATATTAAATAAAAATATAACATATGATTTTTCTATTATAAAGCATTCTGACAAATAAAAACAATTGATCTAGGGCCCCACCATCCATAGAGAGACCTTTTATTCACACTCTGCTATATTTTCTTCTAGTTTTTCTTTGTCCATGCATTTTTGCTAGGTTTACATAGTTGCAAGCGTCCGCTGTGTAATATTTCCCTCTGTGGTTTTTCACTTGCAAGCATCATTGTAAACAGCTACTTGAGTTCTATCGACTACACTATCAGAATTTACTAAATCATTCTCTGATGTTAGGCATTTAATTGGCTTCCAGTTTTATTCGGTGATACATGAAACTGTGATGAACATCTTTGTGCTTAAAGCTTTTCAGTATGTTGCATTTTCATAAGCTTAAATTCCCACGCGTGGAGTTCCTGAGTTAAAAGGACCATTTTTCAGATTGGTACTAGACTTGTCGAGGTGATCACTTCAGAAGTGATATAAAACTCTAATCACGTGTTGTACACGTGAAACTAATATAATATTGTATGTCAACAGTAATGGACACATAAAAAATATATTTTAAAAAGATGGGTCCATTTTTGTGATAGGGAAGTGCTACTTAAAGTATATTTTGCTGTGGGAGGTTAGCGGGGTGAAATTCCTGCCCCAACTGATATATGCTACTTAGATTACTGTAGAAATGCATATAATTTTAATCAGCCCAATCTGGGTGATATTCATGGTTTATGTCATTATTTATTGGTAGTGTTCATTTTTGTGAGAAAAATAAAAAACACACCTTGGACCTTTATTCTTCTACTAGAAATGGAAAAGGAAAATTTTGGCAAAGGAAATTTTCCAAGCTTCTAGTAAAAGAATAAAGACAAATTGAAGACATTTAGATGTGTATAGAGAAATTATATGCAAAATCATCATAACAGGCAATGTAAACGGTTCCTTGGTAAGAAATAATGTAATTATAACACTAGCAATCAGTTACTATATACCTACCAGATGAAACGATCTCATTTTGAAAATAAGAGAAAGGCATCTCAGAGAGGTTAGCGACTTGTCCAAGGTCACACAGCTGATAAACAACAGAGGATGGCTTTCGGTCTAGGCCCTCTGCTTTGGAAGTCCCCATATTCTCCTCTGGTGCCACTCCAGATTACAGACGGTCACCAGGAGTGGAAGGTGCAATCTCCCTGTGGCATGAAGTGTACCCCGCAGAGACGAAAGCAAAGCAAGCAGTGTTTCCTCTGACCTGTTTGGAAGCTGCTGGCAGCTCTACAAACTTGAAGGAGGACGGTCACGTGGTTGGAGGAAGAGGTGAGATGGGTCGAAGAATGAGAAGGAAGGTAGAGGCCAGAAATTGCAACGGCATCAGGAGAAGGGAGGAGGAGGGAAGGAAGGCAAGGGAGGAAAGGGAGGAAGAGAAAAGAATGACAAAGCCTACCTTCCCTAAAGAGCGAAAGTGTCTTACATTGTAAAACGGGGTGAAGTCTTGGGTGAAGGGCGTGGTTTCACATGAGGTCCATTTGAGGCCCCCATTTTCTCCTCCCTCACCATGATATTAATATGATACCAGTGACACAGAACTTTGTTTCACTGATCACTCCCTTGAACCCATTCCAGAGCTAGTTGGTCAACACCCAAACTTCTCTGTCTGGGTTTCTCTTAGGGCCAAGTTTGTTCTGGGAAGGGGAGCAGGGAGGAAGAAAATGATGACCTTATTTTATTATAGTCCCCTTCTTGGAAATTCACAGTACACATTAGCATAACTAAAGATGGAGAAGCCTTGCAGTGAAAATCCAACCCAACAGATCTTTCTTTAACTCACTGCTTCCCAGATTTGTTTGATGATCCTTTTCTTCCCTACGAAACACTCACAAATATACTTAGTGACATTTTCTGGAAAACACCTTCATGACAGACTCTTGTGCAAAAACAAAGGAAATCGATCGGTTCCTAAGATCTCAGTGTATGACGCTTGACTCGGGCTACTCGGCTCTTTTGAGTCTCAGCGTGAAAGGATCAGTGGTGGCGGGAACCTGACATTTGTCGAGTTTATTCTCTGCTAGCCGTGCTCAGCCCACGTCAGCATCACAGTGCCGTAGCGCGGGAGGTAATGGTGTCTTGCATTTTGCAGCCCAGGAGATGCAGCCTTAGAGAGGAAGCCATCTGGCCTGCAGTCACGTGGCCGGCAAGTGAGAAAGAGGGCGTGTAGGTTCCCGTTTTTCTGGTCCCTTAAATTGCTGCTTCTCATATCGCCTGTGATGGTTGGGTGTAGTAAAGTGTTAAACACCAGCGATATTAATAATTTAGAGTTATTTTCCCGAGAGTATCTGTACAGTTAGTTGAATTCCAGATACAAGTGTCTTCTATTAAAACCTGGCTAAGATACTATGTCCATCTGAGAGATCTAATATCCCACCATGATTGATGGAAGTGGTAGATTCTTCTGGAAGGTCAGTGTTTCTGTATTAGAACAGAATGGTAAACTGGAGACCTAGGTCTTGGCACTTTGGGACAGTATACCCTTCCTTATTATTCCTTATTTTAAAAGATGAAGAAAAACTTTATTTTTCCCTAGGTCTAAAGACAAAACCCTGGCAGAAAATTAAAACTAGAAAATGCAGAGACGAGGAATGAGAACTCGTGTCATGAATTCTTTGCAGACCAAATCGTGCAGCATGGAGTAAGGGAAAAAGACAGCAAAGACCTTTGGTTGCCTCTCACATAGTCACTGAGGTCGAGTTTCGCTGCTGTATTTTTTTTTTTTTTTTAATGTTGGGCTACTACTATACAAATAAAACAGAAATAAATAAAATTTTTAATTACATATCTACAAAGTCATTGGCAGTGTTCATTAAGTGGAGTTTGTGAGGGAGAGCCAGGCGAAAAGATGTGATTATTTTGCATTAATTACGGAGCCACCAACAGACGTGTAGGATCATAGGCGCTTTAATTTGCTAGGAGTTTAATCCCTCTGACAAATCATTTTGGTGGCTCTCGCGCTGCTCTTGCCCTTGCACAGTCCTGTCGGCCTCTTCCTTGTCCACTCTGCATTGCTCTTCCCAGAGCTGCTCTACCGTCCCCAGGGGCTCCTTTGTGATTGCTACGATCGTGGGCACACCCCCAGCATCTCATGGTCGGGAGCTGGGCACGTTGGGCATCTTGCAATGTATGTGACAATTTCTCACACGGTGGTGTTATCCTCGCAACCTGTACCACTTTCGAAAACCTCCCTGTAGGTCGGGGTTTTCCAGGCTTGCACTAGTGACATCTTGGGCCGTATTAATTCCTTGTTGTGGGAGACTGTCCCGTGCATGAGAGGATTGTCTGCAGCCTCCCTGGCCTCTACCCGCTAGATTCCAGTAGCATCCCCCTATCCTTGAGTGTGACAACCCGAAATACCTCTGGATAGTGCCAGGTGTCCCTTGAGAGAGGCAGTAAAGTTATCACCAGTTCAGAATCACTGACGGAGGCGAACAACGCCTTCGTAATGAATTTGAGCCTAGAATCTAGCTCCACATTACCTGTAAACACATAGTCTTCGATGCGGTTTCATGCACACCGCTTTTTCCAGAAAGAAAGCTATCTCGCAAACAAATAGAAACTCCGTATGGTTTGGAGCTTTGATGGGAGTTCTCTGCTGTTTTAGTAAATTGAGTCACCTCTGGCATTGCCGTTGTGATATTTGAGGCGTCCATTCAACAGCCCCGAAGCGATCTGCATGTATTGCTGACATGTTCACGGCGAATCTACAGACAAAAGCACACGTCGATGACCTCATCATTCCTCCGAGGACCTCGTTCCTCTCGGGGTGGCCCGCAAAGCAGCAGCGCCGGCGTCCCCTGTTAGAAACACAGTGCCAGGGGCACCCCCGCCCGCCGATTCACACTCTGCATTTCAGCAGGATGCCCAGGTGATTCTTAGGCACGGCCAGGTGTGAGAAGTCCTGTTCTAGTAAACTTCTGTGCCCAGATGCTTTCCTTTACTTTCTTACTGTGCAGTCACAGCATGAGATGATTCCTCTTTGAAGTTAGGGGTGTAAGCTGGTCATTCGAGCTATGGATTTTATTTCGGAAGAGTCGATGAGAAATTCTAAAATGTTCGTCTGAAGATGTCTGTGCCGGGTTGGCTAAGGGCTGGGACCCGTGCCCACACAAGTCCTTCCTAGGCAAACATCCAGTTCCGTGACTTTTAGACATCACCTACATGCTGGTGACGGAGTTCCACATCGGTACATCCAACCGGCCTCTTGACCTCTCTGTGTCAAAGAGTACCTGTCGCAAGTATTGCAAAGGTAACTTTTTCAGAACAGGGAACTCGAATTTTCCTGCCTTCAACCTGTTCCTGCTCCAATTTCTAGTCAGAGGAAATGAAACTTCAAACCTCTCAACTGCTCCGGCCAGAAGCCTGGGTCACCCTAGACGCCTCGTCATAAAATTCCTCGCCAAACTCTCCTTCCGTCTCCACCCCCAGAGCCCCAGTTCGAGCCTGTGTGTGCGTATGCTCCCACCGCCCGACCCCGCGACTGTCCTAACCACTCACTGGGCTGCTTGATTCCACTCTGCATCCAGGTGACCGTGTTCCATGCAGCAAACAAGAGAGCCTACGAAAACTGAAAACAGATCACAGTGGTCTCTTACCCCCGTTTCCTTCCAGCTAATTCTGTAGCGACCTCTTCTGCACTTAGAAAGGAATCCCCCGTTTTTCTAAAACTTTCCACCTGACCTAGCCTTACCACTTCTCTGGCCTTGCCTGTGTCTCCGCATCTTGCTGACATGCCCCAAGATCACTGGCCTTCTGACAGCTCCTGAAATGTGCCTCCCGGGCTTTGCAGATACTATTCCCTGTGCCTAGAATGCTACTCCTCCTAGTCTCTGTTTGGCTGGCATCTTCTCATCCTTAAAGTGTTAGTTTAGGTGTCACTTCTTCAGAGAAGTCTTCTTTTACCCATTAAACTCGACTAAGTTCCTTTTTTTTTCTTTTAAAAAAATATTACACATTTATGTTTTCCCTATGGGACCTTTTGCAACTCATCAACATAATTGTACATGAAATTTTTGGTTTAGTGTCTGCCTCCTGCACTGGCCTGTATACCCCAGGTAGGCAGGGACCGTGTGCATTTTGTGTGCAGGCACATAAGCCACTGTCTTGCACACTGCTGGTACTTGATAGATAGCTGTTGAGTGAATGAGACCCTGAAGACGGAAACTTGAAGACTATCTATTGCAACAGGGAAAAGACATTTTAAAGTATTTATTACTAAAACAATACAAAATAATAAAAAAAGATTTATCTGGAATCCTTACTTCTCTAATTCCATCAAAGAGACAACTTAGAACACTTGAAGAAAAAAGGAAGGAGACTAGAAAAATTAGTCCAAGGAAATGTAAGTGGACACCAAGAAGCTTTACCATCTGTTTGGTACCTTCAACTTCAGAGAATAATTTACTCTGCCATTTTAAAGCAATTTACATTTTTTCAAAGCACATTCATATATATATATATATATATATATATATATATATATATATAGTGTCTTCTGAAATATATTGGATAGATATCAGTAGTCTGAAGAGACAGAGATTGAGGCTGAGAGAATTTAAATAATTTGTTCCCATGATGATTAAGTGATGGGGTCGGGACACCTGACTCCTAATTCAGGACTTCTTAAGACTGAAGGAAAAAAGAGAGTGAAATATAAATGCTGAACATATATGAAATATATCATTAAAAAAAGACCGTGACAAGGAAGCAAAATGGAAAGGAAGATGAGTAATTTTTAACCATGTAATTCTGGTGGGAACCCGAAGTTAGTTGATTTTACAATTTGAAAATCCAAACTGGCTTACCTAAAATTGCCGAATTTCATTATTAGTGCTTCACCTAATTTTTCCTAAGATAAATCTCCCTGTGGAAAAACCCTTAAACCTTGATGGACCAACTTCAATCCTTGGAACGAATGAAATAAATGTATTGAGTACTCTTTATAGGCTAGACACAGCTTCATGTGAGTAGGTGGATAATCTTTTAAAATATTACGTGCTATATTTTGGCCTTTTCTTAATTCCTTTCTTCCCTACGGTTTTCCCATCATTGAAAATAGACTAATTGCTCTTGGAGAGGGAGGTTAAAAAATAAATCAGATAAAAAAAAGTGGCTGAGTTTCTGAATGTTGAGGGGGACTTAAAAAAAAATGTATATCAAACCTTGAAGAAGTTGAGTCAATAACGAAATTTTTAAAGTTATGTCAGTAGCATCTGGGTCATGGCTGTTAATTTTCACATGCGTTATTTCCATTATTCATGTCCATCATCCAAAGGGGTATCCAGCATTACAGAGGAAAAAATTGAAGTTTAGATAACCGAAGTGACTTACTCAAGAGGCCATGGCAATAAGTGGAACTGAATATTCCAATATTTAATAGGAACTTATATTTTCTAGATTTCAGAGCCGTTACTCTTAACCACTGAACTAACTATTCCTGATGTTGGATGTGTACGGACAAGACCGCACATTCTTTGCCAAAGGTAGCGCTTGATCAGATTCTTGAAGACTGGGAGGCAATACTGTGATTGATCTTGATAGTCTTCTCCTTGGAACATTTAAATACAAATGGCATGCGTCATAATCGACACACTGGAAAATCTCAACTTTTGAACTTCCTCTTTTAAAGCATTGCCTGTGATAAATCAATCACGTGTCCCAAACGCTTGATATATGCTTCGTGACACAAACCAGAGTCAATTGCTTAGAGCTCTAAGGCTGGAGGAGAGTTTCGCTGTGGGTTTTTCTCATCAGTGCTAGAGTAACATCTTCTAAGCTGACCTCTACCCTGGATCACCAGCTTCGAGTATCTAACAGAGAGGACGAATTGGAAACGATTAAAAAAAAAAATAAGTTCCCTTTTTGTCTACTTAATGGGACGCCCTCGAAATGGGTTAAAGTCTCTTTGCCACTGTGTGCAAAATGGCTGTTGAATGAAATTGGCAGAAACAGGGTGACGTCTTGGAGAACGGTGACACAGTCGTTGGGAAGACGCGGGGCCTCCTGAGAGTGGCGAAAATGCTGTCACCGGGTGTAATTTGTGTCCTCACTTGTGTGCCAGCTTAGAAGATTTCAACGGCAGCAGAAAATCTTTTTCTTAAAGCACACTCTGCAACCTCAGGCTGCCCGCGTAGTTAAGAGACGGGAATGAAAGAAATGGCGTGAGGGTTTGCCCTCTGAAAATCTCTTGACAACTAACGATGGGATTATGAAGTCTTAACTGCTGTACCGTTATCCCTAATTATAACCAAAGGTACGTCAATCTAAATAAAAATGATAAAGCCGAGAGAGGCATTCTCTTCTCCCGCCCCTCGACTAGCTTTTAACATGAATCTCTTCTCAGTACGATGCTTTGACAAAGCTTGGACTGAAGAATTATTAAAAAGGGATGGAGCCCAGTGTTAAGTAAAACATTTTTGTGGGAAAAAAAATGGTTTTAATTTTTTTTTTTCCATTTTAAATATTTGGTGTTCTCGTGAGGACCTCCTATTGGTTTTATTGCACTTTATCACAAAAGTTGCGCAAGAAATCACTGCCATTAAGACATTAAGTATCAGGAAAGCTTTGTGTATTCTTAAATCCTGGTATATGTTCTCCTTGTGGAAAAGGTCTATCTGAGATGGATCATGTGTCCATTTTTGCTTTCACTACGAGGAAGCTCAGAGCCAAACTGGTGACCCAACTTTATCAACCATGTGTAATTGTCTAAGGCTATAGTCTACACCCATTAACTTCTGTTCACATTCCCTCTTCGTTTTTCTTTAGCGTATTCATTAATAGCTCTGCTCCGCCATTTACTAGCTGTGTGACATTGGGGGAAATGACTTACCCTTTTGAACCTAAGTTTCCAAACCTTCAAACTCAGGATAATAATGGTGCCTTCCATGAAGGATGCCTGGCCCATAATAAGTATTCAATAAAATGTAGATTTAAAAAAAGGATTCTCTTTTATGATTCTATTGCATCATATACAATATAGTACCTTAAAAGTGCTGTGGAATAAGATGTAGAATAAATACAAAAATACATACATAAAATTCTGCCTATGTGTTAGAAAAATGTAATCATAGGTATTAGAAAATGGATGAGTCTTTCCTTCTGGAAATTAAAAAAATATAAGTAGAAGAGAGGTTCTTTAGTTCAGACTTTAAACGGATGTTGAAAAGAAATCAGTTGTCAATTCAGATGTGAAGGTAAAAAAAAAAAAAGTTCTCCCCTTTTATAAAAAAGGATAAAATAGCATTTCAAAACATTTGACGTGGATATGAAGAGGAAAGTAGAAAGCAGTCATAATACCTCAGTGTTCATTATAAACTCTGCCCTTTACGCCAATGCCTTACGGTAGATCTCATCGTCCCTATTTCTTGATGAGAAAACAGAGGCTCGAATTGGCGAAGACATTTACTCAAGGTCAGGCCGTCAGCAAGTAGCAGAGCCAGCATCTGGACTTAGGTCTGTCTGACTTCAAAGCCTGTTCTCTTAGCCGGCATTTTCTGCTGTCAATGGGACTAAATAGAATCTTCTAAAGACACATTGCTCAGTAAGGCTACATAGTGAAAAGTGGTAAAACCTGAAAACCTGTCCGGCTGTTGCCGTCCTTTTCAGAGATAAGTTAAGAGGACGGCTAAGATCAGGATAACATCCTGACGATGGAACGAGACGTGTCCATGGCGGGTTCATTATAATTCCGTTTGGCAATTATGTACCTGCCACTTGGCAATTCTCATACATGGCTGCTTTTGGTGCATGGCCGTAGAAGAGAGACAAGAAAACAATTTCCCCATACCCATTTTTATTGAGCCACATTCATAGACTCCAAAAGGGCACTTAAATTGTTTGAAAGAGGTCTAGATACTGGCAAACACCACCATAAACAACCTGGACAGCTTAAGGTCCAAAGTGCCAACGACGTGATTCACAGTGGAACCCATCTTCTCTAAGTGGAGAGCAGAGCCAAACGTTATTTATTACAACTAACTTACAACCAGACGAGATTCACTGCATGGACGCGGCGAGGAGACTTGATTGCCGCCGAGGTGTGCGTTGTTGGCATTTAGGAAGAATGGCATGCCTTCCAAGTGTGGGAGGTAAACAGGCAGAACTTGCTTCTTTTTTGCACCCCTGTGATTATGTGGCTGAGCCCAGGCAGCACTGTTTGTGGTGTGTCCACAGTGGAAAAGGGGGTTCGTGGGCGGAACACATGTTTAGATATTCCAAGCAAGCCCGCCCACTGTATCTTTTTTTTTTTTTTTTTTTTTTTAAGCCTACAGCACCTGGTATTCCTAGGTCCGCCCACTTTGTAAGAAGAGCCTCCCTTTGTTTTAATGATAGGTTTCATTCACTGGGTGCCTACTCTTCCTGCGAGGTCCGATCCGACTGCTGTGTTTTATTTAATTCCTATAACAATCCCCAAAGGTAACTCACACACTCCTCCCCTAGACGTCAGGAAACTGACAGACACAGGTTTCAGGAACGAGACAGGTGGCCTGGGAAGGGACAGAACTGGGGTTTGAACTCAGATTTCTCTGTCGCCAAAGTACCAGACTGCTTCATGACAATAAGTATTACCCTTTACTGATTCGATTGCTGCCAATAATTACTGATCCTCTCAGTAGACTGGGAAAATACGAGTTAACATTTTCTCTTTACACGTGGAGATGGAGAGGTTCAGGAGGTCAAACTGGCCCTACCGCCCACGCAGCCATTTCCTAGAGAAGCTGGGATGAGATCGGGATTTGTCTGGATTTCGAATCTAGCCTCATCCGATTCTGCCGGTGTTTCCCAAAGTACATCATTCAGAGTCCAAGTCCCTTGAGATGCTCTAAGAAAAAAAGATGTTCTTTCATTCATTTGTGCATGTGTTAAACAAAAGGAGCTCTTTAAAAATATTGAGCTCTCCCCACCCGCCCCGGGCAGCACGGCCCTTCCACCTGCTGGCCTCCTCACCTGGAGCACCCTCCCATGACTCTGCCGCTCCGTAGTGATCTTCCGGCTAAAATGTCATGTGCTCAGAGAGGCCTTTTCTTCGCCTGGCACCTGGACGAGGTGCCCAGGTGGCCTCTCTCTGACCCCCGACGCGTCATGAGTTCGTGTGGATCCTAGTTTAGTGCTTCTCTCCCCCGCTAGTCCTCAGAAGGGCAGGAGCGGCCACTGCCGTGCTCAACGAGTCTGCACAATGCCAGCCCAGCACCTGGCCCTCGGGTGTCACTCAGTGAAAACACGTGAGCTTTTCTTCACGCTTAGTCCTTGCTCTACCTTCGCAGAATGAGAGAAATGAAAACGAATGACCTCGGGGATCCCCACTATCTCCACCATTTTGCAGATGGTGACGCGAAGGCCCAGACTTCACATCCATCGGATGACACTGAGAATAGTAACCAGAAACCCCTGCTATTTATCGGCTTGGCATTTTCTTGACCTGGCGCCCAAGTGTGAAACCAATTACATCTGATTTACTCCTTAAGACAGACAAGGAAACTGAGGCTCAGGTGTTAGGCAGTGTGCCCAGGTCACAGGTCAGAAGTGGCTGTGCCTCCTGTCTCTGTGGGGGTTCTCTGTGCCGGCCCCACTCTACAGGGAACCTGCCTGGGAGCTGCGTGACACCGAGGGCCGGCCACTCCCCGAGATGCTGCCTTAGCTGGCCTGGGGCGCGGCGTGGGCATTTGCTTTTTAAAATCTTCCCAGGGGAATCTAATGTGCCTCCTAGATTGAAAATGACTGCTCTAATGCATGATTGATTGATTGACTGACTGACTGATTGATCGATTACTGCCATTTAATCAATGAACAGTTCCTGCAGAGGCCTGGTGGGATCCTGGACTCCTTGACTCGTTCAGTTCTGCTATGTTTCTTACTTCCTTCTCTCTGTCTGACTCTGTGTCTCCCTCCTCTCCCTGCTCCTAAATCTGCATTTCTATGTAGATTAAATTCCTCCACAATACACAAATATTAAAAAAAAAAAAAAAAGAGCGTGATGCACAACAGTTTATAAAGACTGCCTGCCACCCTTATTTACAAGTTCCAGCCACCAAGGTCAAGTTACATCTCAAATAAAAGCGTGAGTAACCAAATTTCCATACAAATGAAGAAGAATTCCTAGGAGACCTTAGAGTCCCTGGGGTTTGTTGATTTGTTTGTACTTCAGTAGTAATAACAATAGTCGCTATTATTAGGTAATGAGGGTTCACCTTGCGCCAGGCCCTGGTGGAGGCTGGTGGGGGACAGAGAAGCCCCCCCCGCAACAAAGCCGAAGTGGGTATTATCGGCATTGCCTTTCTACAAAGGGTCGGCTGGATCACGGGACCACGAAGTGATGATCACCAAGGCTAGGGAGAGGTGCGGCCTGGATTTGAGCTTTCCTCTGCTTACCCCTCCCCTCCCCACCTGCTCTATTACCACTAGACCACAGCCTCCCAGAGGCCTCTTCAGACTCCGCCCTGTGACCCTGAGCCAAGCTTTCTTTCTGGAAGGAGCTCAAGGCTTTCCCACACCCCCAAATCAGCTGCTGAGAAGCAAAGACGTGCATTTTAAATGTCTCACATGAAATGTACCATGAAACGTTCAGTCCTTCCTAGCACAGCTCTGAGCAAAGTGGGAGGGTGTGCCTCTCGTCTTTGATGTAAAGGAAATGGATGGAAATCTCGTATGCAGGGTTCCCACAGTTGGCTGCCAGCTGCCCCATGGGAGGCTGGGCAGAGCCCGGCAGGGAGGCGGCCCGAGAAGCACCCGCTGCTGGTCAAGGGGTTAATAACGTTCGAGTATCAATAACGACAACAGCTTTATTGTCAGACAAGCAGAGGGCAGTATTATGGATTGAATCGTGTCTCCTGCAAATTCACATGTTGATGTCCTAACCCTCATACCTCAGGGTGTGACTAGATTTGGGGCGTTTAAAGAGATAGTAAGGTGAGGCCGTTCGGGTGGGCCCTAAGGCAATCTGGCTGGTGTCCTGATAAGAAGAGGACATTACAACCCAGGACAATGACAACAGGGATGTGCCCACGCAGAGTAACGACCACAGAGGAAGAGTGGGGGGGTGCCCTGGGGGGGGCTGGGGGGGCGTTGCTGCCCTCCGCAAGCCCGGGAGAGAGGCCTCGGAGGAACCCGCCCCTGCCGGCGCCTGGACCTTGGACGTCTGGCCTCCAGAACTGTGACACAATACATTTGTGATGTTTAAGCCACCGAGTCTGTGGTGTTTTGCTCAAGGTGGTAGGTACCTTGAGCAAACTGACAGCTGAGGAAGGAAGCAACAAGCAACAAGTGTTCAAAGCCTGAGATCCATCACACTGGCCTGGAGGCTGCTGATTCCTTCGCATTCTAGACCGTGAGCTCCACTCTGTTTTCGATCTCGGCCCTCCTGCCCGGGGCGTGGGGCGGAAGGGCAGGTATTATTAAAGCCATTTGAAAAAATAAACTCAACTGAGGCCCAGCGCATTTCCACAGAACCATAAAGCAATTTAATGGCCGACGTGGCACCACGGCCCTCTTCTAGAATTTAATTTTGAGTGGGGTCACAAATGCTTTTGGGAGAGGAAAGACCAGATAGTTTGAGAAGAGTTTCTTAGAAATCGTTGACGCCACATGGATGGACCTCGAGAAAATCACGCTAAGCGAAATAAGCCAGACAGAAAAAATTGAAAATCACATGGTATCACTTACATGGACGATATAAACCTAAAAGCAGCAAATGAACAGGACAAAGACACATGGACATGGGCAATTGACTAGCGGTCACCAGAGGGTAGGGGCTGGGGGGAGGGGAGAGGTAGACGGAGCCAAAGGGGGTCAAAAATGTGGTGACAGAAATCTAACTGTGGGAGGTGAACACACAGTGCAAATATATATACGCCTTACTGTTGAATGTACAGTTGAAACTTAACAGATTTCGTTAAACAATGTCACCATAAAAAAATAAATTTAGAAAGACCGAAAAAAAAAAAAAGAGAAATTATTGACTCTACAATTCTTCAGCTTACAAGGAGGGCACTCAGGAGCTTCCCAGTGACCTTGGAGCGAACAGGGAAGGGTTGCCTCAGATATCAGTTCTTGTCTGGGACAGAGACTTTCAAAGAGCTTCTCAGAAGGAAAAAGGATGTTGAAATTTCTAGAAGCAGCGAGCAGGGCTGTGTGAATCTGAGGGAATCTTTTGGGAACTTTCTACCCTCGTTTCAAGCAAAGAGACTTCCTTTTATCTGTTTTGTGTGTAGGGCTCCATAACGATCATATTTGGAAAACATATTCAAATGTTTCCCAAAATTATTATTATAAATTTACATAATGATGATGATGATGATGATGATGATGATAAAGCCTGATGCCCACTGGACCACGTGAAGTAGCAAAACCTCGGCTGTGCATTTTTTTGGCTCTGGCCTTACCAGTAAACACAACAAATTCTTTTGATGAGTGTTGAGGAAGCATCTGCGTGGGCCCGGACACAGGGCAGTGTTTTGACACAGAGAATGCAGCAGGGAGCACGACAGAGAGGACCTCAGGCTCCGGGGAGTCTGCTTTGTGGAAGGAGAGGAGGCGACGTGGGCATGCGAGGCCACGGCGTGGCGGGGCAGGGACGCGCCCTGGGGACGAGGGCGGAGGCGGCGGGCGGCGGGAACGGCGTGTGGCTGCTTTGAGAAGCGCCCGGGGGAGGCCATGCTAGGGGGTGACATTTGCGTTAGGACCTGAAAGGCGAGAAGGGGCCAGGCGTGAGGGCGACCTGGAGGAGAACATGTCTAGGTGCCACGTCTTCACGTGCACATGCCTAAGCACGGCACAGGGCTCGGGCCATCGGAGGCGACGCCGTCAAAGCCAGCGCAGAGGGAGGCTCGGCCCGGACTGGCCCAAACCAACCGCCGATGGCCAGAGGAAGCCCAGAGGCATAACCCCATCCCACGGCCCTCGGGGCAAGGCCCACCGGTGACCCATCTTCATGCGGCCCGTGAGCTAAGAACCGTTATTGTATTTTTAACCCATTTCCTGTTTGCCCCGAGAATACTCGCCGGCGGCGCTTGCGGCCGTAGCATTTGCCCCGAGATACCGCGCAGGTCACAGTCCCAACCTGACCCCCAAACTTTGCCATGAAATATCTCACTTTTATTATTATTTTCGCATCGCTCTAGTGTATCGATAGTCTTTGGAAACAAATGACGTCATCCTATTTATAGCATTCTGTTTTTAGTAGTGGTATTTCCATTGACAAAATATAGTAATTCTTGATTGCTGAAAATGTCAGTTCTTAGAAAACATAGCATTCCTGCACATGATGTTAAATTAATGCTGGCAACGAGCTGCACTTTTTTTTTTTATTTCCTAGACCAGAAAAGGGTTAAAGGACTGAAAAAATTCAACAGAAAAATAACATCTCATGACATGTCAAAATTCTATGGAATTCTAATTTCGGAGTTCATTAATAAAGTTTTATTGGCACACAGACATGCACTTCTGTTTACATATTATTCAAGGCTGCCTTCACCCTACAGTGGCAGAGCTGAGAAGTTGTCACAGAGATCATACAGTCTCACAGTCTAGAATATCTACTGTCTGGCCCTTTATAGAAAAAGTTTCTTGTCTTCTGCTCTCTTTTGAAAAAGCTCGTTGTGAGCACCTGTGGAAGTGACTTCTGCCCACTTATCGGTGTCTCTTTCTCTCAAAAAGTCTCCAAGAGAGACATCCATGCAATGCTGGCCCCTGGCATTACGCATTTCAGAAAGTTCTACCTTCCTCTTTGCTAATTGATGCTACCTACTCCTTCATTAAATACGTGTCTGTTGAGAGTGTTCACTGGGGTAGTTGCTGGATGTGCAGCCTGGAATAAGATGGCTCTGGTCCTTGACTCTGGGAGCTCAGGTTCTAGTTAGACAGGTTTGCAACATAGAGGCCTTTCCTCTTCCACTCTCGGCTGCCGTTGGCCCACACGCATGGTGGATGTTTGAGAGCTGAGTCAGGCCAATCAAATGTTCATCATATTGCCATCAACGATCTTTAGTTAGGAGACGTTTCAGTAAATAATTCTGAGAAGATAAGATGAAGCGAGGCAGGCTTGGGGACAGAGTGAGAGGAGGGGCTAGCCATGCATGAGGTCATTTCCACGCTGGGAGAAACCCTTCATCTGACCGACATCCACGCATAGAATGCAGGCGATCTATGACCTTGGGTAGGAAAAATATGACACCTTCGATTTCACTGACCTCTAACTAAAATTCAGCATTCCTTTAATTTATGACTGTAGGTACCAAATTTCAATGGTAGTAGCAGTCTTACGATTTTTATCACTGATGTTTTTGCCAAGATGTCACAGAAATTTTTATGCCACATTACAGGTGTTGGCAAATATCTTGTGATATCACATACACTCATCGTTTCTTTGAAATTACAATGGTTATTAGCCTTAGTGCTGGGTTTGCTATTGAATGTATATGAAGAAATTCATACACGACTATATCATAAATTGGTGTCTTTAATATTTGATAACTGTATTTCCATGACTTTTTAACCTTACGTATTTTAGTTTACCTTTGAAAGCATTAGTTTTGAGAAGGGCTCCGTGGACCTCATCAGATGGTCAAAGAAGTCCAAGCCTGAAACAATTAAGAATTTTGTGGCCCAATGAAACCAAGAGCCTCTTTAGTCGAGCAGTTCTTAACCTGGGAGAAGCATTACAGGAAATTTGGTGAAATCTGCAATTTTGAGTGGCAAGTATTACTCAGGTTCTTCAAGTTTATGGCCAGGACAAGAGATGGATGATGTGATAAGCAAAATTTCACGTTTCTGTGTCTGTGTGCATTTGTGAACAAGCCCTTATTATTTCTGGACAGGGGATCCATATCTGTCACCAAATTGTCAAAAAAGTTCTCACCCCAAATACGAGTCCAGAATCACCATTCCAGAAGGAGTCTTAGGATGGGGACTCCTTCTGAACCAAGCTGCGATTCAGGAAAAGTCCTAAACATCCAATATGGCCACCATCGGGAAAGTCCCATTTCTCTGAACCCTCCCAACCCTTGTCAGTTTCACCTAATCCAAAGACTCATGTCAGTCCAAAACCGGGACAGTTTTGTACCAGGGGCTAAATAAGTGGCTACAAAAGTCTTTGTATGAAGGATTCCCTCAATATCTGCTTTTATGTGAGGAGAGAATCACAATGGCTCCCTAAGTTGATCTTCATTATCACACAAGTGGCTTTTCCCCTCCTGGAATTAAATTAAGATGCCCTGGACACTCTCGTTTCTTTCCTCTGCTCCACACACACAACTAGCCGACAAAGCATTTTAATTAGACCTCCTCTATTATTAGAGCACAGGAAAAAAAAAAAAAAAATCACGGCTGATCTGAAGGACCCCAAGCTAGGAAAGAGAAAGGTAATCATTTAATTTGTTGTTGTTTCTATAAATCAGGGCCCAGTCATCAATTTCACCACATATTTGAGAGCACATGTTATTGACAATGTGTTCGTGGAGAAAAATGGAGTTTGCTGGCAAAGTTGTTCCATTTTCTAAAGATTAAATTGTTCATTGTACAGGCCGCCATCTGCCCTCCCTGGAAGAGATTTAGCTGTTGGCAGAGGCATTCAAAGTCTAGAAGATAAAAGTTAAATTTCTTTTTCTTTATTGCTATGTACAACCAAAGGCAAATTCATTCATTCATTCACTCATACATACATTCATTCAATGTTTAGCAAGTGTTTCTTTTGTGACGTCAGGTAGCGCCTAAGGAATGGATTCCCGTGGTAGGATAACATGTAGCTGAGTGATAATCTTGTGCTCTTCATTCATGCACAGGACCTCTGAATGGCCAGCATTTCTGTCCCCCGACCCAACCTGTGAGCTACCAGGGGCCCAACAGAATTATGCTGAGAAAGACGAGTTTCCGCCTGCCAAGAACCTTCTGGTCTATGGAGGACCAATAAGACAGACACATCTAACAGCAACACGACACAACACATACCCCGAGAAAAACACAGAAGAGGCAGACCTCGTTTTTGAGTAGAAGCTTCTTGGAAGAATTGAGTAGAAAAACTTGGAGGAACCATGACTTGTACCTTCACAAATGCAATATTCTTTTATACACATGCCATCTTGTTGCAGAAGTGGGTATTGAGAACCTCGTTTTGCAGGTGGAGTTATTGAGGCTCAGAGAGAGGAAGTAATTGGTGTGCTATGTGCTATGCACGATGCTGGGAGCTTTATTTATTTCTTTATTTAACCCCCACAACAACCGTGCGACTTAGATCCTTTGGAAAGGAGAATACCGAGGCGGAGAAAATCTAAGCAACTTGCCCGAAAGATCCCAGCTAGGACTTGAACCAAGAGCTCTCTGACTTTGAGACCACATGTTTAACTGCTGCGTGGTTCTGCCTTCCAGTTTGCCCTGGGCATAGGATTGGTTGCCAATATAAAAAAAAAAATAGTCTAGGGCCGTCTGGGGAGAACCACTGCACACTTTACATTTTAAAGGAAGCTGCCAGATGCCACCGTAACCAAGTGATCCAAGTGACACACCGACGTCACAAAATCCCTGATACGATGCCCTCAGAGGGGCGTATCCTTTCTCTGGTCGTCTTGCCAAAAATGCATAACCTCAACCTAATCATGAGAAGCCATTGGACAAACCCAGATTGGGAGACGTTCTACAAAAATCACTGCCCAGTACTTGCCAAAAGTGTTAAAGTCATAAAAGACAAGGGCAGATTGAGGGATTTTCACAGATGAGAGGAGAAGGAGCCCCGACAACTAAATCCAATGTAAGATCCTAACTTGGATCCTGGAGAAGCAACAAGAAATTTGGGTAATACTCGAGCGCGGTACATAGTTTAATGGATAGTATTGAGGCAGTGTTCACTTCCTGGTGCCGATAGCTGTGCTATGGTGAGGTAAGATGTTAACATCACAGGAAGTTGCGTGAAGCTTCTATTCCTTTTGCAACTTTCAGTGTAAAATGTTTTTCAAAATAAAAAGTGGGGGGCTAGTAGACACATTCCTATGGCATTTATTAAGTGGCAGAAGACCAGGCCACCAATCACCATTCTCCCCAGCTGCCACCGGCCTATCGAGGAAAAGACTAGAGAAATTCATCAAGGGGGCTGCAGAAGCCAGGTGAGTGACCCTGTGAGACACGCTTGCTTACACAGCAGATTCTCTGGTCTATCACTCTGTGACTATTGAGAAGGAACGAAAGATGTTGGAGGAAGATGGTAGAGCAAAAGAGGGACAAGTAGCTATCTTGCTGCCTCGTGGTACCCAGCCCTAGAGGGGAGAGAGACCTTTAGCGATAAGGGGATGAAGAGTGAACCACGAGTGGGCAGAGGGTTAGCGGGTCAGAATTCATCCTGAATGGAGTGCATCTCCCATTTAGGATCTAGGGCGTCCACAGACCCCCACTCCTGTCTCCACCAGAGAGTCAGTCCCTGAAGGCCTGCCCCGCAAGGGGCATCGGCTGGCAGGAGAGGATTGTGACAGCACTTCATTAGTATGAGAGGTTGTCCCCTTCCCACCAACCTCCTTTTAAGGTCCAACACATTCAGGATAAAAGGAGCCTAGAAGAGGGAGCAAGAGGAGGTAGAGAAAGAGTGGAATTGCTGGCTTCTTGCTCCCTTTCCGCACGGAGCCTGGGACGACGGCAGGGACACAGCTCTCTTTCGCCTCCCAGGAGGTCGATGTGGGCGTGTCCTGATAGCACCGGCAGAGATGTGAGAGAAAGTTGGTCCAGCCGTGCGAGCTGTCCTCAAGCCACTGCTGGCGTCACGTCTGCTAATGTGCAATCGGCCAGAGCACGTCACGTAGCTGAGCCTAGAATCGGGATGAGGGGACGCTGCAAATTCACAAGGTAATGGCATGGATACCAGGAAGGTCAAAGAAATGGGGTCGTTTGTGCAACCTACTGCACCAGGTATGGAGGTCAGCGGAATTGCAGGAACTAAGCCTGGGTCAATCTGCTCTAAAGCTCGCGTTCTTTCTCCAGGTTCAGCGGGCTCCGCCGTACCACTGGGTCCATCTTAAACGATCGAGGCATGAATTCCAGGTAGGATAGCGTGATGTATGGGGAACACAAGGTCCCGGCTCACCGAAATTGATCTTTGGGTCCCTTCTCCCTGCGTGGGTTTCATTTCCTGAGCGCATTAGCATTCTCGCTGCTTGGCAGAGAGTTGAGACAATCCTCGGGATCATAGTCCTGGAGGCTGACCAGTGAGCACGGTTCCAGTGCTGTCGGCCAGCCCTGGCACCAGCTGGACCAGGCTGTAGCGTTAGGCAGCAGACTTTGCTGGACCTCCTCTCTTTGGCCAGTTTCCATTGCCGATGAGTAGAGTTCTCAAAAAAGTCAGTTAAATTGGGCTTGGTAAGGGGACACCGCATCTTTGAGTAATGAGGTTGGGAAACAGGGAAAACATTTTCCACTAGCTCATGTCTCACTGTATGGCATTCCGATTTCATGACACTTCATAATAAATCATTGCTTATCACTCACATGGGGATGGAACATGGCCCCAGTTAAGATTCGTTAGTGATTGTAAAGGAGAAACATGAATTGCTGTTTATCGGGGCTGCTTGATCATCTTCCTGTCCACTGTAGGCACTTTTTTTTTTATTGTTATATTTACTGTAACCGTTGTTTAAAGCATAAATAAGTGGAAGGAAAGAGCATCAAATATGAGTAATGAAAATAAATTTATCTTATTTCTGTGTCGATGCGAGCATTTGACAATTATTCTGCGTAGCAGTTTGCACCCCGTGCTGGAAGCTGTTACGATCAGAGGAGTTCCTTACACTTCGAGTTTCTCCCTTTCTTTCCTCCCCCTTTATTTTTTTTTAATAATGGGAGATGCCAGCACATTCATATTTAAGGATGGAGGCCCTGGTAGGTGTGTTATTCCGGTTTGAGGCTTTAGCTTACTGAACCTTGTTGGCCTCCATGCTCACGACAGAGGTGGACACATTCGTTACAGCTCTTCATTCAAATCCAAGGGAGCAAGGGATAGCGATTAAAAAAAAAAAAGGAAGAAGAAGAAGAACTAGGGCTTTACTTGCAAAATAAAAGCTTCAATTTAAAGATGATCCAGCTGGTTTGTCATTTGGGATGAATAAAGACTGAAGTCGAACCAGACCACCCTGGGAGTCCTGTGATAGACGCCCCGAAGGTCATAAGGCTCGTGATCTCTCTGACGTAGCTGAGATGCTTCCTCGGCTGGGCTGGCCACGGTGGGGGAGGGACCAGCGGGTTTGTAAAGCTGAGGGGCTCCCACTGTTGACTCGTGGATGGACAGGCAACCGTAGCCAGTCTTTGAAGTGCTGACCAGGCTACCTGATCAACACCTGCCCCGTCGAGTTCCCAGAGCCTCCCCCCAGTGTACGGACCTCCCTCAACTTCTTCCTGGTGCTCCCAGAAGAGCCCCGCGGTGCTGGCACTGATGGGGGCACCGCCACCCTCCCCCAAACACACCAAACAGAGCCACCGGCGGTAGAAGGGGCAGCCATCAGTAGCTCCGTGGGTGCTGCCCGCAGAACTTTCTGGAGGAGTCGAGGGAAGCCCTCTGCTGAGGGAGAGCATTGCCATTTGTTTCTTGAGAGTATCTAGAGCATTCTAGATTGTTCTACAAACATAATGAATCCATCCCCAGAGTTAGAAATGGAAGTAAAGACTCATGAGAACCGGGGGCTTTGGCACACCGTAGCCTGCCAGGGCCTCGGGGCTGAGGCTGGAAGAGGAGTTGCTTAAACCGAGGGCAACCCGCTCGTCCCAGTTGGCCTGAGCTGGACTGCTTGCTGGTACGCCGTGTTCTGGGAAGCCCATCAGGCCCAGGCACAGAGGAATGGCAGTTGTCTCCAGGACCCAACCCTTCTCTCAGTCCTCACACTGTGGGCATCGCTGCTTTAATGCTGACCTGACAGCTGTGAAAGCTGATTCGTAGGCCAAGTCCGGGGATCGCAGAGGCGAGCCGAGCAGTGGCAAGCATCTCTTAACCGCCGACGGTGCCCTGTCGTTGCTCCGGTCACTTCAGGGACATTTACCGCCAGGCCCGGCCCTCCGCGGGCGTCCTCGGGACCGAGCCACCGCCGGCGGAGGAGCTGCTGGTCTCAAGCTCATCCTGGGTTCTTTCAGCTCATCGTCTCTGCTCCGTGGCCCTGCCCTACGGAGTAGGTGTCATCTGGCCCATTGTAAGGATGTGGAAACTATGGCTGGGAAGGGGTTAAACGATGTGTCTAAGTTCTCTCGGCCGGTGACTGGCACAGGGACGTAGGTCTCAGCGCGAGGCCCTTTCCACATAACGTGCACTCGCGTCTATTAAGTCGTTTTAAGCCTTCCGTCTACACCGGAGCGCCGTGAGACAGGAGAGAAGCCTGAAGCTCGGAGAGGCCAGGCAGTTCAGTCAAGGCCGCTCAGAGCCGGCGAACAGAGCAACCGGGCGAAGACTTCTCCCGTGTCGGCCTTTGCACCCAAGTCCCTCTCACCCTCCGGTGGGGAAAGTGGTCACCAGAGCTCCTTAAACCTCGCTCTCTTTGGGATTGATAAAGATGCCGTCTGAACTGTCCTGTTTCCTATTTGAATATTTTTAACGCGTGTTGATCAGATATTAAAAAATGGTACTTCCCATGTTTTCTAAACAGTTACAAGAAAAAATATTGGTGAGAAGATGTGGTGAATGATTCCAGCAATAGTGCCCATTTAGAACGAAATGGTGATGGATGTTTAGAAACCAGTCTCGATGCAAAACCATAATTTTTGCAAATAGTTGTGTCTCAGGCTGGCCTTAGCGCACACTCGATGTGTTCCTCAGGACTGAGGATGTGCTATTAAAAAAACATCCTGTTCCTGCACGCACACTCAAGTTTTATCTTAAGCAGGATGAGAAATTACTGTAAAGTGGCTTTTACTTCAAAAACGGTCTTAATAACAATCACACAGAGAGCTCCAGTTCACACAATGCACAGCTTAATTTCATTACAGACCTTCGCCGCCTTAAGAACAGATATCGAAGCAGGGGAATACGTATTTGACAACGCTGTTAAGGCAACTTTGCTAACGATTTTTGAACAACCTCCAACTGAGGCCTAAATGCCGACAATATCCATAAACAACTCTATACGGCCCAATTAGGGAGACAGAGACACAGCGTCCTGTCAGGGAGATTTGCATGGCTACGAGTCTGAGATCAGGGCCCGATGAGGGATGGCTCCGAGTGATGGGCGAGCAGACGGATGGCTATCATTACGATGTTACGGGGACTCACACCTTCCCAATTACTGGCGAGATTCATTAATTACCACCTCATTTCCCTAATAGAATCCCTGCTCCGGCTTATCAGCGCCTTCCCTCTGTCTACCTACACCTCCACTCAGCAGTCGATCACCTATGAAAAATTAGACGGTGCAGCTTCGAGTGGTCTATTTAAAGAAAAAAGAAAAATGAACAGGGGAGAGGCAGGGGAAGTGCAGGAGGAGTCGAAGGCAGCCGGCGCGGCATCTGGCCACGTGGGCTTTGTTTTTCCTTCTCGGAACCGCCGTGGACCGAGATCAGTGGCAGTTGAAGGGAGATGTACTGTGGTGAGTATGGAAACATAAGTGTCACACACACACACACACACACACACACACACACACACAGAGACACACATACACTCATTCCCTGCTTAAAATCTTCCAATGATTTTCATCATAGATAAAATCTAAATTCCCACCCACGTCTCTAGCCTCACCTCCTCTTCCTTGTGACCCAGTAAGCCCCACCCACTCAAGCCTTCTTTCTGTTTCCTTAACGCTTTTAACTCATACCTGCCTCAGGGCCTTTGCACTCGCTGGTCTGTTTTTTTTCTAGAATTTGGCTGGTGGCTTGTTTCTGTACAGCCCTTGAGCTAAGAAAGTTTTTACATTTTTAAAGGGTTGAAAATGCAAATTAATAAACGAATAAACAAAGAAGAAGAGAAAATAATTTTGCTGATGCCTGAGTTAGAGCGAACATACTTTCAGGTTTGCTCAGGGAGGAGGCCCCTTTTTACACTGAGGTCCCCTCCCGTGTCAGCACTCAGAGATGTTGTCCCTGAAAACTCACTCTAGAATAGTCCCTACCCCCCTTTACAGCCCTTCCTTCATTTTCATCACAGTCCTCGTCACTAATGAGTGCTAATTTATTAGTCATATTTATTGATCACAGTGTTTCTCAAATTCAGCTGCACATAGAATCACTCAGAGGGCTTTCGAAAATACTGGTGCCCAAACCTAACCCCAGGGAATTTGGTTCCATGAGTCAGGATTGAGGCTCAGACCTTGAAAGACATATATTTCTAAAGCTTCTCCTGGATGCTAGTAATAGCCGCGTTCGAGGACCCCCTAGCTATATAGTCTGCCTCTTCCCGCTGAAACGTTGGCTCCATGAGATCAAGAACTTGGCCCGTCTCGTCCACTGCTGTCACCCCGGCACTTCGAACAGCGCCGAGGCAGAGGCCGTGCTGGGTCAGCGTTCGACGAACAAATTAGTAGCTATTTATCATGTGTACGTACAAAGAATTGAGGACGACGGACACGTGACTGTGACGAAGGGCCTCCCAAGCTGAAGTTATGCGTCGGAAACGCGTGCCAGCTCCTGGAACGTCACGCGGCTGCGGGAGACTCGGTCCCCATCAAGGATAACGGGGCGCGAGTCTCCCGGGCTGTGTCTTGTTCCTACCGACGGCGCTATCAGTTTATCACTCGCTTTAACGAGTATGGCCACGATCCTCCCTGCACAAAGATTCAGCAACCACCAAACCCGCTTCCTCTTTTAAGTTAAATATACTGAAAAGAGCAGAGATTTCAATCCTTCATCTGTTCACAGACGAAAAAACATTTCCAAATCGTCAGCGATCACATTTTTTTTTTTTTTTAATTCTAAGGACGGCCAACTGTTCCCAGTGATTTCGATTACATTTCCTACCTATTATTTCATGTAATGGCATCCCTTAAATTTTAAATTAGCTTTGAAGAATAAAAATAATTGAATTCCTGCTGTTTTGTGTACATAGAGGGTGACAGGAGCTAATGTGATAATTTAAACTGTAAATGAGTCTTCACTTTGTGTTCATTAATTACAGCTAATTACTGAATTACAAACCTTCTTGGTTAGGCACTGTTATGTATTCATGTAGCATGTTGAATCTCCAGCTGGTATAAAACTGTTTTATAGACTTACAAGCTGACACACCAAGCTACCACTGAAACAATTCAGTTTGAAAACAAGGGGGGTGGGAACGCATAACTGCAAATGCTTCTTGGAATTCAAAGAACAGACACAGTGCTTCCAACTCATATCTTCGGGGATAGAGGATCTTGCACGTATAATTAGAACAATTTATGCCACAGGAAAGAAAAAGCATGCTAGGCCGTTCTCCGCTCTGGATGAAAATCTATACGATAGCGTGCGATTTGTGAGACTCGAGTGTTCCTGCCCTTATCTCCTTGTTCTTTAGAAGCTGAGCTTCGTAATTATTTATTAACTGATCCTGCTTTTAATAACAAAAAAGCATAAAAGATGCCAGAAAGCCTACCCGTTCTTTATGACCAGAAATGGCTAGAAAGAAAAGGTTCAAGCAGACAGGTCAAGGATGGGGTCATGGTGAATTCTTTCTTATTAAGTTCAAAACACAACATTTTTTCATAATGAGCTAGGCACGTTGGATTACTAAACATTAGTATCTTCTATATCATTTTGGACACTGATGAAAGGCTCCGTGATGTCTGGTTTACTAAGATTTTCTCTAGAAGAGTTAGCTGGAGAAATACTCCAACGGATGCGTGATCTCTGCTTGGCTAGATGTGTCCAAAGAGGAAATGAGCAAAGCCAGTAGGTGAGTTCTTTAGTTCTGCCAACTTCCTTCATTCACAGACGGTGGTCGTGTCCTCTGGGTGGCCGCCCTGACTTTCCCTTGTGGAACCACCTTTGTCTAATTCTCAGGCCAGGGCCTTGAGTAGGGCTCACCCCACATCCAAGCTACAAGGCTGGGCATGTGACTCCAGTCTGGCCAATCGGCGCGTTCTATTCCCCGGCCACAGTGATTGGTCCAGGGATGGACACGTGACCCAAGTCAGTCCAGTGAAATAGTTTTGTAGGAACTCTTTCCTTCGGAGAGGCTTAGCCTGGAGCATCTAGAGGTTTCTGAGCCACCAAAGGGTGAAGAAACTGCCTGAGAATTAGGCCACTGCAGAGGAATAGAGATCCGAGAGGCTGAGAAAGCGAGACTTCCGATGACGCCATTTAGGCTCTGCCTGAATTTAGTTTCACCTTTGACCTTCGCAGGGGCCGACGCGTGCTCTCTGTGTTCAAGCTGGTTTGAGTGGGTTTCTGGCACGTGCAATTCACAGTCCTTACTATTGCATACGTGATAATCGACCAAGATACAGACTGACGCAGCTCACATAAGAGCATTCGGTCAGTGCCCGGAGGACAGGAGAATCTTTTCTGGCTTGGGAAAAGACAGAGGACTCCAGGAGAGGAGATGGCATGGAAATAAAGGGGGGCTGCCTGTGGGAGGAGACGAGGAGGAGAAGGGAGATGGGGCTCCAGGGGAACTGCGGCTTGTAGCAGGGTCGCCTTCTGGGCCATGAAGGCACGAAGAGGAGGGAAAACTTAACTGAAACAGACCTTGGGGCCAGACTCTTCACATCTCTTGTCTGGGTAAATCATTACTGACGTCAGGTGCAGAAGCATAGGTGCGCTGCTGGGCAGCACGTGTTCTATCCAGGGCAGTCTCGAAGCTTCTGGCTGGTTTTGGGGGATTTCACCTTCATAATGACTTTGGGCAAGGTCCAGATGACTAGCGTAGCTTCTTGGAGGTAAAAGAAGAGAAGGCACATTACGCTCCATCATTAATCACGGGCCCGGTCACCCGGAGACGCTTCCACATCGGGGCTCTGGGGGGGATCGTAGCTGGTCTCATCCACTCGTTATGTTTCACCAGACACTGTTTTAAATACTTCGACAGCAGCAACAACAAAAATAACCATAGTGAACCATAACCGAGGGCTTACTATATTCCAGACTCTGCGCTAAGCTCAATGATGGCAATAATACATTTTCATCATTGCTGTCCTTGAAAACAAAAGTTAAGGTCGAGCTTACTATGTGCCAGGCATTGTGTTAAGTGCCTTTTTTTTTTTTTTTTTTTGCATTGTCTCATTTTCATAGCAGCCCTGTGAGGTAGGAAGTATTAGCATGCCCATTTTACAGATGAGGAAACTGAGTCTTAGAGAGGTAAAATGACTCCCCTGAAGTCACGTCGTTAGCAAGTAGGGGAGCGGGGCCTAGCTCTTAGGCAAATCTGACTCTCAAATAAATGCTCTTTGCTGCCTTGCTCCCATGCTTCCCTTACCCTGATTTTTTTTTCGTAGGGATCAGTTTTTCACTCTTATTTACCATTCTTTCTGCACGATGTGCTCATCGCTTTGGAAAAAAAGAACCAGCTAGGAAAACAACCATCGTAGCAGTGCTCCATTTACTCTATTTATCCTGTCTCCGTGAGGTCTCCGTTGACTCCTCTGTCATAAGGTCCCTTCATGGTCTTACTTGTCTTTGCGTGCACCAGCGCCTTGCACCAGAATCTCGCACAGAGCCTAGCAGGCCCTAAGCACTCAGAAGCTGTTGGTCAAACTGAGTTGCATTGAATTAAAATTGTTTTTTTACCTAAGTTTTTAAAGAGCCAGTGTGGTCTCCAAGCCAACAGGGCAATCTCTTATGAAAGGGCCGGATTCAGAAGGCTTCCTGTCTTTTTTTTTTTTTTGTGGTTGGGGAATATCATGTATCCTGGACTTTTTTGGTTTTGATTTCTTTTTCATTCATGGGCATTCAGAAATACTATGTGAGAAGAAAGCACACATTTTTCTTTTTCAGCGTGGAGGGATTTTGGACGGGGTTTAGGCAAAGCAGTCTGAATAAACACGCTTAAGAAGCAGAGGTGGCCCCCGGCCCGCCCTCTGCAGCTGCGTCTCCAGATCTCCCTGCTCTCAGCTTAGCTCAAACACTGTCAACAACTGAGTCCCTGGCGCCAGACACATGGTCACAGGATTGTCAGCGGACCCTGAGAAACCTCAAAAATGCCCACAAACTCCAAATAGATCTGTGCCGAGCCTGGTGGTTCCTGCTCGCTTTGTGGCTGTCCATACTCCCGAAGTTCTGTTTGTGCCTGTGTGTTTGTTGTAGCTGAGAGTCCGGCATGGACCTTCGTAGCTCCTCCTCCATGTGGAAGTCAAGTCGAATAACTCCGAAGGGGCAACTCGAGTGTCTTTCTTGACTCCATCTGGCCTTCATGAAACCCATCTTTCTTGTCATTCATCCTAAACCTATTTCCAGGACCACGTAGCTCAGCACTTACTCTTATTTTGTGCTGGAGTGCTGGAAACTACTTCTCATGATAGTTACTCTCGATACAACAATCCTTGCTGTGTTGTTAACACATCGACGGTGAAAACAGTGGGCCTCGGGGTTCTTCAGGCGTGAGTTCAAGCCCAGACCTGACACCTCCAAACTGAGTGGACTTAAGCCACACTGCCTTTCACAAACTTAATTTCCTCTTCCGTAAAAGGCGAGTGACGATAACACCGATCTGGTCATAGTGATGATTATGTGAGACGGTGTTTGTGAAATACTAAGTGTTCAGGTAAGTGCTCGTCTGGTCGCTTTTGTTGTGGTTGTGGTGATGGAGGTGATGGTGATGGTGATGGTGATGGTGGTGATGGTGATGATGGTGATGATGGTGATGATGCCAGTGATATCTAATACTGTTTATAGAGCCCAATGCACTCGGGACATTTTTGGCCAATAACATATCCTTAGTCCACATATGGTGATCGATTAATGCTAATTCAGAATGGAGAACAGATCTCCAACCAACACTGGCCGCTGGATGGGGAGGGGCTATGGAGAAGGAAGAGGAGAAGGGGGCTGACGGAGCATCCTGGCTACTCCTTGGGATGAAAACCACTGGCCGCCTACAGAACATCCATTTCCCTCTTCTCTGCCGATAAAATCCTGGCTTTGTTTTCTGTGGCCAAGTGGACCACTAAATACATCACAAGACCCTGCAGCTATGGATGACAAAATTACACAGTTCTGGCTGAGGAGCTTTAATGGAAATTCTGCTGGGAAAGGTTCCCTCCCACCCCCGGGGAACAGGGGACGAAGGTGGCGAGGAAGTTATTTTACTCCTTCTCCTACCCTGGATGTGGACGTCGTGTCTAGTGGCAGCAGCTGTCCTGGGACTATGAGGCAACGATCAGGAGACTCACAAGGACACCTTCCCTTCCAACGTCTTAAACCCACTGACCCGGCAACACAGCCATTACTTCTGAATGTCACGACGGTGAGAAAAGAAAATCCCCCGTTTTAGTCACGTCGCCGTAAGTAAAGTTGTCTCGTTTTTGCGATCGAAAGCATTACTAACGTGTAACCTTTCTGCTTTTCTTTGACAGGAAAGACTACTCTGGAAGCCTACTGAAAAAAAAAAAAAGCCAAATTCTTCAGTTTGGCATGAATAATATGCAGAAATGGCAGCTGTAGGCTTTTTCTACTAATGCAGTAACAGCACACAAAACCATGGGGATAATAGCTGGTAATAGCTGACATGAATTAAGAGCTTATTCTGGGCCAGATGCAGCATATTACTTGGTGCACAGTAGGCGCTAAGAGAAACATTTTAAATATGGCATAAACGCATAACTGGTGAATCACATACTCCATCCACGGCTCCACCAAATGGCTTCTCATTTTCCTCCCTCATTATAGATTTGTTTCACATATTTCCTTATCTCTTCCTATAAATGGGAATGATAATAACGCCTATCTTCCAAGGTTGTCGTGAATATTAAATGAGTTACAACATATGAAGAGCTTAACATAGTACCTGTCGGATAGCAGGTGCTCAGTACACCTTTTGGATTATTATTATTGCTATGTGCTAAGCACTGTGTTAAGTGCCTTTCTTGCCTTATCTTGCTGAGATTAACACAGGGACAAACGGCTGGGTGATTTTGGTCAAATCCATTCTGTATTCTGGATTTTAGTTATTTCTGTCAGCAAAATGTGGACTTAAGACAGAATCGGTCTTTCCTAAACTTCTTTCTGTCACATGAAATCTTTTTGATTTTTGCTGTATCACAATCACCTGCATTCTCTATTTTTTAAAGTGAATATTTCTCTTCAAGTCACTTTTTTTTTTTTCCCTTTAGCCTTACCCTGAGCAATAATCTCCACGGAATCATAGATATACTTCAGTGCTCCTCGGCTGGAGGTGATTTTGACCTCGGAGAACATTTAGAAACGTTTGAAGACATTTTAGTTGTCTCAACTGGGTAGCAATGCTACTGGCATATCTAGGAGGTGGAGGTAAGGATGCCCAGGACGGCCCCACAGTACCAACTTATCCAGCCCACAAAATCTGCAGTTGAGAATCCCATGCACACACTCACACCTTTAAATACACTTTAAAACAAATAAAGAATCCTTCCTCCTAAAAAAATGCTCATCTAAATACCATCTTAATCACTCCGCATATCTTGAGGGGCTAGAGTATCAAGTTCAGGGAATTCCCTGAGAAGCCGATTTCCTAAAGTCCCTTCCTCCACTGAAATTTAATAAAGTCAAATTTGAGACAGCAAATTGTTTCTCTTATTACTTAGGGCTACGAAAGAAATTTCTTCGGAAAGAAAAACATCATCTTTGGAAAGAAAGCCATCTTCGCATCCTAACACTATTGCTGTGTTTACCTGTAGAAATAGCCTGACTTTCCAGAGACCATAAACCAGAGGACCTTGACATACACCCATCTCCGGAGGCAGTGTGACCCTGCTAGTCTCGTCACTCAAAGCACACCTCCTAATACTGGGACCTGCATATTTCCCGCAGGGCAGGGGCACTCCGCATTTTCCCGTCCCTGGCCCGTGACACATGCTGTGCACACGCATGACGCCCCCATAAGCAGAGCCAAGGTTAAGATTACGGACCCCTTCTGTCTCCAACGTCCGGACCCTGGCAGTGCAATGCCAGGGGTCTGGCTCGTCGCCCACCCTCAGACTTCCACCGTGACTGGGAATACATTTTTTTTTTTTGCAACTGATTACAGTTGATCCAGAGTTCTGAGACCACATTCGAAAGCGGTTCGGACAAAGCGTTCCTCAGCCAGGACTTTTCCGAACCGGACTCATGGATACGTCAAGGTGAGAAGCTGTGATGAAGAAGACTGCTGGGGCCAGAGCCAGGGAGGTGACTTAGAATTCACGCCGTGTTTTCTACGCCGAGCCGTCATAGTGGCACATGACGCCTGTCTGGCGCTTCGAGCGCACAGTTCAGACTCCATCCTCAGCGTGACCGCGACGGGTGGTCAGAGAAGGAGTCAGATGTTTGGGGAAGCACTGCCATGCACGCTCTGGAAGTCCATTCCTACAGGTCCTAATTCATGGACTTGCCACGTGACTCTGGACCAGCCTAACGGACACTCTCCTTCGTATGATGCTACCCAGAGCCTTCCATTCCTGAAACCAGGGCTGGGGAATGACCGGGGCCGAGTCGCTTAGAAGCAGAGACGCGACTCGGTAGCGCTTACACAAGGCCATTCTCGGCAGAGTTGACATCCTTTTGGTGATTTGGATACATTCACGGATTTCTGGAGGGCCACGGCCTCTCACACCCACTTATCTTCTATGTGCATTGTCGCTCACTACCGTCCACTCCTCGCTGAGGCCTTTAGTATAAGCGATTTTTGTTTAATTGGGCCCCAGTGTTGGGTGAGGTCCCTAGGCCTCCTATTTCTCTCTTAATATGCCTGGAACTCTTAAGAGTCCTCACCGGAGAAGACTGTAGAGAGGAGGGGACGTGTCGGGAGAAGGCTGCCTTAAGGATGTTCCGAAGACGAGACCCTCCGCCCAGTCGGCAGAGCAGCTCCACGCAGATGCTCGAGAGAAACGACTCTCCTTCAAATTTACCTGCTTGTGCCTCTATTTTGGATTCAGAAACCTGTGTCCTCGTGAGCCCCTTAGCTTCCCATCCAACCTCCGTCGGCTTGTTGCTTCCTCTCAAGTTGAAGAGAGGAAAATTAGACGGAATCTCTGGTCTCGGTGCACCTCCTTGCACGAGCGAAAGATGAAGCTCCCCGCTTTCTTCTACAGATTTTGGCGTTCAAGTAGACAGGGGTGGGAGGAGGGGTGGGGATCTGGCATGCAACCCCGAGGGCAGGGGAGGCTGAAATCACACCTCACGTCTCTTCACAAAGGTTTGATTCTCTTTATGGGTATGATCCGCCAATCCGTAATCAAGGGTTAATTTCACAGCTCACTGCTTCATCTAGCATAATATCCATTCAGACTAATTAAATCTGTCTAATAATGTGAGTGTCTTTGTCTTTGTTCTTCCTCTTCTTTGTTTTACACCCTTCACATCTCATCTCCAGAACCACACGCCATCACACTCTACTTGACAAGCAGAATCCATCCCTAAAATTAAAACATTCCTGACCTATCTGCAATGACAAGGCAGGCGAGCTTCACGGCGCTCAGGCCCATGAAGGGAGCTGACACATTTGTTTTTAATTTCAAAAGAGTAGAAAGTGAAGATCTGACCCCGTCAATCAAGCCCTCTGACAAGTTTAATCATTGGTGCCCCACAAAAATCACGGCTAAATAGGAATGCAAATACTGTATCACAGGGCTCTTATACATGCTAATCAAGGAGAAGTAATCAACTGACAATTTCACTGATCTCTTTTCTGAAGAAGTCACTCAACGCTCGGTCTCTGGGCCACAAAGAGGAGAGAAAGAGACAAAAGGGATGGATGAGATTTCCCCCAACCTTCCTTTTATTTTTCCTTCTAGGACATTTCTTTCTAAAGAGAGAATTCGCTCTTTTGATCCATCGTTGAACTTTAAAGCAAAGAACTTACGCAGTTATATGTCAAGTATACTTTATTATCAGTACGCGGGGCCGGGCAGAAGACGCACCGAAACTTCTGCTAAAATAAAAATCATCATTTGTCTTTGTCATTAATCTGTTCTCAAATTCTCTCATATCTTAAAAGTGGCTGACCTTCTCCGTGAGCAGGAGAGGGGGGAAAAAAAAAGTTTTATATGTAGTCAAAAATCTGCAAATTATGATCACGGTAAAGAAAAAAAAGAAGAAGAAGAAAAATCCCTTTTAAAAACTTAATCTGGGGTTGATGAAGAATTTATAACCACTAAGAAGTTCTGCGCCAAGCCTCTCTCCCCTCAGCTTGGGCGCTTGACTGTGCTCAGGAAAAGACAGAAATCGGAGGCCCATTTTTCATGCGCCTTTTTACACGAGACCTGAGAGCTTGGTGTTTTATAAAACATAGAACCTGAGGGTTTTTCTTTCTTCTCTAATTTTATTTTTTCAACCAGGAAGTCCTAAAGAAATCTAAGTCATTGGTTACTTTCTACTTTAAACACCTATTTTATGGAATCATAGCAGGAAGAGAAAGGCCAGCACTAAATTACTCCAAGTTTGTCTTTCACTGTTTATTATAATGTGAAAACAGAACATTCCAGAAGTTCAGGTACTGACAGATTAATTCCTGTAGTACTAACCAAACCATATTCTAAATATCCAGGGTGGTCTCCTTCATCTTAAGGACAGGCAAATGGGATGTTTTTTTTTTCATGGATGTGGGATGACAATAAAGTTTCCTCTTCTGACATTTTCCCCATTAAGAGGTGGGTAGGCCAAATCCAGCCCTCTACCAGTTCATGAGCTAAGAATGATTTTTACATTTTTAAATGGTTGAGAAAAAATGAAGACTATTTCGTGGTGTGAAAATTACACGGCATTTTCCAATTTTAAAATTCTAATTTCAGTGACCATAAATAGCGTTTTCTTGGAACATGGCCATACCTGTTTATCTACCTATCTTCTATGGCTGTGGTCACAGCGCAATGGCAGTACTGAGTCATGGCGACAGAGGTTGTATGACTTCCGAAATCTAAAACATGTACTGCTTTGCTCTTGACAGAAAAAGTTTGCTGACCCATGTTTTATATCATCATGGGAAGTTTGCTAGGTCTTGGCTGTGCCTCGAATTCCCCAGAGATGGAAATTCTTTTTTTTTTTCTTCCCAATGGCTTTATTAAGGTCTAATTGACAAATAAAACTATGCTTATTTCAAGTGTACAATGTGATGATTCGACGTGCATTGTGGCGAGTGTGTATGTGGTGGTGGGAGTCAATTCGTTCTGACGCGGAGGTCGCTTCAGCCCGCGTGTTGTATATGGGGGTGCATTTGAAGTCAGATCTGCGGGGGGCTGGTTCTGAAGAGTTTTCGATTACCTCCTTGAAGAAGTGTTGAGAAGGGTCAAATTGCTGAGCAGTTTTCCTTTTGTCTTATCCCTAAGCATCTACCACGTTCCTCTAAAACCACAAAGATCTGATGAGAATCACTTTTGTGCACTGAAATAGCTCAAGTGGCAAGAGGAAGGGTTCCATCGGATGAGTCTGTTTCATTCATTCCCCAAAACTGTCCGCCGGAAAGTCTGTGTCACTGTATTCCAAGGGAAGCCTCAGCATCCACGCGCTTTGATCTTCCGTGGCCCACATTCGCTTGTTTTATGGATGTGATTTCTTTTAACTAGAGATGGTGGGTCTCTTCATCCCCACCTAGAGCCAGCTCAGTATCTGACACTTAGCAAGGAGGCACTCAGAAGTGTTGAGCGAATGACGCAACATGGGACAGAGAAAGAGAAATCATCCTTCATTGTGCAGAAAGGGACTTAGTTTCAACCAGAGGTTCACAAATCGGTTCCCATGGAAACACAGCTCGGCGGGATGCCAACAGGTGTTATGTGAAAAGACGGCTGTGAGGCTAATGATTTTGGGGCGCGGTTGTGTTAAACAGCCTCTGTTGCAGGACTTTTCACGGTCTTTCCTTTTTCATGCTAATGGGGAATACAAATTCCAAAAATGGAAATATATAGCATGCAGTATTTACAAAACTTATTGGATCTTATGAGCTCGTTTTCAAGTATATGTATTTTTAATAAATGTGGGGACTATCCTCAGGGATATTTACAAGTGGTCCCCGGTACTGAGTTCTCATCTACAATCTCTCTCTCTCTAGAGCCAGGGTTCTCAACTGGGAGGAGATTTTTGGTCATGCAAGAGGAGGAGAGGGAGTGCTACCGCCATCTGCTGGGCGGAGGCCAGAGATAGTGCTCAACGTCCTAGAAACCCGAGGCCACCCTTCACGAGGCAATCATCCTGCCTAAGATGTCAGTAGTGCCAAAGCTGGGAACACATCTGATCGAGACCTTTCCGTTTGCTGCCTTCAAACTCCCTCCTCCCGCCTCCCAGAATCCAGCTCTGTTCAGGGATTCTCCAAAAGATGGGACCAACTGAGAGAATGAGGGCGCCTCAAAAAAAAGAAAGTTTCATATTTGGGGGGTGCCGTTCAAGGAGTGAGCCAGCCAACAAGGAATCAAAGAATCATTTCTCTATATGATGAAAGGCAATCCTATTATCATTACTTTCATTATTTATTATTCTTATTAAATAATTAAATAACTCCTATTATTATTTATTGTTACCATTCACGTTTATACGTAGAATAAATATTTATGGGGCCCTACTGTGTTCTCTATACGATACTAGATCAGGGGCTGGTAAACTTTTTTTAAGGGTCAGATAGTAAATATTTTAGAATTTGCAGGCCACAGGGTCTCTGAATCAAGTACTAAACCTTGCTTTTGGGCTGATACATCGCACAGGTGATATATTAACGAATGGCTGTGTTCCACAATGCTTTATTTACACAAACAGGTGGGGGGCAGGATGAGGCTCACAGACGGTGTATGCTAATCCACACTCTAGATGTTGGGGCCGCAGAGATAAGAGCAAAGACCCAGCTTTCAAAGAGCTCACAGTCCAGGGGAATCTTGAAATAAATAAAGCCCAACGACTGTACCAAGAAATGAGGTCGGATCAGCGGATTTTCTGAATACTGCTGTTATGTCCAGGGCCCCTGTGTTCTTCCCCTATTTGGACAGACACGCCGTTCTCCACCACCATCCTGCTGAACACCGAGGTGTCCAGCAAACGTGCAGAGTGCCCGCTGGGTTCAATGGCGGGGCGACCGGGAGCCTTCGCTCTCCCCTCTCCCTCTGATCCCTGTTGTAACCCACAGTGACTGTGGTGTCCTCAGGTGGCCTCCTGCGTCCGGCCTGACCCCACCCATCTGTCTTTCACATGGTTACCATGGTAACTCTCCTACTTTCCAAATCTCACTGTGAGCCCCTTGCCCAAATCCTCCCTGGTGGCAGTTGTTGGAATGACAAGGATGCGTGCGCACGCACGCGCACGCGCGCACACACACACACACACACGTATTATTCAGCTTTTGTTTCAAAATGTCAACATAACAAAAAAGGTACCACAAATCCTGGTTAACTATTGTCTTATTTCTCTTAAATCTAGACTTTTGTTTATGTCTCCCAATACTGCGGTGCCTGAGTGTGTTTGCGTGTACATATACATGTGTACGCACACAAACACACACAAATAATACACACGTATACACGCGTACATGATATGGCATGTTGTTTTACTATAATGTACTTTCCCTTTGTTTATTACTTATATTGTATGAATTTTAAGGAAAATTTTAGTGGTAGATGTAGATAGGCATATTACCTGAAAAGCAGTTATAGGATAATAAAGATGGCATTACTCAGGACACCTGTGAAGGAGGAGGTTGCGTGGGCAGGGGGGTGTGCAGGAGTAGAGTGAGCGGAATGCAGAGGAAAAAGCGGAAAATGTGGAGGAGGCTGTGGGCTTTCAGCCACAGGTGAGGGCGCACTGGCGTGAGCTGCTTCTCCAGAATCAGGTATGTCCATCATTTATCATCGCATATTTTAATTCACCCTCTCCCAGGTATTTTCCAAGCTCTGCAGTCGACTAAAAAGATGATTCTTAGACAATAGCCAACCTGGCATTCCACTGATTTTTAATGTGTTTATTGTGTGAGTTACCAACAGAAGCCTTACGGGCTTTTGGTAATGGGCTATGTTAAAGATGAAAGAAAAATAGAGAGAAAGAGACAGGAAAGATCTGTTCTACTCTAGGTGTTGTCTCCTTAATTTGCATCAGTGACAATAGGGAGCATCTTGATTTGCCGCCACCTTTGTAAAGCTCATCACGGGTATCAGCTACCATATATAATAATAACCCCTATTTATATACGACAGGCTCTGTCCTCAGCACTTTACAAACATTATCTCAATCCATCCTCTAAAAACCCTTAAAAAGCTGCTCTTGTTCACGGGAAAAAAAAAAAAAGAATGAAGCACAGAGAGGTGACATTTCTTGTCTGGGGTCACTCAGCTGGGAAGTGGCTTCCCATATATCTGACCCATTTGGGAGCCTGGGTTATTTCACCGAGCGGAAGTTCCATCAGCAAAGTAGATCAAAAAAAAAAAAAAAATCCACATGGAAATATGAGTTCATGAGCCCTGGTTTTATGTCCACTGCTATTAGCTACCGAATATAGGTCTGGATTTTTTATTTAAAGAGAGTTTTCTTGGAAAAAAATAAAAATAATAGCACAAAAACTTGTCAAAAAAAAATTTAAACACCACAAAAATGAAAAGTGGCTCTCCAACCCTAGTGCTCATTTCTGATCTTTCCAAAAATATTTTTGTATGGATAAACACGAGTGTGCACACAGACACACACACACAGTTCGTTTTTTCTGGGCATAGTTGGTGGTAATGGCTGTAGAAGAATATAAATGCCCTAAATGCTGCAGAACTGTATACTTACAGATGGCTAAACTGGTAAATTTTGTGTTACGTATATTTTGCTCTAATAATAGATAATGCAAAAAAGAGTCTGCTTTAACCTTTGGCCTGGAGTACAGCTTGGGAGCCACCCAGTCCGGGGACACCCTTCTCGTTCTTTTCTCTCTCAACTGCCCACCTTGACCCCCAGACGTCGGAACCTGGAGGAGCTGAAGCTGCCATCGGCACGCTGGGCGATCTGGGAGCATGAGAAGCAGAGAGGGCTCCAGACCCCTCAGTCCCCCGCAGGGGCCTCCAGCCCCAAGGAGAAGCGGAGGTCTTGGGAAAGGAGGGAAAAGATGCTCTAACCTCAGAAGCATGTTCCCGAGTTAGGTCTCAAAGTGACCACACACCTATCTTCCCTGAGAATCAGCAGAAACGTCTGGGGTTGGTTCCAGGTCTATCCAAGGAGGAGGCAGTTTGCGCCCTCTGGATGGGTGCTGAGCAGAGAGAGACGCGAAATGACACTTCGATCACCGTTCAGATGCGGCCACTCGGCGAGCGCGTACGTGCTTTACACTTAATCACTGTGTACCGTGTGTGGGCTCTTTCTAAATGCTCTTCCTGCCTGGATTGGATCATTTAATCCCGTCGAGGAGGTAGGCGCTATTGCTAGCCACATTTTTCAGGTGAGGAAACAGGTTCCGAGAAGTAACGGACGTCTCCTGGGGACCCACAGTAGGAACTGGGATTCGAGGCCAGATCTGTCAGATTCTGGTAACTGCTGCTCCTCGGTCACCCCCTGGCCATCGAAACACAGGGTTCTCTTCTGAACCCAGATTTCCTGAAGCTGCCTGTAGTTTAAGGAGAGATGATTTTCTGTGTTTATACCCGTCGGTGCCAAGTGTGGGGTGAGTTGAGTTTGGGGACCTGCCAGACTCTATCTACATTCTATTAGGAGGGTCGAGAGAGACCAAGGCACAGTCCTGGCTGAAGAAGAACATTAGGTCAATGAGGCCTCTACTTACTCCTCTATGCAATGGGGACAGTACTTTCAGTCCTACAGGAGCTGTTGCTGAACACACCGCCGGGCACCACGAAGGGGCTCCCTCAATGACAATAGCGACCAGACTTAGGGAACACTGAGTTACAACTCCGACTGATGTGTTTTCAAAACGGCACCCGCGATCAACACCACGTGTTTTTGAATTCTCACAAGTACCGCAGATGACAGCGCCACTACTACTAAAGCGACAATAATAATAACGGGATGCTGTTATTATTATTTTTTCTTAGACTGACGAGAGCTTAGAAGCTCAAAACTTTTTCTCTGGGAATCACATATACATACCGGTCTAGAAAGCGATGCATTTTGTAAGCTAATCGAGTTCAAATGATATACCTCCTCCTTCCATAATTTTGCTATCCTCCTGAGACCTTGTTCAAAACCCTACGTCTGACTTGGCGTAAGTAGAAATGGCTCAGTTTGCTTCGCCTTTTCTTGCACCGGAGACTTCTGAGTGGATTCTGCTCAGGGGTGGGCCTGGAGCAGGAGAGTTTGAGGAAGAAGCATGTGAGTGGTTTCAGAGCTGGGCAGAAGCAGGGGAAGAAGTCTCTGCGGCCTGATCAGAATCAGGCCTCCGCCCGCTCAGGCTCAGCACCATCCGAATCCCGTGACGCACTGTCTGGTTCTGAGTGTTCCTTAAAACTTGCAAACGAAGACGTGAATTCTTAAAGCCCTTTTCAAATGGGTTGCTCAAGGCCACGCCTCCTCCTCGGCCAGGCCCAAGTGCTAATGACGTTCCAGGCCCAAGTGCTAATGACGTTCGCTGAGCCATCCGGGGTTCCATTTTCTGAATAAATAATGGGCTTCCATTCTCAGCTCCGAGAGCAAAGGGTCTCTCTCATGTCCGTCAAAGGATTCCTGAGCAGCCTATGCGAACGGGGTGTCATAGACCAGTCTTTCTTTTTATCAAACGACGTCTTGAAACCAAGGTCCACATTAATTTTATTTTTGTATTTGAGTCGATTAGAAAGTTGGTTCTGTATTTGATTATGTTCTGCAGAAATCGGGCTGGTGACGAATCATTAAACAAAGACCTTTTTTTTTTTTTCTTTTGTACAGCAATAAAGCCTCAAATGATTAATTAAGGGCACAATGCCAAAACAAGTGTCTTTGTTTAAAACGCAATGGACAAGACAGCCTTGAGAAAGTTGATGTCTTAAGTAGACGCCACAACATGTTTTTAATTATGTTCAGGAAGACGAACAAGAATGGGAATCGCCAACTGTTTAGAAAGATAATTTTTTTTTTTTCGGGGAAAGATTAGAATTAAAAAAAAAAACAAACAGAGCATCATTGATTTAACACGAATGCCATTTGTTGGGCCTTTTGTGATTTCCTTATTAGTGTCATCATTTTAGGGTTCATACCCCCCCCCCCCCTCGCATTATAGCATCTGGCATCCGTTCAGCTCTCGGAAACACGATACGGTAAACATGCAGCGACTGCTCATATTAAAATGTTTTATTTGTTGTCACCGAACCGATGATCAAGCGGTGCAAGTCCTAAATTATCCCGATCATTGCCCAGGCTAATCGGAAGAGAGGGGAATGGAGGACCCTCTCTGTGAGATGAGCAGGCGGGCCCGGGGCGCGGGGCGAGCTGTCAGTCGGAAGAGAAACAATGGCAGAAAAGTTCACGCAACGTCAGCTCTCCGCTGCGCCGTCGTGAGCACAGCCCACTGCTCGGCTGAAACAGACATCAGCCGGCCTGCGAGATGCACACAGTGAGAGATGCGTTTGGAAGCAGCTTAACTTTGGGTTGTATCAGCCAGTCAGATTCCATTTGGATCCAAGTGTCCCATCTCAATATTAAAGGTAATGACAGGTTGAGCCTTCAAACAAGGCCAGCTGTTAATTGTAAAATGCTGAAGGCAGACTAGGAGCCTCACGGTTTGGCCCTTTTCCCCCAAACTGTCAGGAAATGGCCTCAACTCATTTGGAAATCGATGGCAATATTGCAGAGTGGGGGCTGTATTTCAAAAAGTCATTTAGATGTAGCACTCATGGGGACTCACAATTGCCAGTCTTCCTTGTTGTCCAAACCACGAGATTCTGAGGTATGGTTAATTATTCATTTTGCTAGTAAGTAATGGCTTTATCTTATCCCAAACATTAATGATATTAGAGACGGGCTTGAGAACTGAACAAAAAAATGCTCTGTCTTTGCTACATTCCTCAGCTTCTTATTCTTCAACCCAGTCTGAATATCTCCCTGGGGCTGGACTCTGTGCTGAGTGCTGAGGACATCGGGGAGGACCAGCAGATTTTCTCAAAGAGCTCAGGCTCCAGGCTTGGAGCCCGGGAGCAGTGCCTTTCTGTGGGAGGACAAACTGTGGGCAGAGGGAGGACCTGTGCCCACCTGGACACCACATCTGCTCTCTCCCCAGGAGGACCCTGAGACCTAGTGATGCTGAGAATGATTCAAAAACCTGGAGAACCGTCTGACGTTTGTCAACAGCCCCTTCAACCAGGGGAGCACATCCATCCCATCGTCTGGTTTTGTAAAGGTTACAAGCTGAGGCTGGTTTTTATATCTTTAAACAGTTGAAAAAGAAATCAAAATAATATTTGGCAACTCTCGAGAATGACGTGAAATTCCAACCTCAGCGCCCAGTGATAAAGTCGTGCTGGGATCGTCTGTCTTGTATGCCTGCGGCTGCTTTCGTGCTGGGTAGTGACTCAGCTCTGCCTTGTGGCACAAAGGTGGCCATGGACGGTCTGCAAACAGACGGGCGTGGTCGTGATCCCAAACCACTGACCCGTCTGCCTACCTCTGCTGTAAACCCACGTCTGTGTAGGCACAGCAAGAAGTCAGTCGCTTCCTCATCCCAGCCTGACATGTGGAGAAAACGTGGGAAGGAGCTGTGCAGAGATAGGTGGCCTCCGTTCCTGCTCATTTTTCCCTGGAGATTCCACATCCTGGGCTTCCCAAGAAGGGAACTCGCAGGGCTGGGCCAGTCCACAGCCCATTTGCAAGGTGACAACTGCGTTCGCCTCTGGGAATACGCTGCTTGTGTAAGGACATATATATTTTTTTTAGGTGAGGCAACCCTTGGTTGACCTCACAGATTGTGAGGACCTTGCCAGCTGACGATCCCTTATTTTTTATTTTTTATTTTTATGCCTGCAGCGCCCGGCAGGAGAGATACTTTTTTGAGTTATTGGGATAGGAGTGGGAAGAGAGGGCCCCCCGAGGGCAAAAATGGTCGCTAGTTGTCTTTTCAGGGAAGGCCTTTGTTTTGCTGAGCGTGTACGTGTTTGTGGGAGGAACCGGAGCTGAGCCGAATTGCTCGGCTTAGTTCAGGAAAGCAGGGTTTGACATCAGTGGGGGAAAAGAGAAGTCAAGGAGAAGCCGGGGACCACACGCAAAGAGGGGAGAGAAGTCATTGTGATTTTTTCGAGAGCTGAGTGAGAGCGCTCCCGGCTGTTGCCACGGCAGTGTGATGGTGGTACCCTACTTCCGCACCCCCCTTGTAAACATTCCCCAGAGTCGCTGTTACTTATCGGTGCTTCGGTGAGAGAGGATTCTTCGGAGGGAATCGAAGCGGTGCCGAGGTCCGCTTGGGGCTGGCGTCAAGGGACAATAGGGCGGTGTGGTGGAACGAGGAAGACCAACGGCTGACGTTCGGGCCGCATCTCGGTGTCACCTCGTTCAGGTCTGAGCAGGTGCCGCGCCTCCGGGGGGCCTTCCCTGCGCGTGTAATGCAAGGCAGCCCCTCCTCCCTCGTTCGTTTCCCTTCTCCATCCCCGTGGCCTCTTCGTTTTCTCCGAGACCCCTTTCATCGCCTGACATCGTATTACATAATTATTTGGTTTTGTGTTGGATGTTTTTCTCCCTTATTTAAGGTCCACGAGAGCAGGGAAGTTGTCCATTTTGTTCACTCTGCATCCCCAGGGCTTAGCACAAGGCCTGACACATAGCAGATAGAACACATTTATTTGACAAATGGCCAGGAGGGTGCAGGGGTTCTTACAAGCTGGGACGAGCCTGCTCAGCAGTCCCTGCTCGTCCACCTGCCAGACTGTGGCCTCGACCTTTGTCCTGGCACCTCCTTGACGAATGCCAGTGCCATGGCCCACCTACAGGGCACGACGACGTCTTCCGTGTCTGGCTATGCTACGCCGATCCCATCGAAATCCAAGTTCCACGCTACGAACCTTCGCTTTCAAAATGCAGCATCACCACCTAGCTTAAAGCCCCCTTTTTGCTTCCCGTCGCGTTCAGAACAAAATCTATACCACTCTTCATGGTCCACAGGGCCACCTGAACGGTTCCATCCTTATACGGCCCCCTCTCTACCCTGTACACTCTGTTCCAGCCACACCTACCTCCTCTTCGTTCTTCCAAAACATCACTCTCCCTCCCCGTCAGGCCTGTGATGCTTGGTGGCTCTGTTCCCACCGAGCCTCCCTCGCGTCACTCAGGCTCGGATGCCTTCGCTGACCATCCTGCCTAGAATCATCCGTCCGCCAACACCACCACTTTCGATCACGCCACCTGGTTCTGTCGTCTTTTCCTTTTGGCTCTCATCACGAGCTGTATAGCCCTCTCATTCATCCTGTTTTTTTTACCGGTTTATGGCCTGTTCTTCCCCAGGACGTTGACACCTCGGCAGCTGTGACCTGGACCATCCTGTTCATCGCCAATGACTAGAATAGTACCTAGTACCCTATAGATACTCAATAAAGCGTTTGTTGAACAAGTGATTGCATTGATCTATGTGTGTAGAACTTCCTGACAACAAAGGAGTCACTTTCCCACCCATCTTTCAGCGTCCAGTTCTGCACATAATATATGTGAACCCTTGGTAGTTCTGCCCACATAATTCTTACAGGTTGCCATAGACGATCACACGCCTGTAAATAACTTGCATGTTCTTAGATAGTACTTGAAGTTACAACGACGTTCAAAAATTAAGTATGATATAATTTGAAGTTTAAATTAGATGTTTGGGAGGGTTTGGGGGACTGTAAGTGGCCAGATAATCACCTCTGGGTCCACAGTCTTCATAGAATTATTTTTGGTAAGTCCTTTAAACAAAGTTGTGCCCCGTTTTGGTCCTGCTATGAGTTATCAACGTCCCAAAGTGAAATCAAAGTCAATATCCATTTTGCAGGTGGAATGATTGCAGATTCCAACTCTCGGTTGAACTAACATGTAAAGGGAACCTTTAGATTTGGGTAATTATAGGATAGTTCTTTAATAAACCTAATCTGATCCTTTCCCACTAATAATTGCATGTAATTATATTTACATGTACGGACATTGTTTATTAATAGAGATTAGGGCGCTGAAGATTTAAAGAACTTATGAAGCATTTGGGTGGATATGAGCAGTCATTACATGTCATCCATCCAAAGTACATGGAAAGAAAGGAATTCGTCAAAAAGAAATTGAATAGTAAGGGAAACGTAACACTTACATTAATTGATAATATTTTTATTGGGTTGTTACTTTTAAGTGTCTTTTAGTACTTGCACTTGAATTTAAATGTCTGAAAGGGAATGGCTATTTAGGAAAAGAAAAGTAATTACACCCTGTAATTCTGATTTAATTATAAGGAAATAGATGTAACATGATGTGATAAAAGTTATGATGGGATCTTTAAATGATATATGTCATTAACATGTTAATTGGCATGAAATCTGAACTTGGAGCCAGAGAAATCTTAGGTGAATATGAGGTCAAGTCTATTACAGGCAGCTTTATAATGAAAATTCCAGAAAAGCATTTTAAATTTTATTCTGCAATGTACTTTTTCCCGTTTATGTTCAAGACAATGAAACTCCAACCCTCTCTTCAAAAAAGGAAGAAAAAGAGGCCATCTCTCAGATGTTGGGGTGGTTAGCTTGAACTTGTCATTGAGTAGACACAAAGTCAAGGCCAGATGAGGTAAGGAAAAGCGCTTTTCTTCTAAGCTCAAACACCAGGTCATGTTCTAAAAATCACGTTCTCTTCATATCTTTGCATAATGATGAGATGAAATGCATAAAGATTCTGATTATAAAAAGATGGAGCTTTCCTCAACGACTCATCCTATGCCCTGTTTATTTTATTTAATTATGAGCTTTTTGGCTCACGATTGTGATTAGGAATCAACTGTGTTAGAAGGCATCTATCCAGCAGAAGGCAACAGTCCAACCGGACTGGGTCGACTGTTGCAGGAGAGGACAGCAGGTTGCCACGTGAACCTCAGAAGTTCCCCCAGAAATATTTAAGACTCGCGCTGGAGTACGAGGCTCCTGTGGTAACTGTATTATCGACCACGTCCAGCATTAAAGATACCAATGCATCATCTGACTCTACAGCTCTCAGAGGCGGAAAAGTTTCTGGGAGAAGCCACACTGATATTCCTGGCATGTGATGGTCTGACCATTGGCACACACGGGCTGGCATCTTTGTCAACGGGGGAACCTGTGGTATGGGAACGTACCACGCACAGATGCTTCTCAGAGCGTTCCTCCCTGCCGCTCATCTCTTGGTGAAGTTTTATGCTGGCTTAATTCAATTTATTTAAAAAGAGAATGGATTCCAGAGCATCCACCATCAGTAATAATCTAAACATCAGGAAACAGAGACCCAGGGAGCTGCTCCTCTCTGGTAAAGCTGGTGTTAGGACCGGATATGCGGCAGCCCCGGACATGAAGCCAGCAGCGTGGGGGTGGGGGGGAGGGCAGAGCGGGAGTCAGACGTCATTTCGTCATTTCGTTTGACTCACCCGTGCACGATGCTCCCTCCCCACTCGCTCGCTGCCTGAGACCCTCTGACAGCCAAGCCGCGTTGACCAGACCCCAGACCTCTTCGGGTTTTGGTAGCAGCTGGCGCTTGACAAAGTCACTTGACAGTGTCAACTGTTTGCTGGGTCTCCTCTGGTGTGGGGCGGAGCTAATAAGGCCCCCTGGTGCACACGCAGAATGTGACAAGGTGTGGGGCTGTGCTATTGCTCCAGTCCCTCCAGCCAGGACCCACTGGCTGACTTCTATCTTGGAGGGTCTTGCCCTAAGTGCCTTCTGCGGGGCTTCGGTCCACCGAGGCTTCCTGCAAGTTTATGATTCAGAAACCACCTTGGAACACAACCACGGTCATCTCTTTTCTCCCCCGCGCCCTGGGATGAGCACCCCGCGCCTCGCCTGCTATCTCAAAGACAAGAGGGGCCATTCATAATTTAAGTTGGCCCTTTCTTTCCTACACGCCACCAACAAGAGCTGGATGCTGGAGGGAAAAGCGAACCCTTTCTCCCAGGATACACCGAAGATCAAGCAGAATCTCATTAAGGCTCACTTCAAAGATTCGTCCTTTATTTCCATACAAACAAGTTTAAATCATCGGGCGAGAATCTGCTGTTAGCAGGGACTCTGTTCCATTATGCATGATTCCTGACTGCTTCTCGTGAATAATGGGCAGTGCTCCATTAACGATTTCCCGTAATATGCTAAACTTGGGGAGTGGTCATGTTATTAGGTTAAAGTTCTGTCGTTTGCATATTTATTCTATTTCTTACTCAAGCTAGAATACTCTGGCTCATCTAAATCAGAATTGCAATCTTGTAATTAAGCACGGGCGTAACACATGCTGTAGCTATGGCTTCTTCGTCATTATTCAACGTTTATTGAGCATTTACTATGTGCAAAGGATAGTGCAAAAGATATTTCTTTGCATGCATAATATTATGGAATCGTCACCAGAACCCCAAGAGAGATGCAGGATTATTATTCTCATTTTACAGGTGAAAAAACCGCTAATTACGGAGGGATCTCAATTGCCCATGGATAAAACATAACAATTGGTAGATAGTGTTGACTCAAATCAATTTGTCTGACTTCAGATACTCCCAATTATAAAATATCCTTACCACGCTGTTACTTTCTGAAGAACTTCCCTAGAGAATCCATCGTCTGGGTTTCCATCATGACCGAAACCCGAGTGGCTCCCGGGAGCAAGAGGCCCTGGTTCCAGGCCTGGTTTTGACTGCACTTGATCTTGCAAGAGCGAGCGGTCTTCCTGAGTATGGGGGTTTGGGGAGGGGCACCACTTCTGTAGTTTTTAGGGTTTGGGGGCAGGGTTTTCTCAGTATCCTCTCTTGATCACTGTCTCTGGAGGGTCCTTAGAAAGACACGGGCGACTCTTTCAGGTACTGATTGTGCGACCCTGGGCACACGACTTAACTTTCTCTACTTCCCTTTCCTCGTTGGTACTATGGGGATACGTATCTACATCTTTTAGGAATAGACTAGGTATGACACGTTAGGTAGCAGCTGGCAGGTAGGAAGCACTGAATATATGTGAGTTAATATTTCTATGTTATTCTCTTTAAGATTCTTAATACCTTCGGTTAGTGTCTCTGATTAATCCCAAGTCGTCTAGCATGTTATTGGAACATTTCCTTTCCGTAAAGCCCCCCCTTCTTTTAACATCTCATAGCCTGACTGATAAAGTCATAATTTATCTCCATGTTCCCTCTCGTTCCCACAACGCAGAACTTGATTAGCCAATGGCATGTCCACTTGGCCATGCTCACGACTTAATAAATGATGTCAGGATGGTTTGAAGAAACTGGTTACGAGTATTGTCTCGCAGCCCGATCTCAGGTTATTGGAAAACAGTTGGAAGGGAAGTTTGAATTGGCCACAACTTTTATTTTTAGCCTCTTGAATTAGCTAATGTCAAATCCAGTCCCATTGTCAAGACAGGAAATGCTGGGGTCCTCTGGAAAATGTCTTAATAATTTCTACATTATTTATTCAAAATATTTGGCTAGCTCAACTGGGAATGATTTTTCCATTTGGAAATGTGTCACAGAATGCCCCAGACAGGAAACAAACTTAAGGAGCCTGAGTTCAGAGACCTATCCAGGCTGTCTGAATGCACCCAAGCCTTTTCTGCACAGAATCTTTGCTCCTACCGGTACGGCTGTCTGGACCTGCTTCTCCCTGGCTCACTCATCACCTCTAATTCTATAAGTCCAGATTCTTCAAGATTCGTCTAAAACTCACATTTCTTTTTAATTCCAGAAACTGCCTCTCCAATCTAATACATTGATATTATGTTTATACTGTTTGAAGTCTTTTTACAGATTCTATTTCATTAATCTGCTTGGGTGTTATTTGTGATCTTTGTATCACGTCACCTTCCACCTCATACGGCTGAACCCTTTCTCCCTGCAGAGGTATTTCAAGCTCCTCTTCTCTATCCTCCCTGAATGCTAAAGAGAACTCTGCTCCACTGGCATAGACCAGGTTGTTTACATCAGGGAAATGGGTGAGAGGATTGTTAAAAGAAGACTCTGTTTGTCGACTGTCCCAATCTGTTTACAATTAGATCGGAGCAGTTATGTGTGGAAAGGCAATGGGCAGGTGTATGGGAAGCATCAGAGAGCAACAGAGCCCAGGGGAGACTGGGTTTGGACGAGACTTTGGAACACATTTTTGGTGAGTTGTTAGGGATGGCTGTTATTTATTTATTTATTTATTTATTTATTTATTTATTTATTTATTTAAATGAGGACAGGGCTTTGGGGAAAAGTGAATGGGTAAAACAATAATTAAAGAGCAGTTTTTAATGAATGGGTGCCTTCATTCTCTTTGGCATTTGGGGAGAGGCTGCAGTAAAGATTTATATTGTTCTACAAATATCTTTAGATGAGGGATGGGCATTTCTCCTACCTATAACACCTGTGCCAAAACTGGTCTGACCTTAAAAAAAAAACAACAAAACAAAAACCAAAAAACAAAAAACTGACCTGATCTTAATGAGCTGGTGTTTGTATCTCTCTACTCCCTCAATATACATAAACCCTAGGAAACTTCCTGAAATGCAGGGACCGGCTGTTATGTTTTTTTTTTTTTTAATTTTACCCATGAGGCTTTGCTCTTGAATGGTTTCTTTAGTGAAACATGATGATTTGTCCATGTTTTAGAGGCAAAAGCTTCCGGATGAGGCCAGGCTCCTGAACGCCTCGTGGATTGTCCGTCTGATTGGCATTTTCAGGCCAGTCATCTGTGACAGACCAAGAATGTATGATGCACAGGGCGCATGGGCCCGAAAGCTGTGCATTTGCATTTTTGTTTAGCCTTGCATTGAGTAACTCTGCAGCCTGGGCAAGTTATCGAACCTCTTTGTGCCTCAGTTGCCTTATCAAAAATTTTCGTTTCCCCTTGATCACCAAAAGAAGGAAGGACCCATATGGTTTACTTTTCCTAAATTGATAGAATCATAGGCTATAAGGATCAGAGGTGAAGTGAAAAAATGAACTGATCCTCAGATGGGAAGTAATTTTTTTGTTAGCCATAAGCTCTAATCATAGAAAGCATCTATTTACAGCAGGTGTATTCAACTGGAGCAATTCCCCCTCCCCCCACGCCCCCACCAGAGGACATGTGGCAATGTCTGGAGACACTTGTGGCTGTGACAACAGGGATGGTGGCAGGTGTTCTACTGGCATAGATAGTGGAAGCTGGGGGTCCTGCTGAATATCCTACAAAGCACAGGGCAGTCTTCCACAGCAAGAAATAATTATCCACCCAGAAGGCCGATAGTGCCGACTTGCTCTGAAGGATTCAAAGCCTGTCTGCACCTTCCTTGAAACTCCGTGGGAAAGGATGCCACGATTGATTGGTGATGTCTGCCTTGGATACTGGAGGTACAATCAGGGAGCTCCCACGTTCGTCAGCACTACGCCCGATCAAAAACCTGCTTCACAGAGACAGAGACTAAGGCCCAGGCAGCTTTTCAAGGCACATGGCCAGCCGGTGGGAAAGCTCGGGCGACAAAAAGCTCAGTTGCTTTTTAAGCTAAACCACACTCCTCAAGAGCGGAAACTGGACCAGTCTGGCTCACTAGGGTCCCTCCAGCATTTAGAACAGTGCCTGCACACGGTAGACATTTGATAAATATTTGTTGAATTAATAAATTGCCTTCTTTTTGGGCAATGATAACTGTGACTCTACCAACTATAAGCCAATTTTCTTAATTTATATAAAACCTATTTTTCAGTTTCAATACTATATGTAAAAAAAAAAAAGGCAGCGCAAATATGAAAACACTTGAGCAGTTATTGTTTTCTGCAAGAGTGTTGCTTGCTCTCTGCCTTTCCTCATTCCCAGTATCAGCTGGGAGTATTTGGTCATGGAATTCTAGGTTCGGTCCTGAGATCCTCCCCCAGAGAATACCTTCTGTATACATCCACCTAAAGGACAGGCCAGCAGGTTCAGCCTTAAACCTCAGAGGCTGCATTCCTTGTTGAGGGAGCATCGACCGTATAAACAGTGGACGACCTGTGCCTCAGGGCCAGCAGCTGGGACGAGGCCTCGATGCACGGTGACTCGATGCTCGATGCACGGTGACTCGATGCTTTTTATGCTGCTGATTTCTGATTGACCTGGGGGAGAGCGGTCACCCAGCATCTCGGGTTTACCCTCTATAAATGAGAACGAACGACCCCTACCTGCCCCTCTTCCACGTGAATGGATGAGGTGCAAATTATGGAAGCAGCTGGAATTTAACAAAAAAAATTAATGTATTTTTTAAAACTTTAAAATTTACAATAGTTATAGACTCGGAGTAAGTCAGAAAAATAGTCGAATCCCACGCTCCCTTTCCCCAGACCCACGCCTACCCCGGCCCTCCACGGTGACTTCGGTCTTACATAAGCATAGTACGGTACCAAAGCCAGGATACTGACATTGGTACAAAATGTCAATTAGGCTACGGAGTTTAATTTTGACAATTTTTATATGTGTGTGTGTGTAGTTCTATGCAATTTTATCCCTTGTATAGATTTGTCTAATCTTCACAACAGCCTGGCAAGTCAGATGCTATATGTGTTTTACAAAGAAGTAAACCGAGGCTCGAGTGCTTAAGTAACCTTGCAAAGGTCACCTGCCTGGCCAGTGGATAGCAAAGCTCAATCAGTTGGATGACAACACTTGCCTTCTTTTAATAACCCCATACTGAGATTAATTTTTTAAAAAAATCACCTGATAATATCACTGTTCAGAGTTAACCATACTTAACATTTTGGTATATTTCCTTCTAGTCTTCTTCTATACAGGTGCAAATTTAAACTTAAATGGGACCAAAGTGTATCCCCAATTTCTAACTCACTTTTTCTCAACTTAACATCACCTCTTATGCATTCTTCAGAATGACCACTCTCAAAGACTGCCCTTTGTTCCACGATGGAACAAGATTTCTCTGATGCCCTATTGTTGGCCAATAAAGTTGTTTCCAAATTTTCATTATTATAAGTATTGCTGTAGGGAACATCTTTGTGCATCTTTGTAGATTCTGAGCTGTGAAAGCATCGAGTCAAAACATAAGAATAGTTTTATAATTCCTAATAGTATTGCTTAAGTATTCCGAAGGCAATATCTTTAAAAATATGGTACTAGCTACTCTCGGTTGGGGGCTGGTGACTTATAGCCTCTACGACAAATCTGCCCCTGCTGTCTGTTTGTGTAAATAAAGTTTTATTGGAACACAGTGTATTAACTGGAAACGAATATGCTCATTTGTTTACATATTGTCTATGGCTGCTTTCATACTACGTCAGGGCTGAGTAGTTGCAAAAGAAACCGTATGGTTGGCAAAATGAAAGTATTTACGATTTCGCCTTTTATGGAAAATGTTTGCTGGCCTCTGCTAGAGAGGAAAGCCTTGGATAAGAGATCATAATGGCAATTTTGGTTGGAACAGTGACACCAAGCACAGCCTCCCTGTGTGGGCACATGTAGGGGACGAGGCGCTTCCGGCGTACCTGGAGCCCGTGGGGACACGTTCTCAGATTGCTCGTGCCAGGGTAGATGCACACAGTTGGTGTTTAATAAGTGCCTGTTGTTCGCCATACTCATAGTTGTTGCAACTAGGCATCGGGTGGGTGGACAGTGCCTATGGTGACGTCTCCATGCCCCCTGACTCTTCACCGCTCTTGGAATTCGTCCCGGGCGGATAACTTCCTTTTCACACCGCTGGTGTACATAGAGAGCAGCTCTCTTATTTAAATTCTCCAAGATCAAGGATGTAAAATGAAGCCTGCCCCTGGCCCCGCAAGACATCCAAATAAATCTCACGGCTTCCAAATGTGACTGTGTCACCCTGGGATTAATACCAAGTAATCCAGTGCCAACATCGAGACAGTGAAAATAAGCATTTACTCTCCCGGAAAATCACTTTATACTGATTACAAGTTGTAGCCTGTCAGTGGGATGTGGATTGAAAATGCGTACATTTGCAAGGTTAATCTTTCTTTCTAAAGTCACTCTCTCCCCTGCCTGCCCCCACCCCCACCCAGCTCAAAAGGAAACAGGAGTTCCAAATAAATATTTGTCCTGAGACAGCCTTATTTCAAGACACGTCGTTTAAAACAGCTTTTGTTTACCTCCAAGACACCAGAACAACGTGAACACAAGTAGCCAATGATCCAGAGCAGGCTTTTTACCTCAACGCTGTGACACTTTAGGCCGGATAATTCTTTGTCGCGGGGGTTTGTCCTGTGCCAGTAGGATATTTAGTGGCGTCCCTGACCTCTACCCGCTAATGCCAACAGCACCTGTCTCTCAGTCACGACAACCAAATAGCTCTTGACATTGCCAAATGTCCTACGGGGGTCAAAAGACCTTGAAACGAGCCGGTAGCCAGTCCAGCAACGTCCGAACAGCAGAGCGTGGCTGTTTGTCCTCTTTTCTAGCTTCATCTCTGCCACAACTTTGCCTCCAGCCTTTCGACCCAAAGCGTGCACGCTCGTATCGCCTGCTGGCCTTAGCTTGTCCCGGCTACTGCGCTGGGCGTTCCCTCTCTCAATTTACCCACTATGGAAAGTCACCTCCTCAATGAAGCCTTCCATGACTCCTCCTCCTGCAGGCTGGATGTGGAGCTAGATGCAGTTTCCTCTGGGTTCTCATGGCCCTTTCGATGGCCAATGGAGACACTATCCTGCGGGCGTAGGCTCTAAGTCAGCGCTTAAAGTGAAAACCACACAGAACAAAATTACCCCTGGAAAATCCCTTAAATCCCCTTAAGCACAGTATGAATGGATTCCTAGCATGAACTCTGTTTAGTCGTTTTTATGTCTGCTAGTGTTTAAGGACTATTAAGTTACACTAAAGAAAGGGACACCAGGGAACTCTGCATGTGGGTGTCTGGGTCTTCGAATATTTGCAGCTCTGGGAAATTTTTGATCACAAATGGGAAGGAGGTCAAGCATTCTAGTATGTTCGCAGGTGCCGGCAGGGTTCACTTCCTCCTGTTTTAAGGGTGAAGCTCTATAATCTTAGTAATAATGAGTAATTTGTCACGTAGTGCCGAGCACATAGTAGGTGCACCGTGAGGCTTCCTGAGTTTAAATCTAAATCTACACTGTTCTTTGAAAGTCACAGGGGAAAGCTTGGCCACCTGCTCCTTGTATTTCTAACCTGGTGTTTTTCTTTTGTGACAATTGTTAGGCTCTTGACTGTTGGTCTCACAACGCCCTAAGTGCCTGTGTGTGTGTGTGTGTGTGTGTGTGTTTTGGTGTGCTTGTTTCTTTTTGGACTATGCTTTCCTTGAGGACAGAGGCCCTGTCTCATTTGTTTTTGTCCCCCGAAAGCCTCTCACGGGGTGGACGCCTGACAACTGCGTGTCAAGTAAAGGCATTAAAAACAATGTGAATTTGAATTAATATCTTGAGCATATCCTGCTTTCGATGTTCAAATCCTTCTCCATCTTGTGGAATCTGTGTATTATACTACAAGCATAGAATATAGCTTTTGATACATAGGACGTGCTGCGGAGCTACTCAACGGATCGGCACGGAGGGGGTGTTTTCAGTTTCATAGAGACAGGTAAATCCGATCCTGCTCTTACCTGTCTTTTAATGTATCCTTAACTTTTCACTAAGGCTCTTGTCAAATCTACCAGCATGCGGGCAAGCAGCAATAAAGAAGTTTCCAACTAGAGGGGAACCAGGCGTCAGGCTGATGTCTTCCAAGTGGAGAATTGAGAACCAAAGCGGTCCAGACGCACCCTCCGCCCTCCAACCCTGGCGTGATTTACCCCCGCTGGCTTTTGCCTGCCGTGCACAATGGCCACAGCATTTTGTACAGCTGCTGCCCTGTCCTGCCTAGCAGCACCTGAATCTGTACTGTAAGGATGTCCAAGGGAAAAAGTGCGGAGGTAGAAACTGTCTCTAAAGAATCAAGAGAGAATGAAACGGATCATCATATGATCCTGAAGGCAGGACCCGGCTGGGCAACTGAGGCCACGGGGAGGAGCGCACTTCCTGTCGTTTTTTTTTTTTTTTTTTTTTCCAGGAAGGCACCGATGTAGAGACAACTGTTTTCTACATTTCCTACGTGGCTGCGCGGGGCGCTGGTAACAGAAAGTGAGACCCCGTGGAGCGAGATATGCGTGGTGTCTGAATCGGCGCCTTCATGAAAATGCAAGCGAGGGCGAGGTGGCTCCCCACTTCCGAGGCCCCTCTGTGTGCGGCAAGTGTGTGAAGTTGGACGCCAAGGAGGAGGAAGTGACAGCCGTCCTTCCAGACCCCTGAGATCCGGATGACATCAGAAAGGGTTGTTTAATTCCAAGGTACACCAACAGGCTATTCACACACAGAGGGAGGGAGGGAGGAAAAAAAAAAAAAAAGAATTATATCCCTTTCATATATAAAAGGAAACAGATGTGGTTTTCTTTACAAAAGAGCATTTCATTAAAAAAAAAAAAAAAGCAAGGCGAGGCAGAGTTAACATAACCATTATTCTCCATCTCAGGAAAAAGCAAATCCTGTTTGCCTGTCATTAGAGAAGGTAGCGAAATCCTTTCATCCAGTGATTAGTTGTAAACATTCTACTGCCTTGTGGGAGCGGGCCTCTGTTTCCCATCTTACGCCGAAGCCATTTTCTTAGACTAATGTTTTATACACACGGCTCAGATACAATGCAAACTCTCCGTACCCCAAAGGCAATGGGGCATTCGTTTATTCTAAATCAGAAGTGTCACCCTTGGCAACCTGCAGCAGTGAAACACTTATTCAGTCTTGCATTCCTGGCACTTAGAATTATTTCTTTCATGCCTGATAGCCAAATTACAATATGGCAGGTTTCCCTAGGGCCATGGGATCATTAGTGCCAGCTCACAACATACTTTCAACTGATATGGCATTTCATGTACAGCTGCCAATCAAAAAATGGGATATGCAAATGAGGATGGGAGCCTGGTATACAATCCCTGTACCGTGAGCTTCTCACAGATTTCCTTAATGACTAGCAGTCATTCCGCTGAGTGGAAGAAGTAGAAAGAACACAGAGGAAAATTCCCCCAGGAAGCTGGTTGCAAGAGCCAGAGTTTTTACATTTGATTTCCATATTTATTCTCTTTCTTCCCCCCTCTGTGTGTTTCTAAACAGTGGGCCTAAAAATACTTGAGCAAGGCTTGTTATATAAATACAGAGCCTTGTCACTGCAGTTGAAATTCTCGGGCCACGGGGCCCCCGCAGTGGGTCTTATCTAAATACCTGAGGGTGGGTCCAGCTTCCTCCTGTGCTGAAAGGCAGGCTGGTTTCGGGGCTGGTGGGTGCAGGGGACTGAAACACCCTCTGAAAGATGAAGACGAGGCTGAGACTACGAGCCAGGTCCTCGCCATGGGGTGGGGACAGGGTGTCACCATTGTGTCCACAGTGACCTGGCTGGCGTTTTCCTCTCCTGCCTGTCTGAGCCAGTCTCCCGCTTTGCTCACTGGAGTGCAGACTCCAGAGCTTTCCTTTCAGAATCTCAAAAGTTCCCAGCTCCTTCCTGCCTTAGGCAAGGACTGGGCTTTGTTTCTCCCAGTTCCTCAGCACCCGGCCCAGTGTCCAGAGAGGAGGCGAATCAGATGGACTGGACGAATAAGTGAAACTCCCTGTGGACCAGTTATTGACTAAGCTGAGCAGAACTCTGCTCGGGGACCCTGGGTTAAAACTCAAAGTCTACCAGTGACCTTAAAGACATCTGGGGTGATGGGAGGATAAGAAAAATATCAAGATGAATTGTGAGAAAGGCTTGCCATGCCCTGGGATGGAGAACAGGATCTCTCTGCATTCTCCCCACCACGGCTAAGTGTGGAACTCGTCCTTCGATCCTTTTATGGCTGGAATCTGATCTTCTACATCAAGGGGAGAGGGGACGGTCCTTAGAAGTATGTCATTATCATGCGTTAGCCTTTCTCTTCTGATGGGGGTGCAAATATCTACTTAGCCGGTGTGCAATAGCAACTTCTGAGTTTTCCTTTATTTTTTATTTTCGAGAAGCTGAAATATCATAAGGCAGTAACATGGCCTTCCAAAGTGATAAAAACCCCTTCTAAGAAAGAGTTGTCTCCTTTCTGCTCCTGGTTTCCACATTATTTCTATTACACATGGAACTATAGAACGAGATCTGAATTGATTTTTTCTGTTTTTTAATATGAGAAAATATCATATCATGTAACTGCAGTTTTAAATGTATCCTCTGTTTATGTAAAAAAAAAAAAAGATTTTGAGGAAGCTAAGTAATGCAGGTACCACATGGCCTAGCACTGCTTTATCTATTTTCAGGTCAGGGAGTATTTTTACTTACAACAGACATCGCAATTATTTTATGAAACTGAACACAGGCCCAGAGAGGTCAAGCCCCTTGCTGAAGTCACACAGCTGGGAAGTGGCAAGGTTGGGAGTCGATGTCATGACTGCAGACAGCAAATCCAGCACACGTCTCACAGACGCTACTCCGGCAGGGTCTCGCGAGCATCACAAAAGGGAGGCCACAAAGAAAAAAAAAAAGATGTGGACTGTAGGATGCTCTCTCGCCACCAAAAATAAGTGTTTAAAAATGTTGAATTCTCATCATCTTTTGACGTAAGTAGATGCCTGCATGTGGCCAGAGGTGCTTTGTGCACGAGGCCGCTTGGGGGCTGCACTCTGCCTCTCTTCCCTCTGGAGTTTCCAGCCCCGGTCAGCGCTCTTGCCTGCGGTAATGAATGTCTTCCTTTCTTTCCCCTTTCGTCCCTTCCTGCTATTTGTCTGTAAGTAAGAGCCGGCTCACAGCTCCCAACAGTGTGCTCCCCACATAAATTTCCCTGTGTTTCTGGAAGAAATCCCACCACCTCACAGCTCCTTGGGGAAGCTGGTTCGCTCTCACACCTCCCCTTGGCCAAGGTCACGGGCCCGTCCCTGGGGCACTATTTCGACTGGCTCGGGTTTCCAAAATAGCAAGAGGGTGAAACGCAGAGGCTGAGGTGCAGCCTCCCCTGTCATCCTGAGGAGCGTACGGGGAACGCCACAAACGACAGAAAGTCAGATCTGGCTTCCCTAGGAAGCCTATACTTTTTAGTTACTGCATGAAATTATATTAAGGGAACAGCTAATCATTTATCATGGTAAACTTCCAGAATCGAAATAACTAGCAAGCTTAAATAAATGAGGTATTTAGGAGAAATGGAAATAGTGCTTTTTTTTTTTTTTTGGTAAGTAACAGTCAAATAGTTATAAAAATAAAAGTCATAGATAATCCACCCCCACATAGAACTTCTAGGGTCCATCCCAGGATTTAGGGCTATGTGCCGGCTAATTGCAGACTATATATAAAAATGCTGCCTAATATTTTTCTAGTCTTTTTAGTACACAAAGTATCTTCATAGGTAATTATTTTCTGATTTTATTAACCAATAAAACAAAAATCTAATTTTCAAAGCTATGAAATCATAGATCAAAAGTAGGGATTAGTATCCCGTTTTACGGACCAGGAAACTGAGGCTAAGAAAGGAGCAGTGACTTGCCCAAGGCCCTAGAACTAGGAGGTGGACAAGTCTTGTCCCGAACCCAAACGGTAGGACTTTGTCCTCCCTCTCATGCCGGTTGTTTCTCTGGTACTGGGAGTTTTCAGTTTGGGGGTCACATATGTAGTTATTATTAATCGAGTGTCACTATACGATCGCGGTCTTTGCAGGGCCAAATGACACAAAGCAGACAGGAAATTGTGAGCTCAAGGGAGCCATGAAATGCCTGGGAAAGGCCACCAGGACTCAGGAAGAGCACTGTGAACATCATTATCCTGAACCTTCCCTTCCTTGTCTCGGCTGAACTCTCCTCACAGCTGTCCTGTGCTCCCTCGGCCCCTGCACCCCCCCACCCCTGCACCCATCGCACCTTAGCACCCTGTTTGTGATGTAACCTTGTGATGATTCACTGATTTCTCCCACCTTCTCTATTTCTTTTAACTCCTGTGACTGGTCCCCATTTGCACAGGGAATGGTCACAGAGGACCCCAAAGTCCCGAGGCCCTGGCATGATCCATAGATTTAATAAAACACCTCCCGAGCCAGAGTTTACCCTCACTCATCCCCAGCCCCAGCACCACGAGTGATAAGAAATGTCAGGGATTGGTGAGGAAAAGTACTCACAAGAAGTAGGCGAGGAAGATGGAGGGGTAGGTGTCTGAGGAGGGGCTGTGAAGTTTGACAAACTCCGCTCCCGCCCCGTGGAGTTAGATTTGGGTAGGAAGTTACAGACCCCCAGGTAAACCCGGGGTCGAAGGGAGACTCAGCCTCTGCAGCAGTGGGAATGCCTTCAGAGGTCCATTGTGCAGCGTGGTTACTGTAAGCCAGCCCTGTCCTGAATTTTAAGGCCTTAGAGCAGTTTTTGGCAAAAGCCAATATTTCCCTTGTTCCCAAGAAAAACCAAGATTCCCCTTGTCCCCAAGAAGCGTACGGAATTCAGGTGAGAATAAAGACCTGGCGACATATGTAACTCTAGGTCCAAAAGTATTGTCGCTCTGTGAAAGGGCTGCCCGAACAGGAGGGAACTCCTAGATCACGCTATGGTGATAAAGAGAAAGCAAATAGGTCTAGAAAATGATGGTTCTAAGCCGGGAGACGAGGACCGATGGAGACGATTCTGTGTGGTGCTCGTACGCTTACCTTAAAGGTTTTGCAAACTATCTTTTGGGTCATCGAGGGTCTAGTGTGTAGTAATCCTCTCTGCAGAAGAGTGAGGGAGGATGAGCATGTACTGTGGATCTACTTCAGGCTTGGTATTTTATACACATCGTCTGCAGTCTCTGATCTAATCATCTGTCGGAGGTGGGAATCACTGTCGGCATCTTACAGACGGTACAACCAAGGTTTGGTGGATAAACGAGTCATGCAAAATCACATAGCTGCCAAATGCTGGACTCTGTATTAGAACCACTGACACAGGATTCTGCATGTGATGAGCTGGAAATGCAATCTGCGTTTGATGACACCAGCATTGTCATACCTATAGCGTCTTTTATTATAAATTTTTCTTAGTTCTTGGGATAGAGAGGATTTTCTAACAAAACTAATAATATAAGATTAATATGAATAGTTACTGTAATTAAAAAATGGAGATATACCTGACATCTACTCTCTTGAACCATTGCATAAATAACCCCTCTGAAATATGCAGAAGAGAGTTTACCTGCGTGTCCAGTTAAACATTGATCATAAAGATCGTTTTTTAAGAATCTCATAATCGAACTGATCCATCAGATAATTGACCTGGATAATCTAAGGTTGAAAAGTGCATCCCACCCTCTACCCCTATTACCATTTTCGTTGTCTTAGTTGGATTTTATTAAACAGAGAATGGGGACTCCTCTTTCATGTCGTAAGTTAGAAACAGTCACAGCCCAGCTATAGAATAGTGCTTCTCAACCCTCAGTCACGTGGGAAGTCGCCTTGTGAATTTTGCCATTTCTGAGAACTTTCCCCCTATGTTCAGTTATTTCCTTAATAGTCTTTTTGGAAAAAGCAACATACTTTTTAAAAACTTTATTTTAAGCAATAAATCATAATATCATGGGTGCATTTGGTGTGCTTTGTTTAATTATACTAAATAGTCCATAATTGCTAAAGAAAGTCTTTTGCCCTCCGTATACTACCTAAAATCAACTTTACTGATTGTAGTACTAGGAGTCTCACATGTTTTGGAAACATTGGTTTAGAAGACTTTCCCCTAGTTTTAGATAAACCTTCCATCTCTCTCTCTCTCTCTCTCTCTCTCTCTCTCTCTCTCTCTCTCTCTCTCTCACACACACACACACACACACACACACACACACACACTTTATTAGCCTCCGGGTTGGATTTCCCTGGAAAGAGTCAGTGACAGCGATGTTGGAATGACATGAGTTGCTTTCACTGGGTAACCAGGCACAGATCGCAGGGTCTACTTGGGGAACTGGTTTCTCAAACGCTGTTTTCAGCAGGCCAAAACCTTACGCCGTACGTGCCCTTCCCGAGTCCCCCTTGCCATGGTTTGCTCCATTTGCAACACCTCGGCGACTTTTCTGCTTTGGCTTAGGACCTTACGTGAGGGAAATCTATGGCAAGAGCATAAAGCCTCTGGAAGGAAGAGGGTTTTAATCACAGATGTCTTTAATAATTATTAACCAGCGGGCCCCTTGGAAGGCAGCCATTTTTTCCCCATAGGCTCTTGGGGTTGTTTCGACTTTTCCTCCCGTGGTGTCAAAGGTGTCCCTTAGAAACTTTCCCGTTTGATTTAATTGCTGTGTAATTCCTAAAACATTGCTTCAATTAGGCTTCCTGATTTATGGCACCGCTGGGCTTCTCTTGGCAAAAGGAGCCCAAGAGACCGTCCACTTCTCATTGAGCGATTTTAAACAAGCCTGTCTCTTCCGCTCTGCAAACTTCTGACTGCGTTTAGAAGGATCTGAAACGCTGTGTCCTTGAGTTCATGTCCGATTACTCCTCATGATTCAGAATTGACCTAATAATTTGAATGAGAACTTAATTAATTTACTCGTTCATCCTGTGTTTATTGAGGGCCTTTTATGGAGTGAGCCCTGTGCTAGGTGGGAGAAATTAAAAAAAAAAAATGACCAATAAACAAAAAATCGCTCAGTTTCTGTCTTCACGAAGAGTTTAGTCCAGTGTTTGACGAGCCAGGGTAAGATAGAAAATGCTGAATCCACTGTTTCTTGAGAAAGAATAATTCGTTTACTGTCCTCACAAATTCTTTCGTATTCTTGGTCATCTCCAATATTACTTTTCTTTAGTAATCTTATTTACGTCAACTCACTTTACAAAAAATGTAAATACATTCTGTAGCTTGTCTTAAGCAGCATCTGTGAAGTAATAGGCTCCATGTGGCAGTTCTATTTTTAAAAGACACATTAAAACAATTTTTATAATAAATAAATGGATACTTCAATAAAAAGTACTCATTTATCATACTACCTTAAATCTTCTTACTGATTACCTGAGGTGTATGTTTTGCATTTTGAAAACTCTAGTTTAATTTCCACTGTATTAACTGGACTCTGTTGTGAGCAAAGGGCTGTAAAAGGTTTCACTTTGTTATGGATGATCAGAGTCGATACTTAAATAGGGAGAAAACCTGTTGAGACTTAAAATGCAAATTCAGTGTGAATTGGAAGAATTTATTTCTGGCTTCCATCTTAAACTGTGAGAGATTTTGAGCAAAATTTTCCTTGGCTAATATTTCATTTTTGTTCTTTGTGGTAGGTCCTGTTGTTTTTATCTTTTAAACAGAATCATCTAGTGAAAGCTAGAATTTCTCTCATCTTAGGATATTTCTGTCTTCACATTTCCCGTGGTACAAACGGAGAAAATATATCATAGAGACAGTCATCTAATCCAGAAATTGGCAAGCCATGATTCATGGGATTTGGCCAGGAACCTGTTTTTGTAAATAAAGTTTTATTGAGACGCAACCAAGCCCAGTCATTTATGAATTATCTAGGGCTGGAATGGTAGAGTTGAGTAATTGCAAACAGAGACTGTGAGGCTTGCAAAGACTACAGCATTTACTATCCATCCCTTTACAAGCTTGCTGATCTTTGATAATCGATAGATTTTGGACAAACAAGAAAGAGCCAAGGAACACCCTTGCTTCTAACGTACTGTGGGAGCCCCGTCTGCTCGAGAGTTGTCAGAGAGACGCAAGAGGCCGTAGGGCTTCCCCAAATGCTAAGAGTCTGCAAGAAGAGGGTAAAGTCACTGCGCAAGGCACTCAAGGCAAGTAAATATCTCTGGACTGGAGTGGGGGTCCCATTCACAGGCTTGCTCCTACTGTATCCCACCATGTAGCGTATTTTGCTAATGCAAACGAAACAAGGCTGATGCTCTTGAAAGGGGCTGTGTTGTTGCCCTATGAGAACCAGGCCTTGACCTGAACAAGCCCTGGTCAAAATATCAACTTTTGAGCTAGACTTGCAATGAGTCCTTGTCTGTTTCCACGAGGACAAGCATAGCCTTTATTGTCACTAAAGCCCGCCATGGTTCTGCGGGGCACGCTGACCCACAGCATCTCTAAAATAATAAAGATGGTCCCAAATCGTTTGCCGTTCCTTCCATTGAATGGAGTCTGTGCTCACTCTTTTTGAATCTGGCCTAGGCCTGTGACTCACTTCGCTCAATAGAATGCAACAGAAGTGATTTCCAAACCAGGTTATAAGAAACTTTGAAATTTCTGTGGCCTTTTGGAACGCCTGCCGTGGGGGAAAGTCATACCACATAAGAAGTCTATGCCGAGACCTCCATGCTGTGAGGAAGCTAAATGAGTTACACAGGAGAAGGGGGGAGGGGGAAGGGAAGGGGTGGGGGGAAGGGGAAGAGAGAAAAAGGAGGGAGTAAGGGAGGGAGGGAGGGGGAGAGAGAGAGAGAGAGAGAGAGAGAGAGAGAGAGAGAGAGAGAGAGAGAGAGAGAGAGAGAGAGAGAGAGAGAATGTCTAGCTGGCTCCAAGCTGCTCCAACCACCCCAGCTGAGATGCCAGAACCATGAGAGATCATAACAGGTAATCTGTTTAGCCATTTTAGCCATTGAGTTTTGGGGAGGCTTGTTCTGCAGCAGTGGATGACTAGAGGATCATATCCTTGTCGTCCCGGAGCCCCAAGGAGTCGGAGGGGGTGGCAGATGTCCTAGCAGTAACCGGCAGAACTCCGGCCGCTCAGTCCCCGTTCGTCTCCCCAGCCTGACTTGATGCCACTCTTTCTACTGCTTCCTGGGAGGGTGACCGTACATCTTGGCTTGCTAAGACTGTCCCGGTTTCAGCTCCGAAAGTCCCACATCCTGGGAAAACCCCCAGCGCGGGCCACGCCTACTTCCTACCCATTGGCCACGGGGATTTTCTTTCTGTTCTTCAAACAGACGTTCCTTTGAGTCAGAGCCTTAGTACACGTTAGTACCCCTGTCTGGAATGTTCTTCCTTCCCCTCCTCACTTGGCTAATTTCTCGGCAGGCTTTATTTTCTCAGGGTCGTCTCCTCTAACTCCCAAGACCAGTAACGTAGCCGCCTACACTGTTTCATGCTTCTTAGAAACGCCGCGCTCACTGGCCGGTCATCCACGTGCTTATCTGATGGATCTCATCTCCGCTGCCAGGTGGTGAGGCTCAACCCTATGAGGACTGTTTGTTCTTGTTCCTGTTATCATATCAGTATTTGGGACAGGAGGCACTCAACAAATGGAAGACTGAATGAACAAATGAAGGTGAACTGACAACGCGGGTTAATACCCGGAACCACCGTGTACGTCCCCGACTGACAGACAAGGCGTAAAGATCCTGAACTTTTCCAATCCTCCCTGTCATGGGGAAATGACTGAACTTGACCCAGGCCCCATGGCTAAGGCAGCAAACATGACTGTGGCACACGAGCTTGTTTCCCAATAGTTCTAACAAGGGCAAACGGCCATGGACAGTTGGCTAGCGTCCTACCTGATGGTCCCGAAGTGGGGGAAAGGTAAAACCCCACAGGTCTCCTGAGGTGGGGAAACAGCAGGGTTACGGTGCCATCGTATGGCTTCCGGCCATCTCTGGCCTGTGTGCTACGTCTCCCTTCTCTCTTCCTTAGTGGGTTAAAGAGAGACAGAAATGCAGCGATGACTAATGGGAGGTTACGGAAAGATTTATTGGACAATTACCAATGTTTTTCCTCACTCGACTTTCCCTTCGTAAGTCGTCATCTCATTTGGGGAATAAGTACCACTCACATCGCCCCGCAGATTCTGTCATTTCATCTCCTCGCTAGTTTGTCGCCTTGATTTGCGAAAGTATGTAGACTCCGAATGGGACGAATTTCTTGCTAACCGAATCGGAGTTTTAGTCCCCTGTCATTTTCATATGCATGCAGACAAGAGTTGATGTAATTCTAGTTTTCAAACTGCAATCATTTTTTTTTTGCCGTATTCTAGAACCTATTTTATTATTATTTTCTAAATACTTTTGAAAATTGACTAGCTTCTTAAAGTCAGTTTTACCCCTAAGTCATAATCCATGGCATCATGAGTTTGATGGATTGGTGTGTGTGTATGTGTGTATGTGTGTATATGTGTGTGCATGTGTGTATACACATGCATGTGTGTATATAATTCTCAGTGAAATAAATACCTGAAAATTATAATTGAAAATATATCCACCAAAGCCATAACTTTATGAATTATGACTTGGGATAAGGCTATGTTAAAAGTAGGTTCCTCTCAACTTAAAACAATCATACTAGTTAGTATATGTAGTCCATACATTGCTTTAAGAAACAACGATGTAATCCAAGGTAATCTATTGTCCTTTTATAGGTACCAGCTTGGAATTGCCACTGTACCAGCTTGGAATTGCTACTGAATCTTACCAGCTTCACCTGAATCGCACCCAGATCTTGGTTCCAAGAGCCTGGTGCTGTTGACCTGCAGTTCTGACGTTATAAAAACCTCATTGATAGAATCTTGAAGATATCCTTGACTCACTGCTTTCTTCGGTTCTACCATCAGCCACACTATCAGCAGATCCCGTTGGCTCTAACTTGATATAGGTCCTGAATCCCACTATTTCTCATGACTCCGCCTATGTTAAGTCCTCATCATCTCTCTTAGGGCTGACTACATTGTCCTCCAAACTGGTTTCTCCATTTTCACTGGATTGAACACACAACAAAAAAGCCATTTCTAGTCAATTATTATGTACCGGATGAAAATAAACTCTCGTTAGGGAAATAAGAAGAAAGGCAATTTAAATATTTTAAACACTTGTAACACAAACGATGGAATGAAAAACGACCAAAATGATTGGACGGCCTCATAATAACATCTCAGGTCAAAACCAAATAGCCCCTTTAAAAATTTCACCAAACATATTTTCCTCATAATTTGTCATTCCTCTTGGACATAGTGTACAGGGTGATTTTAAATTGATATGATATAAGAATAAATACCAAACCAGTCAAAGAAGTCAGCAAATGTTCAGAATTATAGAAAACCATAGAAATGAGCTCTAATTGCATCATTATCTAATCTCTCTACTTTTGAATACCACTGCTAAGAATGGACTCGCTCATCTCGTGTCATTTTCTTTTCTTGTGAACTTTTCCATTTTCTCATAAGAACGAGACATCCATATTTTAGGATTTGCTGTATTTTGTCGTGCAAAGCAGTAAAAAGACTCATCAGAAATGTGATGGAAAGGAAACTCATAAAAAAAAAAAAACACTGCAGTTAGAAAAGGCCATAAAGGAATGTGATTGGAAAAGACATGAAGCACTTTCCTTAAAGTTCTTATTCACGGGGACAAAGAAAGTGTTTTCCTCCCCTGAATCCTCTACATCGCGGGTCCTGCAGGAAGTTTCCCGGGGCGGGGGGTGGGGGATGGGGAGTGGGGGGTGGGGGTTTGCTGGAGCTCAAAATCTAGAAGTGAGGGAATACCAACTTTAAAAGTGTCAGAAGAAGTAAAGCCTTTTTTTTTTTTCCCTCCCATGATATTTTACGAGTAATGACATTTTCAAGTTGAAACTGGACTATAAATTGGGGTGGATGTTTGGATGTTGATGTAAGCTTTTTTAAAGGGTGTAGCTGGGGGGAAAGATCAGCAACAACTCTCAGGGAAACCTAGAGAATTTAGAGTCATGGAATCAGGCAGATGGGAGGGACCTTATCGGTTAGAGAATCTGTACTAGTTGAATAGGGCGGACTCCGAATTCATTACCATTGGATTAGGGTAAACCCCGATCTAATGACTGGTGTCCTAATACTAAGAAGAGAGAACATAGAGACACATAGACTAGGAGGTGGCAGAGGCCGAGCGATGCAGCTATGAGCCCAGGGACTCCAAGGATTGCTGGGGGCCCCCAGAAAGTTAGGAAGAGGCAAGGGAGGATCCTTCTCCAGCTCCTTCTAAGGCCGTGTGTCCCTGTAGCCACCTTGATTTCAGACTTCCAGCCTCCAGAACTGTGAGAGCATAAATTCCTGTTGTTTTATGCCACCCACTTCGTGGTACCTTGGACGACAGCCCTAGGAACCTGTCTGACACTGTTTTGAAGAACCACATGCGCCTGACTGGACTCGAGTCTCGGACAGGCCATTTCGGAAACGCATGCCAACTCTTTTCCATTTATCATTTACTTCTTAGAGAGACTTTAATCATTTCGTGGTTCTCAGATTTATAGGGCGGAATCTCCATTCCGATAAGTTCATGACAGAGGCTGCACCCATCTACAGTGGGTGGAATTGATCCCCTCAAAACACATGATCTAGTCCTAAATGGTGGTACCTGTGAATGTAATCTTGAGGTAATCAAGTTAAGACGAGGCCACATTAGATTAGAATGGTTTCCTAAATCCATTCTAAGTAGTGTCCTTATAAGAAGAGAGAACACAGACACACACAGAGAAGAGGGCCAGGTGAGGAGGAGGCGAAGGTTGAGTGGTGCAGCTACAAGCCAAGGAACTCCGAGGAGTGCCAGCAGCGAGAAGGGACAAGGCAGGACCCTCCCTACAGCCTCCAGAGGGAGCACGGCCTGGCCGACACCTTGATTTCAAGCCTCCGGCCTCCGGAACGGAAGAGAATTCATTTCCTCTGCCTTCAGCTTCCCAGTCTGTGGTAATTTGTTGGTAATTTGTTACGGCAGCTTTAGGAAACCCACACACAGCAGCCTACAGCCACACTCAGCTCACAGATGTGTTTCCTGGGCGAACACAGTGTTTTTCAAAATTGAAATCGCGGCTAATATTTATGAACAGAGAGATTCCTTGAAAAATCTGGGGAGGAGACAGTAATCCTTGCATTTCCTTTCCAGCTGGTGACTGCACTGCTCCTTCTTAAAGATCCTGCTGGGTGCGATTCCTGGGGTCCTGTCACCCCTTGAGGCCAGGTCTGTTGGACTCATGGGCTCTGCCGGCCAACTTCCTTTGTCTTTCTTTTATGCTTTCATCGACTCAGGATTCTTTCAAACCGTGCTCCTCATTTTGGAGATCAGAAAAGTTAAACCCAGAAATAGAAACTCCCGCCTCCCGCCACCCAGCGTGTCTGTGACAGAGGAGGGCTGCGGGGCACAGGCACTTCCTACCGCGCCGTGCCTCCTCCACCTACAGAATGCCACAAGATGTTCCTGGAGCGCACACCCCAGACTTCGAGACTTCACAGGCCAGCTTCGAAATTTTTCAAGGAATCGACAGAGACTTTCCAACACCTTACTTTGCCAAGAAAGAATGCTAAAGAAAAATAAAGAACATTGCCACTACCATCTTTTCAATATTATCACCGAACCAGCAGGAAACACACCAGCTCCGCGCGAAAGTGAAGATCGTGTTGGCGCCAACAGACTCTTCGCGACGTCCTTTCAAACCTCGTGTCCTCCCTCTCCCTTGCCTCCGCGCTCGTTTTGCCCTGCGAGCTGGCCTCCTGGCCATTCTTTGAAGACGAAAGGTCCTGCGAGTCTCAGGGACTTTTCATTTACGGTTCCCTTTCTCCAAAACACCGTCCCTGTTATCATCAAGACTTATTTCCGCAGATCACTCAAGTGTCTCCTAAAACGTCATCTGCTCGGCGCGGCGCCGTCACCCACGGCATTCTCTATGCCCTTACGCATGCACTCCCTGGGCACCTAGCTACCTGCATCGTCTGTATTCATTTTATTTTTTGTCCACACTTTAATGACGACATGGAAACAAGAATCCTGTTTCCATCAATGCCTAAAATAGTGCCTGGCACATAAAAGATGCTTAGTAAATTTCACTGAGCTACACAAATAAAACGTACTGCTCTCTGCTGCACGAATTTCACTTATTGAAAACTCCCCACACTGTCTTGCTTCCCCCTCCCGTTTGCTTGGGAGAGGTGAAGATGTTATCCTATATTGTTATCAGTTCATGCTTGACTCTTGGATGACACCCATGGTGATAAAAATAACCATAGGCTCCAAAATCCCGTATGAATTTTTTGGTTTGGTTTAGCCAGTAATCAATTTGTGTAAAGATCTCTGTAGCCCTTGCTGACTCAACCTTCTCTAAAAGAACCCCTACTTCCAACTAAAAACACGCAAACCAAAATCATGATAGCCAAACCAATTGTTGGACAGCAACCCCTTGGGGACCTTCGACAAGCTGCTGTAATGACCCTTTGTCCCGGGACGGGGCAATAACAAGTGAGTGAGCCCAAATCACATATATCACGTATCACAAGTGTGTGGAGGTTGCTTTATTGCATCAATATTCACCGTTTTTTAATATCTGAAGTTTGTGAAACAAAGAAAACAGATTTGCCTTTGGTTTTCATTTCCAATCATTGGCTTGTCAAAAAAAAAAAAAAAGAAAAGAAAAGAAAAATTGTAACCTCATGTCAGCAGTGCTTACTGTCTCGGGATTGTCACACGGAGTAAGAGTACAGCAAGCCAGTCTAATCTGGGTTAAGTGGAAGCAAGTTCTTGCAGAAGTAGCAAAATTCTGAACTGTTTGGCATTTGAAAAGCAAGGCACCGGGGAAGTGCTAGTTAAGGGGCCGGTGCTGCCGTGTGATCCAGGCTTGGATTCCGGCGTCGGCGCCTGAAGCTCCAAGACGCGTGACCCAGGTCCCTCACTGGCCAGGCCGAGCCGGCAAGAGTGGCACCTCACGTCGCCAGGGTTGAACGAGAGAATACACGCAAATCGCCCGGCATAGAGTGATTTGAATATTGATATTTACAGTTAGTATTATCCGAAAACACATGTGGTTGTGTTACTTCCAAGAGTGTGCAATTCCATAAGTACTGACCAAAGAGGGGAAAATATAGAATAAATGACGGTCTTCCTGCCTCGCCTTCGTAACGATAGCCACGCCTCGTACGCAGCGGGTCCTTCCTATGTGCCTTGCCCTTGACATAGCTTCTCTCATTTAATGTTTGCGACAGCTCTGTGAGGGGAAGCTTATTGCCACCTGCATTTGGGGAGAGGAAACGGCCTGGCAGAGGCTGAGTCATTTCCCGTGAAAGCAGTAAGAGATGGAGCTGGCATTAGATGCCAGGCAGCTGGAACTCAGTGCCGAAGCATTTTCGATCGTGTCTGGAGTCGGCCCGTGTGTTTGCGTGCAACAAAGGGCAAAAACTATTTTTAGAAGTTTTAGTTCCTTAAATAGGCTAAATAGCCTTCCCACTTCCCAATTTTCATGACAGACAGACAGACATTCAGGTGGACAAAAAGAAAGTAATGTATCAACTCTACAGAAAAAGCTCTCAGTGAGACCGTGGATGGCCGGCCTGGCGACCTTGCCTTCTGGATCTGATGAACGGGTCCAGGAAGCTGCCTACGCTGCAGGCAGAGAGCCCTTCACCCTATGCGACTTCCTCTAAACCAATGGTCCCGAGAACGACTGAGTGTCTCCAGGCGAGGTAGACGGTAGGCGTTCAGATCCTTTTAACGTAGAGACTTTGGAGTTTTGATTTCCCCTTCGCTTCTTCGCTTATAGAAGATTTGAATGCCGAGCCCTCCCCGCCTTCGAGGAAAGGGGCACTAAATTTTGGGTTTAGAGAATCTTCAAGATTTCAAATATGAAAGAACGAAGAGGAAGAAAGGGTTGTTTTTTGTGCTAGAGGCAACGGGAAGCTCTGTTCTCTGGCAAAAGAAGGATTTTCGGGTCATCGGCCAAAGAGGGATTTGAGTTGATGAAGAAAGAAGTGGGTTCCTGAGGGAACCCTCAGACCTGAAGTGGGGAGGCTGGTCGACAAAGGAGGCGACTGACCCTATAAAGAAGTTAGATGGGTGGCTTTGTCTGACAAGAGCATGACACACGGTGGCTGAAGGCCCAGAAGCCATGCGGCTGTGGGTACAGTGCATGCATACCACTGTCCTCCGCTTGTCCCCTGTGGCGGGGGACCACGCTTTCGCTGTCAGAATCCAGCATCTAGCTGGTCACCTTCTGGCCAAAGTGGCATTCATCCATGTCCCAAGACATCCCTCAACTTCCATTTGCCTTACTCTACGTAGAAATCTCCACTTGCAAAGCTCCAGATGCCATGAGCCCCCGAAAGGAGTTCGGGAGGCGATCCAGGGAGTGTCGAAACCCCGGCGTGTGTGTTAGGAGTGTGTCCCCAATGAACCAGCTAGAGACCCCCAACCCGGAAGAGCCGTGTTGGTGACAGCCCTGCTGCATGCGCCTGCGGCATGCCAGGAGGCTGTGGCAAGAGCCGGCTGGCCACTCACAGACTGACTGTTTGGGACTCAGAAGCCGGGCCAATCATTTCTGCCCAGCCATCTCTCCTCATGACAAAAGCTCCCTCCATTCTCAGGCCTTGTCTTCTTCCAGAGCCAGAGAAATACACACACATTCAAGGACAAAGATTTTTCTCAACTAGCGGAGAGCTGGGGCGTCTTCGGTAACGGGCGAACCCCCCACCCCCGTCTCGGGGGCGCTTTCCACACACTTGCATTGTTGCTCTTGGCTGCTCTGCCTCTTGGCGCGCGGGGCCAGCATCCTGGAGGGCGACCATCGGCACCTCCATGCTTTACAAGGACCATCTCTTTCCTAAAACCTGAGCCGTTCCAGGCCACGGCAGGATGACAGAGGACTTGGCCATCGCTGTGGAAACGAAGTCGTTAGAGGCAATCAGGCCTCGGCCCAAATAGCAGCTTGGATGGGAGAGGGTCGTAAAACTCCCGCTGGAAGTTCCGCCGGAGTTGGCAGTGGCGTTCCCTAAATGGTGGCACAGCTCTGCCAAGACCGTCCCCGTGCCAAAGCCCGAAGTGCCATGAGCCAATATGGCTTTCTTATTTGGGGCTTTCCCATTGGGACCTCTAGCGACATGCCATTCCAAAGCATGTGAAGGAAGAAAAGAAATCGTATCCTTCCTTGTCAACTGCGACTCTGCAAGGCAGCCCTTCCAATGTTTTGGGTACGTCGAGGAGAAGAGAGAACAAGCGGGGCCAGAAAAGACGGATTTACGATTTGCTTTTTGCCTCTGCACCTCCCTCCCCTCTTCCCTGTTCGGCCCTCGGGCGGGGAAGAATGGCTCAGGGGAGGGACGGGGCTGGATGTGAAAGACAGGCCGCCAGGGTGACTTCCTGGCTTTTGCTTTAGAAATACTATGAAGAAAGGAAAGTTGGAACATCCTAAACATGCCAAGAACTCTGCCCTACTTGCCGGCAGTCCTCCGGGGAGGTGACAGGTCCCTAGGTTTCCTTTGGAAAATGGGAAGATTTAGCAACTCTGGGCTTTGCCTTCTGACATGGCGGCATCGGGGCAGTGGAGAAGAAGCATCTTTCCATAGGACGGACGGCCCCTCTCCAGCCCTCCACCGTGCCCAGCACCCCCCGCGGCAGGGAACCAAAGCCTGGACCTCACAGCACAGTGTCTGTTGCCATTTGTCACTCTTGGCCAACGTCTTCTCTGACTCGCCTTCAAAAAAATCAATATCCTCACTACTCGCCCTTCCTTTTCCCTTTTCCTGCTTTATTTTCTCTGCATTATCATTTAACATAACCCACATGTTATATATTTGTTTATTATCAGCCTCTCCCGACCTGATAGGAAAAATGATTTTGTCTGTTTTGCTCCAGTGCCTGGGGTATAGTAGATGCTCAGTAAATATCTGCTGAACCACAGGAGGAATGTTCCAGTACTCCAGACCCGGGCAGAGCCTGGAGCGGTGGTTCTCAGCACTTTCAAACTCCGTGTCCTCTTTTCCAAACCAACGCTTTGGAACAGCCCGTCATAGGTTGGTTTCCCCAGAAACTGACCCTGACACAAAGACATGAGCTTCAGTAGCATCTATGAGAGATGAACTCAGGGTCACTGCTGGGGGCGTGGGGTCAGGAGACAGAGAAGGGTGAGAAGCCGGTTCAGGATGTGAGGTCAGGTGAGTTAGCCACCCTGCGCCCTTGAAGCTCCTCCCCACCGGGGGCCTCTGGGAGATGTGCAGACATTCCTCAGGGTGGGCTCACTGGAGCAGTGTATTATCCACCAACTCTATGTGAACCGCTGGCCAAGGGCTGCTTCAAGGTCAAAGGTAATGCCCCGAGGCTGAGGGTGGCTGGTGACTTCAGGGGACACCTTTGCATGCGTGCAGATGAGCACTCCAGGTAATGGGTGGGCTGCAGACAGAGTGCGCCAAACCCCGAAGCCTTGATCTACAATCACAACTTTTTAAAGGACAAATAAGAGGACAATATTTACAATTGAACGTTCACATCGACATTTAGCTGCTTGGGCTTGCCACACTAGAACATGCAGTAAAGCAGTCAGAGACTTTCTCTCACACATAGAAACACTGAACTCGACAGCCACAGATACGGACCGAGACGCGTGCGTTGTCTCGAAGACTTGGACGCCATTCATGGTATTGCCTTGACGACGCGATTTTCTGATATGCGGAGCGACTCTCAGTATGGTGAGAACAGCGTACAGTCTTTCCTCAATTTGTACGGTGGTTACATTTTTGTAAAGTCGGTGCGTAGTAAACTGTGTGAAGAATATTTGTGTGTATATGTCAAATGGATTCAGGGTCTAGGGTCAGAGAATTCCAAACTGGTGCCTCACCTCTATGGATGTCTGGTGGACGTTCGAAAGTTGGGATCCCAGACAATTCTTCACGGCGTGGGGCTGTCTCGTGCATCACAGGCCATCTGGCCTTGCCAGCCTCTCGCCAGTACATGCCAGCGTCACCCCTCTTTCTTTGTGACTGCTGACTCCCCAGAAGACTCTCCAGAAAGCCCACTAGGGGCAGTGGCTCTTCCATTTTTGAACTGCTGATTTAAAGAAAGAGTAGATGGAAGCTTCGGGAATGACTGACACGTAATTTCCCGTTAACTGAGGTGAGTGGAAATTTGAAATGAAAAATGGACTTGGGCTGGAGGAGAGAGAGCTAGTCTTGCAGGTACTTCTGATTTTGTGGGCTGATTCATACTCACCCCACAGGCAGAAAGGAATGCTGGAGAAGCCTCGGCTTATGACCCATGGTGTTGTGATTGTTTTCTGGAGGAACTGTCATTTATCACCAGGACAATACCTGCCTATTATGTTGCAGGCCAGGGGAAGATGCTAAGAAATATCATTTCTCTCAAAGAACAGCTTCCTGCAAAAGTGTCATTCTTTCTTGACCTAGCATCTAAATTTAAAGATCCTGGGCAAATGATAGAGGAGTTTGCTCATCGTCGGGGTGTGTGCACCAGTGTGGAAGAATCTGACAGGCTGCTGGTGTGTTCTCTATTTACCAACCCTTCAACAGCGACCGTGCAGAAAGGGCCAGCGAACACAGCCATGCCAGGCAAATCCTGGGGGCTGGATGGGCAGGGAGAGGCAGAGCCAATATAGAGGATTCAGTGTACACGGAACCTCTATGGTTCAAAAGTGAAGTTTGAACTAGCCCTCTGGGGCAAGACAAAGGAAGGGTATGAGGCAGCTTTGCTGGACAAAAGACCATATTAGCTAAAATGGAAGGGATATTGGCTATCGGCATTGGATGGGACACGCAAGTTTCTAACACACATTTATCAGCACAATGGTTAAGAGGGCTGCCTGCGGTCAGACTTGCAGAGTCCCGATATCCCAGGTCCACTGTTTCCAAGCTCTGGGTCTTGAATAAGATACTTAATTTCTGGCATCTCAGTTTCCCCATCTGAAAAATGGGGGTGATGCTAACTATGGATCTTTGTGAGGATTAGGTAAGGTAATCCACATAAAGGCCTAGCACAGTGTCTAGCATACTGTAAGAACACGTTAAATGTTAGTATTATTATTAAAATTGGGACAAAAATCACGACTTTTGGGGACGATGAAATATCAATTATTTGGCATGCTAGGAATAAAACAAATAGTAGTCATTATAAGCTTTGTGAATTCAGGGCAGTACTGATCTACTTTTAGGACTATAGTGGCTAATACTGCACTTGACGCAGAGTAGAAACTCAAGAAATGTTTATGGGCTTTGGTTGACAAAGTTAGAAAATTTAGGTCAGCGCGTACTGAGTAGGTCGACTAGATAACCATGTTCCACCAATTCCAGCGCCATGTAAATCAAATCTTAGGACATTAAAAGGAGGCGAAATGTATAACGCAAAGTGTACAAGAAAAGGGATTAGACGAGGGACAGTCTTATACTAAGTTATTTTGTCACTATTATATTGTGTTTACAACATACTATATATATTTATATTATATTTATAAAATAGAGCATTCTTCCCCTCACTCCAAAATCCATTAAGACACTCCGATTACAGAGGAACCCAGCAAGAGCTTTGCCATGGACATCGACGATACTGCCTCGAACTGACGCTTGTTGAAGTTACACCCCTTTCCACTGCCAATGTCAATGCTGAGTGGCTGCCACATTAATGATTTTTTTTTCGTTAGTCCCAGAGCCTGAAGTCATCTTTATGATGACGTCTTAAGGTAACTTTCCCCCACGATGTTTGTCGAGAGACTGGCTGGTGTACCAGGAGAAGCGACCCGAGGTTGAGTCCCGACTTTGCTGTGTGACCTTGGATGTATCACTTATCATTGTTGGCGTGGTGCCGTTAGCGTGTGATCTTCTCTCTGACTTTCTCAACTGTGCCTCTCCCCTTCCCCCACATCTTTCTGTTTCTTCCACAGTGGTTTTCTTTCTGTCTCACAAATACGCCAAGCGCAGGGCTCAGAGACGTCGTGTTTGCTGGCCTCCTGCTCAGACCCTCATCGAGTGGGGCGAATAAAGACTATATTAACCTCATGCCAGCTCAAGCTCAACCGTTCTGCCAAATCAGTGCTGGTGCGAAGCTAATGTTGCTGGACTTAGCGCATGAAAATTCTCAGATAAACAACGAACGATATTTTCGTCTAAGCATGGGCCCTGAAGTCCTATCTGCAAAAGAACTTCTATTTTCAGAGATTGTGGATTTTAGAATTCCAGCTCCTCGATTGTGACCCTATATTATTTCCCCTGTTTTATAGATAGAAAACTGAGGCACAGAGAGGGTAAATAACTTGGCTAAGGTCACGTGGCAAGAAAGGGGCAGAGCCAGGGTCTGAGTCCAGCCTCTCTCAGGTGCCTCTTGATGAATGAAAGTCTCCGATGCTGAGAGTCTTTATCTACAAAGCGTACATGGAATTGTTCTTACTCCATGGAATTGCTGGTAGGATCCAATGAAATAATACATACAAGTTACCTGGTACACAATAGGCTTTCCGCAAATAGTACTCATGGATATGGGCTAAGAGAGCGACGGCGGATGGGGGTTGTGGGGTGGGGGGAGGTATTGGAGAGAAAATATTTTTAACCAGAAAAGGCATGCCATCTTAGAAATATTAGCTAGTGCTCTTTGTTAGACATATTTCTACAATAGATGTTTGTTTTGGCTTTTAAAATTAAAAAAAAAAAACCTTCAAAGGATTTGGGGTTTTTACAATAAAAATGACATTCATAGAAGTCCTCTCATAAGGAAAGGAAAATGGATTTTTTTGCTCGGATTATCTGCCAGCTGAGTAAAGTTTTGATTTTGCTTCAGCAGGTGGCAAAGGACCATTAAAAAAAATATATCTAATGGATGAATGGTTTTTATAATTTACATTCTTGAATAAGTCTAATTCACCATTTTATTTTATGCACACATTGGCGAATTTTCCCACAAAAGAGTCGAAATGAAAAAACAAAAAGAGTAGAACGTTTTTTTTTTTTTTTTTTTTTTTTTTTTTTTTTCCTGCCTGGTTTTAGTTGCTACGGTTTTGTTCCCGACTGCTCAGGTTTGATGACTGCATGGAAACCATCCGCAGCTGGTTTGGCGTTTTTTTTTTTTAATTTTTGCCTAAAAAGACACAGAGAAGAACACTGCCTTGTAAATGAAAAGGCTATTAGGTGGCAAATGAGAAAGCGTTGCTTCGTCTCGTAGCACCAAGTCTTTATGTCTCGGATGTAGTATATTCCTTAAAAGAGACACAAATCTGTGGTGGTTAACTGTGAAAATGAAACTAAACCAACTGTCTCTGGTTCTTTCCAGAAATAGTTTTCCACTTCAGAAAATCCAGACTGGGTTTAGAGTAGAATTAATAAATTGTTTTCATAGACATGTCCTCCTGTCTCTCTGTATTCTGTTCTGGTGGCCGATGTCATAACATCTTCCATTTGTATGCAATTGCTCACTCTGTGAATAAACGGAGTCAGGGGTTCTCCCTGTGGGGTCGCCCTGGGAGAGCCCCAGGAGACACAACAACACTCGTCTGAGCTCAGAGATCTGGGAACTTCCTGGGCTGCACTATTCGGCAGACAAAGAAATTGATGCCTCACCAGGGAAGAACGAGAAATCACTACCCTATAAATCCAGAGGCCTATTTTCATTCCTATTATTTCTACAACAGATAATTCCACTTTCATGGGCATGTAATTGTTTTCTGAACACAAACAACTTTCAGAAGATTTTGCACCAGGAGCTAAAAATTTTTATCATTTGCCTTCAGCAGCTTAGAAATTAATCGGGGGTTATTTTAAATGAAATTGAGAACTTGCCTTTACAATTTAGTTTTCTCCTAGTTACAAAAAAGACCAGGTTCTAAGATAGTAACAACAAATTATTGAATAAATTAATTATAATGTTAAAACTAACAATTAACATTACTTATCATGGAATAAATATATTCATGTTTATTGTTATGAGTACATCCTGGGTGTAGGATATTTTCCTATGTAATAATGATTAGTGAAAAGTACTCATATAAATCATGTTGGTTTGTCAAACAAAGAGAAATTGAATTCATGCAAACTGGTAAAAAAATATTAGATCACATTTACTAGTATAAATTCAGAGGAACTACTTTTGTTTTTTAGAGATAAAAAAAATTCTGTTGATAGAGACAAAGACATAATTTTAGATGAACCTCGAGGGAAAAACACACCAAAGAAAGTCTTTGACTTATAATTTTTCTTTCCCAGTTGTTTTCATTCATTATTATTATTTTTCTACTTTCTAGAAAGACTGTTATCAGTGCTAAGACTCTCTACTGATAAATATAGGGCAACGAAAACCTGGATGATAAGAAAATAAAGGGTTCACATCATCATCTAGTCATTCTCAAGTCAGAAAAGTTGGCCACTGGTAAATCAATGAGTCATATCCTTTTTGGATTTATGGATCCCTTCGAGTATCTGGTAGAAGCTTGGCATTCCATCTCCCAAAATGGACATGCATAAGACGTTTCATGGTTAATTTTAAGAGTTTGTCCTGCCTCCTTGGCCAACTGATCCCTGACCATCAGTGGGTCCGTAACTCCTTCTGCACTAAAAACTCTAGAAGGCCATTCAAGGAATGCTGGCTGCATGATTTGCTGAGTCCTGTGTAGAATGAAAACAAGAGGCCTCTTGTTCAAAAATCATTCAGCATCTCAAGATGGCGATGAAAGAGTATTAAACTCACGTGTGGGACCCTTCCAAGCATGGGGCCCTGTGCGACTGCACAGGTTGTTCACGAAGCCCTACTTTCAAGTATAGGGCAGTGATTAAGATTTCAAACCCTGGTGCTGGACTTGCTGAGCTTAAATTATAGCTCTTGAGATTTCTTGAGCAAGGTACCTTGTGACTCTCTTTCCTCACTTGCAGTAGTGGTACCTAACTCATAGGGTTATTGCAAAGAATAAATAAATTAGTATATGCCAAATCCCTAGAATAGTAAAGATGCAATACTGGCCGCTATTATTCTTTTTAAAGAAAATGTCATTGGCTTATAGACGCGACATGTCTCTCCATTAATTAAAATCTATCAGTGCCCCACAGTATGGGGGGAGCATTTCCACATCAGGCCCGCAAGGTCTTATATAAACTCACTGCTGCCCGCCTCCCAATCCCTTTTCTCACAATTTCCTTCCTTCCACTAGCTCACTACACGCGCCAAGCTCTCTCCCATCTCAGGATCTTTGCACAGACTCTCTGCCCAGAATCTATCCCCGACCCCCGCCAGTCCCCCATGTCTGTTTAGAGGTCACCTCCTCAGGAAGACCTTTCCTCTTTGTATCCATCCTTTCTGCTTTTTTGTTTTGTCAACGGCCTGACTGAGATACAGTTTACATACCATAAAACCCGCTTGTCTAAAAGGTTGGGTCTAATGGCTCTTACCATATTTCCAGAGCTAATTTCGTCATTAGCTGATTTCATCATAAGCTCATTTCAGAGCATTTTGTCTCCCTCCTCTCCATTCCCATCCCCAGCCCCAGGGAACCTGTACTCCACGTTCTGTTTCTATAGATTTGCCTTTTCTTGACATGTCATTTAAATGGAATCACACAACACGTGGTCTTTTGAGTCTGGATTCTTCCACTTAGTATGTGTTTTTTTGGGTTCATTCGTGCTGTCATGTATCAATACCTCATCTTTTATTAATTGCTTGTTAGTACTCCATCGTATGGATAAACCATATTTTATTTATCCACTCATTAATCATTGAAGGACATTTAGGTGGTTCTACTTTCTGGTTATTAAAAACAAGCCTACTAAGAACTGCCTACAAGTAGAAAGGTCTTTCTCGGTTAAAGGAGTTCCCTTGTTTCTCATCTACTCTCTTCGAACCCAGTTATAAATTTCCCTCAGAAACTTATAGTCATTTTTTCTTTGCTTTAAAAACAAATATGTCTCCCCAATTAGAATGTAATCTTTATGGAGCAGAAACTAAGACTGTTGTGGTCATCAGCACGTCCTCAGTGCTGGGCACACTGTAGGCAGTTAATGAGCGGTTAACGAGTGAATGAAGGAATGAATGAATGAATACATCTCTCAAACAATATTTAGTGGAATCCACATAATATTTAAATTGTACTTGTGACACCTATGCCCAATAAATAGACAGCATCGTTATAAGGTAACATATACTCTCCTAGGACCACCCCAAAGTGCAAAGCAATCAAAAGCAGTTAAAAACTGAAGAAAATGTTAGAAGAAAAATGTGGATACCCACACACAAAGGAAAATGAATAAATACGTTAGAACTATTATAATAGTGAATGTATAGATGATGCTCAGTCCTTCATCAATAGTTGTGAAGGGAAGGATTTGCTTATACATGAAACCGGGCACCGAGAGTGTCCAGTTGCTAGTCTAACTCTGCCTATATTGTTCCTGAGTTGACGGCATCCTTCTAGAATTTTGATCTCTGGATCTCTGTGTTTTTTTAGGGAGCAGGTATGATATGCATAATGGGAATATGAGCTTGTTGAGTGGCCCTTTGATCCAAGAGAATGAAAATAAGACTCAGACTCAGAAAGTACTACGATGGTTTGAACATTGTGCTTGCCTTGCAATGGGCCACTTTGACTTATTATCGTGTGTTTAAATTAATGCTTTCTCAAATTAAGAAGGGGTGGGTTCCATACTGCTACTATATAAGCCAAAATGGCAAGATTTAGTCATTTATTTAATTCAGAATTTCTGCAGTTATCAAGAAAACCTCCTAAAAGAAAGGACATAAGAAAGTTTTCAAATTGTCAATTTTCTTCACTTAAAGTGCAAACCAGACTCCAACAGAGGTTACCGCGGGAGGAACGCCGAGCTTCCTAGTGCCTCCTGAAATTGTCGCTGGACTCCTAGAAGCTCCCATTTTGTCCAGCCTGTATCCTGCTCCAAAACTCTGATTACGTCCTTACATTTCAGATGTCACGAATATGGTCCCCGAGCTAATCCGTGACTTCTACCATCTTGGCTCTGAAGATGAGGTTCAACTTTTCACCTGGTTCTGACCATGGCTGTAGTCCATGTCAGATGCCCAGGTAGGCTCACTGTCTCTCAGTGTTCACTGATACAATGAAACCCTCTCGCTGTGGCCAGCCAGTCTTTGGTCTCCCCAGGTATGGTGACTCGCTGTCCCGATTTGCCTGAGACTGTCCTTGTTTCAGCTCTGAAAGACCCATATAACTTCAGTCCTGGGCAAATGGGGTTGGTTGGTCACCCTATTCCCAGGTTTCTACACAAAGTGTGTGTCAAGGACGACTGGTGCCTAGCATTAGCGCAGCCTTTGATATGCATCTAAAGGGATTTGTAATGCCCTCGTTTCCATTGCCCAATGAGGAATCTGAGATGAAGTGGACGGCGGAGTTATTATAGAAAACTCTTAAAATTTGACACCCATTGGCCCAGATGTTTCACTTATTCATGGAAGTATGCAAAGGTTTGGTTACAAGCATGCTTCGTTCTGTGCTGTGAGTTAGAATCAAGCTTGAAAACAACCTAAATATCCAATCACAGGCCAATGGTAAAATAAAGTATGCAACCGTTCCATAGAATATTTTCATCTGATTTTTCAAAATAAATATAGGAGAATATTTAATGGGATGGGAAGGATGTTCACAATTTTAGGCTAGAAAAAAGTCAACTTACAAAATAATATGTGGGTACGACTCTAGTTTTTACAGTACTATGGACCAGTACTGGACCGTGGCCTGTTAGGAACTGGGCCACACAGCAGGAGGTGAGTGGCAAGCAAGCAAAGCTTCATCTGTATTTGCAGTCACTCCCCAGCGCCAGCATCACCGCCTCGGCTCCACCTCAGATCATCGGGCATTAGATTCTCATAGGAGCACCGGTCCCTGGTGCCAAAAAGGTTGGGGACCGCTGTCCTAGGCTCTCTTCCGACCTGATTTACCAACCTACGTCCCTCCTTTACTGACATTCCCAGTCCAGCATTTTCTATGAATGGTGGGAGTATAGATGGTTTTTACTTAATTCTATTTTGATTTTTCTTATTTTCTATTCCTTTGTAATAAACATATATTAATTTTGTCCCCCACCCAAGTAATACAAATTATTTATATGAGAAAAAAGAACTGGGGGAAATCTTTTCATGGTGGTAAGTAGAGAATTTAGATACACACATAAGCAGAGAGGGTGGCCACAGCAGTAGCTGTCACTTACTGGACATAGAAGAGACCGCTGCTCGTGTGGGGTCATTTCCAGCAACACCGAAAGGACTTGCAGCCTCCCCTACCCCCAGTGACCTCACCATCAGCTCTGAGGCTGATGCTTAAAGTTTCCACCTTATTTCTTAGCATTAAGGCATCAAACAAAAGTCTAATGGAGTGGGTATGGGCCTCTGAGTCATCATTGGTCATTATCAACAGCATAAATTAATTTATAACACTATTTCCTTGTGAGACCCTATAAGAATAGGACACGGGACAGCTAGTTTTTGCTGAGAAAGATGTGGAGATAAAGGTTTGGGTTTCTAGAAACACACACGGCTGGTCAGCTATGCCGTAAATTGAGTGGGAAAAAAAATGAGCTTAGGCAAGGGGCCAAAATGGAACACAGAAGGATGAAGAGCCGGCCCCGGCTAAACTCTTAACCTAATACAATGCTCCATACTTGAATTATCCTTTTTTGGTGACATTTCCTGCGGATTCACATGGTTTTTGGCATCAAAAACCCAGATTGCAAAGGAGCTGGTGAATGAAAATCTTATAAAAGGAACATTTTAAAAATTAGTCGTCACCTTTTATTGTGCACAGGCACTGTGGGAAGTATTTTGTGAATATTCTCTTCCTTAGTGTCCCACGATTAATTTAGAAGGTTGCTAATACCACAGATGAGGAAATAGAAGCTCAGGGTCTCGGAAAAGTTTGCTGAAGATCACAAAAATGGCACGTATAGAACTTGAACTCAAATCTGTCTGACCTCAATTTTTTTTTCTCATTTTCTTCCCTGAGGCCAGTAGGGGTGCATCTCTCTGATTTTTCCTTTTGCTACCAGCCAGAGAAAACACTGCTTATAGATGGGTCACCTGATTGGGTCAGGCCCACCCGAGACAGATAATCTCCGTATTTTGAGGTCCACCAAATTGGGATGTTAATTACATCTGCAAAATCCCATCACCGCAGGACCTAGATTAGTGGTTGGTTCAATAAACATGAGATAGGGACCTTGGGAGGCCATCTTTAGAATTTCGTCTGTCATACATAGTCTTTCAAAATATTGGATTGATGAGAATTGAGTTAATTTTTTATGTGACCTGTAATGATACTTCTTTTGACAGAGAATCAATGAATACTTGTAAACACAAAATCTAATAAACTAGAGTATCATTAGACTTTCATTTACAAAAAAATAAAATCCCTTTATTTTCTTCATATTTTTCCTTCATTGGAGACTCTGGGCTATATTGTTTTGTCAAACATTTTTTGAAGTTTGCAATTTGTTTGGAGTTCAAAGGAAATGTCATTTCCCAACTTCCCAATTTTTAATAATGCAAAATATTCTATGACTGATTCTGGATAAAAATACATTTGACAGAAAAAAAAATCTTTTCACTCAATAACAGAAAACAGTGAATTAATGAGTATTTAGTTTACTTATTTATTTTTTTAAAAACTGAGTATTGGCAGATCAGAAGTTGACAAAAATTATTCTGGTCTAATTTGTGGATCAAATGCAAATAGCCCCTTCTTTGCTTTTTTCCTAATGGATTGAAATTGAAATGTTACATTTTCATTTTAGACAAAACAAAAAAAAAAAAAAAAAAGAAAACACCCAGCAATATTCTGAGGCCAAAAATTATGGCTCGAACCACTAAGTCAGTCATTTCATAACAGCTTTGTTCCCTGAATGCCAGCTTATTAAAATTGCCCGTGATCTCATTGAAGGGAACTCTTCTAAAGAAAAAGAAGATGGCAGTGAGTGGCCATTGATCTAAGCAACCGTCCTTTCCCAATCTCTCCTCTGATCTCACATGGGAGAAACCTCACGTTTCAAGATGACCACAGATTATGACGACGCGCAGAGAAATCCGGGATTTTCCAGGTGGAACATTGGCAGGACAGACAAAATGTGTTTTGTACTTTGTAAAAAAAAAAAAAAAAAAAAAAAGGGATACAGTTCCCAAACGCTACAAAAGTTCTCAATATCAACCACTCATCATTTATACGACAAGTATTTATTTATTTATTATCCGTAAGGTGCCAGACACTGCTCTACGTGCTGCAGGAACAGTGGGAAATGCAACAACAAAATCCATGACTTGACGGGGGCTTCCTAAGAAGGGCTTTGGCCAGGCGCCCTTGGGGACTGTGTTGTCTTCAACGTATCAAGTAGGATGCAAAGTTATGGCCACACTTGCAGCCAGATCAGTGTTCTCCAGCGTGACATGTTAGGGGTTGGACTCCTTGAACACCTTCGAACCTGGGGCTGCTGGCCAAACCTAGCGACAGCCTCACGAAGCCTCCGAGGCAGGGAATTGCAAACGCCTCCACCTTCCAATCACGGGTTTCAGCTGCTCCCTCCAAATGGGGTTTCTTTCTCAAAATGGCAGAACAGAGTTGCGCTGAGAGGCGGAGGGGAATTAACATCCTCCGCTGAGAATGGTTTCCCACCCGAAATGGAATCATTCGTGGTAGGTGGAAGAGTGGCCTCTAAAATGCCCACATCCCGCTCCTCAGAAGCTGTGATAATGCCCCCGTACGTGGTAAAAGGGATCTTGCAGATGGGAGTAAATGAAGGCTCTTGAGATTGGAGAGATCAGTTTGGATTAACCGGGTGGGTCCAGGGTGATCATAGGAGTCCTCACAAGAGGTAGCAGAAGGACCAGAACCAGGAAGAGGAGATTAGAGGACAGAGAGATTGGAGCGATTCGAGGAAGGGGTCACGAGCCAAGAAATGCAAGCAGCCTCCGAAGTCAAAAAGGCAAGCGAACACATCTTCCTCTCGAGCTTCTCGATAGAACAGCCCCGCTGACACTTTGATTTTAACTCTGCGAGACTGGTTTAGCTCAACTTCTGACCTCCTGAATCGTAAGGTAAAATTGTGCTCTGTTAAGCCACTAAGTTTGTGGTAATCTGTGACCACAGCAGTGGAGATGGCGGTATCCTTGAAGATGTGACTTGAAACCGTATGTTTGACTTCTTAATAATTGTTTCAGACTACAGTAGGTGTGGCCCCTAGCTGCTGGGAAAGCCACACGAAGATTGGAAAGGCTCGGGCGCATTTCTTACGAGAGCTCATATCGCAGGGCCTTTATTATGTGTTGGGCACGTTCTCAGAGCTTGGTGGTATATTATTAACTAACTTAATCCTCAGGAAAACTCTTGGAGGTCACGTTATGATTATGTAATTTTACCAACGAGGAAACTGAGGCACAGTTTCCCAGTTGGTGGCAGAGTGGGCGCTTACGCCAAAGGAACTTGACCCCTCGGACCATGCTCCGCTGTGCCGGGCTCCTGGGGAGCACACCTGGACACACCGTCCAGTCAGGCTTTTCAGAGAGATTTCATCTTTGAGCAAAGCCAGAAGTCGCTTAGAATAAAGGATAGTGAAGCAGGCCAGGTCATTTTGCTGAATTAAACTGCTTTTGATCTATGATGAATTGTAATTATAATGATTATAATCTCATTAGCTTGCTATCCTTGTGGGGTTCATCAGGCAGCTCCTGAAGAAATTCTGCAAAAAAGGCTTTGCAGTTTCGACAACCACGATGGAACAAATGTCTCATCCTCCCTGGGGAACAGCTTTGAAGGAAAACGTCTCCGTCCTGTGCACACCCTAAGCACATCCACTCCTAAGGGAAATATTCGGGGAAGAGTCTTTACAAGAAACAGGAAGAAAAAAGCAAGCAGTCTTTCAGGGCTTTTGGATTTTACCTTGACTTTTGTAACAAGCCTCTCACCGCTTGTAACCACTCATGGTTCCTGAGGATGGGAGAAGATGGAGGGTCTGATCCTAGATGGGGGGGTCAGGCGAGGTCCAGCTGGGGAGGTGACACTGGGCAGCCGAAGTGAGGGAGGGGGCAGGAACACAGACAGGTAGGGCCTGGGTTGCAGGCATTACTAGCTGGTCCCCGGTCTCTGTGGTTCTTAGCAGGGGGTGATTTTACTCCCCAGGACACATGTGGCTAAATCTGGAGACAATTTTAGCTGTCACGACTTGGGATGGGGGTGCTACTGGTTTCTAGTGGGTAGAGGCAAGAGCTGCACAGGACGACCCCTGGATAATCGGGCCCCACGTGACAACAGTGCCGAAGCTGAGGAGTTCTGGTCAGACCCCTTTGCATCCGAGCCTTGCCAGCTGTTGGGAAGAAGCCACTTCCGTCCAGCGTAGAGTGAGGGACCGGTCTCCCACATGCTGGGCCCGCTCCGGCTCTGGCCTGACCCCTGTGTCTACGGGACGAGAGAGACTAACACCCCCTCACATGGCCACTTGACAATGTGAGGGCCGGTTAAGCTCCGACCCTGTGCAGGTCCTACGTACACACTTCCACACGGACCTCGCATGGGACAAAGAGATATTTACAGCCATAGACTTTAGACATCGTGCATTGCAGGGGTGGGGGGAAGGGATTGGGGCGAGATCAAGGTTTACCTCTCTGTTAGCTGACTACGAAACATCTGACGATGTGAAACCTGAACTCAGTGACCTGCGTGGATGCAATGAGTCTCCATTTTAACTTAAGATGGACACATTCCTGCCTCCCCAAGTCTTCTCCTGGTCGAAGCCAACCGACCAAACATTCTCCCCAAGAATCCAGGCAGGAAGAGGCCATCAGCCAGTGGACTAGCCTCACATGCTCGGCTTTCTGTCACCGGGAAGAGGCTATGTTTCCTTCGACGTGCCCTAGAGGAGTTTTCCACGCAAAGCTTCACAACCACAATAAGATATTTACTGTCTTTATCGGAGAGATCAAACCCACACACAGATGTCACATTTCTCAAATTCCATCAGTAGATCAGACAAGCCGTCTCTGGGAAGAGGACATCCCAGCCGGCGAGTTCAGAGCGCAGTGGCTTCGAGGGCCGTTCCCTTCCTATTTTCTGTCGTGCACCCTGAGCCTTTGTTGTCTCTGTAATGCTGATAAATCAATCCATCAAAAAATTTCCTCAGTGAAACTCAATCAAGAAAGGTCATGTCAGCGGGAGAGGAACAGATTAAATTAGCATCAAATTAGACATGGAAAGTGAGTTCTGTCAAAATCATCGCAGCGCTCAGCACAATTAGAATATGTTAATTATGCATTTCATTAAGGTGGATGTGAGATGAAATGTCACTGGGGTAGGCATCCGAAAAAGGGAAGATTGCCAGGCACAACTTTCTCTAGACAATGTGTGACACCTTCATTAACATCAAGAATCACAAGTCTGCCTTGACTTTTTCTGTACGGGATTAAACCATTAACTGTTTGCTGGCTCCTCTCATTTGTGCGGGGGGTCCCTGTCCTCAGAGCCGGCTGGCCCCTCCTGAGTGACTGGCTTGCTCTGAGGCCGCTGTGGCCCCAGGGTCTGCTGGGAGTGCCCGGTGGGCAATGGAGAGGGCGGTGGTTTTTTAATGAACTCCCTGGAAGCTTCACGGGGATCACGCTACTGCCTTAGGGGTGTCAGGATGCTGAGAACGGAGAGGAGAGAAATGAGGGGTGAGGATTACAGAGGGAGGGGAGGAGGGGCAGGGAGGAGGCTCTTGGCCTCATTCTTGGGCATGAAAGATATAATCAGCGTCATGGGGGGCGGGCGGGGGGGATGGGATTTATAAACTTACGCTCGGCAAACTCTAATTTGGTGAATTATTCTGCAGATCACTCTCTGAGTCATGGTAACCAGGAGGCTTTTTCCTGGAGTGAAGTAGTTCCTTGTGAGGCAGCTTCATAAAATACTTGTTAGATGCTGACAGTAATGCGAGTTTTAATTTGTGCAGCCTCCTTTCTGGGCGATTTCTTATGGCATATCCTCCCTGTGGCTTTCTGCTCTGGGGGCGGGACAGGACCAGCCCTCTGTGTGGCTCATTCCCTTGACGTTGTTTTTCTGCTCAGTCCCCTTTCTTTGCCCCCACCACAAGAGTTATGTCCGGGTGTCTAACGGCATTGGGAGACAGCTTCAGAGGGCGTCCAGCCACCCCCTCGTGGCACCTCACACATGCTGTCCTCTGCCGGGGACCCGCACCTCCCACCTGCCTGCCCGGCACCCCGAGCCGTCACACCCGCAAGCACACACCCCACACGTCGCCACACAGCTCCTCTGCTTCGCCCTCAAGTCCCGATGGAAACGCGGCTTTCTCCAGAACGTTCCCCCGACCACCGCCCTTCGATTTGCATTCCGTGCCCTTTTCGTTCTCGTGGGAGGCTGAACTTGTGTGAATTTACCAGAGTCGGGTTCTGTTGCCCGCGCCCAGATGACTCCAACATACACTCAAACTGTCGTGTTTCTCACAGTGCATTTCCATCGCTACTTGAGTTGTCCATCTACCCTCTAGATAGCGAGTTCTAGATTTTATTTTATTTTATTTATTTATTTTTTTAAATTCCTATTTGCTGGTACATAGAAGGTACCCAACAAACCTATCTTAAATATATCCACAACCAGGTTATGGAATTTCACCAGGGCGTAAGTTTTACTTTTTCGGGGTGGGAGAGAAAGCAAAAGTTATAAACTTATTCCTAGCCTTTCTCAATAGGGTTACTTTTTCTCATACTAAAGTAACACATCCACATCAACATTCATCTGTTTCTAGCATAGCCAGTTGGAATTCATTTTCCTTAGTGCTTAGTGTAAGCACATCACTACTGCCATCAAACACTGCTAGGGCATTATTCTGTGGATTTATCTGATTTCCCCCCTCGTTTGCCCTCTCCCCCCTCCCTTTTCTTCTCTCTGTCTTATTCTCTTACTCTGTGTAAAAACTCAACAATCAGATCCTGGTTTACAGCCAAACCTGTAAAGCAATCGCTTTGTATCCACATTCTTTCTGGGATTTGCACAGTAGAAGAAAACCTTAGTCTCAACAGTAACGGCTGAGCAGGCAGGAGGATCCACTAAGCGGTAGCACGGCTTCGGGCCAGGCCGGTTTCTCCTTGGTAATGTAAGAACCACCTTCCTCACCGCATGCACTAAACTGAGAGAATACAAGCGAAACGCACAGCCTGGCGCCCAGCACCTTATAACCCCCCAGCAGATGATAGTGATGATGAGGGCTAAGAATTGTGATGATGAGGATAAGGATTGTGAGCTGGTATCGGTGTAGGATCCAGGAGCTTGGGCGGGGGGTGCAGCCTGGAGTCCTACTCTGAAAATATTGCATCAGCATAAATATCTCAGTTTACAGGTAGAAGAGATCGCATTGGCTACCATCGCCCGTTTTAAATTTTGTATGAGAACAAGGAAACGCGCCAGGGACTGGGACCCGCTGACAGAAACACTCCAAAGCTGTGAGGTTCTGAAGTGAAACTTCGCCATGCGCCGAAGGCCCAAAGGAATTCCAAGGAAACTGACAGAGGAAGTAGAATTCTGCTGGAGCCTGGGACGAGCTATTAATGCCTGGCTCTCCGAACTGTCTCATTTTCTGAGCTTCATTTAATTTTTAGGATCACCTGAGGCCCAGAAAGGGGAGGACAGTGAAAATCACTCATGAGCTAGCTCTGATTTGATGAAGCCAACTGCCTCACCTTGTGGCGAGAGCTAGCAAGCAGAAGGGGAGGGTGAGGGTTAGCCCAGGTACAAAGCTTCCTCCCAGCCTGCCTGCCTTCTAGCTTCCTTGTCAGCGCTGCCATTGATATTAAAATCAGGAGGTTGGCATAAAGCTCCTGGTAGCACGGGCAGAATTCCAGGCTGGCTCTAATGAGCCTCACCTGGGCTAATTACATTTTTCACAAACCCTGCCGGAGAGGTGGGAGTTGCCAACTGGGTATCTGGAATGGCAGCGTCTGGGATTTCTCAGCTCTGAGATTTCTTTCTAGCGGCCGGCATTTGGAGCTCCAGAGGGCCAGAAAGTGACCTGAGGGACTCTGGCCGCTTCCTTGTGTGGACGCACTACAGTTACCCTATTTGTCTCAGAAAGAAAGGACAGCTGTGAGGGGGAGGTGTCTTCAGCCTGGCTACTCCCTGTGGGCTCACCTGCTGGCTAGTTATCAACATGGCTCTCAGGACTCACCCCAGACCTATGGAGTCAGAGTCTGCATTTTTCACGAGAGCCTCAGGTGATGCAGTTGAGTCTGAGAGACCCTGGTATAGATTTTCCTAACTGTTCAGTCTCCCACTGAGAGGAAGTACTTCCTAGAAGTACAGAGCATTAGGGACTTTCGGGGGCCAGGCTGGGGGGTCCCTACTCTACCACTTGTCAGCTGTATGAGGTGGGCTAGGGATTCAATTTCCCTATCTGTAAAATTTTTGCCTCCATAACACAGGGAGATTGTGAGCAGTAAATGAAACAAACTGAATGCATTTCTTAGAAGGTGCTTGAAACACAGCAGCGCTGAAAATGTTAGTTATTATTGTCGTGAGGTTACTGAGAAGCCATTGGCCCCCAGTGGAAACTCACATTCTCATTTGGTCCTTTACAGGTTATGACATTGGACAGCCGCCTCAGCAGTGCCATCTATGAAATGGAGCTACAGTTCTGTCCCTGAAGATTTGTGTGAGGATTAAGAGAAAGAGAGATCACAGGGCACCTGACCGGTGCTTCTTAAAACTGTGAAGGTCCTCAAAAAAAAAAGTCTGAGAAGCTGTCGCTGCCGAGACAAGCCTGAGGAGACCTGATGGCTAAGTGCCATGCGGTGTTCTGGGTGCATGGCGGGGCGAGAAAGGGACATTAGGGGAGAAACTAAAGAAATTTTAAAGAAGTACAGATTTTAGTTAATATTATACCAATAACTGGTTCATTAGTTGTGACGGACGCACCATGCTGATGCGAGATGTTCAGAATAGTGGAAACTGGGTGTGGGCCATACGGGGACGCAATAGTAGCTTCTCTGTGTTTTTCTGTAAATCTAAAACTGCTCTAAAAAATGAAATGCATTTACACCGATGTTCATAGCAGCACTATTCACAGTGGCCAGGACATGGAAGCAACCGAAGCATCCTATGATAGATGACTGGCTAAAGAAGCTGTGGTACATACATACAATGGAATATTACTCAGCCGTAAGAAGAGACGAAATACTGCCATTTGCGACAATATGGATGGACCTCGAGATAATCACGCTAAGCGAAATAAGCCAGACAGAAGACGCTGAAAATCACATGATATCACTTCTATGTGGGATATAAACCTAAAAGCAATAAATGAATAGGACGAACAAACAGAGACTCATGGGCATGGACTATAGACTAGTGGTCACCAGAGGGGAGAGGATGGGGGAGGAGGAGGCAGGTAGACGTTGTAAAGAGGGTCAAATACAGGGGGGTAGGGGGAGGGTGAAGTGGGTAAAGAGGTTCAAATAGATGGCAGCTGAAGGAAACTGGACTTTGGGTGATAAACACACAATAGATATACAGATGTCCGATGATAATGTACACCTGAAAATTATGTAATTGTATTAACCAATGTTACCCCAATAAACTTAATTTTTAAAAAGTTAAAAAGATGACAATATGCTTGAAAAAAAATAAAGTGCATTTAAAAGTAAACAAGAGATAACAGACAGAAAGCCTTAGCTAAAGTGATCGACTTGTCCCCATTCTCCTGGGACGATCTCAGTTTCGGCACCGAAGGACCCCTGTCCCAGGAAACCCCTCCATTAACAGGCAAACTGAGGTGGTTGGTCACCCTTCCTTTAGCACAGAGCTTAGCACAGCTCAGGAGTCCCAATACATTTTAGCCATTGCCTTCGATGCCATCTCCTTAAAGAATAACGAGCCAGGGTAGGGAGTCCCCTCCCTGACCCAACAAATATTACTGAGCATCTACTATGCACCAGAGATTGTGTTCTGTGCTGAGATTGGAGGGGGTGGGGATGCACAGGTAAACAGGGCCTTGGTCTAAAGAAGCCCGCAGTCTAATAACGGACTTAAAACTGTACAACAGTAACAAAACTTAAAGCAGCAACCGGAAGTGCAGTAACAAACCAGCCAGCAGAGTAGGCATGGTTATCCTCAACTTTTTTCTGATCAGGAAATTAAGGTTCAGAGAGGTCAGACAGGGTGCCCAAGCCGACACAGATTCATGAGCTACCCCACATCTGTCCACCTCCCACGCCCTGTGGTTTCCCATCCCCCCTACCCCAGCTGCCTCCCATAGGTCGACAGGAAAAAGGAGAGAGAATAGAGAGTGAGATACACAGCTTTTGTGCAATGCCGGATTCAGAAGGAGTAGCTGCCTCAAGCTGGGTAAAATCAGAGACGGGTTCCTGGAAGAGATGGAATCTAAGTGAGGACTTGAAGGCTATATGGGGATCCTTCCCAGGAGCCCACCAACATAATTTCTCCTACATAATCCCTAATAAATTTCTTTATCTTTGTAAATAACTCGTACATGGATATTTTGGGAGTGTGTGGCTCATTGCACCTGGTAGGATAATATTTTAGAAAAATCACCTTGACTTTTCCTAGTATTACTGTATTGGCTGCTCTTCCCCTCCCAGGCATCAGCATCCATCAGCCTGGGGACGAGATAATCGCACCAAAAATAAAAGGAAATGAATTTGAGTTTAACATAGGCAGGTTTTGCAAACACGGGATTCCTGAGACAGCTCGGGGACAAGATCAGACATGGTTAATGAGCAAGTCCTTCCTGCTGGGCCCAACTAGATAAACATGTGGAGTCTGAGGCAGACGAAAGCCAGAGGTGACCTAGGGTGTTGGACCCTGCCAGGTGTCCCCAAGAAAGGGCGATAACCGTTTGGAGTGGGTTCAGGGGCAGTGATAACATGGGCCCCTTCGCAGCGGCGCCCGGAAAAGCCACCAGTCCCCATTGAGCCAGCTGAGTGCCAATGCAGTTGGGGAGGAGTGAGGGCGTCTAGGCAGACAGGTGCAGGGTCCCTCCAGGGCCAGGTTCGTGGGCACCTGACGGGCAGCCACACAAGGTTCCGCGCTTGGTCGCGTGTTCTGCTGTCCCCATCTTGAAATTTCTAATGATTTCTGAACAAGGGACTGTGCATTTTCATTTTGCACTGGGCCATGTAAATCAGATCATAGCCGGTCGTGGGTGCTTCACTGACTTCTTGGGGGCCCCAGTCTGAGAATATCACAGCTGCCTCACGAGTATGACGACAGAATAAACATGCTGAGGAGTCACAGAGTGCAAAGGGGCTTAGGAATAACTGAGTGATGGCCCTGGCCACGGAGGGCCAGGAGACTCTGCGAGAGCATGAGGATGCTACATGCCACCACCGCCACCTCTGTGAAGGACCCGCCTTCCCCAGTGGCACATGCCCTCCCATCCCCAATTTCATCACGTCCCTTGGAAGAGATGAGCCATCCCGAAATGCCTACGATCAAGTTTCTGCCACTAAGAGTAGGGACTTGAAATAGACATTTAGTTCAGGCGAAGGATAGAAGACAAAGTCGGATTTCCTCTCCACTGGTGTTTGTGGACTGAGGTTTCTACCTGTCACATTAAAACTCGCTTTCCTAGTGACTAAGCCGAACTGCGTTCTGACTCCTGCCTCATCTTCTCATCAGCCGGTGGTGATTCAGAGAGAAAGCCTTTGGAATCCATTCCTGCAAGCCCATGCGTGGGCCAACGCACTCCCACTACGCTATGGGGGCTTCATCGGTGCTCCTGGTCACAGCCAGCGCTGGCCTGGCTCTCGCCCACGGTTTACAGGGTGCTGACATAGCCCGGCCTCACGCGCCCCTTGGGAAGACCTGCGAGGCAAGGCTTGCGGAGAACCTGGGGCAGCGCTTCTCAGCCTCAGCGCGGCTGACACTTTGAGGTGGATGGCTGCCGCTGCTGCTGTGAGCCCGTCCTGGGCATCGTGGGGCCTGTAGCAGCATCCCTGGTCTCCAGCCATGGGAGGCCAGCCAGCCCACCGAGGTCATGACCACCAAACAGGCCTCCGGGCATTGCCGGCCCCTCCCGAGGAGGCAACATCATCGTCTCTGGTGGTTTCCAGTCCTCGCTGACCAGTTACTATGATTTTGCCCGGGATAAATACTTAACTATACAATTCTCGAATTGTTCCTTTTGGAAAAGGAGCTAGTAATTGTGGGCACTTTTCGTTCTCATGCTGAGGATCCAGTGGGTTCTTGGACCTTCCTGTGAAGGTGATCGGGCCTCAGGTGTTCCCTAGGCTCTTGAGTCCTCTCGATAGAGATGGGGAGCCCTGAGGTGGGGCAGGTGAAGATGCAGACTCCCACTCCTGGACTGCAGCCTCGGACCCTGCCTGGGTGTTTCCAGCGTGCTGGCTTGCCCTAAAAGTTTCAGACTTGGCCCGCCAGACCCACAATTACATAAGCCAATCTCTCGAAATGAATAAATAAATAAATAAAATCACACTGGGAGATATCTATCTATTTCTTTCTTTCTTTCTATCTATCTATCTATCTATCTATCTATCTATCTATCTATCTATCTATCTAGTAGAATCCTGACCGACACACTCTCTTTCTTCCTCTTGCAATGGGGACGTGAGACATGAAGATGCATCTGCCACCTTGCGCCACGTGAGTGACAAGCACTGGGCACGAGGCGCCGACGTGAAGCCAGGTGGAGCAGCAACGGTCAGAGAGATGGGCCCGACCTTGCGACCCTGTGCTCACCCGCCGGCTTGGACTGCCTGCCTCTGGGCAGGCCACTCTATCGGAAATCAGAATGCATCTTGCAATCAATAACACCTTACAATTAATTGGCAGGGTTATTGTTTTTCCTTAGGAGGTACCAAAATATTGGCATCCCTTACCATCGGTGGCATCTGAGATTTAAAAAACTGCGGTAACTGCAAACGCAGAACTGACCTGGTTTAAGCTTTTGCATGTTTTGGAATGTCCAGCATGGGACTTGCATCGTGCCTTATCTCCCCGGGCTCGGCTATAACGTAACCAGCCCTGGAAAGATCCGCATTTAGCAGCCAAACGCGAAAATCTCCCTCCTCCCGACGGCCTCGTTTTCATTCCTGCAGGTCAGCCACCGCGTAACGAAGTGGTCACAGGCTCAACCTTTGATTTCTTAATGAAGATTTCTTTTAGAACAAGCTAAATCCTCCATACGTTTGCATTTTACCTGATGAGAAAATAAAGGCTTCCCCAAATCCTGTCACTTCTCACCCCACAGAATCCACTTTCCGAGCTTAATGCAGGTTGAAGTGAGCTTTATTTATTTTTTTTAACTGACAGAAATATTATAAGAATTAAAAACCGAACCCATTAATATCCTGATTGGAGTCCCCGTGCTAATTGCAGATTCTCTCAGGCGGCAGGACGGGTCACCGTCTGGACTTAATGTGACAGCGGTGTTTAATCAGAGCTGTGTTTTAGGAACTGTGGTTTGCTGTTCCAACTTTCGCCACCTGGCAAATGAGGCGGAAGTGACTTCCTCTCTCCTGCTTGTCGGAAGTAACAGCAGGTACCCTTAGCGTCACCGCTGGAGAAGGGGCGCCGGATGGGAAAAGAGAAACCGTGGGGCTCGTTTCCTTCCCTTCCTTTTCCAACACCCTTTCTCGCAAACCTCAGTACAGACCTTTCTTCTCTCCTCCTCCTCTACCTCCAAAAGAGGATGTTTGAGACGAGATTCCCACGAATAAGGGAATGACCCAAGGCGATATTTCTAATAGAAGTTTCTAGGATTCCCATCACTGAAATTTCTACCTTCTTCATCCATGGGTCTAGGGCAGGGGACAAAATCCAATGTCTATAGCATCCAGAGAGGGAGCATAAAGGGTTGAGTGGGGACAGTGGCAAACCGAAGACGAACCCTGGTCCTGTCTTAAGGAAGCAACCCCACTGAGCCTTTGCCTACTGCCCAAGCTCTATGTCGGAAACACACCCAGAGTCTGACACTCCTCCACGGCTCATGTCTTCATGTTTGTGGATCGCAAACTCCAGCGTGCATCAGAATCACATTGAGGGATAATCAGAATACAGCTTGCTGGGGCCCACCCTCAGCATTTCTGGCTCAGTAGGTGAGGCCAAGAGTTTACTTTTGAAAAAGTGTCCAGGTGATGCTCATGGGGCTGGTTTGGGGGCCACACATTGAGAATGACTGGTCCAAGAAATTGTCATCTCTCATCTGCGTTATCGCAGCAGCCTCCTAACTGGCCTCCAGGTGTTTACCTTTGCCTACTTAGACTGAGTTTATCTTCCCGTTGGGATGCTCGTTCCTGGTCCCTGGTCCCGGCGGTGCCCGCTCACGTCTGCCGGCTCCCACCAGGTCCCAGAAAGCGAGCCCAGCAGCTCGGTCCTGTCTGCTTTTCCAATGCGGTCCTCCCTGCAGTCCGGGCGAGGACTCGTGCCTTTTGTGGGCGTCTTTCTTGTTGGTCATTCCGTCCATGCAAACCGCTCTGTTCAAGTCCCTCAATCACACCGATCCTTTACCGGTCTTGGATGAAACAACAACTTTATGACTCTTCCCTATCAACTATATTCATCTATTTCCTAAAGGCCTGCCCAGCCCCGTTCTTCACAAATTTGAATGCATCCAGAATCCATGTGGACACTTGGCAATTCCGTCCGGGGGAAAACGAGTTACAATGAAATTCATAACACTCAGGGCAGAGGTGTTTCTTCTTCTCAAGCAGCTTGCCAGAAACAGACTTTTTTTTTTTTTTTTTTTTTTTTTTTTTTTAGCTGTCGAGGCTTGAGAATGTCCTCCCTTGCACAGTGTTTTATGCTGAGGCCAGGCACATTGTGGGAAAAGCCTGGGAAGAAGCCCTCCATACTTCCAACAAATCCCAGGCAGATGTCAGAGAGACATATTTGAATAAACCGAATGTCACTTTTCTCTTTGATCGCTGGCTTTGGAGGGGCTGAGGCTTTCTGGGTCTTATCAATGTGTTGTCATCTTTGACTCCACAGTCATATTTCATGCGCATTTTTTTTTTTTTTTTTTTTTTTTTTTTTTTAGTGTCAAGATGACGAGGACATAGGAGGGAGAAAGTAGAAAGGATTATAAGTTTAGGTAAAAATAAGAGCTGTCGCCTGCACCTGAAGTCTTGGTCGACAGCATTTCGGAGTGACCACGGGCGCAGAGGAAACGGCCGTGGTTTTGTCGAGGCCGCTGAGCCGCACTGGACTCTTAGTAGTTCTCAGGACGCAGTAACTGTATTCACGTTCTTTCCCTTAGCTCTGGCAGCCGAAGACTTTTCATTATTGTCTTCCTTAACTTAAAAATATGCATTCGCTGTGCGTTTGATACGCGCTGTCATTAATCACACAAGATGCTAGCCTTGGGGAAGCTGGGGGGGAGGAGGAGGCCCGAGCCTTCTCTTTACGTTTCTTTGCAACTTCCTGTGAGTTTATAATTATTTCAAACTGAAGAGTAAAAAAAAAAAAAAAAAATGTGTATGAGACTGTAAACACGCATATGTAGAGACACAAAAAGTAATAGATCAAGGTCTGGCCATCTTATTCTATAAAAAGGCAGATAATAAATAAGAACCGTTTTAGGCTTTGTAGGCTATATGCCCTGTGTGCCTACTACGTAGCTCTGCCATCGAATCCTAAAATTAGCCAAAGATAATACGTAAAACGTGGGCATGGTTGTGGCCAAGAAAACTTTATTAATAAAAACCGGAAGTGGGCTGGATTTAGCCTAGGGGCCTCAGTTTGTCATTCCCTGATCTAGAATTTTGTGTACTAAACATTAGTATCTAATAAAATCTTACTAATATTCACTAACATCTTCTGCCCCTCCGTGTATCTGTCTACCTGTACGCTTTAAGTTCTCTTCAGTGGGCATTTCTTATTTTATTAAAAAATGAGGTTCTTGCTGGTTTTAATGATTTGTTAGTTTATTTTTAGAAAACTACCTAGGCTATCCTATGAAATTTGGCACATTTTTCTCTTTTCTCCTTGCCGCCATTATCCATATAATGAGTCTAGATGCAGGACTATATTTATTTAAATCCCTTATGTGGGATTATCTGGTTAATCACTGCAGTGTGGTTACGGCCAGCTGTGCCAGTAAATGCCAAAGTCATGAGGCTGGAAGTGATGTGGATGATCAGAGGGAGAGAGAAAGCAGGACTTTCCAGAATTCCATTCGGTCATAGATGGTTTTCAGCGCCAGATCACAGAAAAATATGGGCCTTGGATCTGCGTGTATCTACCGCCCCTAGACTTCCTGCTTCGTAGGAAGCGAAGGAGAAAAGGGGCCCCCTTTTTTTTTTCTTAATTTTTATTTTAAGTTACTATTGCAATGAACAAAGTACCATTGAGGCATTTCCTGAAATTCTGAGTTGGCGACCAAGAACTGAAACTCATCACACCGGATTGCTGCCTTACGGTGGGCTCTAGACAAGAGTCTCGACAGACAGTTGTCGCTCCGGTTTTTAAAGTTCAGCAGGAAAGGAGACAGAAGTTGAAGTTCTTTGGCAAATGTGTTCCAGTGATGAGAAACATTCCCGTGTTATATTAAGCTTAAAACCTTTCTGGTGGTGGTAGTCAGACCTTGACTTTATGGTAGGACCTGATTTTCTAGTAGAAATGATGCTTTTCTGGGTGTTAATTCTTGGCCAAAGTCCTGAAGCTTAACATTTTATAGAAATTATCAGTAATAGTGTATTTAATTGCCAGTTCACCAAACTATTCACAGCCTGCCACTGGTGGATATCAAATTTCTAAAGTACATGTCAAGCAGACTATGGGGTTAGGGCCTTAAAGCTTACTCATTTTTTTTTTTTTAATTGATATTCTACCCCTAGCCAGAAAAAAATTTAAAGTGACGAAAAAAGAAATCAATAATAAAACTAAGAAAAGGAGGAGAAAGTAAATAGCTCATCGATAAGAATTAAAATAGTTCTAGTGATTAACCATCCACTTTAAATATGAGCTTCCTGGCAACCAATGCAAAAAAGGGAACAATGCTCGATCTTCTCATGATCAGAGCAGAAAGACGCCAGCGCCTCACTAAATTAAAAACGGAAAGGCCTCCCCACAGATTCTGCATTATCGGCGGATTCTCAATGAGAAATCGTCAGCTAAGGCATAGGCGTCACAGTTGACCACATTTGCCACAGTCCCGTGGGCGTCATCCATCCGATCAACATGCAAAACGCTCAGGTTCCTCCGTTCTCTGCCGTGAGCTGCTCAGGCATACGTAGCCGAAATGGCAAATGATGGGTCCGTGAAGCTGAGACCCACGGTGCTTCCACACGGAGCCGGAGCCCCGGTTGACGCGGTTTCCTCGTCAGATGCAGCCTAGGTGAAGCATGGCGCGAGGCGCGCGCGGTCCCCGGAAGCAGCCCCGCCGGCCCGCGCTTCCTCCCACTGCCCGCGACCCGCCGGGAGGTCTGGGCTGCGCGGGCGAGCCGGCTGTCCTGTCTGCCTGCCTTCCCCTCGCCGTCGCCAGCACACGCGCCTCCCCTCACCTTGAGAACCCTGCGTGACTTCATTTTGCACACTCTTCGGGATGGCCTTCAGGTCCCTGAAAGATCTGGTCCCCTCCCGTCCCTTTGAATTTACCACTTGCCACTTTTTTTCACCTTCGCAAGGCCACAGACGAGAATGCACGGTTCACGCTCGTCTTGGCCACTGCCCTCTGATTGGCCGATTACTCCTCACTGCCAGGTTTCCCGCCGGCCAGCACTGCCTTCCTTAATCATCCTGTTTATACTAGTTTCGCCATCATCCCGGGTCACAAGCTCCTCAGCCCTCAGCCTGTTTTCATGCCTTCGAAACTCTCATCACACCTAGATGGAGTCCTGTGTATTTTCTCTCTTTGTATTGGCGTATAAACCAGCCCTGCTGTGAGCAGGAGTTTCCTCCGATGGCTCGCTGCCTTCGCACAGTGCCGGGCACATAGCAAGCGCTCGGTCCATGTCGTATCATGAGACGAGTCAACAGGCACCTGCAGAGCTCATACAGCATCTTCTGAAGATGACCCTTGACCTACCCCTGGGAGGGTCTTCCTGGCATCGCCAGGGCTCCGGATTTGGACGAATGCATGCGCTGTCTCTAATGGATAACGGAGTCAGAGACTGAGCATCAGTAATCACTCAGGAACCTGAGAATGCTTTGACGTCCCACAGCCAGAGGACGGGCCCTCTCTTGCCAGAAGGGTCAATCTGTGACCTCTGTGCTCTGATTTGATACATTCTGTCCAACAGACTGAACAAGTGCATAGGGTCTAACGCTAACGTTCATCTGGAAAACCCCACCATTGTCATCGCAGACCTATCGACTCTTGCCATTTTGCAAGGCATGGGACATGAGGTCCTCTCAGACCCCCAGCTTCGGGGACGCAGGCTGGCCGATACAGGCTCCTGGGACTCTCCCAGGTCTTACTTTCCTCGGGAGCCACATAGCTTCTGTAAATGCCTTCGTACGACGAGACATTTCACCTCCCAATAATGACGTTTTCTTCTCCAGCTCGACGGCACGTCTCCACCACGCGGCGCTGTCCCGTTGCCAGCCCTGTGGCACCCACCACGATGAACGAGGAGCGCGGAGCCTCCGTGGCTGGTGGACGGGGGGCACCGACTGCGCGGCTCGCTTGCTCCTTTGTACTGACATTGAAACACAGATGAAATTCACGCCATGGCAGAAAAATAGGTTCCTGCATCTTTATCAGGCGGGTTGCGGAGGACTAAATGGCTGGAATTGCCAACGGGTCCGCAAGGGCTGCGATTCTAACCACCTGCCAACCGAGCTGGGTCATCTGCGTGCAGGGCGGCTTATTCCACCGACCCGTGGGCTCCGTCGGGATAGACGTCCCTGCCTCATTTGTCTGTCTTTCTTTAGTACTCGGCACGCACAAGGCGATCGCCACACGTTTGCCGACGGGAACGGCAGGATCCCGCCCACACACTGCCTTCCTCCCACTAACGTCTGAAATTCCCCCGGTAGCGATGCGTGTCCTCGTGTTCATGTCCTCCCTGCCCCCCCGTTCCCAGAGAAGCCGAGAAAGAGGAGGCAGGCGCGACGCACATATTGGGCCCTTCGTCCAAGACGCCAAGGCTGCCGTGCCTAGGACCGGCACGTTCTGGTTGGTCTTTTTCTCCTCTTTCTACTGATTTAAAAATAAAAAAAAGTCGCACAGTTAAAAACAAACAAAGCGGTCCCCTCTCCTTCCATGCAGCCACTTGCCCGAGTTAGGTGATGTGTGGCCCTTTGGGAGGGCGTCTAGGAAAAACACAGACCTCCAGGTAGGAACACAGGTGTGGATGCTCTCGGCTGTGACCCGGGTCCTCCCACACGGAGGCCGTGGCCCTCCTGAGTGGACCTGACGTTTCTTCCACTGGAGGGCAGTGGTGTCTGCACACGACCGGCCAGGTGCTGTCCCCGGGTGTGTTTGTCTCACGGTCCACACACAGCTCCCTCTCCAGGGCCCCCGACCTGGCTCTGTCTCCCCACCTTCCTCTTTGCTAACGATGATGATGATTATTTTTTTTTTTTTAGATCTAGATTTTCAGGGAAAGTCATTAAAACGCCTAAGTTATAACGAGCCCTCACCTCCGAGATGTAAGTAGGCCGGGAGAAATTGCGCAGAGCAGTGCTCCGAGACAATTAATGAACTGCTTGAGATCTCGGCTCGGGTAAATGGTAATGAGCGTAAGTGTTAAAACCCCAAACAAAACATGGAAAAATAAAATGCTTCAGGCAGAATAACACGAGTCTCCATTTTCACAGTCCCTGTGTTCGCGGTGCCGTTTAACCAAGAGCAGAGACTGCTTCCGGATTGTTCCGTACCCCTCGGCCGAGTCTTTCCCCCCAATAATTAGGCCTCAGAAACTCTGCCAGATTCATGCATTTTGCTGTGGTTGGACCTGCATTGACTGCTGTCACTTCGTGTATTAATTTGATCATTCGTTGATTCACAAATGCAACCCGCCAACTTTTGTTACGCGCGAAGCTGACCGCCCGACACGGGGCTAAGCCCGGGGCACACTATCCCTGCATCTAGGTGCTCCCGGCCCAGCGGAGGAGAACGTAAAGGAAATGCATTTTGTGATACGTTGGAAGAGAGACCGGAGCAGGGGGACATTGCCAGTGTCATGAGGTCACAGAGGGAGGAGCCGCTGGCTCTGCTCAAGAAGGCCAGAGACGGCTTCCCAAAGAAGGCGACATCTGATCAGAGTGCGACGAGGAGTCTGCTTCGCTCGCCCTCTTCCCGACAGAGCGTCCGCACGGGGCCGGCTGGACCAGCGAGCGCTGGGTGCGGTCTGCTCGCCGACGTGGTTCAGAGGCGCGAGGCGCTCCCCTCACCGTATGTAACTCTGCGGCTGATCTCCCAGCCATTTGCACGGCCAAGAAGAGCATTCTCCCAATAAGGTTTGAGTTAGGGAAGTGTTTTCCTGTGATGTGAGCACAGTCAGGGAGATGGAGGCTCAGAGGATGCTAGAGAGGGGAAGTAGGAAGTGTCGTGTTAGACGTCTTACGCGCAGAAGAATAAACAGACGTCCGGAGGAGTTCCGAGGGGCTGAGAACCAGAGCCAAGACAACGGACCCAGCCCTTCTGCCCCTGGAGCCAGCACTGACCCCATGCCAGTCGGTCTTAAAGGACCTGATCAAGAGGATGTGAAGAAAGCATGCGTTACAGGAGGGAATCCCTAAACTGCAACGGCCGTTCTTTCGTTTATTTATTTACTTCCTTATCCATTTCAGCCTTTAAGTTTTAACGGCGCCATTCATTCATTCACTCATTCGTTCACTCACTCAGTCATTAAACTCAGGCGAAGACGACACACCCATGTCACTTTGTGAACCAAGGAAGGTCATTTTGTAAAAGTCACTGGGGGACCCTCTGATGACAGAGATTCAGAGGCTTAGGGGAGTGTCATAACCCGAAAAAAGTGGGTTGAGTGCCAAGAATACACCTGCGGTCACGGTCCTGATGTTTTAGATCTAGACGGAATCTTCCCTCAGTCCAACGTCTTCCCAGATCGAGCTCTGGGGTAAGGTGACCAGATTACCGCAGTTTGCCCAGGACTTTCCTGGGTTTAAAGTGAAATTCTGGCATCTTGGTAGCCCCCTTTGTCCTGGGCAACCTGGACAGTTTGGTCATCCACCCTCCGTGTAGATTTGCTGAGGATTTGGATGTACATGCTCACAGCCCCTAAGACACTCGTTTCCATGGGCACCAAACAGTGAAGGTTCAGCAAGATAGGCGGGGTAGTGCTTCATTTCTATGGCTGGCTCGTGATTTCTTAGGCTAGAGTTTAAGCGGGTATTAGCCTTCTTGCCAGAAAACTGCTTTCTACTGGATTTTGGGCCCAAGAAGAGCCAGGTCCAGATACACTGGCTCAGCAAACTTGAGTTTGCTGCAGGGCCCTCTCTAAGGGCAGCACTGACTGGAAAAGCCCAGCCCTGGCGGTGAAGAGGCAGGGACCTCCAGCCCCTCTTCGATGGGCTCAGAGCGAGGCAGAAGGCAGCAAAGGCCAGCCAGAAGTGCAACTAAGGGGCAAGACCAGAAGGCCTGGCCTGGGTTCAAGCCATGTACTTATAAAGTAAAATCGCTGTCTTCTGCTTTGTGAAATTAGACGTTATTTCTAACCTTCCCCAAACTTGCCAAGATAGTATAAAAATCTCTGTTTTACAGGTGAGGAAATGGAGTCACAGAGAAGCTGTCTTTCTGGCCAAGGTTATCCAGCTGAGAGTAGCAAGGGCTCAGCCTCCATGGACCAAGAGTCCAAGCTCTTTGCATGACGTCCTGCTCCATCCTCTTACCACCCATGCCACGGCGATCAGGGTTCTAGGGATCAACAGCCTCAGCCCTGGGGAACATGCGGCTGCCATATTGGTTATCCCCCCAGGAAACGCTCCACCTGTCAGGGCTGGGCTGATTGGTGCTGGTGGGAATGAAGGGTGCCTGTGGGTCTGGGGTGAGCTGGTGGGAGGGACATTCGGAAGGGTTATTGGCCATAGAAGTTTAGGCCGAGGGCCCAGAAAGGGTGGCTGGCTGAACTCCCTCTTAAAGAAGGGAAAGCAGATGTAAGAAGTAAACCACATCCAGGACGTCAGGGTTTCTGGTGCGGATGAAAAACATGCTGTATTCAGACCCTGCCGCATCGTAACCATCTGTGCATCTCCAAAGTGTGACGTGCTGAGGACACACATGTCTCTTATTAAGAAGATAATGGCCACATTTACTGCATGCTTGCTCTACTCCAGGCTTTGAGTGCATACATCACATCCATGCTCTTAAAAAGTTTTGCCTCTGTGTTTCTGATGGGGAAACTGAGGCTCAGAGGAGTTAAGTGGCTGAAGCGCATACTTCCCAGGTAGTAAGCGACAGTCCAAGTGAGACCGGGCCAGCCCTGGGTTGTCCTCACATCACCTCTGCCTTGGTCATGAAACTCCAGCCACTGCCTGTTTCCTGGAGCAAACTAACCTCGTCTTCCCCATCTGTGGCCTTGACCCCTTGTGCTATTTCTCCCTGGATCTCGGCATGGCTGGCTTCTCCCCATTTAGGTCACAGACGAATGTCATGGCTCAGAGGGGCCTTCCTGCATGGCATCAGCAAAGGCAGTTGTCTCTTCCCCAATGTGGCAGTCAGAGCAAACTCTGTCTCCAGACTCTGGATCCTGATGTGCTCTGGATCCCAGCTGTAACTCTCGTTTAAACTCTCTGTGACTCAATTTCCTCATCCATAGCATAGGAGTTCGATTGTAACTTATGGGTTCCTTATGAGTTTAAAGGTTGTATTTAATGTGTATCTAAAGTATTTAACACAATGTCTGGCACAGAGTAAGCACTCATCAAACACGGGTATTTATTTACCATCTCTCTCTACTGGAACATACATTCTATGAGATCAGCATTTGTTTGGGCTTCTGCAACTGTCTCTAGTGCCTAGAACATAGTAGGTGCTCAATAAATATTGGACGACTAAATGAGCGAATGAATAAATGGACATTTAACTCCAAGGCCCATGTTCTCGCCACCTCTCAAAGCTGTCTCTCCTGCTAATGCCAAGGTTTTACATGCTCTGCCAAGCGTGGTGCCCAGCGCTGGTGGGGGCTCAGGAGACGATGGGTGGGACTGAGTCCAGAGGCTCTTCCTTCTCCCACATCCAAAAAAGCAACACGACACTCCTCCCTAGGATGCCAGCCCTCCCCATTCTCCCTTCCACCTGGAAAATCCCGTGTGACCCTGTGCCAGGCTCCCTTGCCTGTCCTGGAAGTTTAGGACTCATTTGTTGCCACTCAGTGGATCCTCCTCACATCATTACACAGGACAGAACAACTTTCCTAATCACTGGGCCCTGAGTAACACCACAAGACGTAAGAGAAGGAAGCTTTGGCGCATATGAACACATTTGGAGGGCGTTTCCATGTTGAATTCTAGAAGGGTTGGGTGCATTTATGGAGCAGCTTAGCTATTCTAATTTACTTCTAGAAGGGTGTTGGGGAGAAAGACCTATCCTTTGCCCCCTCTTGCCTGAAGGATCGTTCGAAGGTGCTCTTTCCTCTCTCTCCACCTCCTGAACTCTTACGCATCCTTCACGGCCCAGGTCAAGTTTGCCTCTTCTCTCGAGCCTTGCTCAATTAGTTGTTGTCTATGATCCTGCTCATTTTCCACTCCTCGTATTACAAGCAGCTTAGATCTGTTTAACAAGTACTGACGGAGCCCATACTGTGTGCCAGGCCCTGTGTTCTTAGAAGGACAAACCGGATGAAAATTTTTGCCTCCAAGAAACCTTGAGACTGATGTCTATCATCCCGAGGGCAGAGATGTGTCCTCAACATTCAGCAGAGGGGCCGGCCCAGAGTAGGTGCTTGTCCTTGCCAAACAGAAGGTCGATTAACCCAATGAGGGAATGACACGCACACAGTTTTCCCTGGAACATAGACTCGGGGCGTGCCAGAGGGCTTGTGACGGGCAGCGTCTTTTTTTCCCCCTTGTATGATGAAGGTGCTGCTGTCTGTAAGAAAACCAACATTGCTCATCAGGCCTTGTAATCTGATTTGCTCCGACACACTCCTTGGAAAGCCTATGTTTGCTGCAGAAATTTGTATTCTCACGCCGGACGCGAGGCCTTCATGCCAATGTCAACGAGATGCTGCGAAAAGAACTTTTTCCTTTTGCTGACTGGCATTCACGTGTTGTTGATTGGAACCCGCTTTTGGGGCGGGGGCGGGAAAGGAGGTGAGGAGCCGCACTGTCTGTAGGAAAACATCTTTATTTTAAGTATTTCACGGCCTTTCTACTGCAGCCCACATGGGCTGCTTCTGTGGTTGGCAGAGATCAATGCCGTCAATATTTTTGACTGCAGAGCTTTCCATGACTTACATATATTTAAAAGGACAAAACACAATCAACAATTTTCTGTGTGAACTTGACCATTCTAATCCTTGGCTTTGATTCTCTGGATCCAGAAAACAGGCTGTATCTCCCACCAATCTAACTTGCCGCTAGGGACTTCTGGCCCAGCTAGAACTTCTGGAAACCATAGCCTGGGCTATAAGTTTGTTTCACTCTGGGAAATTGGACTGGAAAACTAGACATTGCCACATTGCGGGATTCTGGTGGTCTTTTCCTTGGACCATTGCCTTTTGTGAAACACCACACTGTTTTCTTTTTTTTTTTCTTTCACTGCTATTAACCAAATAATGAGCTACCACTCTCATGGGGATTTGCTTCCTGAAAGGTGCTACTTGAAGCCAGCCTGAAGCCTAAACACTGAAGCCTTAATGGTGGGATTGGAGGCGGCTCGTTGAAGCAGTGTTATTTTAAAAAATAAAAGAAACGATTAATTGTGATGACTTTTACCTGGAGCCATTTCTCCCGGAATCTAACATTATGGAAAGGGTAATAGCCCAAAGAGTAGGGATCAGCAAACTTTTTCTGTAAAGGGCAGAGAGTAAATAGTTTTGGCTTTGCAGCCATCTATTCTCAGTAGCAACTCATAAATTTGTAATTACAGCACAAAAGCAGACACGGCTAACATATAAGCAAGTGGGTGTGGCTGCATCCCAGCAAAACCTCACTGAGGGAAGTGGAAATTTGAATTTCCCTCTTCGTGTCATGAAATATTATTCTTTTTATCTGGATTCTTTTTTAGTTTTGTTCAGCCATTTAAAAATGTAAAACCATTTACAACTCATGGGTCCTACGAAAATGGTAGCAAGCGGGATTTGGCTTGCAGGACATAGTTTGCTGAGCTCTGCAATAGAGAACTACGATTGGGAGCAGACCTCGGCCTCAAGCAGAGTTGGCGTCAAGTACTGGTTTGGCAATCTCTTGATAAACGATCCTTAGAAAGATGCTTAACTTCTATGAGCCTCTATTTTCTTATCTGTTAAGTGGGACTAATGGTAAGATCAATTTCACGGTTATTTTGAGAATTAATGGAAATAATGTCCATAAAGTGCACAGCCTAATGCCTGAACCATAGTAAGAGTTCAATAAATTGCTCAATATTTATTGAGCAATCATTCTGGGACAGGTGGGATATTGAGCTGATGGTGTATTTATAATGGTCCTTTATTTTGTTGAGCTTAGAACCTAGTGAGGCAGATGAAAACTTAGCTATTATTATAGTCAATAATGCCTGGGCTTTGCGAAAGAGAAATGAAAATTGTAAATCATTAGATAATGTAATGTGCTATTTCTATGTATTGTTCATTTTCAAAAACAGTTAAAACTCCCACAGCCTCCCATTATATCGGGTTCTTTTATGACCATTTGCAGTCACAAAAATGAAAGGTAAAACACATCTCCCTTCTCTTGGAGGGAGTGGTCTCTGGACCAACAGGATCCTGAGTTGCGAATCTTTTAGAAATTCTAATTCTCTAGCACCACTCCACACCTAGCGAATCAGTAACCCTGGGCATGGGGCCCGGCAGTCTGTGTTTTGACGTGCCCCTCAGGTGACTGATTCACATGAATTCACGTTTGAGAATCACTGGTTTGTAGACTGTAAACTCATTGACTTATTCAAATTCATAGACCTAGGAAATAGCAGAGCTAAGATTTGAACAAAGATCTAAACTGGATCTGAAATACCAGAATACATTGGTTTCAAGGACAGGGTTTATTCATTGACGGCCATGAAGCCAGCTGGGGCTAAGAGTGTGTGCGTGTGCGTGTGTGTGTGTGTGTGCGTGTGTGTGTGTGTGTTACAGAGGAGTTCTGTCCCAGCCGTTCTTTTTCCTTATGGTTTGTTTAGACTCAAGATATCTTAGACTTTTCTTCCAGCATTTCCTGCCTTGGGAATGGCCTGAGGGCTGGGGGGACAGTGGGAATGGCCTGCCCAGCAGGGAAGAGTGTTTGATCTCCCACATGTTAGAATCACTAGTTCATGGTGATAACAAAAAGAACTATCCATGGGATTCGTTATTCTTAAACAGACAAAGCATGTCTTTATTGTCTGTCCCTAGGGTAGAAAAAAACCCCTCCCCACCACCTTGGTATTCCACAGTATCTGCTTTAGCCTCTCAGTGTGTTTATGCTCTGCTTCTATCAAATGAACTTTGTAAAACCTCATGGATGATTTTCGTAAGCTCCTGTTTTTGGTGGGCCTTGCTCACCTGCCATCTGTGGTGACAGCTGCTGCTTGCTCTCCAATATCCATTCTCCCCTTCTTCTTTTAGTAATAGGAACCCTTGAGTTTTAGCAGGGTACATGGTCACCTAGCTGAAGACTACAATACCCAGCCCCCCTTGCAGCGAAGTACAACCATGTGACCAGGTCTGGCCAATGAGATGTGCGTGAAAGTAGACAGCATCCTAGGAAGCAATGAGCATGCTTTCTCTTTATCTCCTTTCCTTCTCTCTACGGACTAGATGCAGATATAATGGTGGGAGCCATTTTAGCCTGCGGACCAGCAGCCACATGTTGAGGGTGGCGGAGCAACAAAATCGAAGGAGCCAGGCGCCAGGATGTTGTGACCCCACCATACTGACCCTGAGGCGGCTTATATTCGTGCTGGTAAGAGGAGAGAGAAGTAAACTCTCCTATCAAAGCCTCTGTTGTATTAGACCGGAATCTGCGTCCTAACTAACGCGTTGCGTTTGAAGACGAGGCTGAACTGGCGTCTCCTGTCTCGTTCTCCCTTCCTGTGCCATCCCGACGGTCCTCCGTCATCTCCTACACTGCAGTCGCCGCAAAACGGCTCAAAGGGCAGGGCAAACATGGGCTTAGGTGACTGGCAAAGTGAGGTCGCCTGCAGGTGTGCACACTAAATTAAATAGGAACGTGAGCCAAGTTCAGTATCGATGATCTTAGCCCAAAAGCACGCAATCAAAAAATCTGGAAGGAAGGAATTTCTTTTACTTTCAGTGCACGTCCTTTTCTTGTCATTTTTAAACATAAAATACTATTTTGAAATGCATTTGGATGGAAGGGAGGGCACAGTAACATTTTCAGTCCCTAGGGCTGCTCGAGATCTTAATCTAAACTGATGGTACCCCCAAATGATCTCCTCATAGCTCTGATCGTATTTCGGGGCGGCCCCCCACCCTCCCAACACCACTCCCTACCAGGCAGGCTGAGGGGTCCTGGAAGGCACTGTTTTTTGTTTTTTGCTTTTTAATCTTGATCGACTCACCTTCACTGTGTGCCTACTGTTATTTATGTTTCCATTCCCAGCATGTCAGTTGGGGCCTGGCACCTGGAAGATGTTATCGATACGAACCCCTCAACTATGACAATGATTAGCCAGATGGTAGGTGAGGTCCCCACATGTGCCTCTTTGTAGGTGGGGGTGGTTGGGGAAAGAAGGGTCTCTCTTTTCCTTTCTCTTCCTCACCCTAAGGCTCGAAGAGTTTGAATATCATGCCCAAGGTTTCACAGCTCTTAAGTGGCTATTGTAGTTTCCATATCACATACATGTCACTACCCTAGCTCTTGCCATTCCAGACGCTTTGGATTTTTCTAAGTTCCTTGAACACACCATATAGCACTCTTTTCTGAAGAGTCTTGGAAGTGCTGCTCTCTCTGCCCGGAGTGGCCTCCTTCCCAGCCCCTTCTTTCACCTGACGGTGCCCACCCACCTCCCGAGTTTGGCTCAAGCATCACATCCTCTAGGCCTCTGCCAAGCTCTCACACTGAGTGAGGTCCCTATGCTACAGTGGCCGCCCTTTATACTTTTCTCTTGTAGCACACGCTGCGATGGTGATTGATTATTTATTTCTTTATTATCTATTTCCCCATGTTCGAACGTCAACTCCACGAGAGCAGGGTGATGTCTGCCTTATGCGTTGACTGTTTGAGCCTGGCACGGAGACTATACTGAGCAAATCTGCATAAATAAATGAATGAATGAACATCAGGACCGACAAGAGGAAATCCACAAAACCAGGAGGAGAAAGGAACCTATTTTCCCCTGATAAGAAAGCAAATAGAATATTGCAGCTGGGTAATGTGACTTGTTGGGCAAACACTTTCATAGAATTTTGACAACAACCAGAATCAAGTGCAGCTACATAGAAAGTTCAGAAAGAGGTAATGCTTCTTTTCACATGATTTGACTTTGATGCATCGAATACTGAATCAAAACTTGGAAACTCTGCTGTACATTTACAAGAGAAAAATATAGGCTTGGAATCCAATTCAGAGAAATACCTGATTAAAAGGACGTATTTGCTTTTTATTCCATTCCCGGAAGAAAAGTGCTCTTTACCAAACCTACGCTACTTAAGAGAATGATTACGTATGTCAAAACCAACAAATACTTTTGACGTTGAAAGGAAATCTTTAGGCTCCTAAAATAGGACCTGAAGTTGTGTTCAGGTGTGCAGTCATTCCAGACATGGCTGCCATTAATTCCTTCCTTTCTTGTACATACACTCGATTCTACCCATCGAGAGGGAGACTCTATTTCTCCTCTTCCTTGAATCCCCTTGAACTGTGACTTGTTTTGAATAAAATGAATAAAATGGGGCAGACGCGAAGTGCCGGTTCTTGGCCTATCCTTTCAGAGGCTTTTGCTTTCCCTTAGGGAAGCCGGCCACCAGGCTGTGAGTGAGCTAGGATAGGACTAGATTATGGGCCGATGAGGCCAGGTAAAAGAGAGGAACCAGGTGGAGGAGCATCGAGGCATCGTACATGTGAGCGAGCACCTCATTAAGCTCCTGGGGTAGCCCCCTCGCAGATGAATGCAGCGCCTTGGTTTATACGTCAAGCACAACTGCCTGGCAGGAATTTGCTTGAATTCTGGAACCACAGAATCATGGCAAATAGCAAACCGATGTTTCTTTAAGCTGCTAAACGATAGATAGTGAAACAACATGATATCCTCAGTCATAAATGGTCACTTCTCTGACAGCCTCAACTCATAGAATGTAACTGAGAACCGAGAAACAAGATGACACACAGCCCATGTACTCTGCCTCTGGCGAGGATGCCGAAATCCTCTCTCAGGACCTATGGTCTCTACGTTTATGCACAATCTCCCCTCCCCCACAATTTTATTGTGTTTGCTTATCTCAAGTCAGAGTTAAAACCGATATAAAATGATGCAAATTGAAATAGATTTTGTGGATTTTAGAGAACATTATGTTTGCACCTCCCATTTTTACGTGACGGAACGGAGGTCAAGAAAGGGTCGAGTAACTTGCTCAGGTTAACAAAGTCAAAGGACACATTAAAAACAGAAAAACAATCTTGGGTGTCTGGTCATCCAAGTAAGTGCTGTTCTCACTTTGCCTTCCTGTTCCACAGAAGAGACAAAATAAAACGAGCAGGGAACAAAAAGACTTTTAGAGATGACGAGGGCACTAAGGGATGAGATGGAAAGCTGGTAGGCACTATCTCGAAAACACGGCAAACTCCAGGTCCTGTAAGTGAGGCCGAACGGCCCCCTTTATACCGTGGGGACCTGGGGGCATCTCTTTATCTGAGCCCGGAGCAGCCCGATACTTGGTATCCATGACCGTGACCTTCACTCAGAGCGCAGAGATTAAATTAGGTTTCTCATATTCTATTTAAGGAGTTAGGGAAGTGTGTAATGCACTCTCAGGAATATTCCTATGCAAAATGGTTAAAATAAATATACGATTTGATGTGCGAAGGGATAAGCTTCAGTTATGTGAAAAATGCATTTCCACGGAACAGTCCACGTCAGACAAATGAGGCATTGCTGTATTTGCACAACGTTCAGCGTGTATTCTGAGTCTTGGCTAGTCTCAAGGTTTCCCCTAAATGAAAAATGAGCTTTACTTGTGTCTAAATCTCAGCTTAAGTGCACTCTCTAAAACCTTCCTGGGAATTTTTTGGACAGGTGTCTCTTTTCAAATAGCATAATATTTGGACATTACATTTTAAATATGTGCAGATAAAAATGATATTCCAAATCTGCATTTCACTTGTAGCCAGATGGGATAACAGTAGTGAGAGTTATGAGAGACAGTCCTTCAAGGAAAAATAATGGAAATAAAACCTAGCCTCTTTCTAACCCTGCCTGGAAGTTTGTGGCTACGAGTTGAAGAGTGAACATCATATTATCCAATATCTGAATTGATTCAGTGTGGTCAGACCAACATAAAATCTACTATCTTGTTTCCAGACGGGGTAATGATATTTTCCTTTTTAGAAACCTAGGGACTGGGGGACAATATAAACAGACTGTGCCACCTGCAAGCCCTTAAGAACGGGGAACAGTGTGC